>NC_135539.1:100354228-100964585 GCF_045843805.1 Urocitellus parryii
GGTTTAACTTATTTAAGAGCAAGGGGGAATCTTTTTAGAATTTACATAGAAGGAAGACTTTCTAAAGTGGAGTGGGAAGAACAGTAAGAAGGAACTAGAATAAATATTACTGTAACCCCCACCTTCACCCATTGGTGTCCCACCCTCTTAATTGGCTAACCAGCTCCTTTGGGTATAGACAATTGGGTCAATGCTTATTGATTCTTGTGTAATAACAAAGGAGAGATTTAGATACCTTAAAGAGATTTGAGCCTTGGACTAAATCCAAGAGAGACTCTGGTATCTATAATATTGAATGGACTTCTTCTGCAACTTTTAAATAATTACAGAGCTACAAAATCTGCCATAGAAAGACTTTTTATACTTAACTAAACAATATAAATATCCTCCATCACTTTTCTGGAAAAAATGTGCAAAAAATACAGTTATGTATTGCAAGATATTATGTACAAATAGTCATAAGCTATATATTTTGTTTAATGAATTATATAAGTTTCTTTTCAGACAAGTATGTTCATACTATGTACTTTTTAAAATCAATGTAAATAATTTTCACAATAGGAGAGCTGGGTTTTCCATGTATATAACTGTTGAACATCTTGGAATACTGGAGAAAGAAAGGTTATAATCATAAATTCCTGTATTGGAAAGGGTGAAGTCAAAGGAGAGGAAGCCCAAGTCCCTGCCAACACATGGTGCAAAACTGGAATGGGGTTTGGAGTTGGTCAAGTTTCCCAAGCTAGCCTTTACATATTTGAGTAAAGCCAAGTGCGTTTTTCTCCTTAATTTTTCAATCCTGATACATTTTCAGGGAAATTTGATCCATATGTTTCTAATCCATTTACCCCAACTCATCAAATGTTGTTTTGTAAGACTATTCTCTGCCCAGAGGTTTTCTAAACAGCTTTATGAAGACCTCTAAGCTACAAATGGGAAGGGACACAAGTAGTCCCAATGCCAAACCTAAATTTTCTTGAACTCAGTGTTAAGTAGAAGACCAGCATCTATTTTTAAACTTGGCAAACTATAGGCACCATTCTGCTGCAGCCTCAAATGAGGGAAACAACAATTAACTATTATTTGTGTAAATTGTGGAAGCACATCTTTTTGTTGTTTTTATATTTTTAGAAATCTGTAGAAAGGCATTTAATCCTTTTTTGGGGGTGTGGGGGTACCAGAGATGGAAGTCAGGGATACTCAACCACTGAGCCACATGCCCAGCCCTATTTTGTATTTTATTTAGAGCCAGGGTCTCACTGAGTTGTTTAGTGCCTCACTTTACTGAGGCTGACTCTAAACTCACGATCCTCCTCTCTCAGCCGCCTGAGACACTGGGAGCATTCAATTTTTCATAGGACCACAGCATGTTTTACTTTTTTAAAAAATTAGAGCAATATAGTTATACATAGTAGTTTAGTTCGTTTTGACCAAACCATATATGCGTGGAATTTGATTTCAATCCCTGTTTTCCTTTCCCACTTTCCTCCCCCCTCTTTCCTCCCCCATTCTCCTTCCTCAATTCTACTGATCTTCCTTTCACTCATTTATTTATTTTTCATTGGTATTTTCTATGTATACATACAGGAGAAATTCCGGGTAGTATGTTTATATATGCATAAGATGATTTTGTTAAATTCCTTCCATATTTCCTCCCCCCTTTTCTGTCCCTTCATCCTTCCTTTCATTTTGCATTTTCCTAAAAGTTACTTGTAGTTTTTAATACCCTTGCTGCTCACTAAAATACTGTGACATAGATAAGATAGTTGTAACATTCCCATTGTGCACTCAAGGGTTTCTTGAAGAAAGTAACCTTCCCATGTCATGTGGTGATGTTATAGCAGAAGAGGACCAGGTGGTGCTCTGTCCTCCTAGCTCTTCATCCGTGGTTCTTTGGACAGTGATAGAGCTGGCTCTATGGTTCACACAGGAGGAAACACTACCCTATTAGAGGGCAGCATGGATGACCCACAAATTAATGTGTTTCTCACAAAGGCTCTTGTTAGTGGCAGGGACAGACATGGTGTGAGCCTCCTTTTCAGGTGATCTCCAACCCTCACGTGGGCTCAGACGGTCTTACTGACAACTGAGTAAAGCTAACTAAGATATTTACACATAATGGGGATTTCATTTGATCTGATTTTGCCTAATTAGTTCTAATCAGTTCATTCACACATTTATTACAAAAATTTTTTGAAAAGGTTCATATTAGACTCTAAAATTATTAAAGATGATTATGTTCATAATAGTATTTGCTCATAAACCACTGGAGAAAAAGACGACTATTTATTCTTATTTCACAAATAAAGAATCTAAAGTACTACATATTCTACATTTAATCACAAGCCAAGTTCAGTTTCCACAGTTTACTAAGGTGAGGTGATGTTAGGTGTATCTTCAATATTAACGATGCTGCTGCTGATGAAGACGTAGTTACCACTTACTGAATTTTTACCACATACAAGGTACATAATCTCAATCAGTTTGCAAGAAAATATATTGAGGCAGTTATTTTTTACTCTCATTTTTAAAATTGAAAAATTTCAGCTCAGCAAATTAAGGTATTATAATAGGACATGATTAGCTGTAAGTGCCAAATAATCAAAACCAGACTGACTTAAGCAAAGACCAAATGTGTTGATCCATGTAGTGAAAACTCCATGGGTAAGGTTGGCTTCTTGTGTGATTTCATCTAGGTTTATGATATCGTCAGAATTTAATTTTTTTCCTCTATTCTTATGTCTTTTATTATTGGCTTTAATTTCAACTTTCATATGAAGATAAAGAGTAACAATAGCTTTAGACCTTTTGCTTACCTCAATAGTCTGTATCTGTTCTGGTTGACACTGACCCCTGTGAGATTGTTTCTCCCTCACACAATTCCTAAAGGAGCCCTGTGGCTTATCCCTGGATTGTACACTTGCCCTTGAAATGTGGGGTGGGGGCGGGTAGGGCACATTCCATCCAAGGCATATAGAATGAGAATGAGGAAGTGATAGTATCTTGTGTTAGTCAGCTTCCCACACCACAGCCAAATACCTGAGATAATCAAGTTATAAAGAGAAAAAGTGTATTTGTGCTCAGTTTTGGAGGTTTCAGGCCATTGTAGATTGTACTCATTGTTCAGGGTTTGTGGTGGCACATCATGGTGGGAATGTGAGGCAGAACAAAACTACTCACCTTGTGGCAAGTAGCTAAAGAGAGAAAGCAGAGGGTTCTGAGATCCCACTATCACCTTCAAAGGATATTTCTCCAATGATCTAAAGACCTTCCACTGCCCCACCTCTTAATAATTCTACCACTTCCCAATAGCATCACCCTGGGGACCAAGCTTTTAACACATGGGCCTTTAACACATTCAACTTCCAAACTATAGCATTACTTAAGGAAATTCAGGTGGATCAAGACCCAAGTAACAATAAAGTCAGACAAATTCTTGGAGGCCAAATGGCTACAAATACTCTCTACACAAGCAACATGTCCTAAATTAAAGAGCTAAAATGTAGCAGATCTGAAATCTGCATTCATATGTTAAAATTTTTTTAATTGTAGATGAACATGATACTTTTTAATTTTTTTAAAAATTTTTATGTGGAGCTGAGGATTGAACCCAATAATGTTGAAGTTTGTTCTCTATCTCAGGGTTTTTTTTTTTTTCTGTAAATAGTGAGCTAATAAACAATTAGGCTTTGCAGGCTATAAATTGTTTGTTGCAACGACTCAAATTGGTCGTTGTTATGTATGCAAAGATAGCCATGGGCAACAGAGGAGCAAATAGGCATGACTATTCCAATGAAAATTCATTTATGGAAACAGGTGGAAGAGCCAGGTGTGTCTGTGTGCTGTAGTTTTCTGATCCCTGCACCCATTTTTTATGTATCTGTCACAGTCCCCACATACAGAACATAACTGGAAGAGAATTTGGGGTGTGAGTAGGAGAAAAGTGCACCTCGACATAGGCACATTAGCAACAAAGCCTCAAGGTGAAAGCCTTAAGTACTTACTGTCTGCTGCCTGGCAAATCCCCCAGGGGCCTCTGCTCTAGCCAAATCAAATATACAGAAAAACCCAGAAAGCACTCAGAAAGAGTCTTTGCTTGTTTTATGGGCTAGACAATATCCTGTACTATATAGATAATTTTTATATCACAATCTACCACAAACTGTCTTCAGTCATTCTTCCCTGAATAATTTAACATTTCTGACAACCTTTGTGGTAGATGGAATGATGACTTCCCAAAGATGTGCATCTCTTAATCATCAAAGCCTCTGGATATGTTATTTTATATACAAAAAAAAGGACTTCAAAGCTAAAATTAAGAACCTTAACTTAGGGAGATTATTCTAGATTATCTGAGTAGGCACACTGCACAATACAATCACATGGATCTTGATAAAAGCCAGGGTAGTCAGAAGTTCTGGGAAAGATAAGGGGATGGGGAAGCAGGGGAAATTCAGTCTAAGCCAAAAAATGCTGGCACCCTACACAGTCCAAGAAAGGCAGGGGACCATTTCTCCTCAGAAACCCCTAGAAAAAATCTTCCCTGCTCACAACTTGATTCCAACCTCATAGAAAGCATAGACCTTGAGAACCATAAGAGAACAAATTTGTGGGAAATGTTTTACAGCACCTCTAGGAAAACAATGCGATTCTATACATAAAGATAATATTTGGGGGCATGTTCTAGATTCAATAGTGAAAAGCACAACTACACAAGTAAGAAAAAAGAAGCATTGCTTCCAATTTCCCAAATTAGTTGATCACAGGTAGGCTTCGTCTTGTGATAAGAAAACACCATTTATGGACACTATCTCCAACAATGATTTCATGGCAGTAGTAGTTTAGGAATCATAATAGTATAAAGGCAAGTAAATTGACTAAATGAATGTGAGGGACTTAGTACTTTTGCTGGGCTATCGATCTTAAAAAATAGCCACAGTTGTTATTATCAATAGTTCTAGTATTCTTAACAGTGATAGTATCATAATTGGCACCAGTACTGGTAATAAAAATGACCTTTTCTTGAGTGCTTTGTATGTGTTAGGTACTGTTTTAAATATTTTTTGCATTACCTATCTTATTTCTCATATAACACAGTGAAATAGGTATTATCACCCCCATTTTGCAAATGATGAATGTGAGCCTCTAGATTTTAAATTATTTCCCTAATACATCATTCTTGAGTAGTAGCAATAGAATTCATTAAAGCTGGTAGTCATAAAATCCAAGTTTTTTATAATCCACTAATCCATCCATTTCAAAGTTGTAATTTCTGTACTTCTAAAATTAGCTTGTATAGCCTATGGAACTTTTGAAGTTGAGAGGAATTGGATCTTTGAGGAAGGGGATATCATTGGGGTTTCAGACACATTCTGCTGATCTAACACTTTGCCAAGAGCTTGTGTTGCTATATTGACATTTCTCCCTCTGCTAAGAAGATCCTTCTGTTTACCCACCTGGTGAACACCTATGCATCTTTCAGGGTGACCAAGCATCATCTCCTTTATGAAGCCTTTCACCACCTCTTATTGACTTCACTGTTCACTGTTACCTGCCCTTACTCTAGACTGAATACTTTTCTGTAGTAGGGTTCACAACTAATTTGGTTGTACTTAATTGGTATATATCTGCCTCCCGTAGTATGACATTAAACTTTCTGATATCAAGAAATTTGCTTATACATCACTATATATGCAGTGCCAATTCTATTGGGCACAATTCTTTGCACCTTAAAGTGTCCGATAGATACTTACTTAGTGATAGAGGTAGTAGTGAATAAGTAGATATGTAAATGAGTAAATCAATGAATTATTTCATAGAAGAGGACAGAATTCTCATTCCAGAGGAAAGTTAAGAGACTTTAGTTCTTAGTGAAATTTAGGATTTTATTCTGTAGCACTGTCATCTAAATACTTTAGATGAGTTCAACGCATAATAAGGAAATAATCCATTTGCAAGTTGATGGTGAAAATCAGTAGGAATACCTACTACCAAAGCTACTGTTTCTAATTAAATATAACACTTTGTATTCTCTGTAATTTTTTTTAGTTGTACATGACAGCAGTATTAATTTTTATATAATTATATAAGCATGGAATATATTGTCTTGTAATTTGGACCCTATTTTTGAGGATGTATATGATGGATGAATTCACTGTGGTATTTATATATGTACATAGAAAAGATACGTCTCATTCATTCTACCATCTTTCCTATTTCCATCCCCTCTCCCTTTTCTTCATTCCTCTTTGTCTAATCCACTGAACTTCTATTTTCCCCTCCCCTCACACACTGTCCCCGCTAATTGTGGGTTAGCTTCCACATATTAGTGATAACATTTGACCTTTGGCTTTTTGGGACTATCTTATTTCGCTTAGTATGATAGTCTTAAGATCTACCTATTGACTGTCAGAAGTCATAAAGCCATTATTCTTAATGGCTGAGTACTACTCTATTGTGTATTGTTTTAGTCACTACTAAATCAGAACAGAGCTTTTTCCACTATTGTGACTAAAGGATCTGACCAGAAAAATTCTAGAGAAGAAAAGTTTATTTGAGAGCTCATGGTTTCAGAGGTCTTAGTCCATAGAAGGCCAGCTCCATTCCTTGGGGCTGGAAATGAGGCAGTTCATCATGATGGAAGAGTATGGCAGAGGGAAGCAGCTCACATGGTGATCAGAAAGCACAGAGAGAGAGAGAGTGCACTGGCCACATATAAATATATACTCCCAAGCCATGCTCTAATTTCCACTCTTCCAGCCATACCCTACCACTTCAGTTATCACTCAGTTAATCTATATCAGAGGATTAATTCACTGAATAGGTTTAGACTCTTACAACCCAATCATTTCTCCTCTGAACTTCTTGCATTGCCTTACACATGAGCTTTACGGGGACATCACATCTAAACCATAACATAACAACACATTTTTTAAAAAATTTATTCATCTATTTAAGGGTGCCTAGGTTGGCTCCATAGCTAAGTTATTGTGAATTGAATTACTGTAAATATTGATGTGGCTGTAGCAATGTAGTATGCTGATTTCAACAGCTAGATTATGGAACCAACCCAGATGCCCTGCAATAAATTAATGGATAAAAAATGTGGCATATATATACAATGGAATATTACTCAGCAATAAAAGAGAATAAAATCATGGCATTTGCAGGTAAATGGATGGAGTTATAGAAGATAATGCTAAGTGAAGTTAGCCAATCCCAAAAAATCAAATGCCAAATGTTTTCTTTGATATAAGGAGGCTGATTCACAGTGGGATTGGAAGAGGGAGCATGGGAGGAATAGACAATCTCTAGATAGGGCAAAGGGGTTGGAGGGGAAGGGAGGGGACATGGGATAATTAATAATGGTTGAATGTGATGATCATTATTATCCAAAGTACTTGTATGAAGACACGAATTGGTGTGAATATACTATGTATACAACCAGAGATATGAAAAATTATGCTCTATATATGCAATAAGAATTATAATGCATTCCACTATAATATATAAATTTTAAAAAATAAAATAAAATAAATAAATCCTTTGGATATATACAAAGGAGTGGAATATCTGGGTCAAACAGTGGTTCCATTTCTAGTTTTTTTGAGGTATCTCTGTACTGATTTCTAGAGTGGTTGCACCAATTTGCAGTCCCACCAACAATTTCTGAATGTACTTTCCCGCCCCCGACGTCTTCAACAACATTTTTTATTCCTTGTGTTTTTGACAATTGCCATTCTGACTGGAGTAAGATAAAATTTCAGTGTATTTTTAATTTGCATTTCTTTAATTGCTGGAGATGTTGAACATTTTTTCATATATTTGTTGACCATTTGTATTTCTTCTTTTGAGAAGTATCCATTCAGTTCCTTTGCCCATTTATTGTTTGAGGTTTTTGGTTTTTTGCAAATTCTATTAGATTTTTTACTCAGACAATAGAAAAGGAAAGCTAAGCTTATGTTTCTAAAGATACACCCCACAAAAGTTCTTATATGCAAAAGACAAAGTGCTTCCTTCTGAGATACGGAATATGGTATCTACACAGAGAAATATACAGGACTGGTGTTAATAATTTGAACCAATGGGTGTGAATCAGAGGGTGTAGTATCAACGAAATAGTTATTTCAAAGTATGTATACACAAATACAGTTAAAGGTGGTAGTTGAAAATAGAGCTGAAAAAAGAAAAAAAATGA
The DNA here is from genome assembly GCF_045843805.1 of Urocitellus parryii. NCBI lineage: Eukaryota > Metazoa > Chordata > Mammalia > Rodentia > Sciuridae > Urocitellus > Urocitellus parryii. The sequence continues at coordinate 100,362,423 of NC_135539.1, forward strand.
GATCTAAAATAAAAATTCTCATTCTCAGTTCTTTGTTAATGTAAAAATGTAGTTGGAGAAAATTGGACTTTCATTTATACGTTTTCCATATGTGGAAAAAATACTTTGAGAAATGGGATTGGATGCAGCAAAGATGTGTTGGAACAGAACCCCTCATGAAAGGATGAGAAAGAGCAGATTTGGGAGAATGACCAAATGGTGGGAATTTTGGTCATTCTCTTTTATTAACTTTTATTAACTCTTCTGTACATCTTATATTCCCAAAAATGGTTTTGCTATGAGTAGAGTGTTGATATGTTGATGTGAGAAAAGTTTGGAGGTCTAAAATAAAGTGTGTAGGGGAATAAAATGTACTCTTCGTTCAAAAGCAGCTGGTGTAATACATACAAAAATTTCAGTTTTTGTCTCATTCAAAAAATGACAGGGAACTGATTTGGTGCTAAGTACTAGATTAGATAAAAAGATCAAATTTCAGAATTTCTGCTTTTTTTTGGTACCGAGGAATAAACTCAGGGGCACTCGACCACTGAGCCATCCCCAGTCCTTATTTGTATTGTATTTAGAGACAGGGTCTCACTGAGTTGCTTAGTGCCTCGCTTTTGCTGAGGCTGGCTTTGAATTTGTGATCCTCCTTCATCAGCCTCCTGTGCCACTGGGATTATAGGAGTGCACCATTGTACCCAACTTCAGAATTTATCATTTATGGAAATGTAGACATGGTATAATTGTTTTTATACAAAATACTATATAAACACAAGCTAAACACATATACAATCTCTTCATTATGACTAAGTCATTATAAATGCTTCAAAGATGAGCTGTTATTTATATGAGAAGGAGAGAAATTTCATTGAGAGAAAAGAAAAACTCATTATATATACAGAAGCAAATTTGCTCCATGGCCCAGGATGTGAAAGCAGTAGAGTGCTAGGGAAGAGAAAATAATCCTACATTATTTTTTACCTATACATTATAGGTAAAAATGGGAAGCAGAGATATTATGGGAGAAGAGAATGATGATCATAAAAGTGCTATGAATTAGTAGAAGATTCTCATTCAAAGAAGAGAAACCCAGAGTTGAGAGTGTTGCTCAGAGTCATAGGCTGATAAGACTGAGAAATGTATCTGTCTCCTTTTCCAATGCTTTATCCCCATTACTGTTTTTTGAATTGCGGTCAAAGAAGCCTTAGGATTCTATAATAGAGCATCTAGTGCTCAAGAGCAAACGAAGGGGAAACTGAATTAAATCATCAGGAAATCTCCCACTCAAATTCTTTAAAATAATGAACATTATTTTGTTTTGTTTTGTTTTTTCTTTTGGTACTAGGGATTGAACCCATGGGAACTTAACCACCGAGCCACATCCCCAGCCCTTTTTTAATATTTTATTTAGAGACAGGGTCTTGCTGCATTTCTTAGGTCCTCACTAAATTGCTGAGGCTGGCTTTGAACTTAAGATCCTCTTGCTTCAGCCTCCTGAGCCACTGGGATTACAGGCATGCGCCACATGCTCAGGTAAATAATGAACTTTTTACATTAGATTATTTGACAATTGTTTTCCATCCTATAAATAAAGTTGAGAAACTTGGCACATGTTCGTCTCCCTCAAGTCAAGTTCGTGGTTTCATAAATTGACTGCAAAGAAATTAGTAGTCACAAATAATACTGTCATAAACTGAAAGAGGACAAGATGGCAAGTATGTCCTGAGCTGAGTGACAGCTGGTGACATGTGAGAAAGTTGGAGTCCACTGGACAATGTATTACCTATACATTAAGGCAATATGGGACTGGAAGAAGAATAGTCTGAGAAGGAACGGAAGGGTTTATGGAATATCCCAGGAGCCTTGCCTTGATAAATAATCTGCCCAAATCCTTTTCTTTCTGTAATTAAAAAAAATATTTATTCCTGCCACAAATATTTCCTTTAAGAACATCAATTGTCTATTCATATCTAAGAGAAAATCTTCCTCTGGTGAATGGAGAGAGGAGGTGAACAAAGGGCTGCTCTGGAATGAGAGGAAGTTAACCACTTGCCAACTTGAAATTTGGAGGACCAGGGACACAGAAATGGAGGCTGAGACATGAAATTTTCTTTACCTCTGTTCTAATAGGCTTCACAAGGTTGCCATGTATAGTGACACAGGCTGCCCGCTTTGCTCAACTCCTGAGACCACCATGTGACTTCTTGAAATTCTGAGGCATCTTAGAATTGAGCAGCTCAGGAGCTACCATAGCTCTTTCTATGGTAGAAAGAATGATGGGACCCTCCAAAGGCCTAATATGGGACCTTGTTATGTTGTATGGCAAAGGGAAGTTAAAGCTGTAGATGGAATGGAGATGGCTAATGAGTTGATCTTAAAATAGGGAGATTATCTTGGATTATCCAGGTGGACCTAATCAATTGACAGTCACTCTTAAAAGTAAGAGGGAGGAAAATGAGAAAGAAGTAGAAGAAGGATCGGTTTGAAGTGTGAGAGTCACATGACCTGTCAATGCTGGCTCTGAAGATGGAGAGAAAAGACCACTGGCTAAAGGGCTGAAAGACCACTAGCAAGTAGAAATAGCTCTTAATTCATAGCTACTAAGAAAATGGGGACCTTGGTTCTGTAACCACAAGATACTCCATTCTGCCAACAGCCTGAATGAGTAGGAAATGGATTCTTCCTTAGAGCCTTCAGTAGGTAGCAATCCTTCAATCTGGTTTAATTTTTTGACAAAAAAAGTCAGCTAAAACTTTAATTTATTAAATGCCTTCCTTTAAGTTTTATGCCACAGTATTAAATAACATTTAGTTTTAAAAGAATGGTCTGGCTCTTTCCTCTCCAAATACATACATTATCAGAAATTGAGTCTTTACTCTTCATTTCATTATCACTGACTAGAATAATTTGAATGTGGAATGTCCCCCAAAACCCATGTGTTAAAAAGTTGGTCCCAGGGTCGTGCAAATCTTTTAAATCGGACCCTTGTAAGAGATTCTCAGGTCATTATGTCTGTGTGTGTGTGTCAGGGGACAATATCTTGAAAGGGAATTTTAGAATCTGCAACATTCCTCTTTCTCTTTTGCTTCCTGGTCAGGAGGTGAGCGATTTTCTCTGTTACAGCTTCACCACAGTCCAAAATTACAGAGCCAATAGATTATAGATTGGGATTTCCAAAATTGTGAACCAAAATAAATCTTTCCTTCGATAACTCATCTTAGGAAATCCATTAGTGATAGAAAGTTGATGAACACACTGACTTTTCCCTGCCTTAAAAAATACTGTGTTCTCCAAAATGGCCCCAATGACAATGGCCAAATAAAAATTGTACTTCTTGGACAATTCTCACAAGGGTCACTATATATGTCTATATATCTGTGTGTGTGTATATCAAACTCCCCTAAGGGTTTAAAAACAATAACAACCATATTATTTCTCATAATTCTGTGGATCTGGAATTCAGTGCAGCACAGCCGGAGTGTCTCATCCATACTTCCTGTGAAGTCTGCTGGGGCTGGAATGGTCTTCACTCATTCACCTGGCACCTCAGCTGGAATGGTTCGAACAGCTGGGGGCTGGCTGTAAAAACTGAACATGCTCTTTTTGTTGAAGGGTTCTTCAACTATTCTCCATGTTTTGTCTCCCTTATTCCATAGCCCTTCTCCCCTTCCACTTTGTCTTTCCATGTGAGGTAGTTTCTAGCAGGAGACCCAGAGGGTTTGAACTGTAGGTGGATTCCAAAGGAGAGGTGGCTGATGCCAGTTTTCTTAAAGTCTGTTTTTGAACTGGCATTGGCTTCAGTCTTTTCCTTCATAAATTTTACAAATCTCTAACAAATGATTTCTTTTCCATATTAGTCAACTTAGAGCTGGAGATACCACTAATCAAAACCATATTCTTTGTAACCTTGCATTTGAAGCATATTTGAATTTCACTGTGAAATCTGTTAGTAAGCCCCCAGATGCTGTGAGATGCTGACATGATAGCAAGGCAAAAGTGAAATTCAAGTGAATAATGTTGCATGGTGCTATCAACTTTCCATTGCTGTGAAAATATAATTGAGAGAATCATCTCGGTTGAGGAAAGATTTATTTTGGCTTATAGTTTCAGGTTTCAGCCCATGATTGCTTGACGCCATTACTTTCGCCTATGGAAGCAGAGCATCATGGTGGGGAAGCGGGTAGGGAGAGAGAGGGAGAAAGAGAAGAACACAAGAAAGAAAAGAAGGAGTCAGGGTCCCAGTATCTCCTTCAAGGACACATGCCCGAAGACCTAACTTCCTCCCACTAGACCCACCTTGTAAATCTTCCACCACCTCCCAGTAGCACCACAGGCTGATGATCAGCACTCCAACAATGGCCTTTGGGAGATATTTAAGATCCAAACAATAACACATGACTTCATTCATTACTAATAAAATTGTACTTCTCAAAAGGAACATTTCTTGAGTTATGGCTACAAACAATATTTGAATGCCCTACTTGACATGTGACAATGTGGTAGTTCAAATTGTTGGCCTCAGTACCTAAGGTATTCTGTCCTTTAGCACATGACTTTGCAATTCAACCCACTAAAAGTAGAGGGTACTTTGCCAGTCCTTGACTTTGGGCTCAGCCAAATGTCTTACTTTGGTCAATGGCAGGGGGTATAAGTGTCAACTGCCAGTTCCTAGACTAGGCCTTAAGGGACGCTGTATATTGCCACTTCTCTACCTTACTATCACTGTCATTACCATTAGATAAGCATGTCTTGGCATGTTCATTAGTCAAAAGAAGAATAGAAACGTATTGAGTAAAACTAGATAAAATCTGAAAATTAGGACCGTGTCTAATCCAATAAATCTGTATTGTGTGAGTGAGCATAATTATTTTAAGCCACTGAATTTGGGGTGACTTGTTATGTAGCATTATTGTGGTAATAATTGGCTAATATATATGGCAAGTCTAAATCACAGACGGAAATTTTTCTCACAGTTTCATGCAATGGTTGTCACTATAAAATCTGGAAATCATAAACTCAAAGTAATCCAATCACCTAGCCAGTGCCTGATCCTTCTGTATTACCAATCGATTTCCAAATCATTCCAGAATAAGTGAATTCCCTGTTTTATGGTATACTTGAAAGGATTGGAATAGTGATAAGGCCTGTCTGACTTTTGCCCATTGCTGTGTGACTTGGAACTCCTTTGGAAGACAAGAAGTAAAAACAGAAACTGTGCACTAAGTGATGCCTCTTGCCTCAGATCCAACGAGATCCTTGTCCAAGCAGTGGTCTTCTCAACACATGGATGATGGATCCATAGTGACACATGTTAAAACAAAGATTGGGGTCATAAAACTGTTACAGGACACATGGGCATGTCAGTGGCCAAAGCCAACAATCTCTGTCCTCCTCAACTGTTGTGTGATTGAAAACATTTTGTTGTGTATAAAAAGCAACTATTTCAATGAATACATTTAGAAGTATGTGTTTATAGGTACCTTCCTGTTAGCTTACCATACAACTTAGTCACACATTAGTTGATGTTTTCAATAGTAGATATTAAGCATATGAAATAATGCTATCTGAAGAGAAGGTAAAACCAGAAATATGTTGAAATGTATCTTATGTTCAACACAGAAGCCATGTAAAGAGCTCACAGTTTGATTTAAACTTTTGCTCTAGAAGCAATTAGCATTTAGACGATTGATATGAAAATTAGTTTCATTCTTATTTTTATACAGACCAAGATTATTTTACAGAATTGGGTCCTTCCTCAGATTTAAAATATTTTGTGTTGGTATAAGAGCATTAAATATATTGTCTGCAGTATCTCACCCTTACTCTATAGGTTATGTCAACATGAAATTCCTGAAAGTAATGTCAATGAAACATGAAATTAATTTTGTGTGGCTTACGAGCTTTTGCCAAAACAGCAGTCATGTCTTTAAAGTGGTTACTTAAAATGCAGCTATGTTCTGTCTATGGAAAGTTTAATTTTTCTCTTAGGACTCGGTCCTTTCATTATTCCCTCTTACATGACTGAAGGATATCAAAACCCACATGCTTTCGTGGCATTTTGTGCCCGAGAGATCTGAAAGACTATTCCCAAGTGGGGGACTATAGTAAATTTTAACATTTATCTGCTGGCCTATGCTATATAAATGGCAACTTAATGCTTTTTATGAAGAGAGAAAGAAGGTCAAAAGATTCAGTAATAAATCAGATGGGATAGGGGAGAGGATGAGATTACTGGAATGCTTTTGGGAGAGACAGTTAACCCAATTTGACAGTTAACCCAGATTCTATTAGTTTCCTGTGGCAGTCAAAACCTTTGAAGCTCAAGTTCTTGTTTTATGTTGTCATAGCTGATGAGGGAAAAAATTGGATGTTGAATTTCCCACTAATGCCAATCTCTTCGTTCCACTCCCACTAAACATTAGCAGAGTTGGTTGGAGAAAAATGGGTGGCATCCTACCTTCTGCCATGACATTCCAGAGGAAACTAAATTGTGCCCTTGGGGAAATACACAATAAAAAGACAAAGTAGGGGTGGCTCTTTAGAATGTTTCATCTAGTCAAGAAGAAAGGGATTTATCCCCATCTAAAATTTTTTACATACTTATTGGATTAATGACATCACAGTTGGGACCCTAGGGGAATTTTTAAGCTAGGATGAAGAGATGTCCCAGAAATTGTGGCTCTGTAAGGCATTTATTACTAAATGCGTGGCAAACATAATAAAGTCATGATGGTGGTAATCATATTTTACAATTCATGACTCAAGGAACATTTGTTGAGAATACAGTATGTATCAGGTAATATGCTAGGACCTTTCATAGCTGTAATTTTATTTATTGGTCACATTGTTATCACAGTCCTTACTTAGGTAAATAAAGTTAAGGAACTTCCTGAAGTTACAGCTGCTGAATGCAGAACTGAGACCAATATCTAGATTTTTGTTTAACTTCAATTGTAGTATATAATGATGCTCAAATGAAGGAATAAAGGCTGATTAAAGGAAATATTGAATCATAGAAAGGCAAAAGGAATTAAAGACAGGAGAATAAAAAAAATTTATAATAAATCTATCAAAAACCTTCTGCCTTGTTAAAAAAGATTTAAAGAAACTTATGAAAATCCATATTGTGTAATAAATAAATATATTCATAGTAAAAAAATCATGCAGATAAGGCTATGAAAAAGATGCTTCTTGATGAATAAAAATACTAAATTAATTTTGCAATTCCAGTTAATCCCAGATAGTCAAATTTGGAGGGTGGAAAGAAAAAGCAACAATTACTTTTAGTGTTTGCAAATGATAACATTAGCACCAGCTGTACAAGTTGGGGTTTGTTACTGTGACTTATTTCCACAGGAAATGTGTCCCAAATTAAGGGTGGTTCCATTTATCAGGGTGTGTACATTATATCATAATTTGTTTTCTTATCAAGTAAAATGTTTTTGAGATGTCAGTTATAGTATGAATGATGACTCTACCAAGCAAGAAGAAGAAGGAAACCAGATAATGTTTATGCAAAACAAATGACAATTCCTCCAGCACATAATCAAAAGGGTGAGGCCAATGGCTTGCATAAAGAGAAATAATTGCTACTGAAGGCCAGAGTCAGAAATTAGGAGGACTAGGTCCAGGTTAAAGGACCACATGAGCTAGAAAGAAAACCTTGCATCAGAGGTAGGTAAACTAGAAAGGTTTGGTAACTGAGATAACAGATTCACAAAAGTGTTCTAGGCAGGCAAAATGTGCTTACAGGAAATTTGACTCTATCAGAGAGATGTATGTGAATGGGAAACCAGAAGTACTACCATCCCAGATGTCAGGAGGTAAAGTTCAGATTAAATGAAAGAAGAAAAAGCCCATAAGAGGTATTTCCTCAGTTGATCCCTTGATGCACAGAAAGAACTGAAGTTGCCCTGTGTTGAAGAACAGAGAACAGACATGAGGGGCAAAACATGGCATGCATAAGCAAGACCTTTCAAATACCTATATACAGAATGAGAGACCACAGGAAATAGTGGTTAAGAACCACCAGTATCAAAAGTATAATTTTAAGATTAAAAACCAATAGCATGGAAGTAATCCACAATAGAATAGTATTTTTTATTCAGGAGTCCCAAGTCCATTTGTTCCACAAAATGTAGTACAATTGTTAATCAGATGAAATTAATTTTCATTATATAGTTTTCCTCTCAGCACCCAGTGTACCATATCACCTTCTCCTGGTCTAAGCATCTCTCTACCCTTCTTTTGTTTAATTTCTTCAGGTCCTCAGTTACTCACCATTTCAAATCCTTCTTGTCTCAACTTTCCTGGGTCCATGTTTCTCACTTCACTTGCAACAGAACTTGTTTGGGCCAATGGAATAAATTATCATGCTCACTTGCTTGGGCTAATGAAATCAATAATCCATAGTAATGAGTCTTGTCACACTCTCTAACACCTGAAAGTAGCTTTCTGCTTCTTTCACTTGTAACCCCAATTTCACCCACAACATGTCAATAGAAGATGTTGGTTTGTGAAAAACTTTATGCTGTTTGCAGTGCTGTTTACTTGACGGTCAAATTTCTTGGTTCATTTCCTTCCTTGTCCTTGGTTCTCTTCTTACATATTCTGTAATGATTCCCTATTTTTCTTCTTTCTTCTCCTCATTAAGCTTATGCAACTCTAAGATTGGGGGACAGAGGGTGGAACTGGATGGTACAGAGAAAAATATAGACATGGAGTAGAAGACTTGGGGGAAACAAAAGATTCTCTTTCCCTTTGACACTTTTTAAGAAACCCATCTTTCTTTTGCTTCTTTTTATTGTCAAAGTGGTAAAATCTTGAGGATATATGTTATTAGGGTCCACGAGGGGAAAAGTCCAAAAATACTACTTAATCTGCTTCCCACCCAATAGATAAAAGAGAATTTTCTGTAAAATGTTAAAAAAAAGTAATTGCTAGCAATGATGAACACTTTTTCATATATCTGTTGATTGATTGGATGTATCTTCTGAGAAGTGTCTTTTCAGGTCCTTGGCCCATTTATTAATTGGGTTATTTGGTTTTTTGGTGTTTAACTTTTTGAGTTCATTATATACCTTAGAGATTAGTGCTCTATCTGATGTGTGAGGGGTAAAGATTTGCTCCCAAGATGTAGTCTCACTATTCACCTCACAGATTGTTTCTTTTGCTGAGAAGAAACTTTTTAGTTTAAGTGCATCCTGAATGGATTTAAAAAAAAACTTAGAATATGTACACAATGAAATATTACTCAGCTACAAAAGAGAATAAAATCATGGCATTTGCAGGTAAATGGATGGAGTCAGAGAAGATAATGCTAAGCAAAGTTAGCAAATCCCAAAAAGACAAATGCTGAATGTTTTCTCTGATATAAGGAAGCTGATTCATAGTGGGATAGGGAGAGGGAGCATGGGAGGAATAGACAAACTCTAGATAGGACAGAGGGGTTGGAGGGGAAGGGAGAGGGCATGGGGTTAAAAATGATGGTGGAATGTGATGGTTCTTATTATCCAAAGTACAAGTATGAAGACACAAATTTGTGTGAATATACTTCGTATACAGCCAGAAAAAAAAAAAAAAGGTAAAGTGGGGTCTCAAAATGTAAAGTCAGCAATTAACTTAAAAATACCAGAAAGGATTGGGGATTTTTTTTCCTATAGTAATGACCACTACTGGAATTACAATATACTACAGAGAGTGAAGTTGGAGGTTTACAATCTCAGCTCTCTCTCTGTCTCGTTCCGAGAGGCATAATTCTTATGTCACTAATCCACCAATATTGGTATTTTAATTGGGGAATTTTTATTTTAAACCTTTCCCCACAAAAAATTCATTTGACTATTTCCATCTTCAATAAACCTTCTTCATTTTAACTGCTGCCCCCCCAAAAAGCAAACACACAAAAAAAAATAAAAATAAATAAAATTCAAAACACCCCCACATAATAACAAGTGGGGATAAAGAGAGGGAAGAAGATGGTGGAGCAAATCTAGGCAGCAACCCTTGACTCCTCTATAGCCCAGGAAGGAAGCAATGAAAGAATAGCTATCATAGAGAAGGGGGTGATCAATACTCTAAGGCTCAGTATTGGACAGTTGGAGACTTGGAGGTACTTGGAATTTTGTTATTGGAGCAGAAAATAAGGACAAAATTCCTTAATCTTGAAATCTGACCAGGTTGGGATCATGGGGGAAGGGTAACAAAGAAAGAGAAAGAGGAAAAGCCCATAGCTTACTTTCTTAGCAATAGCTGGAAAGAAACTCAGACCAAGTTAAAATGAGACAGAAACAGCAAAGACAGTGAAGAAGATCATACAGTTTAACATAAATTGCCCACTGAAAGCTGTGTTTGGGGGGGCCATCTTGTAGAATCCACAACTGAATACCCTCCTTAGAAGAAATTATATCAACCTAGCTTCTTCCCACCATCAGATAGTAACAAATAAAATCAGGGGGAATACCCCTGAAATGGGTTGCTCAGCAATCCATCTGGAAGGAACTTGTAGAGGAATTACTATTAGTTGTAAGTTACTGAAACCTGCTTCCCCTCACTGAGGACAAGGGGAATGGGGTGAAATTGACCTGAGAGATAAGCACACCTGGGAATTCTAACTATAACTGAATGTTCCACAAGCCTCTGCAGGAGTTCAGGCAAAGATGATCAACTGACATCCTACCTCCATCACAGTGTGGGGTAAAACCATGGTGTGCTGCATCAGCCAGGCCATAGACTTCTGTGCCACAGATAATCCACAGATACTGCACCAGCAAGCCCCACAATTGTAGACAACCACTGAGTTCTTAGATAGGTCTGTAGAAGTTCCAGTAGACTCCCATGATTCACTATTGTGGGCAGTAGGAGTTCAGATTCAGGCAGGGCAAGTTGTATAGCAGTCATAGAGATGGTATTCTGGTAATGTACATCAGCCAGGGTAGAGGCTTCTATGCCACAGACCACCCACAGAGAGTCCACAACCACAGGTCCCACACTTACAGACAGCTACCAAGCTCTATGATACTTTAATGAAGGCCCTGTGGAGAGGTGCCAGTGTACAGCCTCCCACAATAGTTAGCATGACAGTTCCTAGCCCTGAATCCTGTGCTCCCACACCCAACAGAAATAGCCAGCATATAGCACAGCGCCCTCCAGGCATGCAGGCTTGGTTCCTGAGCTGATGAATAAGAAGTGACTAGAGAGAAATGCATAACCACCTGGAAAATAGCCTCTATACTCTAGCACCTTTAGGAGGATCCTCAACTGTGAGTAGCAGAGTTACCAGTTAACTGAATTCTCATTCAAATGAATACACCCACAGAAAGCAACTTCTAGGAATAACTTCAAGTAGCCAGTGGAGAACCTTGTGCAGACACAATGACATTATATCCCATAAAGGGACTTACAGACAAGCACCCCCAGCTATCAACCAGTCAGCCCAGATACAAACCCACTGATCTGAATGTTCTCCACAGCTCTTTTAGTCTGGATAGATAATTGTAGAATGATCTGGAACAGGTTGAAATTTGGAGTAACATTCAGACTAAATCTAAGAATCATTGGCATAGACCAAGAAACCAAAATACAACTAAAAGAATACACAAGTCTTTCAATGAAACAATATCAGAAAAATTTCCAAACCTTAGGAATGAGATGTAAATACAAATATAAGCGGCATTTGGAAACCCAAATAAGCTAAATAAAACAAAACCCTTTCTAAGACATTATAATTTAAATTTATAATACACAGAATAAGGATAAAATTTAAAGCGCTGCAACAGAAAAATGGCAGGTCCCACTTACAGGAATGCCAATTAGAATTTCAACTGATTTCTCAGTTCGCACCCTAAAAGCCAAGATGACTTGGAATAATATATACCAAGCCCTGAAAGAAAATCAGTTCCAATCAAGATTATTATATCTATCAAAGTAATCATGCAGAATTGAAGATGAAATAAAAACCTTAAATGTTAACCAGAAACTAAAAGAATTCATAACCACTAAATGTGCACTAAAAAATACACTCAATGAAATATTTCATACAGAAGAAATAAAAAATAAAAAAATAGAGCCAGTGTAGGGATGAATATCACTAGAAGAGTTGTCACCTATATACATAAAGCAATCCTTTATCAATTTAAAGAATCAAATATAGACCACTATACAAGAATCCTTGGTGATTTCAACACACCTCTCTTACCATTAGTTAGATTATTCAGACATAAACTAAGACTCTTAAGAACTAAAACATACTATTAATCAAATGGACCTAAAAGATATCTATAGAATATTTTATCCACTGAAAACTAAATTTACTTTCTCCTTAGTGACACATGAAACAGGAAACTTTCTCAAAATAGATAGTATTTTAGGACACAAAGAAAGTCTTGCCAAATACAAAAAAAAAAAAAAAAATCAAGTAGAGACAATTCCTTGCATACTATCAGATCATTATGATTTCCAATGAAATTAGAATTTAACAAGATAAAAACAAGAGGAAACATTTAAACATTTTAAATAATTTAAACACACAGAGATTACTTAATACACTTTTGAATGAAGAATGGATGATGGAAGAAATCAGGAGAGAGATAGAGAATAGAATTGAAGTCACAGAGACAAATCCACAAAGACACAGTTATCTGATACTCAACAAAGTTGACAAAAAACATACGTTGGAGAAAAGACAGGATTTTCAACAGATGGTGCTGGGAAAACTGGATATCCATATGTAGAAGAATAAAACTAGATTCCTATCTTTCACTTGGCACAATAGTCAACTCAAAGTGGATCAAATGCCTATGGATTAGACCAGGAACTTTGCAACTACAAGAAGAAAATATAAGGCCCATAATCCAACATATTGAGGCAGGCACCAACTTCCTGAACAGGACCCCTAAAGCTCAAGAAATAAACCAAGAATTTGCAAGTGAGATGGCACCGAATTAAAAAGCTTCTGCACAGGAAAGGAAACAAAAGCGTAAAGAGAACCTATAGAGTGGGAGATCTTTGCCATCTGTTCCCCTGACAGGGGATTAGCCTATGGAATATATAAAGAATGTAAGAAACTTAACACCAGATAAATAAATAACTCAATTAATAAATGAGCAAAAGATTTAAACAGACACTTCTCAAAACAAGAAATCCAAATGAGCAACGAGTACTGAAAAAATGTTCAACATCCCTTGTAATTAGGGAAATGCAAATCAAAACTGCATTGAGATTCATCTGGCTCCTTTTAGAATGGCAGTCATGAAGAATACAAATAATAATGAAAGGTGTTGAGGATGTTCAGGAAAAGGTTCATTCATGCATGGTTGATGGGACTACAAAGGAATCCAACCACTCTGGAAAGCAGTATAATGATTCCTCAATTGACAAGGAATGGAACTACCATATGACCCAGCTCTCCTACTTCTTGGTATTTATCCTAAAGAACAAAAAATCAGCATACTGTAATGATACAGGCATATCAATGTTTATAGCAATACAATTCAGAATAGCCAAGTTAGGGAACCAGCCCAGGTGCCCATCAACAGGAGAATGGGTGAAGAAAATGTGATGTATATATACAGAATAGAGTACCACTCAGCCAGAAAGGATAAAATTATGGCATTTGCTGATAAATGTTTGGAACTGTGGAACATCATGGTAAGTAAAATAAGCCAGACTCAGAGAGTCAAGAATTGTATGTTTTCTCTCATATGTGGAAGCTAGGCCATAATAAGGGGAAAAAAATGGTGGGGGAAACCCATGATAATAGAGGGGAGATTTGTGGAGTAAAGGAAGGGGAATAAATAGCAGGGAGGAGGGATGGTAAAAGGGAGGAACAGTGGAATAAAATTGACCAACTTATGCTATGTACATATAAGCCTACCATCATAGTGAATTTCTTCTTTATGTATATGTATAAAGAACTAATTTTAAAAAAAGATAAGCAAATGGTAGGAAAAGCAGTGGAGTATTGGAAGAGAAACTGGGGGAGGGAGGAGTGGAGGGAAAGAGGAAGTACTGGGAATGAAGTGAAGCAGATCATATTCCATCTGCTTGATTATGTCAAAATGAACCCAAATATTACATATAACTATAATGCATTATTAAACACACATGCACGGAGAATAAAAAAATGAGTGGGGATTTTAAGTAAACAGCATATAGATTTGGGCATTAGCTTTGAAAACTCTGGAATTACATCACTTAAGAACTTTGTCCTATACCTACAAATAAAACCAATCCTGGATGGACATACTTTTAAGATTACATCACTTTCCACATTTTCCTCAAATTCTATAATCCCAAACTTCTCACAGGATTAGTCAGAAGAGATGGCAACAATCACCACCACCGGGAACCAACACTTCTACTAAAACCGAGTGGATTAACAACATGTGCTAAGTGAAGTTGAGGAGAGGGCTGATCTAATTCTGAATGAATTAATTTTGTTTCTCACAGGGTTAGGTGAGGTGAGAAGAAAAGTGATACAGGAAAAAATATGTACGTGGTTGCTTAATTGACTTGTACTCCTTTACAGGCTATAACCCATTGTCTTTATTCTTTTCATATGTTCCTGAATTCTTAGGAATTCTCAAAGGAACCAAGCCATGGAAGTGCAAAATTGCTGATACGGTATTGCTATTTCCACTACTATTTAGCCTGCGATAATGGGCTTCATGAGTCAAAGAGAAAATGGTACCATTTTTCTTTGCATGGAAATCTTCAGAGAGGGAGTGGGTTTAGACAATGTCTCCAAACTTCTTCTTCTTTTTTTTTTTTCAGGAGCTATGACTTAATAATGTTGTAGCAAAGAGGAGAAAAGGAGGAGTGGGAATAGGGGTGAGTGAATCTATATGACAAATCTTGTAGTACAAGTGTTTGTGGTTAACCGAGAAACACATTATGAGTCAAGCCTTTGGAAAGAGGTGAATAATTAAAGACAAATGCTATGACATAATCATTTACACGCAGCAGAAAGATTTTAGATTAAATCTGGCCTGACCTGCTGCTCGGCAAGTGTTATCATGGATTCTTGAGAAGTATTCATTTATTTACTTTCTAATTTGGCCCATATGTTTTATTGAAAACAAAACAAAAAAAATTTTTGTATTTCCCGCAGGAAATAGCATGAGTCCAGCGATGGTTAACAAGGTTGGTGTACTTGAGAACAGATCTCCTGTGTGCACCAACAAACCCAGTGAACAGCATGTCAGCTAGAAACACCTCATTTGAAATAAGCCAAGAGCTTTACTATAAGCACTTTTACTAAAACGAATTCTTTTTTTATTCAGGGGTGTTCCTAAGTGTATGTTTAGATAAAGCAGTAAAATGTCAGTTAACCAATAATTTTGCCATGAGACTAAAAAACATTTATTAAATTTTTTTTACTTTGCAACTCTTCAACCTACTTCCCCTCTCCCCCTGCCTCCCCCCCTTTTGGCCTCATCCTATATTTCAGTCACCAACTATATCAGCCTAATGTCAAGAAAGCAGTTTTTTGGAGCAAGAGGTAGGTTCTAGCCTCCTTCCTTTCTTAATTCTAGTACTACCATGTAAAATATGCTATGTATCTCTGGGAGATGGCTTCATGCTTTTCCAAATGCTATTAAATTTTAGTTGCTGCCTTTATTAAATGCAGGAAACAGGAGTGGGGAGAATGAAATGAGAGAAGGAATGACAGAGAGGGCCTCAGTCATGACCTTTTGTTTCCTTTTATTTGGGTTGAGAGTGAATTGTCAAGGTAAGGCACGTTTTCTACAGAATGAAACAATAGTAGATGCTGTTTGGTGAGCTAACCTAGATCCACCCAGCATTTTGGAACATTCTATCAAAGAGCCACCGGCTTGTTTTAGGGGAGAACCATGAAAGAACTTATCCCTCCAAGAAAGGATGAAGTTTAGAACTGGGGGCCTTTAATTCACGTATTAGAGTGAGGATTAAGAATTGGAAACTGGTATCTGCTTCTCTTACAGGATAATTCTTTCCCTAACAAGCCTCTGGCCACAAGCCTCTATTCTCTTTTAAGGTAAAGAATGAGAGCTCTGGAAAAAAAGGAAACTTCATAGTGGGTAACAAAGGTGGGTGATCTACCAGCATTTGCTTCTCAAAGTGAACAGCACGTGGGAAGCACATATTTAGGGTTGATAGTGAAGACAGCCTCGGTTCCCTGGCCAGTTTCTGTGGTTCTTGGAGCTTGGTGATTTGCCAAAACATGAGAGATGTTTAGAAAACTGAGGAGCCTCGAGTCGTAGCTCTTTAAAAAAACAATGTGTAAATACATGTGGGTGTGTGTTTGTTTGTGCATATTTCTCCCCCAAAGTTGAAAACATTCTTATAAATATTGCAATACTGGAGAGGAAAAAAACAACTCCAGGAATCTACTACCCTTTTTTTTTTCTCATGTTTTTCTTATTGTTTTTGCCTTTGCTCTCATCCCTTCTAAATTGCCTGAGTTATTATTGTGGCTTATACTATACATTGTTGAACAAATGCCAGCCCTATGGGGACCACAGTTCTCCCTGTCCACAGGTTACTGTGGTACATGTTTAGTTTGGAGCATCAGCAATAGAGCCTGGATTCAAGGTAGAGAATTCTTGACAGAGGCAGGCAGGAATTTCATTATTATGCATATGACAGGCAGGATGCTCTACCTATTCAATAATCATCAACCTCCTTGGGCACAGGTAGATGAGAAGTGGAAGCTCACTGCCTTCCTGTATATTTGTCTCAGTCCCTTTTTGTCTCACTTCTTCCAAAGCTACCAATTTGATAAGGTAAAGAGGCTTTCTCTAGCAAGCAAGACACTATCTTAAATTTGGAATGAGCACATTGTGACTTTTCTACAACGTTGCCCATTTCAGGAAGGGACCATCAGCCCGCTGCCATGGTCATGCTCATGTTTACAAATTAAACAGTAAGCTGAGTGAAGTTACTGTTTATTAAATAGTTGTGCTTACAGGAATTAGTGAATACAACAAAGTCTGGATTTCACAAGTATTTTTGAACTTCAAGCCTTGCGTTTCACACCAGGAAGCCAATTTCACGCAGAACTTTCTTAGTTTAACACCTAGGATCAAAGGAAAAAAAGCAGTGCTTAAACAAACTAGCATTTAGAAGGCAGCACTAAAATCTAAAACTGAAGCTAACTTTGAATTTTTCTGTGTCCCCTCATTGCAGTATTTAACCACTTTAATTTTTAATTTGAACACACACTGATGCAGCAACAACAGAATTGATGACTTCTGCCAATAAGGGTAAATCTGCAATGGGCCCCAAAGGTCTAAGTATTAAAAGTTTGGTCTCTAGCCCAGCATGCTATTGGAAATTGGTGGAACCATTGGGAAGTGAAGCCTAGTAGGAGGTTTCAGGTCAATGGGCCATGCTCTTGAAAAGGACCATGGAACCCTGGTCTCTCCCTCTTTTACTTCTCGACCATGAGGTGAGTGGACTTACCCCCCAAGAGCTCCTGCCATGATGTATTGTGCCACCAGGGCCCCAAACACTGGGACCAATCAGTTATGGACTGAAACCTTCAAAATTGTGAGCCGACATCAATCTTTTCCTTCTATAAGATGATTTATCTCAGGTATTTGTTAACAATAATGCAGTACTGACTAACACAAAGAGGTACTAAAGATGGATGTGGAGGCAGGCGTAAGGAGGAAAAAAATTGCCCTTTTCTATGTTGGCATCCTTCAGAATCTGTCCTTTGCCACCAGACAGAACATTTGGCTGGAGTCTCCAGTTTCTTTCAGCATTTCCAGAATCAAGTCCTCTCAGAAGTCCTAGTGGGGTCATCAATCTCCTCCAGCCCTCACTCATGGGTCTTAGTTCCAACTCCACGGGGACCCTTCCTGAAGCACCAGATGAGTGGCACTCCCTCATTAGGGGTCCGAGTCTCAGCTTCCTGGGATCTTTCCTCTGAGTTTCTGAGGTTCTACACAAACCTTGTCCTCAGAAGTCTAAGTCCAGCTCCACAGGGACTTCTGAGCTAAACCTCTCATTTCTTCCTTCATGCTACCAGGTTCTACTGTATGTAGTTACTGTTTCTGTGTTACCTCTCTACTTCTTTTGCTTTTTAACCCCCCAGCACCTTTTACACCAATTCTCTGTATTGTATTATATCATCTCTGTTGGAATGTGGTTTCTATTTTCATAATCAGACCCTGGTTGAAAAAAAAATAAAAGAAAACTACTTAAAGTCTTTCATTTGAAAAAGGACAGAATGGGGAGCAACCACAAGAGGTTAGTGATCCAAAGCACACACCACGTTCCCCTGGAAAAGAAAACAGTGCTCCTTACACTGAGAATAGAGTGAGTTCCTTAGCCTTCCTGCCTGTGGGCCTCCAAATATGCCCTCTGAAAGAGTTTCCTGTCCATTTTCCTAGGTTTTCTACTTTTTTTTTTTTTTTTTTTTTTGGTGAGAGTTTGAGGACATGGTGATTTCATTAGGGAACAAGTAATCCCAAGACTTCATTCGTTAGCTTTTATCTTTTTTTCTAAAATTCCCTAATAGATTTGGTTAAATTTCAAGCTGCTTTATTCACTGAATTTCAAGGACCAGAAAGCAAAACTATTGTGAACAAAGTTTTGCTTGTTCCCTGATGAAATCAACATGTCCTCAAACTCTCACCAAGAAGAAGGAGAGAACCCCGAGAGCATCCCCAGCAAAATCCCCCCCCCCAAAAAAATGGATTCCTTTAACCCACCCTTTTCTGGACGATCAGGATAGCTGGAAACTGCCTCATGACCACCTTTCTTCTCTAGAGTGTAGATAGTTATTTATAGCTATAATATCCCCTCTGAGTTGGGAGCACTGTGATCAGTGTCTAAAGATTATTTACTCTTCTAAAGATGACCTAAGTGATTTCCTAGTAACTCTTTCTTCAAGAGAGACAAAACCATCCAAGTTAAGTCATCAGCAGAACATTCGTTACAGAAATGTGGTAGGAACTGAAAATAGTTTATTCAAATGGAATAGAGTTATTTGGGGGTAGATGTTGAAACACAAGAGAGTGAAAAATGAGACAGCAAAGGTACATTAGAAGGACTCTGCTACCTGCTAAGAAGTTGGGACTTACTTCTGAAGCAGTGAAGAATCCATAAAGGACTTAGGAGAAACGGAATTTTAGCAGCATCCTGACACTGGTGGGGAAAATCAATAGCAGAGGCAAAATGTGTACGTTTTAATAATAAATTAAACTATCACCTTAATTAAGTTTCCAAATTTTTTGTTTGTTTGTTTTGGTTTGGATTGGTGTACCAGGGATTGAACTGAGGGGCACTCGACCATTGAGCCACATCCCCAGCCCTATTTTGTATTTTATTTAGAGACAGGGTCTCACTGAGTTGCTTGGCACCTCAGTTTTTCTGAGGCTGGCTTTGAATTCATGATCCTCCTGTCTCAGCCTCCTGAGCCACTGGGATTTCAGGCATGTGCTACATCCCCAGCTTATTTTCCAAATATTTTATTATGATAAAATATACATAACATACAGTGTATTTTCTCAACCATGTTTTTTTACAACTTACATATATTTTATTTACGTGATTGAGAACTTTCTTATTGTCCACAGAATATATTATATATTATGTGGCTGGTTCCAGTGTTTTCACTCTTACTTGAGGGAGATGCTTTGAATTTCAGTGTTCAAGGTTGCTCAGCTGCTGCTGTTGCTGTTGGTTTGTTTCCTTTGGGTACTTTTCATCCAAAATCTTATTTTTAATTCTTTCTGTGGCACTTTTTTCATGGATTCTTTGCTTTGCAAAATTATAATGATGGTGGAACCAGTATCCTAAAGTCACCAAGATAAATCCTCCCATTTCACCATCACATGACCTTTTAATTGTACCTTTTTCTGGGCTCACTGGGCTCTAGAGCTAATTTCTGGCCCTGCTCTCCTTAACCTTTTTTCACAGGTCAGTAGTATTAAATACATTCATAATATTGTACATCCATCAGTATCATCCATTTTCATAACTTTTCATTTTGTAAAATTAAAACTTTATACCTATTAATCAATAACTACTCATTTCCTGCTCCTAACAGCCCCTGTGAAACACCATTCTTCTGTCTCTATGATTTTTAAAACATTTAAATACTTTTTTAAAGCTAAATAATATTCCATTGTGTGTATACTACATTTTGCTTATCTGTCAGTGGATACTTGACTTGTTTTCACATTTTAGCTCTTGAAAATAAAAATCCCTATACAAACAGAAACCTTGGACCTGGTTTTGCTGATCAGTTCTACCAATCTAAAAAGGAAAACCAATACTAGTCCTCAAAATTTTGATGAGGATCGAACACTTCCTGAACCATTGAATGAAGCTAGAATTACCCCAGTACCAAGCAACAAACATATTACAAAAAAAACTACAGTCCAGTATCCATTATAATCATTGATATAGAAATCCTTGGCAAAATACTAGCAAATTAATTTAGTAGCACTTTAAAAGAATTATATGCTATGAACGAGTGGGATTTATTTGGGGGAATGCAAGGATGGTTCAACATAAAAAAATTGACCAACGTATCACATTACAGAATAAAAGAAAAAAATAAACATATGATCATCCTAAATGATTCAGAAGAAAACATTTACCAAAATCAGTACTCTTTCATGATAAAAACTATGGCTTTAATATTTTTAGTACATGATCCATCAACTGAAAAAAACTAGTTATGATCAAATTTGTAAGAGCATCTGTCCCTAAAGAACGTTTATTGGATCTTTGAGATAGTCTTGTTCTTATAAGCACATGTAGCTTGTTGGCAATTTTTCCTTGAAATTGAACTTTTAAAGTCTTTATTACTATAAGAATTTTCTAAGAGTATTAAATATTTTCTTTTGAAATATTATATTTTGAAATATAATAAGGAATGTAAATTATTTCATCAGTTTTTAGGAGACAGGATTGCCCATCCGTAAGATTTGAAAACAGAAACCATACTATAATTTGCTTATTTTAAAAAATTTTACTCTTTTCTCATTTGTCTCTGACAGTTTGCCAATATCTACTAATATTTCTAATCACCAGAACCCCAAATAGTTCATATCTTGGAACTAGAGTTGGGTGAAACCAGCTGTTTTCAGGCTTTGGTGAACATCTTGAACTATTTTTCAAATTGTGTTTGGGGTTCAAGGAAGACCAAAACATATTTTCATATTTTACCAAGAATAGTTTTCCTCTTCAATTTTAAAATGATGTCTGTTTTAAGGAAAATTTAATCCATATGTTCCTGAATTCCCTACACTTACCTCACAAAATTTGATTATGTAAGAGTTATTTAATGTGCAAAAAGCCTTGGGAGTTAGTTTATGAGAGTTTTTTAGGAGTCCTCCCCCCATTAGAAATAAGAAGTCAAATTTGCTAAGTGAAGTTTGACTTAAGTGTACTTTTCATCAACTATACAATTCCCAATCAGCTGCAAGGCCTAAATTTCATACAAAATTTTAACTTGCAAAATTTATGTGAATCTTAGAGTCATGTTAACATTAATGTTTACTTTGCCCTTCAACTTAATTACTCTCACAAGGTATTATTACTATACTAATACTATCACGCTTGTTAAAGATAAAACCTCATTCCCAGTTTTAATCTAAATTTGAGATCCCAATAATATTTAAAATTTCTATTACATTTCTTATTTATGCTAAGATCTGCTTATTTTACCAATAGTTATCCTCATACAATCAACCCTTTTTCAACACACCTACATACACACAGATATTTTAAAAGATTTGAACTGTTCATATGCTTCTTTTAAGATATTGCTTTCCAGATTTTTCAGTAAATCTCTTGACACAGAATAATCTACAATATTTATTAAAAATGAAGATTTCAAGACCTCTACCCAGGTCTTTTGAGTCAAAAATATCTTGCTTTAACATAATCTTTTATATTAGGCCAAAGTCAAAAATATATCAGTGAATGAAATGATAGATGTCTAAACTCTAAAAATTACAAAATGCCATAAAAACTCACTTTTTGATTATTTTTTTTTACTGTATTGAAGTACAAATGACAAGAAGGTACATACTCAGTATATAACATATGATGGTTCAATGCACATATATGTTGCAAAATGATTTACCCAGTCAAGCTAATTAACATATCCATATAGTTAAGATCTACTCTCTTAGTGAATTTCAAGTATATGATACATTAATTATTAACCATAATATTGGGCTGTGTGGACATTTTGACAATGCTGATTCTAGAAAACAAAGGTGGATGCTACAAAAAAAAATCATTCTTGTAGCTAACATTCATTGAGTTTCTACTCAATACAAGGAAATAGAGAAATCAAAGGTTACTCAGTACCTGATATAAGACAGCTTATTTCACCACAGTGCTCTTGAGGGTAAACACATGAACCTGCCACTGAATGCCCTTCTCTCGTGCCCATTTTCCACTGAACACTCCCAGGCTCAGGCATTTCTAGGTGTGATCTCTCTCAGGGGACTGTCTGCACCATCATGGAGCTGCTCACTGGAAAGAGCATTCATGAAATCCCACTACTCCCCCAATTTCAGAAATGAGGTGATAAATGTTTTTGTGTGTTTGTTTGATTCTGTTTTTCCTTGCAATTGGACTTTTAATTCTGTTTTGAAGAAGAGGAGAGGAGAGGAGAGAATGTACAGCCTGGGGTGAAGGGTCTTCTTGGCCTAAAGAAGCAGAGAAAGGAATGGGGCCATTGGGAATATTTCAAAGTGAAGTTCATCCATTCTGCTCCGCCACTCCTTCTCTCCTCTGCTGTTGACCCCTTCCCACTTTTCAACAGCCCCCACCTATCTTACTCCAATGCCCTCTGCCTCCCCAGAGTTCTCCAGTGTGTCTCCTCCTCTTCTTACAGCACTGACCTTTGGGAAGGCACCTTTCACAAACTGTCCAACACATCAACAGTAATCCTTCCTCTCTTATCATGAGCCTCCTCCTTTTATACCAGCTCAGAAAGTGTTGTGAAAATAAAATAATTAGATTAATTATTGGACTAATTAGCACTAAACATCATACAAAATTTCAACTTGCAAAATTTATGTGAGTCTTAAGAGTCATATTAAAAAAAGTAAAAAAAAAAAATCGATGATTCTGCTCTTAGCTTTCAGAAAGTTTCCCTTGTAAAAGCAAGATGTATTTTTAAGGTATTTTATTTATTTAGTAAACTCCACTTTCAGTTGATGGTTAGATGCGCGATACATGACATAAAAATAGTTGTTGAAGAAATACTTCTTGGATCCTGTGTATATTCAAACTCTTACCATTAATGTTTAATGGCCCGGAAGAATAATAACAAAGCTTTTCTTTAACCATAAGTCAGACTAAATTCATGTAAGCTTTTATATTATTTAAAATCTGCCTTAGGAGCATACTCTATTTTACTATATCCAATGCACCGTTATAAATTCTGAAGGGTATTAATAAATGAAAAACATACCGTGCCCACTTTAAAGGAACTTACAACACAGCAGGAACAGCAACCCCATGTGTAAATGATATCAAAGAGTAGGATTGGTGTGGGTTGGTGGTAAGAATTCTGATATTTTGCTGGTTTTAGAATAAGCCAGATTCCTAGTGCCAAACTACATTCATAATACTGACACAGGAGAATAGATAGGTGGTCAATTTGGGATCTTTAGGTTGCATTAGCAGAGGCCATTCATGTTCACACTTTACTATCTTTTCAGGTGCTATTGCTGCGGCTTACAATTTTTAAAGTTCAGGGAGATATATTGCTCTTCCAGGTCCCTCTGTTTCATTCTTCATCTGACAGAGAAAGATTATTTTTAAGCAAAGACTCTATGTCCATACCTAGGGAGAAAGAGCCAACTCATACACCAGAAAACTAAAGAAGGGACAACCTTTGGAAGAATTTGTTCTGATAGCTGAGGACTACAGTGTGGTTAATATATAATGGAAAAAACAAAATAGTAGTAAAGGATGAGCCAAAGATAGTCTCTTAAGTGCCAGGAGTTATGCCAAGTGTTTCAACAGCATCAACACATTTACTACTTTTCCATAATCCTTACACATATAGAAACTATTCTTTTCACTTTAGTAATGGAATGGAGGCCATTACTAAGAGTTAATTTTCCTAAGAGAGCACAGAGAATAAATGATTGAACTGAGATATCAACTCAGCACTTTTGACACAAAAATCCCTTCTTTTAACTATTTTCTCATATTGTTAAATTTTCTAAAAAGAGCAAAGTGTGCATCTGCATGGAACTATGAATATCATGGACAAGAGTTTCATTTAATTTCATTGTTTTCCATCATTTCTTTTCCCCCCTCCCTACTCCATAATTTATAGCATGGCCTTTGCTTTTAGTCATTCAGTTGATCTGAGTCACAAAATGTGCTTTGAAGTCCAGGCTTGGACAAAAAGGCAAGATAAGGGCAGACTCAACCATCCTCAAAGCATTCCCACTTTGTTTTCTTTATTCATAGGCCTTGCTCTTTGGATCTGTTTGTTCCTGCTTCCAGGATATTTGAGTGCTTACTTGTATCACATCATCCAACTCAAATTAGCTTTTCAAGCCCATAAGCATCCATGTGGACTCTTCTGAGTTAAGGTACACAGAAGAAGTCATTGGGACCCCAGGTAGGTGAGCAGCCTGTGTGTGAAAAAAGTTCTATTTTTTATTAAGCATCCCCCAAAATAGTTATGCTATTTATGTTACCTTAAAAATAGTCAAAAATGATCCCTTCCTTCTAGTGTGTACCACTTTGGTAGAATTCCTGTAGATGAGGAAAGAAAATGGGAGTGTTTACTCCATCCATAAATGGCACAGCTGGGAGGGCTCAAATTCAGATCTTCTGACTCCAAACAGTATTCTTTCTCAGATAGCATACTACTACTACCTACTAAATATTGAAAGTTGTCTGAATTAAATAGGAGACATAGCTGGAGTGGTGTTAGTGAAGTCATTTAAGTATCAAAACTAAGAGTATGATTCCTAATCAAATCACCCATTATTTGTTTTTGTTGGGGTTCAGCTTGCTTCTAATAATTTATTTACATGATAAGCAACATCTGGGAGTAGCTGGATTCTGATAAGCTAAGGCATGACTCCACTGATCGGAGATGAATATTTTAAATAAATGTACCAAAAATTACAAATTCACATACGTTTTATCCTCTGATATTCTCACCTCTTCCCTTATTCTAGTGATATTGCATGTTAATTAGTTTAAACAAGCTCCTAACTAATGTTACAGAATAGCCACACTTGTCAAAATCTCAGTGGCTTAACAGAATAAAAGTTTAATTTTTATTCATGTAAAGTCCAGAATTGGCTTTACTGATCAGCTCTTCTCAGCTGATAAAAGAACTCAGATTTCTTCCCTGTCATGTTCCACTGTCTTTAATATATGACCAAAGTTACTAACTGAACAAAAAATATCATGAAGAATCTTATTCTTGGGAAGTGGTTCTTATGGGCTATGTCTAAAAGTAGCCTTCATCAGAACTGTCACAACAAAGCCCCTGGGAAATGTAGCCAAGCTATATTCTTAGGAGTAAGAAGAAACAGATTTGATAATCAGCTAGTAGTTTCCACCACATAATTATATCACACAAGACCTCTCTAGAATTGTCATTTTAAAATTACATTCAAAGCCAGCTTATACTTCTGTATGAAAAATAAAGGTTGATCGATCTATCTATCTATCCATACATAACACTGCTTTAGGGGAGCATGATTCACCAAAAAAAAATGTATTTACAGCCTATCAACTAATGTAATCATGAAGCTTGGCTTCTGAGTAAGAGTTCTTCATAGAGAAAGACCCAGTGGAAGATTTATTTATTATTTATTTATTATAAGGGATCAATTTGCATGATTTTGGTGGTTGACAAGCCCAAGATCTGCAGTTAGCAAATTGAAGACCCAGGAGAGCTGATGGTATAATTCTAGTTCAACAGGCTGGAAACCCAGAAGGAGGAAATGGTTTATTTAAAATAGGAAGGAAGGGAAACAAATACTGATATCTTGGCTTGCGGATTGCCAGAAAGTCATAAAGAATTCTATCTTTCTCAGACTTTATGTCATATTAAGGTCTCCAACTGATTGGATGAGGCCCACCCGATATTAGGAGGTTGATTTCTTTTACTCTGTCTACAAATGAAGATATTGATCTCATCCAGAGAATAATATCTTACCAAATATCTGAGTACCTCATGGTTCAGTCAAATTGATACATACTATTAACTATCAGAGTCCCTAACAACTTCTGGCTACTATAAATGTGTATTTTTTATTTTTTATTTTTTTAAAGAGAGAGTGAGAGAGGAGAGAGAGAGAGAATTTTTAATATTTATTTTTTAGTTCTTGGCGGACACAACATCTTTGTTGGTATGTGGTGCTGAGGATCAAACCCGGGCCGCACGCATGCTAGGCGAGCGTGCTACCGCTTGAGCCACATCCCCAGCCCAAATGTGTATTTTTTAAAAAGACAAATCTCTGCCAAAATTAAAAACTGCAAAAATTTCAATGTATTTGCTAAAGGCAATTTCCAAAGATATTTTCCAAAAGTCTGTTGGACTTTGATAACTCAAAGTCTACAGTGCATGATATAACATTCATGTGTACATGTGTATATGTTCTGCATGACTGCTCTAAATTCAGTTATATGTATAGAGTTCATTGTCTTCTAGAGAGCACTGATATTAATTAGCTGAATTCTCAGAGTACCATGTACAGAGACAACCTGGCCCAATGTAATATCTCTGGAAATGGGATGATGCTATTAAGAATCTTGGGCTATATCATAAAATAGTACATAAAACAATTTCAATTATTATAGTGTGGAGGTGATGGTGGTGGTAATTTTAGAGACAATAACCAATATTGATCTTTATTTCCATCTCAATTTTAGCTTCCTATCAGCTGAAGAATCAGTCTTGTACTTTCATCTTTCCTCAGTACCTGTAAGTAACCAATAAGTATGTGTATGTAAACTATGGATTTCTCAACAAATAATGCACTGTATATCACAGTCTGCCAGTGTGCCATTATTCTGCACAGTTGTGTTCATCAGTTTAATATACGCACAGTTATTTTAGTATTTCATGACATCAATTATGACCTTCACGATGATTTTGACAGGTCTTTGGAGATACCAATTTTGTACCCAAACAACATCTTCTCTAATGAAAAGTCTTGGTAGAAAGGCATCTTTAGCTATTTTGTTTTATCAGGATAACTCTTTCCTAACTCTTGCATAACTTTCTTCCCTGGCTAAAGACCCATGAAAATGACACCTTACATATTTCATGTTCCGATTAGAGAGTATGCTACTCCAGGGAGGGAGGGAGAACATTTGTGTCTAGAGCTCTTGATGGGCTAATTACCCATGATACATATTAAATCTCAACACCTGGTGTTCTCATGCTTTTTTTTTTAATCTCCCTTATACTGCATGTACTTTTCATCTCCATATCAGAAATTCTGGTCCTTCCCATTTATTATTTGTTAAGCCAGAGTCCCCTCCGCGACATGGCACAAGCCAGCCTTGTAGGTTGTGGGATATGCCGAACTAGTGAGTAACGTCTGGGAGTTCTTTGGCTGACTTCCTCCTGCTCAAGGACAATTTTGCATGTTCACACATTCTCAACATGTTTCTCCTTTAGGAACAACATCTGACACTGGAATTTCTGAAACCTGCAGTACAGTGTCAAGCCAAGCCTCTTCCCTGATTAAAAGAAAAAACAAAACAAAAAAAGATGAAAGCCAATTTTCTTTTTCATTCTTCTGACTGGGCTATTGTGCTGTGACCTTGTGCAGACTATTCTTTCACTGGGCAAGAGCTCTGTGTAGGTGACTTGGCGCCTCCACAGCGCTTCTGCTTTCCTGGTAATCCAGGGACGGGTGCCCTCCTTACCCTCCATAGCTGCCACCTGGTAACTGCTCCTTGGATTTCTGCCTCACTTACTTTCACTACACCATTTAGAACTTAATTATATATGACTCTATATTTGTGGACTCTTGCTTCTTAGTCTATGCTGCTAATTTGCTAAAGGCATGGTTTGTATTTTATGTCTCTTCTGAATCCCACCCAAGCCACCTTGTATGCTCTTTGGAATAATTTGAGAGTCACTCACTCAATAGGTGCCATGACAAGGAAATCATAGTAATTGCTTCTGACAACACACCACATCTTACACATTCAAATGAAAGCTTTCCTTGGCAAAGCTGCCGCTGGGGGAGGATACCCACACATTCTAATTGTTTTATCAATGCTTGAAGTAATTTTTCAATGTCCCTCTCTCTCTTTGAACTGAACTCAAAATCTGCGACACTGACTTAATCGTTGGTATTCGGCATCGGCTTCAATGAGTGACAGTATTCAGTGGGAACCATAACTTTTATTAGTGTATGATTCCTGCTTATAGTTTTCAATCTTGTGTAGAGGAAAAGACAAGGATGCAATAGCAATGTTATAGGGCAATATGTGTCAAATTCCAGAGGGAGGTACAAAGGATTATGGGGATCTGAAAGAGAAGAAGAGGTAATTTACAGCTGAGTCTGGTGGGAATTGCACAGCCTCAATCTCTACCTTTGTAAATCCTTATCCTATAATTGGTTTAATTTTAGGCAACTACGGAAAGCTATTTGCAACTTAGACTAGGAAATAAGCTAAATGATTTTTCAAAAAAATTGAAACAGAGCAATAAATCATATCCCCAGGCAAGAAATGAATCTTAAAGGAACTGTTTCTTCAAGCAGAAGAAAATGACAAGTGACTGAGCCAGTCAGGTATCAGCTTACCCAGTCTGTGATCTGCACACAGTAGACTAGGAACAGTCAGCAGTGCCATTGAGAAATAAGAAAGTCATTTGCCAGCTGCTTGTCACTTATCCTTGGCCAAAAAGTCTTGAGAATTCCAGGCACAGGGCTGATTATCTGTCACTCTCTCTCTTGTTCATCCTGTTTGTTTCCCCCAGAATTCTTGTCTTCAATGATTTGCCTATTGTGTATTTTCCCCACTAGAATGTAAAATTATTCATGAAAGAATTTGTCTTTCTTGTTTATAGCTGTATCTTCATTGACCTGATCGGTGCCAGGATCATGGTAGACACCCAAAATGTTTTGATGAAAAAAAATTAATACATTGATTGGTTGACTCCATGTCAAGTATAAAGATCCTGGGGCTTATGCGAAGGTAATAAAATATAAAAATCAATTCAGTAAAAATATATTGAGCACTTTGTACACTTCCGGCATTGTGTGAGGCACTGAGGATACAGACTGTGTCTATTCTTGAGAATTTGTATTTTGTTTTGGGAAACAAAGAAGAAATACATGGAATACCACATATAGGAAAACAAACAAACAAAAATAATAATATAGACCTCATTAGCAAATGGTAGATAATCAGGAAATTATAAAGTGAATTAGGCAGTTGGAGGAGGGGGAGGGGTTCCTGTGAACTGGAGAGACCTAGAAGATGTCAAAGAAGAGGAAAATATCAAGAGTAGAGGTAGATAAGAAAGTGGGAGTCCCAGGTGAAGATTGTACAAGTGAAAGGGTAAAGGACAATCTAATTGGAGAGGAAGAGAGCTTAGTTTTATTGAGAGATTGCTGTATGCCAGGCACGAGACAAGGCATGTTCAGATACTTTTCTCATTTATTTTCCATCACATTCCTGCAAGGCAAGTATTTTCTCTGTTCTACAGATGAATAAACCAAGACTCAGAAAAGTAGAGAGACTTGCCTAGGTTTACAAACTGCAGTGATAAAGCCAGGAGTTGACCGCGATCAACTTGATTCGGAAGCCCATCCTCTTCCAAAACTTGAGCAAGGACAGGAGCCTCCGAGATGTGGAAAGCAGAGGTGTGTGTAGGAATAGTAAATAATGAGGCTGATGTTGATTTGTGGATAGAATATCTTAAGGGCCTTCAATTGTATTATACATGAAGACCAGTGTACTGACTCCTTGAAAGTGTTAATTTAGGAAATTTAACCTGAACAGATTGAGCAATATAGAAGCAAGGAGACTATTTAAATTGTTGTATCTCCAGAGCTGAGATAAATGCAAATAAAGTAAGAAGGAATAGACATAATGGTTGGGCCTACATTTAAGAATGGGGAAATCATCCAATCATCACAGGGAGAAAAATCTGGAGGAACATACTGCCTGAATATAGCTGATCATTCATTCTCTTTAGCCATACCTCCAACTTACCCCCAAA
Organism: Urocitellus parryii; assembly: GCF_045843805.1. Lineage (NCBI taxonomy): Eukaryota > Metazoa > Chordata > Mammalia > Rodentia > Sciuridae > Urocitellus > Urocitellus parryii. The sequence continues at coordinate 100,392,595 of NC_135539.1, forward strand.
CACACTCTCTCTCTGCGTGTCTCTCTCTCTCTCTCTCTCTCTCTCTCTCTCTCTCTCTCTCTCTCTCTCTCTCTCTCTTAATCTGCATCTTGTAGCTTTTTAAAAATCCAAAACAAATGTGGGTTATTGTAAGACAATAAGAAATGTGTAAAAGGGCCGGGTGCTCCCAGTGGCTCTGGAGGCTGAGGCAGGAGGAGGATCGCAAGTTCAAAGCCAGCCTCAGCAAAAGCAAAGTGCTAAGCAATTCAGTGAGGCCCTGTCTCCAAATAAAATACAAAATAGGGCTGGGGATGTGGCTCAGTGGTTGAGTGCCCTTGAGTTCAATCCCCATAACTCCCCAAGCCCTGCAAAAATAAATTTTAAAAGGAGTAGAGGCAATTACTAGTTACTGGCTACTTTTTACAATGGAATAAATGGAAGAGATTCATTCAAAATATATTAATAGAAAAATGAGAAGACTTAAATTGTACACTTAAAAAGAAGAGTTCTGTTAGTTAAAATGGGAAGAGGGTTCTTTTTGGAGAGCTGTAAAACTTTGAGGAATTTTTCCTGATCAGGGAAGTAGCTAAAGTTAATGGTAGACTTTCATTCATACATTAGAAATATGTAAGCATCTACCTCTTTCCACGTCCCTGAAGCACTACAAGATTATATAAAACACTATGTAACACATGTGAAATTGCTTTTTTTTTTGAGGAAGATTTATGGACTCATATATTAAAAGAAAGAAGCATGGTCTAAATGGGACAAAAATAAACTTATAATTTTTCCCACACTCTATTATCATGAATTCTCTATACTATAATATAGTTTTCATTTAATATAGTTCTGATTTCTGGACATCTGGAAATTGGAAAGCCTAGTTTTGCTTCTCCATATGTTAGACATGATCTTCAGCATTCTGTACCATAATTGTATGCTTTCACCTGTTTGCCTGGACTACTGTGAGTACCTCGGAGGAGAAGATGTGCTTATGTATTTCTGTATCCTTAGTGTTTTGAATAACTAAGATGTCCACTAAATAAGTGTAATGAGTGGATAGATTTGTATAATATCATTTATGCTATGGAATTTTATTGCTGAAGGATTAATATTATTAAATTACTCTTGAAAGATTACCCATGTAGACTTCTTATGTACCAGTTGATAAAATTTGAATTTTGAAAATCTTTTTTTGTAGCTGTAGATGAACAGCATGCCTTTATTTTGTTTGTTTATTTTTATGTTGTGTTAAGGATCACACATGCTAGGCAAGCACTCTGCTACTGAGCTACAGCCCTAGCCCAAAATCTGAATATTTTTGATAACAGAAAATAAACTTTTAAATGCCTAAAATATAATTTCCACTATTGGCTTTTTATGAGCCCTCTGGAAATTAGAACATTTTAAAATAAAGAATCTCATGGATCACAAAGCCCCTTTTCCCTCTTTGTGTGCTGGGGATGGAATCCAGGGCCTTGAGTAGGCTACATATGCCCCCTCCCACTGAGCTACCTCCACAGCCCCCGCTTTCTTTCTTCTTTTATAAATTTCTTCTCTATCTGCTCATGAATCAGATGTCTTTTTAAAATTAAATAAGGGAAATTTTGTGTTAAAAATAACCATTGCATATACATGATAATGATACTCCTCTGTGCAAATGCCCCCGAAGATAAGAATGATTGTACCATATTTCTCCCTGTGATTGTATTCATATACAAATACTAGAGGGTAAAAAGTATATATACTACCAAAAAAAAATCAGACCCAAGAAAAATACTAATCAGCTTCAAGTTAGTGAATATTTCAGGAAAAGAGGGAGGCAGTGATAACTTTTTCCCTTTGGGTCATTCTGAACCATTGATATATTTTGCACATGTAGCTTCAGTCTTCATGTTTTCCCATCTAAGCTCAGGCCAACTCAAGAAAGGGCAATGCTCTGCAGTCGGAAGAGAACCAACTGTACAGTCAGACATTCCTGGATTTGAATCACTGCTTCTCCACTATTTAAAAGTCATGAGTCCTTGGACAAATCACTTCACCTTTCTGATTCCAACTTTCCTCGTTTGTCCAATGGGTATGACACATCACTACACCATTACCTATGAGGCTATCAGTAAATACTAATATGCACGCTTTTACTTCCCCACACCTCAATCTCTTAAAAAAAATTAAAAAGAAATCTCTTTGAATCTATTGTTTTATGCTACCTTCTTTTTAACAAAGTAATTAACAGATAACTGTCCATTTTAAGGGGTGCAGTGTGATGTCTCTATACATTTATACATGTGTAATGATCAAATCAAGATATTCAGGCTATCCATCATCTCAAACATTTATCATTTCATTGGGATGAGAACATTCAAAATCCTCTCTTCTAGCTATCTGGGATGATGTAATACAGTACTGTTTAACCTTCTTCTGTGGTTTCCAAAATTGAATATATGTGATAATGCATAGTACATAATACTAAGATGTAATAACCTATAACACTGTTTGCTCACACTGGTAGGTTGAGACTCAAGTTGGCTGCCTCCAATTGGTTATCTGCTGAAACACTTCATCCTTTTATAAGGGTGAATCCAAAGTACACTGAGTAATGCATAATAAAATTAGTTTTGGGAGAAAGGAACTGAGTTAACCAAGTTTAAGAGAGAGAGAGAGAGAGAGAGAGAGAGAGAGGCATAGTAAAATAATCTCCAATGACTTCATTGTGAAGTAATGACTTTTACCAAATAACTGCATTGTAGTTTTATCTTTCCAACCAAGATTGTGTTAATGCTCTAAAATTAAGTCTCTTGTGAAAGTTATCTGGAATTTCTCAACAAGTTTTAAAGGGGTTTTATTTTTTCACTGGAGGTCATGCCTCAAGAATTTGTAGGAATTCCGCCTGGAAAGTAATAATCAGTGGAAACTGGCAGTCAAAGCTAATTTATATGACTCTTCCAGATAAAAATTCCTTCCGTCTTAGACCTGCATTTCAAAAAAAGATTATTATCACTCTGGAGAGAATACATCAGAGTAGAAAAAAGAAAGAATGACCTCAAGGATGTCTTTACTGCCTCTGTGCAAATCCAGGTCTGCTTCTTTTTAAACCTCCTTTTAAAATCCTCTCGTTTGAAATGTTTTGAGGAGTTTCAAAGCAGGAGGATGTCAGAGTCATGCTTGAGGAGAACTCTCAGAATGATGTTCCCTAATTTGCCTGCTGTGGGAGTTCATGACGCATCGTGGGTGGTGGGAAAGAGGAGGACAGGAGAGGAAATATGGGGGGAGAGAGTGGTTCAGTAACTGGCCTGAGAGGAGGAAGATGTTTTTCATACAGCAATATATTCTTATTCCCTTAGTGTCTAGGGGGATTGGTTATTCCCATTAGCTGTGGTTGGGTTTTCAAAAGCATGACACATTCACAAGGGAGATGCTTAATGGAAAAGCTCTGGCCGTTTTTTAATGACAGACCTAAATTTAAATCTCAGGCTCTCCCTATACTGGCTCCTCCACATACAAGTTACTTCACCTATCTGAGTCTCAGTCTCTTTACCTATAAAATGGGATCCATAGAGTTGCGAGGAGGTGTCACAAACGATTCATATGTAGCTCTTTTGGCTCCGCATTTGGTTAGTACCAAATAAAAGTTCATTAGAAAAAGCCCACGTTCCTTCCACTGGTTCCTTCTACCCTCTTCATCCACCATCAAGAGAATTTCAGAATGTCAACTCCAATGTGGGTAAGTTGGAGTCGTTCGTTCAAGGAGACAATCAACGAAGTGCAAAAGTACCAGTCCTCTCTTTGATGATTCTGAAAATAGAATCTTCCAAATATTTTTGAATCAATACCAACTGAACTCCACAAAAGACATGCAGCAAGCACATCAGGCTCTAGATGACTCAATCAGGCATCCAGAAGCCTCAACCATTTCCCAAGACTAGGAACCTATACCTAGAAGGGTAGGAATAACTCTTGAGGGCCACTTTTGATTCACAGGACTTCAGTCTGAGACACTGCCAAACATATACATGGTATCAAAAACAAATGGCCTGCCTTTTCCATCATCCGAGATATGTGGAATGGGTCAGACTCACCAAACTTCCAACATATCACAGAGAAAAACAGAACACAGGAAGCATTCTATTTACTGAGAATTCAACTACCCTTCGTGAAATATTTCAGCAGTTGAACAGAAATATGCTAGCATCATAAATACAACTTATACAATTCCAAAAAGCATCTATTTGGGACAAGGCCACTGTTAGTCCTATGTGGTTTTTCAGTGGGTAGGTAATTATTTAACAGTAGAAACAGAAGACCGATTTGCTTCCAATTGTGAGCTCATTCCTAAGGTCACAAGTGAAAGCTGAAAGAAATAGAGTCCAAAATAAACATCGCTTTGGACTAGAAAGCATTTCTCTGAGGGTGCCCAGGTTTATATGAAAGAATTCCATCTCAGAAGAGGAGAACTCTAACTCGCTTTTCCCGGTTATTAGTGGGCATGTCTAGTGTCTGCCTGTTCACATGGATCCATTCCCCAACCTCAAATCCATTTTCCAAAGACCCTGGCTAAAGAACCACATAGTCCCTTAGTGCTTCTGACTTGCACTATGGTCGCTGTAGCGGGGTGAAAAAAATAGAGTTATAAACTATCTGTGGGGGCAGTCACTAACATGGTTGGCCCCAAAAGCTCAGCAGGAGAGCCAAAAAGTTTAATTTGTTGTAACCTATGATTTCTTAGTCAATATTAACTAATGTTGGAAGTATGCATGGATTTACTTTCCTGGGCTGTTTGAACCTTTTAAATCATAATTTTTTAAAACAACAACAAAAAAAAATCTAAGCAAGACCTTTAAAGAGTGACTCATAAAAGAAGGGTGTTTGGTTAGCTTTCCTCAACTCCCTCCCAGCTACCCGTCTTCGGAGTGATGTTTTTCTTTCCTGGGCTTTTCCCCTCCACTTACATGCCTGGTTGATGGATAATTCCCTCTGCAGGTGTCTCAAAGGCCCCACATATCCCTTTGGTTAAATGCCCAAGCAAACTCACCACCGTGCAGGGAGGTCTTCACCTTCCTTACCCTCTGCCTCAGTCTTGACACACTGTGTGCCCAGACACATTAGGAGTGAAGGTTTGACCATTTAATCAGATCCACAACCCCAGGGACCCTGCATAAAATAATAGCTTTGACATGACAAGAAATTTGCATGTTGCATGTACTCTTCCAGCCACGAAAGATATATTCCTGGCCCCTCATGCAGGAATTCACTTTCTCTGAAAATAGCTATTCATTCAGGCTGAATTCTTTATTATTTCTTTATGATCAGCTCATTTATTTATTCATGTATTTACAGAATGTCAGATTCTACCCCCTTTGCGTCGTCCCATGAGCCTAGAGCTATTTTGGAATTGAGAAAATCTTTATCATGTATGCATCAATCTATTGTTGTAATATATTGGATACTGATTTAATATCAACTATGTGACAACTAGAGAAATGAAGAAAAAGGCACACTAAAAAAAGAAGCAAAAAAAAGAAATTGTGAAGGCAAAAAAGGCCACGTAATAAACTGTGGGACATGGGTAAGTCAATGTGGCTTGGAGGATAGCATTCATTCACTGGGAAAGAAAGGAATCAACTGAGCATTGGAAAGCTGGGGATCAAAGGGGAAGGTTCTGGAAAGGTCCACTGCAAAGATTTCCCAAATGCATTTGATTCTATAAGCCCAAGAGACCTAGGGGAGCCTATAATCAGATCTTTGATGTGAAGCCATGATAGCGTTAGTTGTTGTTTGGAGGATAACTGGAGGAAGGGAAGGATTAAGGGCAGAGAAGCCAGTAGAAAGATTCTGGCAATCTAAAGGCTCTTGAATTAAGGCAGTGAAGAGCAGTTGAAGAAAAGAGAACATGGTAGGGAGTTTAGGGATATAAAGTCAACATGACCTCATGACATACCTTTAGTATTTTCTGTTTCCTGCACTCTTACAAAATAAGCAACCAGGGTATAGAAGTTGAGAGACTTACATGAAATCATAGAGACTTACTTGACATCACAGAGCTCTGAGTGGCCAGAATGAACTCACCAGGTCTGTAGTGAATGCCAGGTTTTGTTACTCAGATCTTTCAGGACTCAGGAAGGGACTCATTTCCCCAGAGAAAGGGTACTGACCTCTCATAACTCTAGGTATCTCCAGAAGTTGTCATAGGTGATAGAAGCTGCTTCACCCAAAGTTTAGAATGGGGGTTGGGATGAGGTCAGTTGCCTTAACTAAAAACTCTGGAAAGGTCATCCTAGCTCCACAACTCCCAGGAGGGCTGGTGGGGGTCTCTGTGGCAAGCACTTTGCAGTTACACATCTCCCTCTGCATAATACTTATTTATCTCCCTCCCTAAAAATACTGATTCCAAAAATACTTTCCGATAAACCTCTTATATGATCATTTTCATCCAGAGTCTGTGCCCTGGAACCTGAGTTGGGAGAAGGCTTGACTTCAGATCTGTTTAGGTGTGAAGCCATACAGTAGAAGAATCCTCAAAAAGGATTTGAATCAGACCTGAAGGAAGAGTAGGTTTTCAAAGACGAAAAGTAAATGCTTCAGCCGCAGAAATAATAGAAGGGAAAATTTCTTTGGGGAGAAATGACTAGATGAGTCACTCTGGCAAGAACAGGGGGTTCATCTAGTCATCAGAGATAAGGAATGGAGGGTTGTGATCAGGCTGCTTCTCAATGCCAGAGTGAGGAGCTTATGCCTTACTTCCTTTTATATGAAAGATCCTAAGGTGGACATGATGCAAACAAACAATATTTTAAGAAGTCAGACATCTATGGACAGAATGAAATGGAAAAGGGAGCTTAAGTAAGTAAAATTTGATCTTAAAAATCCACTAGGATCTTGACTATGGGAAGTCAAGGACAGGTAGGAGTCATAGAGACTTGGTGGCTTTGAGCAAGGCAGGTGCCTTCAAGAGAGATGGTGCATATTTGCCCTCCCAGGGGGAATCTTCATGGTAGATTTAATATGGATGTAGATGGTTGAATTCAAGGACATCTCCTTTCTATCAAATGGTTCATCAAAATGGTCATTTTGTATGAAATGTTACTTGATCAACCATCTCCATCTCACTGGTGGCCTCAAGAAGACAATGAGAAGGTAGATATGCTTCATTGGGGATGGTCTGCAGTTGTGGTATCTTCTCAGGAATCAGAGCCAATGAACACATGGCTCTGTGATAGGCATGCAACCCACGGAGACTTGAAGAAGCTTGAGGGACAAGGCAGAGAAGGCATGCCTCCTGTATGCAGACATGTTTCCATTCTCCTACCACAGGGCATCTCTCCTCTGGGTTCCTTTTAACCTAGATGCCATATTTGAGATGCAAGCTGTTTCAACAGATATTACTTCCATCTCAAATATATTAAAATACTGAAGCTATTTGTTTCTATATATGTGTGTGCCTGGTGGATCAGTCATAATCAGTTACTAATCCCTTGGTGTAATTAAGTAGGAAAGACATTACACCAGAAGACTGTTTTGTATTTTGTAATCAGCCTTCCAGAGACAAATTCTTTCTGGCATTCAGCCATAGGAAACAAGATGTTTAATTTCAATGTGAATTTCCTGATTCCATATTTAAATAAATAACAAAATGTGACAGATGAGGAAAACAATGATTCCAATGATACAAGTGCACTAAATTGCCAAATTGTGGGTGGGGAGAGAGTTAGAAGAAGAGAGGCTCTCTTTTCAGCTGTGATACAAAAAAAGTCAAAGTGATAAACTTGAGGAACAGGATTCTTTTAGACTGGTATCTTTTACATAGAATCAAAATTAACCCCTCATTTGAGGGAAACATTTTAAATCCCTTCCCATTTTTACTGGATCTCCCTTCCCTTTTATTTTTTCCTTCCAGGTTTGAATGGTTTTCTAAGACCAGAAATGTCAAAACTCTGTGGAGAACAGCTGTTCTCATTTCTGGCTCATCTGCTGAGAAAGTGTTTGGAATCTCCTTAAGGAGCTCATCTCCTGTGAGCTGTCCCACCCCAGATGTAAACGAAGAGATGACTTTATAGTCAGAGAAAAAAATGGTGAGATGCTTGGAAGTTTCCTCTTCCCTGAGTCCCAGGTAGGAATCATTTGGGGTTAGAGGTCCAGGGTGGCAGAGCTCTCAATGGTCACCATGCAGTAAGTCCTCTGGGACGTTAAAAAAGCATTAACAATCCTCGCCTTCTGGGTGGGAGCAGAGGGCATTGCTACCCTTAGAAGAAAATTCGGTGTCCCCTACTCCATGAAGCCACCTCTAAAGCTCCATCTGCTAGGCAAGGTCAGTGGCTCTTCTGTGGGTGGTTTGCCTCTGTCTCTGCCCTCCCCCAACCCACTAAGTCTAAAAATACCTATTTTTATAATGATACCCTGTGTGATTAGAAGCTCAGGATATACCTTACTCAACATTGTACTCACAGTGTCTGGCACAGGATGAAACCCTTGTGAAGTGTTCTGTGAATAACCTAAAGATTGATTTTAAATGTAGTTGGGTGCAGCTAGAAAATAGTTGACGAGGGCAAAATACAGACTGTGTTGGAGGAATGATGAGAGCAGAGGGGCTTTAATCCCAATTTCAGGTTTTGGTTCTGAGAGAAGAGCATCCTGCAGGCCACCAGGGCACCAGCCTGGGAAGTACGCGTCCGTGTCAAAACAGTTATTCAGACAGTCACAGACAGTGTGAGGGTTTAGCTCTTCCCAAACCCTGTGATTGGCTTCCCCAGCTGTGTGGACTGGACTCAGTAATTCCTACTTGTTCCCAATGGAGGATGTGAGATTGCTGAGAAGGTGAAAGTACCAGAGGGAAATACCTGGTTGGTAAAAGTCATTCTCTATGGTGATAGAGTTAGGGCAGACCCTCTGGGTTGGAAACAAGTTGGAATCACATGGAGACCTCAAGAGCTTCACATTCCTAGGAGAAATGTGACGAGGTCAGCAGGGAGGACACCTGACCCTGATTAACTCTGACATAAGGATCAGAGAGCAGCAGCACAATGTAGGGTCAGGAAAGACGAGCCATCACTGTGGAACTGGGAGAGCAAAGGGACATTTCTAGAGCCCATATATGGATCCCCACCAATGTGGGCCCCAGCACATGCCCAGACAACCTTGTAAAGAGAACAAGGAGAATATGAAGGATTCTATCCATAAGCGCCTGACATATGGAGGCTGTTTCCAATACTGTATTAAACTATCATCAATCCTGGAAAAAAATATAAACAATATTTTTTGGGGGGGAGTCTTTATTTTCTAACCCTGCTATACACGGGTGGAGCCTTTGGATGGCAATGAGAACATTTTATAACAAAATAAAGAAGCTATTTGTTCTCTGCACATTTGAAGGGAGCAAGAAGACGTTTAAACCCTGAAATGGTTATTTTAGTTTTTGATCTGGGTATAAAGAAGATAAATAATTGGCTTCACTTGGAAACTAAATAGAGAGCTGAAGGCTGAAGCAGAGCTCCAATTTTGGGGTGCAAGTAAGATGAGTTGGTTTCATATGATTGTGATCATTATCATCTCCAGGCCCACCAGGAGCCCAGAGAGTGACTTATGCAACCTGAATATTAGGGAAGAGGTGGGTTAGAACTTAATTTGTGAAACACAGTATTTTTTTTTATCATCATCATCATCATCATCATCACCATCCTTGAAGAATCACTAGAGAGACATATGCTCCCAACAGAATAAGGGGCAGCAGATTTAGAGAAGATTCAGAACTGGTACTTATTTTCAAAGTTTTGCAGGCTGTTTACTTCCTATACTTCCAAATCATATAAATGAACAAGCAAAAACAAGCGCCCAATAGAACCCAGAAGACTGAAACAAAAACTGATGATATCTGGATCAGAGGCCCTTTGATCCTGCATTACATAGGGTACTGAGAATTTATTAAATATATAAAGATTGTTTGAGTGTTTCCTGTTTTTTCTCCAACACTAAACACTATTGTATTAAATAATACTGAAAATACAGTTTATTTAGCACTTCCTTTATAAGACGAAAAACTTTGAGGAAGAGCTAAGAACTTTGCTCAAGTTTATTCAGATGATTAACAACCTTACAAAGTAGTCACTATTAATTTCCTTTATTACAGAAAAGAAAACTGAGTGTCATTAAGCAACTTGATTAAGATTTCACAACCAATATAGTGGGTGAGGGATTTGATTCCAGGTTTTCTGTTACCATAGTCTATGCTTATCTCCTACACAAGGCTGCTCCATGAATAGAGCAAATTCAACAAAACTGTGAGTACCTACCTTGTATGAAGTGCTATGTAGAGAATACAGATTACTCAGGCAGGTTTGGTCACAGCCAGGATGTCAGCACCAGAAGTCCACCGGGAGGAGCAACAAAGTGTGCCTATGAATGACAGGTAACAACAGAGCCACAATTAAGTCCCATCATTATTGTTGTCACTATTTCTATATCCTGAGAACCAGAGCACCTAAGAAGAATGCCAGTGTGGACTGTTGTTTTTTTAAAAGGGTGACATTTCTCAGAAAGGCCCTGAGATCTTGAGGCTAACCTGCAGCTCTTCCTGACCCATCTGGATGTGGAGAATTTGGGACCAATGGGATTGCCTCTTTGACGCTATTTCTCATTCAATTAAGGAGGAGTTGCTGGATAGACATGCTTCCCTGCGAAAGAAAGAAAGAGAGAGAGAGAGAGAGAGAGAGAGAGAGAGAGAGAGAGAGAGAGAGAAAGGAAGAAAAAAAGAAAGAGGGGTGGCCTTGTGGCTTTATATTAGAGAGACTTGCTTAGAGTTACACCAAGTTTGGTCACTTAATTATATCATCTTGGGAATGTTTATTTGACTTCTCTGAAGCACAGTTTATTTTTAAAATGAAGATGACTTAAATTATTGTGAGCATGAACTAAAACAATGCACTTGAAAGGGGTTGACCATACCAGGAGCTCAGGAAAAACAGCTAAAACAGAACATGAGAGACAGGCTGAGAGGAACTTTTACTTGGAGCAAAGAATCTTCACTTAACACTTTTCCTCTGGCCATTCCTGCATTGTACAGGCTGTGGGTTTGCAGACAATGTGTTTTTCCCTTGAACTAGCTCTCCTATGACCCGACTGATGTTTTGTCCCCTGTTTATCTGTAAGATCCTTAAGTACAAGGATTATGAATCCTAATATCTTTTATATTCTCCCCCCCACCATAGTTCTTCCACAGAGCCTACATCCTTGGATCAGAATAAAAATATATTCACTTTACAATTAACAGCACTATACCAGCCCCATGCAGCACTTCACAATTTACCAAATAATTTTACATGCATCACCTCATTTGATCTCACCACACCTCTCCTGGGCTTTCTTGGTTCTCAGATCACGATGATTGGGTAGTGGGCGGACTAAGTAATGATCAGGTTTCAGCATTAAGCATGTACTCTGATACTTATTGAATTTTTCTTTGCCACCTCCTTCTTCTCTCTAACCTTGTGCCCTCAGAAATGTATCTCCATTACACACCCTCGGGTCCTGTACCTCCAAGAGGGTTCCAAGAGCCAAAGAAAACCAAGAGACAACTTGAGCCAGTACCATTTTGCACACCCTTCCTTGAAGGAAAACAGCATACGTTTATCATCCAGAATCATTAAGACATTAACATTTTCTGACCCAGTTCAAGCAAAATGATCTAAATGAAAGCATGCCCAGTGGCATTTTATGACAAACGTATGCCTTGATTTTAAAGTTTAACTCTACTCAAATAGCTACATACTAAAGTAAATGTGATTTTCAAAAATATTTAAGATTTTATTTTAGAGCAGTATCAGGTTCACAGCAAAATTGAGAGGAACATGCATCAATTTCACCTACACCCCATGTACGCCCACAGTCTTCTTCACTTGAACATCCCCACCAGAGTGGTTCACTAGTTATCATCGATGAACCTACATTCACACATCATTGTCACTCAAAGTTCATACTTTAACTTTAGAATTCACTCTTGGTCTTGTACAGTCTGTGGATTGAGACAAATGTGTAATGACATGCATTCATCCTTATAAAATCACACAGAATATTTTATCTCTAAAATATTTTAATTCTAAAAATCCTCTGTGTTCTATTTATCCCTTCCATTAACCCTTGGCAATTACTGATATTTTTACTATCTCCATAGTCTCACTGTTTCCAGAATGTCATGTAGTTGGAATCATACTGTATGTAGGTTTTATAAGTGGCTTCTTTAATTATTAATATGCATTTAAAGTTCTTATATATTTTTTCATGACTCAATAACTCATTCCCTATTAGTACTGAATAGTATCCCGTTTGTTTGGATGTACCACAGGGTTTTTTGTTGCTATTGTTGTTTGTTTGTTTTTTTAGTCATTCACCTATATGTTAGTGTTGGTTACTTCCATGTTTGGGCAGTTATAGAAAAAAAACTGCTATAAATCACCCATGTTCTGTTCTTTTCTTTTTTAAATATACATTTTCAGCACTTTGATATGAAAACCAACAAATAGGTTTGCTGGATTTTATGATAGGCATATATTTAGTTTATGATAAGTTGCTAAACTTTCTCCCAAAGTGGCTATACCATTCTGGATTTTTATTGCTCCACATCCTCACAAACATTTGGTGTTGTCAGTGTTCTGGATTTTAGCCACATTAATAGGCATGTAGTGGTTTTGATTTCCTTGAAAATTTGCTGTGAAACATCTTTTCCATTTGCCTATTTACCATCTGTATATCTTCTTGAGTGAATCCAATGTGATTTTCCAGCCCAATCTGGGAACTAACTGTGCTGACCTGTGGATTGCATGGGATAGCAAAGGAAATCATCCAGAAAGTAATTTTTGTAGTTGGTCAACTCTCCTTTAATTACACTGTTAAGATTATTCATGTAGGGGGTGACTAATGATGTCCATGAAGCAGTCCTTGGCATGCTTCCTCATCTCTTTCTCTGCATTTAAGAGAAAGAAAAGATTTTTATAATCTCATAAGTTCAACAGGAAAGGCCAGGGTTATCCCTATAGAGACTCTGAGGCAAGAAAAACTAAATCTGGTACCTTGGAGAGCAAATGATGAACAAATCTAACTCAACAAATGCATGGACCCTATGTTCCTGTTGCAGTGTCCTACCACTTAACTGGAAAAGATGACAGAGTATGTTTTTCTATCATTTTGTGTCCTCCTTTCCCTAACCTGAATTCTATTGTAGGTTTATTTAATCAAGAAGAAAGAAGATAAAAAGTAGAAGAAATCCACTATAAGAAGATGTCAAAAAGCAAGAGGTAGTGGGTCATGAAAATCTGTATAGTGAGCAGTTACAATACAAAGGACAGATAAAGTGTTATGGAGCAAAAGACATTGGTCATTTTCCTGGAGTGACGAGCTAGCTGAGTAGAGATGGTAAAGTATATTTTTCAGAATTCATGAATGGAGCTCCACTTCTTGATGGGATGAGTGTCATGTGACCTACTCTGACCAATAGAATGAAATAGAAGTGCCCCATCCCACTTTGCCCACCCAGTAGGCATGGAAGCTTCTGTTTTTATCCAGAGGAGACTCCAAGGTTAGTTACAACACACTGTGCAGAGGAAGCTGTAAAGTTCAGAGAGGACCCGTTTTAAACCAAAGCACCTTTATTTTCTTCTTAGTGACCTTGACTGATTGTTCTGAGCCAAGAACAGCTATCATTATGAAATTGGGACAGTTTTCACATCATATGAGCAAGCAGAATATGCCTGTTTTGTTTTGAAAGCTTCAGTTGAGTTTCATTCCATTCAGGACTGAAATTTAGTAGTATTAAACTTTGTTGTGGAAATTTTGCAATATTTCCTTTCTGAGTGCAAATAGCTCCTGACTCTATCCTAAGAGTCCTAGTTTGTCATTTCAGAGACAGCCACAAGCCAGCCTACCGCAGCTATTATGCAGCAATCTTCCTTTCCTGTTTCCCAGTGGAAAAGACTGCACCTCTACCATCTTAGTGAGCAAATAAGTGGTGGCCATCTGGACCCCACGAGGCTCAGTTCCCTGGCTACATATAGGACCTGTCACCTTCCACGTGTGTTATGCCAGTTACTTTAGTGTATTTTTGTCTCTCTCTTTTCTTCCCTCCATCCCTCTCTTCCTTGATCCTACTTCCTCTTCTGTCTCCATCTATATCTATGTCTATCTACCTATCAAGAGATAGGTTTACATAATACACAATTGACCATTTTAAAGTGCACATCTTTGTGATACATAATGCATTCTCTCCTAATATTGTACAGTGATTCCTCTAGGGAGCTTCAAAACTATTTCAGTCTCCAAAGAAAACCTCATTCTAATTAGCAGTCACTACTCAGTCTTCTCTCCCCCAGACCCTGGATCAATCTCTAATTTACTTTCTGTCTTTCTAATTTTGCCTATTTTGCATAAATGAAATTAAACAATATGGAGCTTTTTATATCTATCTTTTTTTTTTTTTTGCTTTAGGTTCTTCCATATGGTAGAGTATATCAATAGTTGATTCATTTTTGTTACTGCATAATATTCTGTTGTGTGGATATAACACATTTTATAAGTTGGTGTGTTGACAGATGTTTGTGCTGTTTCTACTGTTTATCTATTGTCAATAGTGTGTTAGATATTATGCTAGTATCTGTCTAATGATAGGGCACATGGAAAGCACCATTCATTCATTTACAAATGAACTAGTGCCTTGTGGCTTCTTTTAATTAACACAGTAATATATAAACGACTACCTCTTTTGCTAATGAAGTGGGCATTACTCAAAAAAATCACATTTTTCTTCAAATAATCTTAGATTTAATTTCTTATTTCTTGTGTATATTTAAGATGAAGAAAATAAAAAAGTGATTTCTTTTTAATGTTGATTTGTTTTCTCAAGGAAAACCTACAACTGAAGACTTATTCATGCCAATTTCTTTTTCAGGAAACTTTTCTGCTCATTTTGTGGTAAGTGGGTTCTGAAATCTGGATTTCCTACATAATTATTTTAATCTAGCTTGCCATCCTCACTGTGTGGACACTACCACTCTGCAATTTTAAAATGTCATTTCCATTAATTTCACGTTAGTTTTTTCAGTGGACTGAATTTTTCCCTTGGTTGACCACGACTTGGAGTAAAATTTATATCCAAATGCCTCAATAGTCTTCCTGGAGGATTCAGTCCAATTTACCCCCTGCTGCCATCCTTTCAGAACCAGTGTAGTGCACTCAGGGGAGCAGAGGGACCAAGGCAGGGAGGGGTTAGATGCCTGGTCTGGGAGCCAAGCTGTCTGGATTCTAACACCTCCTCCCCTGTGTACCAAGGCAAAGTTTTTTTTATCTCCTTGACATCAGTTTCTGTAAAATGGAGGTAACACAAGAAGTTGTTACCCCATACAATCGTTGTGAAATAAAATAAGTTAATATATAAAAAGCACAAAGAACAGTCCTTGGCATAGATATAGTGCCTCTATATTGTAATAGTTTGATCATTATTGATTCTTTTGAATAGGATGGAAGAGGCAGAGAGGTTCTCTCTCTCTTTTTTTAAATCTCAGGTTTCAATGAGGACACTCCTTACTTACTAAGCAAGAGCAATTTTTTTTTTCTGAATCTCTTTTGCCTGATTAGTGTCAAAGTATCACTTTAGCCACTGTGTCTACCTTCTTGTATTATGAATGAGATCAAAATGGCCTGTACAAGACCTTGACTCAATAAGGAAAACACTATATATGGATTACAAATGCAGCAATACAAAATGTTGGTTGAAAATGAACAGACTTCTGTAAAGTTCCCTGCCAGTTGAACTATGCCATGGTTCCTAATAAACACTTTTGTCTTTCCTTTGCCCAAAAGCTGTATAGGAAGTTACCAGTCATTACAAAAACTCTTTAGAAAAGCTATACCTTGACTTTAAGATATTATAAGATTAATTTTATTTTAATCTGAGTAATAAATAGGTGTAGAATTTAAAATTCAAATATCACTGAACAACTCGTAATAAAAATCGGATTTTCCACTTTCAAGCGCTTTCCATACTTTAATTCTGCTCCCCAGAAGCAAACGTCATCAAGAGTCCTATTTGTCCTCTGAATTTAGCTCCATGCTCTTTCAATTATATTCATACATTGCTGTTTATTCATTGATAGTTTTAGGTATTGATGAGGAAGACTTAGATCCCTCCCTGAACCCTCAAAAATATCTCTCAACCAAGGGATGCTAGGATTTTTCTCAGGTCATCAAAGTTTGTATCACAAATGACCTAGCAGAAAACACAAAGGTCATCTGTTGTGGTTTGGATGTGATACACCCAAAAGCACATGTGTGAGACAATGCAAGAAGGCTCAGAGAAGAAATGATTAGGTTATGAGAGCCTAAACCTAGTCAGAGGATTAATCATCTGACAGGATTAATGGGTAGAGAAGACAGGTGGGGTGTGGCTGGAGGTGTAGCATTAGGGGTTCAGCTGTGGGGTATGTATTTGTATCTGGTGAATGGAGTCACTCTGCTTTCTGATAATATTGTGAGCCACGTCCCTCTGCCACACTCTTCTACCATGATGTCTTGCCTCAATTTAGGTCCCAAGGAATGAAGCTGGACTTCTATGGACTAAGACCATGAGCCCTCTACAACTTTTCCTCCTCTACAATTGTTCTGGTTGGGTTTTTGAGTCTCAGCATCAAAAAGTTGACTAAAACAGTCCTTTCCTTACAAAGTCCTACTAGATGCTGACTAAGAGTGCTGACTTTGGAGCCAGACTGCCCAGGTTTTAAGACCAAACTTTGCTACTTACCAGACAGATGCATGACATTGGATAAATCGCTCCAACATTCTGTACCACCTGGTATTAATTAATTTACAAACCTACCAACATCTCTACCACAAGCCCATCAATAATCCATTGGTTGAAATACATCCATTCCATCTCTTCCACATATCCTTTCCTTGGAGCCCCAAGAAAGGGTGGATAATTTCTCCTTAAAATAATAATTCTCATTCCATTGTGGGGGATAATTGTCTAGACCCACTCTGCAGTCATCACGGGGCTTCTCTCTCCAATGTTAGGTAACAGTTTCTGCACCTTCTATTTTGGTTTAATACATTGATTTGAGGAAGCACTTTCTCTGGTAGCTCACTAGAAAGGAATTTAAAGGGGGAACATTTTGCGATTTTATGAATAACAAAATTCTTTTGAAGAACAACAAGAACAACTGTTTTAGCTTTATACTTGATTGCTAGTTTAGAAGGATATAGAAATCTAAGTTGGAAATCAGTCACTTTGAATTTTCTGGGCTTTGTTCCACTGCCATCTAGGATTCAGCTGCCTTTAAGAAATTCAAGATTCTATATTCTTGTATGTGTACTTGAACGTGTTGTCCTCTCCCTCTTGGGAACTTCTAGGATCTCTTCCTGATTACAAATATTCTCAATTTTACTAGGACCCACCTGGGATTTTGTCTTTGGTTGTCCTTTAAGGTAGATGCTCCATATGCCCTTTCAATAGGGAGGTACATGTTTTTCAGTTCTGTGAATTAAAAAAAAAAAAAATCTCTTCTTCATGTTCTCTCTTCTTTTTTTTTTTTGTAACTCCTAATTGTTAGCTAATGAACTCTTGAGACTGATTAATATTTTTATTTTTCCCCTCCATTTCTCTTCTTAAAAATTATTTCTTCTACATTTGAGAGTTCCTTGATCATATCAACCTTCTATTTAATGTTTGTATTTTAGTTTTATATATTTAACGGACAAGGATTCTTTCTCATTTGTGATCCTTTCTCATAGTAACCTTTATCTATAATGTGGACTAGATGTTTCCTGTCTGTCTTTGTGGCAATTATATATTTTTTTAAAAAGTTCCTTTCTGATTTCCCATGGCCTCTGATTCATCTAAGTCCTCCTTCATCTGTTTGTTTTGTTGGGTTTGGTTTCTATGTCTACACTGCACATTTTCCTTGAATGTCTTAGGATTCTTCTCTGTTCATCTCCATTTAGACAGAGTTGATAAAATGTTCATGGAACTGTGCATATAAACAGAGATGGTGACTAGTAGGGGTCACTGTAGGGCTCTCAAATTAGGACTTAGATTTTCAATTGAAAATTTCCAAATATTTACTGGACTTTTTGTCCAGTGGCCATTCATGGAAATAAGAAAACAACAACAACAACAAAAAACCCTCATATCTCAGAGATGGAGCTAGAAGGTGGATGTTGACAGAAGAGCTTAGAGTTGAGGACTGTGTCACCTTACTAGCAAAGGGAGAAAATGGGGTAGGGGAGAGAATATCAATGTTTCCTAGAGCCCCACCTTAACAGCCCTCTTCTGTTTGGTTTCTTTAAGGAAATGACCTCCTTCTAACTCGTTTGTCCATCCCTCTGCATGTATATGTGTATGGAGGGGTTACTATAATACATGCCTGACTGTACACGGAGCAGAGACTTGGATCCAAACCTTCCCCTAACCTCTACCTTCACTGAACCTAGGTCCTACAAGTTCTGAACCTTTCTGGGATTTTCAGGGTCAATTGGCTCATTTCTTATCATTTCCCTGATAACAAGTGCTTAGATTTTTCCTTATCCTACTGCTTGTATTTTCTATGTTCCAATTTTCAAAGATGGATTAAAATCTTTTACCCAGTTGTCTTGTTTCTAGTTCTCTTTGTCTTTATGAGGTAATAGTTATGGCACAGGGAAGGAGAGTGAGATGTTCAATATGTGTCTATATGCCAACTAAACCAGTCCCAGGCTAAAAGAAAAGCTGCTTTCTAAGTAGGATCCTATGAGTCAAACTGCCCTGCACATGTAATCAGGGGAACAGAGCAGAATGTCATCTCAGTCACCTGAGTAGTGCTCTAAAACTATTTAAGGAAGTTCCATTCCTTAACTACTTGCCTTTTTAAAATGTCAGCATCTCTTTGAAATAGGTTCTTAAAATATCTGACTGATGTTTTCTCAATTTGTCAAAAGTCAATGCACATGAGAGTGAATTGTGTTCAGCAATTATTCGTGGTTTGATGCTTATGAAAGTTAACATGTGCTTTTCCTGAGCCAAGCAGAGACATCATTCATAATGTGTAATATGGTAATGAGTCAGTTTTTTTAAGAGAGAGAGAGAGAAAGAAGAGAGAGAATTTTTTAATATTTATTTTTGAGTTTTCAGTGGACACAACATCTTTATTTTATTTTTATGTGATGCTGAGGATCGAACCCAGCGCCCTGCACATGCCAGGTGATGGCGTGACCACTTGAGCCACACCCCCAAGCCCCATGAGTCACTTTTTAATGCAATTCCATTGTCAATGATAAAATTAGTCATCTTTCCCCTTTCTCCCACTTTTATACAACTCAGTAAAATAGGCAAAATTGTAGTTTGACCAGAAGAATAAAATGGAACTTCAAATCCTGGAAAAGCAGGTATCTGTTATCTGAGTAACTGTCATAAAGATATGACATTTGGGGATAACAATGTTATGATAATAGCTTATATTCCAATTCAAGTATTTTGATGAGTTTTAAAAATATCTTATTTAGAAAGATATTTATAGCCTTATGTAATAGGTATTATCTGTGTGCTTACATGTGGAACTGAGGCTCAGGAAAATTCTGTGGCTCAATGAAGGTCCAGAAGAAATTTGGACTCAACTCTAAATGTCTCTAATGTCCAAATACTTCATAGTGCTGTTGGGAGTGATGAAAATGACATTCATTAGTAAACCCTTAAAAAATTATTGGGGACTCCCATTGAGAGTCATCTGTCCATATAGTGTTAATTTTACTCTGTTATCTCACCTCAGGGGAAGAAGTTAAGATGTATGGTAGATTTCTGATTTTCAGTAATCTCAAGCTCTCTTGAAGGTTTAAGCTTATCTGTAATTTATTCTACCCTATTTTTTTTCCTTTTTCTGATTTTTAGAAAGTCCAGCAGAGGTTTGGGAGTGTATTCTTAGATACCTAATGAAAATCTGACTCAGAAAGTCTTCATCTGAAGGATGTATAAATCTCTCTGTGAAAAACCCTTTTGACTTCAGTTTTCTCTACACAGTTGAAAACACTTTTACGATAGGGTGGTTTTGCTACAATTAAACAAACATCCTATAAAGAAATTCAACTTGTCAAAACTGGCTTGTTAAATAAGCTTGGAACCATTATCTGAATAACAAACTAGATCTGAACTTGGATAGCAAGCTTCAGTTTTATGGGTCTTCCAATGACCTCATTGTTATAATAAATGAGTACATCAGGTTTCCTTATCCATCAGGAAAGTCCTACACTTGGTGTTTCGGATGACTCAGAAAACACACAGAGGCCTCCCATGCTGAAAGATAAGCTTTTTCTGGATTTTCTCCATCCAGTGTCCTTAGGAACATCATCTTGAAGCCAGGTCCTGATGGGAAAATTCCTGTGTCTCAGTTCATCGAGGCCTCAGATCCATTACCTCATGGTGAGCTTGATCCCCCCCTCTCTTTCTCTCTCTCTCTTTAATTTTCATGAATATGCCACATGCACCAGTATGTAGCCATCTGGGAGCATCAGCACTTACCCATGCAGTCCTTTCCCCACACCACTATAACATTGCCTGGTTGCAAAGACATATCTCAACAAGTGTTAGGTGTTGGAAGAGGAGAAGGCAAAGACCATAGCCCTTCATTTCCCCTTCCAGGTTATATTAGGAGAAGAAAATAAGAGGGAAGCATTCTTGACACTGGACTCTTAGAACGGTCCTAGCAGCCATATGACCTTCAAGGTTGTACCTCCTATCTGTGCCCTAGGCCAGGTGTTCTCAACCCAGGGATGGTTTTTCCATCCTTCTGCCTCTGCCTCCATAAATATTTGATAATGTCTGGAGAAATTTTTGATTATCACAATTAGGGGACACTACTGGTATCTAGTGGGTAGAGGCTACACTTTTTTTGTGATGCACAAAAGATTATCCAGACCCAGATATCATTAGTGCAGAGGTTCAAAAACTCGGTTCTAGACTCAGAGGTGAGACGACATGATGGCAGGGTATAGTCCCCAGTTTCCCAATCCATAAAACACTTATTAGTGCTTTTATGTAACCAAGATTGTGCTCAATATTGAGGGAGATAAAAGGAAATTTTGTTGAATTTAAAGAGTGAATAAAGTATAGTGGGTAAGAGCAATGATTCAAGAGCCAGATTTCCTGGATTCAAACCCCAGCTTTATCACTTAGGAGGTATGTCAATTTGAGCAAGCTTCATATTTCTTTGGGTATTATTTTCTCATCTATGCAATACCCCACAAAATACTAACTACATTATGAACTTATTGTGATGATTAAATTATTTGTATCAGGGCTTTGAATAGGCTTGTTACATAGTAGGCACTAAGTTTTCTCTCCCTCCCTTTTACCTGTCTCCTCTCTCATTCCCACCCCCCCCCATCTCCCCCTACTTCTAAATATGACTGGGACACTTTCTGGGCCCTCAGACAAGAAGAGGCCTAGCTGCCATACAAAGGGAAGACCTGACATGGAAAAGTCCATGGTCAGGTTCTTTTCTAATATTCTATTTCTGAATTTGTTAGGAGCCTTGGAAAAATGACTTAAATAACAATTCAGGTCTCTGTTTCCACATGTGCAAAAAGAGGATATTCGCAGTTGTCACATCACAAGATCCATGAGAAGTTCAAAATGAGATAGCAATTTAGAAAATGATCATAGATTTGAACTTTGAAGATACTATGTTATATATTCCATAGCTTCCTGCATTCTTACATCTCCAAAACTGAAACAATAGCAACAGTAAAAACTATTCATTTCCCTTGCAAATAGTGGAACTAGAAATGTTTCCTTTATTTAAATCTCAAGATTTATTTTTGGATATAGGCCAGGGAATTTTAAAAGTTCTGTTAAGGTACTTAAAATAAATATCACAATGACAGTTGTCTGGTTTTAAGAGTTGGAGGGAGAGTAGAGAAAGCATGTCAATTATTCAAGCCAATTAGTTAAATGCCTTCAGGTAAGCAGATAGCTGCATATGGCACATTTACTGAGTACATCAGTTTTCTGTCACTGCAACAAATACCTGAGATAATCAACCTATAAAGAGAAAAGGTTATTTTGGTTCACAGTTTGGATGTTTCAGCCCATGATTGGTTTACCCTGTTGCTTTAGGGACTGTAGTGAGACAGCACTGATCTCAAGTCCAGGAAGTGAAAGAGAGGAAGGGGCCAAGGTCACACAATCCCTTTAATGGAAAAGGGGTCCCAAGGACCTGCCACTAACCTCTACCTCCTAATGATTTCACCACTTCCCAACATTGCCACACTGGGGATCACAGGTTTAACACTTGGGCCTTTGGGAGCTCCAAACCATAGGCCTTCAGACTCTGTCCTTTGGTTTTTCTGGCTTCTGATGCTAAAATGCAAAGCATCCCCTGTGTTTCCTAGTTTTCTTTGGAATTGCTGATCTTAGTGTCCACTAGCTATGTGGATAACCTCACTTCCTAATGTTCCTCTGTATGGATCAAAGCCCAGGGTTAGATAAGCAGAATGATTTCTAAGTCCACAGACTCTCTCTCCCTTTCTTTCACCTTATGTAAGCACATGCTGTTTTCTGTGATCTGTGATCAAGGAAACGCGGCAGCTACACCTCATTGACAGCACCAAAATCACCAACCAAAGTCAATGACTGTTGTCAGCTTTAGGTGAAAGGAGCTGTCAAAGTGAATCATAATGGACACGTGTCAATGTCATAAAGCTCTCAATAGAAATACCAGAGAAAGGAAGCATGACCCTTTGTAAAATTAATTGTTCCAACTGGGAATTACAGAGGATTAAGTGGGAGTAATTCCTACATTGTGATTGTGCTAGTCACTGTTCTGCTAGGATAAAAAGAACCTTCACCTCTAAGGACCAGTGCCCTTCTTGGATATTAGTGTTTGTTTTTGCCAGACCTCTTATTTCCACTGCTGAAATCCTCCCGTTTGCTCATTTGGTCATCAGAGTTCATTTTTCCTTGTGAACTAGGTAGCAGCAAATATGGGTGTCGTGGGGGTGATTTGAAAAGTCCATGATGTGATAAAAGGTGTTCACAAGCAATTCCACCATTGGGACAAGTTGGGGAGAGATGTCTCAATTTCTGTGCCAGAAATCTTGTAATTCTTTATGATGAGGGCTACTATGTCCTATGTGTGTCCTTTGAGGGATTCTCCCCCCCACCAAACCCAGCTTTGTCCATAGTTCTATTGTACACTGATTTGTCCATGTGTCAAGTAAAAGGGGCCAAACTAAATTTCCCATCCATTATGCAATGTGATCCCCACTCAAAGCAAAATCAATCTTTATTTGTCATTTCCCCCAGAGGCCTAAAGGACTATGCCATTACAGTTGCACAATGTACACATGGCCCCACCCCAAGGGGCAAGAAGCAAAGCCACATGATCTAACTCTAGGGTGACCTTTCAGAGTTTCCATTAAGATGCTTGAAGGGTTTTCGCTTAATTTATCCTCTGGCTGACTCAATTCTATGTCTTAGACAATGGATGCTTTTATAAAGAAAATGCTCTTGGCTTGTAAATCTTTATGCTTTTATTTTTTTTTAAAAAAAAAAAGAGTCCACAGCAAATGTAAAAATTGATTTCCTTGGTTGTTTTTTCTTAATTCCAAATAATGCTGTGTGTACTGTTGCTGCCTCAAGGAGCAGGAAGACCATAATTTACCAGATGTGAGGCTATTAGGCCTTCATTTCCTGAAGCAATGAATTAGCAACTCTTTTTCCCTGTCACAGAAAATTGTCACCAAAATAGTCCAAGACACAATGGCAAGTCCAATTAATGTCTTGTTTCTTCAGGAGAGTCCAGATGAAAGATGAATGGACTGAGTGAAAAGAAAATTGGGTCAGAAATTACAGAGTTTCAAAGACCAGGAGGGGGCAGGGAAAGAGCTACAGTAAACACTATTTTATTTTATATATTCCATATCATAAATGTCTCCAAAATTACATAAAGATTACCTTTTCCCACTATTCAAGGTGAAAGATCATAGGTGAAAACTTTGCCCCAATTCTCTGGAAGGAAATACTTTAATTGCACTTTAAAAAGTAGTTATAAATAGCAGCAGAAAGTTACCATTCCAGGGTGCAAGATCTGTTTGAGTTGGAGTAGTGTGAAGCTAGAGTCTAGAATTCTGAGTCTTATGATTAATATTTGGAATACTGTTTTATACATACATTAAACTTTATAATATTTTCACATATATTTAATTCTGTGCTGTTGTTTTTATATTTAAGATGTTAATAATTTTAGAAGAAATATACTAATTTTATTTGCCTATAGCTCACCTTAATGGATAGTATGTTCTTGACCTACCCTACAGCAATATCTTTAATATTTTAGATAGACTTATATTTGTCAGGTTTCTGTCCCTAGAATCAAATACCTAAGTAATACAGAAAGATAAAAGATATATTTTAGCTCATGGTTTGGAAGTTCTAGTCTATGCTCATTAGGCCCCATTACCTTTAGCCTGTGGTGAGGTAGCACATCATGGCAGGAACCTGGGGGGCTGGGGGGTCCAAACAACTCACCCCTTTATAAGCCAGGGAGCAAAAAAAAAGGAGAAAGGGCTGGGGGGGTCCCACTATCCCTTTGGGGCCACACCCCAAATGACCTAAGACTTTCCACTCTGTCCCAGTTCTTAGAAGTTCTGGAACCTCCCCAGAGCACCACCTTGCCAAACCGTTAACAAATAGGCCTTTGGGGGATATTCAATATCTAAACCTTAGCAATGTATAATTTGGTTTTAGGGGAAAAAAATGGTCCAGAATGTTGCTCTTTTCTTTTGATATTGGAGAATCTACTTAAAATTTAATGAGAAGGATATAAGTCAAAGTTAATACAATAAAGTTAATACAATATAGCCCACATTTCTGATTATATAAAGAGTCATTATGAATGTGTTCCCCTTGTTTGTGCATTTAGTTAATAATTGTGTCTCTGCCACACAAGATTACAGTGGACACGCAGAAGAGGTGGGGAACATAGTCTGCTGTGGAGGAACTTGAGAAATCTGTGAGAAGACTGGAGGGATGCACCTGAAACTGTGCAGAGTAATTACCAGGCATCCCACAGGGGAATCAGAGCCAGTGTGGTGGTTATAGACCTTAGAGTCAAGGACAGAGGCAATGAGGAAAACAGGGTGAGATTAGCCCGGAAAGTCTTGCATTTCTTTTTCTTTTTCTTTTTTTTCTTTTTTTTTTTTTTTTTGCGGGAAAGGGTACCAGGGATTGAACTCAGGGGCACTCCACCACTGAGCCACATCTCCAGCCCTATTTAGCATTTTATTTAGAGACAGGGTCCCACTGAGTTTCTTAGTACCTCACTTTTTGCTGAGGCTGGCTTTGAACTCGCGATCCTCCTATCTCAGCCTCCAGAGCCACTGGAATTACAGGCGTGTGCTACCATGCCTGACTTACATTTCTTTCCCTAAAACATTTTCCAAAATGAAGAAGAAAGATTGGGTTTGGAGTTTGGATCTCAAGTACAGAGAAAAAAAAAGGAAAGAATAGAGAACATAGGCTGAAAACCATGTTTGAAAATTATAGGTCCTTTTTTCTCTTTTTAGAATTATGTAAAGGTTTTCTTGACACTGAGGGGACAGTAGGAATGATTTAGGAAAATTAACTTGCACTGCTTGGGTAATACTAAAGGAGAGTTATCTTTTGAGGATCCTAAAAGCCACAAAACTAAGTTTTGCATGCTTCAGGTTTTCTCCTGGTGAGTGATAAATTTGACATTTTCCATTTTTTCATTCTGGGCCTCCTTCTGCATCCCACTCTTAGCTCTGAGAATCTAGTCAGGCTGCTGGACTTCTCCATAAACTGTGTGCATTTTCCTCTTCTGAATTAGGGCATCCTGTCCACAGTGCCTGAATTCATAAGTGGAACACACACATGTGGCATTGTTGTTCAAAATCCTTCATAGTTTCAATATCTGGATCAAATTCTATACCCAGGTTCTTTTCCATCCCCTTTCAGCTACTAATATCAGCAAAACTAATAAAACACACAACAACAACACAAACAACTCTGGTGTCTGCTCACATAGAAACAATTCCGTTCGAGAAGAAAGAACATATAAAGGGGACAATAGTCTCGAACACAAGTTCAAAGCCACATCAGGAGCCCCCAGGTCAGGGCATAAATGCTGAAGAAATTAAGCTTGTTAGTTTAGAATTAAAAATGTCCCACCCCAGTCATTAGCCATTTAATTCTATCACAACAGTAAATTGAATCTTCCTGAGTTGTCGTCATCAGGTGCCTAAGGAAAACACAATTAAATCAAAGTCAACACACTTTTATTTATTTATTCAGAGATTTGGGGAAAAAATGATATCACAAGGAGGGTTCTGATTATGAATGAAGTATATTGAAAAAGTCTTACATCAAAAAACTGTGTGTTGGCAGTTCCACATGACATCATATAATAGATACAAGAAGGATTTTATGTTGATTCAAACTACTATTTTATTGCAGTTGTATCAAATAAGTAAAGCCTCCTCTTAGAGACTTTAAAAATGTTTACCTTCTCTAGGCAATTACTTAACTTTGCAATTATCCAGAAAGTGAGCTCATGTGGAGACCAAAATATAGTAAATAATCTTAACACATGGTATTAAAAATCAGAATTTCCATCTGCTAGTTTTAAATAGCTTTGATTTCTTTATTGATATTCCCTGTGTATTGAGTCATTATCATCATTTTCTGTTCTTTAATACGTTCTTTGACTATATTAACAGAAGCTGCTTTGAAATCTTTATTAAATTCAATTTATATTGCCTATCAGGGTAATAGTCGCTGATTGCTTTATCCAACCCTTTGAGAATGGGTCACATGCTTCTGCTTTGTAGCATGTCTCTAATTTTTTATTATTGAACACTGGATATTTTAGATAATATAATAACCCTGGTTCTAATTTTAGCATTTTTTCCTCCTGAGTGTTTCAGTTGATGTTTTTCTTATTTACTTACTTGTTTCTTTCTTTTCTTTTCTTTTTTTCTCCAAAATTAGCTAGCTTAGACTCAATCAACAAAACCTATCCACCCCATCCTTGCAGTTTGTTGCTACTAATATCTTTGCTCAAAAAAATTTTTTTAAAATTCTTATTTTCATTGTTCAGCTTGCTTTCTTAGGGGTGACCGGCCAATTATTAGTCACAATTTGTCACAAAACTGTGACAAATGATTAGTCACAGTTTTTTTGTTTCAGCACCTCCTGTCTCTAAAGCTTCCACTCATGGATCTGCATTTGGTTTGGTGAGTGTATTCTAAGCCTGTGCATTTTTCCAGTGTGTCTTAGTTCTTATTTTGGCTGGGTCCTCTCAAGTCTCTGCTGCATGAGTGCACAAGCTCCAGACAGCCAGGATGCATGGAATACTTATCAAGGTCCTCAGTGGTGATCACATTCCCAGGATCTCCCTAGTTTAATGCTCTGCTTTTCCACTCTCCTCAACAAGGACTGCAGAAGTTGGGCGAGGAGAGTTGCAGACCTTTCTAGACAGCTGTTGGATGTAGGATATCCTCCCTCAAACAAAGTCAGCCCCCAGCAAGAGCAAAACTGCTGGTATTCAGACTGCCTTCAAAGATTTCTAGATGGCCAGGATATTTTTTGTCAAATTTGTCCATCTTTCTAGTTGTTAAAAGGGGGAGAAGATTTGCTGATCACTTTATTCTTTCATAGCCAAAGTTCTATCACATTCCTCATTCCACAGATTTTTTATTTATCTGCGGCACTGGGTATCAGTCCTTAACAGGTAGCCATCCATCACCACACTGGAAAAGTGGTCAGATATCTGGCCAGTTAATCTGAAACATAAGTCTAGGAAGGAAGAACAGTAGTAGCCTTTTAGTTTTATAAAATATTAAAGGTGAACACTAGCTAATCAACTTCATATTTCTCAATTAAATGTCCAGTCTTTTAATCAGCAAAATTTTTCAAATGCATTTCAGTGTAGGACAGAAAAATAATTTCTTAAAATACTATATACTCTTTTAAACTCATGGAGCTGGTTGCCTATTTAGGATTAGAAAAAATGGTGAAGGAGAAATTCTTTTAGAAAAGAAATGCTTAATCCAGCATGAGCCAGTGAACACACATTAAATTCCCCTAGTGATGTGGTTTCACTTTTTTTTGCAAAGCTCAGAGAATCTTCATAAAATGTCATTCAAGAGTGCCTAATAATTGAACAGATAGTAGTGTATAAGAATGGATACATTTTTTTTTCTCGTTTTCCTTTATCACAATGCTTCCCAGCATCTCCAGCTATGTGAAGTGTGTGCTTAGCCATACATTTAACAGATGCAGCTGCTTTTCCATCTGGAATCTGCTCCCAACTTGAGGAACATCTAATCTGGTCTTTATGTTCCATTTTTCAGCAGCTGTATGTAAGCTCAAGATTCAGATAAATCTGGTACTCTATCAGACTTTAGCTGTTAACCAAGCATTATGTTCGATCTGGTTAAAAAAACAAAAACAAATAAAAAACAAACAAACAAAAAACTTCATACATATATCCTTGCCACTTCTGGAAGATAATAATTTGGGTAGTTTTACTATTTCTAGTTGCATTCTTATTTTTCTTCATTCTTGAAAAAGTGATTATGAATATATTTATAATATTATGCCTTATAAATCAGAGATTTTCTGCTTTCTAGTATATTTATACTTATGATTTATGATGTGTTTATAGTCAATACACCTTGTGAAAAACAAAAATATGGTTTATCATTGAAACCTCTAGGAATAAAAAATTCAATGGGGCAGGTGGGATGTGTTCCAACTATCCATTAGGCTGATATATTTATAAAACAAAGTAATCATGCCATAAAATGAACATAGATTGATTGAGCAGGATGTAAAGACCTACAAAAAAATTTTTTAATGTGAACATTAAAATGACCTTGCATTAAAGCATAGGTAAGATATTAATCAGACTTTTTCTCCTTTCTGTTTACCCCTTCTGAGTAAGAAAACTTAGGAGACTCCTATTCTGTTATGCTGTGCATTACCACACTATTTCCACTACCTGTGAAGTCTGTGAGCTGGATCATTTAAAAAGAATTAGTCACTATGTTAAGATTTTTTTTTTTCTGGCATGCCTCCATCCCATGTTTTGCTATTGCTCTAATGTATTTTCTTATTCAGTGGCAATAAAAATCAGTTCAAAACATACGCTACACAAGTAAAAGCAGCTTGCTTGAATCATGCTTCCCTCCTGCTCCCCAAAAGTCCTATGCAGAATCTTCTGCTCCCTCGTTTTCTCTTCTAGAAAACAGAGATTTCTGAGCTCCTACTGCCCATGCCCTCCAGTTTTTGGATATGCCCTTCTCTAACCATCATCTCTGGTCAGTTTCCACCTTCAGATAAACCTGGGCACACAATATCTTTTCCTACCAATAAATCTTTGGAAAAGACAGCCCATTGTGACTTGTCACATACAGCTGGTGACTACCGTGACTGACAGAGTCACCTATTGACAATCAGCCAAAGGAAAGGGGGTTTAATTACAATGGAAGTAATTAGGCTGTGAATAAACAATGATTTCACAGGCAAGCTGGACCACATACATTGCTACCAAGGCCCACGAGTACCTTGGGGGCCAAGTCATAAACCCCATAAAGCCTTCTGCACTTAGCACAGCACCTTACACAGGGTAGGCTGTGGGTTTCATAAACATTTGGTTAATGGATGACTGAATGAAATGGATGGGTGACTAAAGAACACTGAAACCTCCTTTCATGTGAAATCAACAACAGTTTTCATGAAATGATGTAGAAAAATACGTATCTTTACATAGGATTGCCAGGGTACATATTTTTCAAACTTTTCTAGCTTTTATAAATAAAATTCTTCATTTTTAATTTATCCAAGCATATAACTCTTTTGATCAACAAGCTGTCAATTGTTTCTTGTTTCACTCAGGGAAGCAGTAAAAGTACCTACAATGACCTAGAAGACCCAGCATAAGCTCATTTGAACTTTGTGTTTGTTACATTTCTGATTTTAGATTCTATGCCTCTTTCATGCTTATGTCTTAAACCTACATGGGCCTCCTTGATGTTTCCTGAATGCGCTAGATACGTACATAGAGGCAGTAGGGCCTCTATGCTGCCTATTCTGCCTGCTTCTTTTCCCTAGCAGGCCACATGGTGAATTCTTCACCTCCTTTTCATATCACCTTGACCACCCTATTTCACACATACCCCAAACACAACCCTGCTGATCACTTACAGTTCTATTTTTTTTTCTTGGCACTCACCATTCACTAATATAATACATAACCTATTTACTATGTTTTTGCCTGACACTTGTGACCTGACTCCACTCCTACACTAGAACATAAGATCCAGGAGGGCAGGAATCTCCTTATGTTTTCCCCTGCCATGCCAGTAACAAAACCTGGCAAATAGGGGGTACTTAATAAATGTTCATCAAGTAAGTGACTTATGACTGACGGAATAAGTGTTTTTGAACAGTGACTATGTTAGGAGTTGAAAAACTTATGTGATTTGTTCTAGTTGTTCCTCAACTGAGCTACCCATCAAAATCGCTTGGAGCCCTTGTTAAAATAGATTCAAATTCCAATTTGATGGCCAGAAACATAGGGGAGAAGGAACTGAGATGATTTTGTTAAAGGCCCTGAAAGGCAAAGAGGACATTGCCTGGGGGTCACATCCATCTAACTTTAAGCCTCTATTCTGTTGTTTATTAGCTGACTGTGTGATCCTGAACAAATTACTTGCTGAACTTTATTCTCTACCAGCCTGTTTCCTCATCTGTAACATAGTGGCAAATATTTAACAAATGAATAATTGAATGAAAGAATGGATCAAAGGCCCTTAAAGGCGTATTTTATAACTACACAGAGAGATTAACATAAATGGCTATTAATGATATTAATTACAGAGTTGCCCCTAGGCATCATCATATTTGAAAGAAATAGCAGAGGCATGCATATCCTGTGCATCTATGCAACTTTCTTGTCCTCACAAAGGCTAAGTTTGCTGGGGCTTCATCCAGGCATGAACTATTTAATCTTTGTACTTGAAGTAGATGGAGGTTGGCTAATGCTGGCAGGTTACTTTGTTGTTATTGACCTTGGTCATAGGTTCAATATTATTAGCTCTTTGGGAAAATTTCCCAAGTTTATGTGATGAGTACATTTGGATAAAAATAAATAAGTAGTATGTGACCAGGGGGATTAATGAGTGGTAGTATTTGAAATGACCCTGTGTTCTCTTGAGTCAGTGATTTTGACATTTGAGATTTCTTCTCCAGTTTGGGGAAATAAAAAGAGAATGAATGCACTTGTTTAAGAAGAAATGCCAGGGTTTATGAATGTTCATAGGTAACTACCATACCAAAAAAAAAAAAAAAGTTTTCCCATAACTTTGGAGTTTATTTTCACAGATTAATTGGGCTGGTATTTTCCAGCATTAAGTAATTCCTCCATAAATCTAGTGTGATCCTTCTCTGACATAATCAGTATCAGAGACCATATTTGCAACACTGTTTATCTTCTGACTACTCTCAGTTATATCTGAATATTTGCATACGTAGTTTACATTTGATGACCAAGCATTGCTTTGCACTTTTTTGATCATGACATAAAAACTGTTGTATAGCTCTTGAATCACCATTTAATATTGACTTGTTTAAAATGAAAAATCCTTGATATAGGAAAAGTATCATGTTTGTTATTTCATGGTCTCTCTGGGGCCTGGATGCCTGACTTCAACATAAGAAGAATGTAATAGACCTTTATTGTTCAAGTGATTGGCTTGCCATATATAATAACCTGCTGCTTTTAATCCATGTAATCAAGGAAAGGAACATTAGCTAGAAAATTATGGAAAGTGCTATATATACCCCAGGGCCACACCTATGCTGAGGCAGCCCCCCAGGCGTCCTTTCTCTTTAGACCAATTTATTGCCAATAACACTCCTCCTCTAAGAATTTTTAAAAAAAAGTAAAATTAACACAAGTGTATAAAAATTTTCAATATTAACTTCTAATACAGAGACAATTAGCTGCTTAAGAAAAAGATACGATTATACATTATGCCCACCCCAACCAACAATAAAGCATATATTTTTCAAAAGAATCTTGGCAAAGTCATATGCACTGAAATCATAATTGGCACTACTGTTTTGGCCCTGTGACCAGTTTTACATCAGGGACTTATTTTCCAGTTTTTTCCTCTGAGTTGTTGTAATCATTTGCTCTAGTAGAGTCTAAATTGAATGGTATGCACAATAAATGTGCTCCCTCCTGGAGCTCACACAGGCATTGTAAAATGCAAAGGAAAACAGTGGGAGGCATTGAAGTGGTTCACGCACTGACCTTTTAAAAACCAAGTAGGAGAAAAGAACATCTAAAAGCCCACGTTTGTCAAGAATCCCACCCACACTACTCAGGTCTGCCACTGCCCAACTCAATCAGACATTCATTTCCACAGGTCACAGGGAGACACACCCCAAGGTCAGTGGGGTCAGCCCAGATCCCTAGGTATAAAGCCATCAGGTAAGAACGAAGTCAGAGATGGAGAGTCTATAAAGTTATTTGTCCAAGTTGGTACAATACTTAACGTTTGACCTTGCAATACAAATCAAGGGCAAATAAAGGGGGCCAAATAACAAAAGTTTTTTCTAACTGTTCATGATGGAGTTTACAAGGAAAATGTATTTTCAACTCATCATAATCTCCATCACATATGCCCAGAAAAAAGGAAAGATACATCTAAATCCCTCTACCCACCCAATTGGTGATCAGAAAATTCATTTTCTCTTTCTTTCTTGGATATTTTCTCTAATAATAAATATTCAGCAATTAGAACAGAGTGACATTTTCATTAATAATGCATGATACAGACCTGGAAGTAGGATTATTCTAAAAAGATTCTGGTTCTAGAGATACCATAGAGTGTTAATTTATAGAAAAGAAAAATGTATGAGATGACACAATGAAACAAAAGAGCTAATATGCACAAGAAGTATGCTCATTTAAAAATTAGGATGGGAATTAATGAATATATCTAGAATACATTTGAGTAATTGAACCAATGCCCTGATAACTTCTAAATAATGCTACAATTTAAAATTTACTCTTAAAGCTCTTATCACTTCTGCCTTTTCTCCCTTAGTCATTAGCTGGTATCAAATAACAGTAATTTTCTAGCACATTCTTCTGAATCAGCTCCAGAAAATAAATTAACTATAATATATTTTGAATTGTTGTTCCTGTCCTGGAGTCATAGTTAGCAATATAACCCCCAATTTCCCCTATCAATATCTAAACCTGAGCATATAATTACCACCAGGTGGTGAAGAAACAGAGAGGGCCATAAGGGATTTAGACTTCAAAGCTGCATTGTTGATGGCTTAGATGTACAGGAACATACAGGTCATTTTAATATCCATGTAGAAATACAATTGAATTAATTTGAACATTATGTATGCTATGGGAGGTAATTATAACAAGTTTTTTATATGTATAATCTTACTCCCTAATAATGAAGACAGGTAAGGCTATATAGCCTTACCTGGATTAGCCTTACCTGGATCCTGATACAAAGTATTCTATTTTTCAATGCATTCTGTATGGTTTATAGTTCTCTTTTATGTTTTCTTTGTGACCAAAGGATCCTTGAAGGGCTTGTTTCTTAATTTTCAAATATTTATGATTTGAAATATTAATACTTTAAGAAGAAGTGACTCATGCTTTAATTATTTTTAAATGATTTTAAAATGTCGCCTCTAGAATCTAATTCTTACAATTACTAAAGGTTTCTTTGTGTTGTTGTTGTTGTAAAAAACAAATGGTTTCTGAAAATATTCTATGGATATCCACAGAAATTCATTCTCCATTTGAAAATATAAAACTTTTTCTTTCTATGTACAAATATGTGTTAAGTGAAATTAATATGTTAAAATTCTTTAATGTATTATACTATTCCTCTATGATAGTATTTTTAGAGCTAGTCTCTCTAATTCTGAGATATAGTTTATTTTTATGAAGCTTGTAATTTCATTGCAGTATTATTTGGTGCATATAAGTTTTGACTATTGTTGTGCACTTTATTACGTCCTTCATTATTTTTATTAGTCCTTTTTATCTTTCATTCTACTATATCTAATATTTGTATCGCCACTTTATATTTCTCTTCATATTTGCTTTAGTTATTTCTTTGACTTTTTTCCCACTTTAGTTGCATCCTTTCTACCATGTAGAGAATTTTTCAACACCAATGTGACTGTGTTTGACTTTAAAAAAAAAATGTTTTTTTTAGTTGTAGATGGACACAGTATCTTTATTTGTTTATTTTTATGTGATGCTGAGGATTGAGCCCTGTGCCTCACATGTGTGAGGTAAGTGCTCTATTACTTAGCTGCAACCCCAACCTGTGTTTGACTTTTAGTCAGAGAATACAAACCATTTACATTTATTGTAGAGATCCATATAAAAGGTATTTATTGCTCCTATCTTAGCTTTATCATTTAATTCTGAAAGTTCTACTAGAAATTCAATTTTAATAAACATAGCATTTTAATCCCATTTAATAATCCTAATCTCTCATTAAAATATTTGAAAGAATGAATCAATAATTTTGTCTTTTTAGAAAAATACACTGATAGCTGGCAATTGGGAGGCTGAGGCAGGATGATGACAAATTCAAAGCCAGCTTCAGCAATTTAGCAAGGCCTTAAGCAACTTAGCAAGACCCTGTCTCTAAATAAAATATTTTAAAAAGGGCTGGAGATGTGACTCAGTGGTTAAGCGCCCATAGGTTCAATCCTCAGTAGAAAAAAAGGAAAGAAAAAGAAAAATACACACTGACAATGTCCCAACAGATTCTTTCCTTTTTCACCTTGTACTTCCCAAACACAAAACTTTGTAATATATATTCACTTCTCTCTTCTTGGTAAATGATGCCCTAATACCTAAGTTTTTCTAATATAGTTTCGTTCTTATGGTTCTAAAATCCTATCATAATTTTCTTTTTTAAAAAATATTTATTTTTAGTTTTGTTTTTTTAGGGGAATAGAATATCTCTATTTTTATGTGGTGCTGAGGATTGGACCCAGTGCCTCACGCATGCCAGGCAAGCACACTACTATTTGAGCCACATCCCCAACCCCCTATCGTAATTTTCTAAATGAATTGAGTCCCTTCTGTAAAACCCCCTTTAAAGACACACATACAAATTCCTTATCTATGTAAATGTATTATGTTCTATTAATCTCTTAGTTTATTTTCTTTTTTTATACATTTTTAAGGTCTCTATTTTGGTCCATTTTTTATTTGATTAGCAAATAATTATTTTTCTAAAAATTTTCCTCAGGTGTGTTAGGTAGGAGACATTAAACAGTCCAACCAATTATGTTATTCCCATGATATAATAAATTTTTCAATGAAAAGTATCTACCCAGGAAGTATAATATGTTTCTCAGCTCTTGTTGTAACTATACCCATGTGACTATTCTCAACAATAGTATGTGACCAGAAGTGATAGTTATTTCTTCTGGCCCAATGCGCTTTACAAAAGGTGTGTGACATTGTAGAAAAGATTGCTTTTTACCAAATTGTGTTTCTATAATTGAAAATCCATATATAGAAGACAAAAACCATATCCTTATAAACCCTGCACAAAAATTAATCCAAAGTAGATAAAAGAACTATGAATTAGACCAGAAACTCTGCAACTGCTAAAAGAAAACATACAGACAACATTCCAAAATATAGGTTCAGATATTTACTGACTTCCTCAGTCACACTTTTAAAATTCAGGAAATGAAACCAAGAACTGCAAAGAACTCAAAAAACTTAATATCAGAAAAACAACAACAAATAATCCAGTCAATAAATGGGCAAAGAAACTGAACAGACACTTCTCAAAACAAGAAATATGATTGGTCAGCAAATTTATGAAAAAAATGTTTAATGTTTCTAGCAATTAGGGAAATGCAAATTAAAACTACACTGTGATTCCATCTCACTACAGTCAGGATAGCAATTATCAAGAATACCAGTAACAATAAATGTTGGCAAAATTGTGAGGACAAAGGTACTCTAATACATTGCTGGTAGGACTGCAAATTGGTGTAATCACTATGGAAAGCAGTATGGGGATTCCTTAGAAAAATTAGAATGGAAAACCATTTGATCCAGTTATCCCACTCCTCAGTCCATATCCAAAGGACTTAAAATCAGAATATCACAGCAATGTAGCCAAATAAATGTTTATAGTAGCTCAATTCACAATATTTAAGTTATGGACCCAACCTAGGTGTCCTTCAACAGATGAATGGATAAAGAAAATGTGGTGTATACACAACACACACACACACAATGGAATATTACTCAACCATAAAGAAGAATGAAATTATGGCATTGGCTGGTAGATGGATGGAACTGGAGAACATTATGCTAAGTGAAATAAACCAGTTCCAAAAATATAAATGCCAGATATTCTCTCTGATATGTGGATGCTAACATACAACAAGGAGGATGGAGAGCTGAAAAAAGAAGTCCATTGGATTTGACAAAGGGAAATGAAAGAAAGGGAGTTGGGAAGGGAATAGGAAGTATAACTTTCCTATCCTTGTATTTGAATACACAACCAGGGTAACTCTGCATCATGTACAACTATAAGAACAGGATCCTAATTGGGATAAGTTATACTTCATGTACGTATAATATGCCAAAACACATTCTAGTGTCATGTATATCTAAAAAGAACAAATTTTTTTAAAAAGAGTTAATAAATGGATTGGTATCAAATTAAGAAGTTTCTGCATAGAAAAAATAGAGTTCAAAGCGTAGAGAGCCTACAGAATGGAGGAAGGAAGAATGAAATCTTTTCCAGCTACTCTTCTAACTGAAAATTAAAATTAATATCCATAATCTAAAAAAGAACTCAAAAAACTTAAAACCAAAAAGGCAAAAAAAAAATCACCAAATAATCTAATCATAAATTGGCAATGAGTTAAACAGACATTACTCAAAAGAAAAACAACAAATGGCAAACAAATATATGAAAAAAAATTTCACTATCTGTAGCAATCAAAATTATACTGTTTCATCTCACTCCAATTAGAATAGTAATAATAAACTATACATACAATAATAAATGCTGGTGAAGGTAGGAGAAAATGAATACTTACACAGCTGGTGAGATTGCAAATTAGTACTATCAGTATAAAAATTAGTATTGAGATTCTTTAAAAATAGAAAAAAAGACACCCAAGAGATGAAAAATTACAGTTGTTATATAAGAATTATTATCTATAACCAGGAGATGAAGAATACTTGCAGATACTGGGTGCAGTGGCACATGCCTGTAATCCTAGAGACTCAGGAGGCTGAGGTAGGAGGATATGAGATCAAAGCCAGCCTGAGCAAAACTGAGGGGCTAAGCAACTCAGTGAGATTCTGTCTGTAAATAAAATACAAAATAGGGCTGGGATGTAGCTCAGTGGCAGAGTGCTCTGAGTTCAATCCCTGGTGCAGGTCCCCCCCTCATCCTCCCTAAAAAACCCCAGAATATTTGCACAGAACTAAATCATATATTTAAAAACTAGATTATATTTAAAAACTAAAATAACAAAAAACAAAATGAAGAATTTAATAAATGGTTTAGTGTCAAATTGAATATGGCCGAAGAACTGTAGGCAAACTGGAAGATAATGCTACAGAAAACATGCCCAATGAAGCACAGAGACTCCATAACTCAATAAGCATAGAAGACAAAGTAAAAGAAGGTTAGTTGTTGAGAGCCACAGCTGAGTCGGAATGGCCCCTTGCATTTTGCCGGAAGTAATGTTGAGAGGCGAGCCATTAAGATGATGCTGGATTGATTCAATTGTATATTAGACCTTTACTGTGCAGTATAGGGTGGCTCTTGCTGCCTCCAGGCCCGCTACTTTGGAGTTCCCCTTGAGTTCTCGCGGGATTGGGAGAGTGAGTTCGAGTGCAGCCCAGGAGAGGGAGTTCCGGTTGGTGTGTGGTGTGTTCCTGTAGGAACCATGTGGGTGGCGTTTGGGAAAGTTCCCCGGGGAGTGTGTGCGTGGAGTGCTGGTGGAGTTCCGGCAATAAAGTTTCCTGTTTGAAGATACAAGTGCTTTGTGGCAGCTCGTGATTTGTGCCCTGCCAGACTGCAGCAGTGAGTTGCAGCACAGAAGAGATTCATCTGTGTAAAATTGGATTTTTTTTAGGAAAGAAAGGAGAAAACCGGGCAGAAATAATACTTGAAGGGATAAGAATTGAGAATTTTTTAAAACTGAAGGAAGATATCAATCCCAAATTCAGAAAAAACAGTAAGACCAAAGATTGACCTCTCAGAAGAAATAACTGAGTAAATTTAATGGAATGAGATCTTCAAAGTGCAGAAAGAAAAGAAAAGAAAATGCCAACCTGAAATTAATATGCTATATATATATTTTTAAGAATAAAATAAAATAAAGACCTTTTCATATCACCCATCTTCCCATCTCTAACCCGATTGTCATGGAATTCTATTTACATGTGAGGATGATGTGCTAAAATTGATTGTGGTGATAGTTACATAACTCTGTGATCACATTAACAACTATTGGATTACACTATTAAATGAGTGAATTGGATGATATATGAATGATAGCTCAATAAAACTTTCCTTTGTTGTAAGTTACCAGCTGACTAACAGGAAAGGAAACACAAAAAGAATTATCTAGGTAAAAAGAAATATTCTGGATAGAAACTTGCTGATACAGAAAAAAAAAGGAAGAGAAATAAAAAGAACAAATATGTAAATCCAAATAAATACTGGGTATATTCAATGATGATGGTAATGTTAATAATGTCTGATAGAATTTTAAATGCATGTAGAATAAAATATAGAGAAAACTAAAAATATGTTAAGAAAGGAATAAATAATACAGTGCTCTACCTTTTTGCATTGTGTGGGTAGTAACAAAAGGATTTATCTATATTAAAGCTATAAATAGAGACATTTGTTGTTATGTCTAGAGTAACCATAAAAATAGTGAAAGAATATGGAGTTAGAAAACTAAAGAAAAGAGGGAGAATTTTAAAATATCATTCAAAAGAACAGAGAGGACAGAATGAATAAAGAACAAAAAGGGAGATGGCAGATTTATTTCCAACTATATCAGCAGTAATGTAAATGGGTAATGGAAAATAAACAATATACCTCTATTTAACTCATGGATCAAGAACAACCATGCTGAAAACTGAAAATAATTAGAATTAAACAGCAAACAAAGTGTGACAACTTGTAGAATGCAGCTAAAGCTATTCATAAAGAAATGTCTGTGACCTTAAATATATGTGTTGGAAAGCAAGAAAGGCTTAAATCAATCATCGACTGTTCATCTTAAATAAAGAGACAGTTTCAGCAAATTAAACCTAAATAAAGGGATAGAAAATAATAAAGGTTAGAGCAACCACTGATGAAATATGGAACAAATGTGCAGTGAGAAAGATCAAAAAAGCCAAATGTTGATTCTTTTAGGGAAAAAATTGGCATTGCTAATAAGACTGGTAAAAGAATGAAAGAAGGAAGGAAGGAAAGAAGGAAGGGCAAAGAGGGGAGGAAGTGAGAAAGAAAAATAAAAGAGTCCAAAATACTTGTTTCAAAAAAGGGTTAATAATTATATTTTGTACAAATATGCAAAATATGAGAAAATTATGAATAATCATATGCCAATAAGTTTGAGATTTGAGACAAAATGCACACATTTTTTGAAAAACACAACATAGCAACATTAACTCAAGAATACATAGAAAGTCAAAATAGTTATCTACTAATGGATTGAATCTGTTATTAAATAATCTCCCCACAAAGAAAATGCTAAGCCCAAATGGCTTTAATGTGAATCCTACAAAACATTGAAGGAAGTAAGAAAACCAACATCACAAGAACTTTCCTAGAGAAAAAGGAAGAAGGGATGCTTCCTAACTCATTTTATGATGCAGTTAAACTTTGAAATAAAGTCCTGATAAGAATGTTACAAAAAGGAAAATCATAGGCAAATTTATCTTATAAAAATTCTAAATGAAACATTATCAAATCAAATTCGGCAATGCATAAAAAGAATAGTACCTCACGATCAAATTGGGGTAAAGGTAAAAACTCAAGTGTGATTTATCACATTGTAAGAGATGCAAAATCAAGTGCATTTTCTTTCACTTTTGTTATTTTTATATTGAAAATATTCAATTTCAACATTCATTCATGATAAGCCATATTTGTAGGATCATAAGAAAAAAAACTTTAACATGATAAAGTACCTACAAAATACACACACACACACACACACACACACACACAAACACACAAATTCCTAACAAAAGTTTGCCAAAAGCAGAATGGATAGTTAGGCATATATATATATATATATATATATATATATATATATATATATATATATATATATTAACACTGTGGAATATTATACAGGAGTGAATTTTATTAAAAATATGTTTCAATCTTAAAAACATTCATGATGTTCAGAGATAAAAGAAAGAAGGCACAAACAAGATGATGCCATATTTAAAAAGGCCAAATACCAGAGGGAAAAAGCCACACATTGTATGCATGTGCAAATGTGTGTGTGTGTGTTTGTGAGTGTGCACATGTGTGTATAGTTCATTCTTTATGTGTTTCCTTGGCTGTTTTTGAACTCTGGGCTCAAGTGACCCTACTGCCTCAGTTTCCTGAGTAACTGGAGCTATAGGTGCGTACCACAATGTCAGGCTCATTTCAGGAATTTTTAATGTCCCAAAAGCTATTCATTTTTACTGTAGCTTCACGCCCTGAAGCAAATACAAAATAGAATGTTCCATAGTGAATGTATTCTCTGTTCAAATCAATGGCCCCCACAAAGATGGAAATAACTACCAATAATCTGAAATCCACTTTGTGCCATATTGACACAACCTTATCAACTTTTATAATTACTATTTCAACAGCTTTAATCCTTTGCATCTTTTCTAATTTAATTTGATAACAGTTTTTTTTTTCTAAAAATGGAGAAGAAATTCTCTTCTGAGAATGCCTGTGCTGATCATCCAGAAAATAAAGGTACCTACGTCAGCAACTAGACCTGAAGCCCTATGTCGATTTTTGATTTCACAATCTGCCACTCTCATCTCACAGAGACAGGTGTGGCAAACATCCTCTTGCCTCAGTCTATAAAGTAAACCTCATCACTGAGAGTGTCAGAGCCCAGAGATTTATTATAAAGTGATGTATTTTCAAAGAGCCCCACAAAGAGTCTTTTAACACTGAATTTGTCAGGGACCTCGCCGACATCAAACAGATGCTTTTAACTTGGAGCATTTGACTCTGAACTTCAGTGTTTCATATGTTAAGTGATTGGAAACTTGGGAACCATGAAGTAATACTTTTCTCTGATTTGGAAAATTTGAGTCTTTAACAATGAAACTTTAGATGCTTATTAAGAAATACTTTGAGAAATGGTATAGTGTTTTCTTTATAGAGGGACTATCATTGGGTCCAGTAATATTATTCTTTCAAGGATAAAAAAAAATAAATCCCTAAAGATGATTTCATGTTTTCATAAATTTTGTTAACCCTCTCTACCCTTTAACTCACCTACATTTCTCGTTGACTTCTTCTCAAAATCAAATAAGCAACACAAGCATAAGGCTTTAATAAAAGACTCCTAACATGGGTCATTTGATTTTTGCCTTAAGAAAGAAATCATATGCCAGCAGCCGATTACTATCATGCCATATTCTTGAATAAACATGGTGCCTCCCCTAAGCTGAGATAGTTGCCAGTGTTTATAAGTTTGCATACAGTTGAACCCAGATGGTTATATTGAGCGTTCCTGGTTACTAATCGCATTATAAACCACAGAAAGCATGCAAACTGGGGGAAGTAGACCCTAATTCTGGTTAATAGTCCTACTCAGCTTTTGGTCCAGCTAACTCTGACTACATTTTGAGTTGGATCATAAGGGAAAGAGCTATTGCTTTTGGATTTAAAAAGTATGCAGTGCCCGGCATTCCTAATGCACAGGAGAAACAGCTGGGCCACCCAATATGATCTTAAACCTGTACCATAAATTTCATTATTTATTTATGAGCAAAAACTCGAACTTTCCCAAGTAAAGACTTATGAATTTCACTTGACAGATGTTTCTTTATGAGATTTTAGCATTACAGTTTTTAATTTAACAAATAAAGTGAAATTTCCTTAGTTTGGATTCTATTCCTCATCCTTCAGCAAAGTCTGGACTAAGAGGAATTAACATTTATTGACTATTCATAATGCACTAGAAACTGACTGACATTATCATCAAAGTCTGTGTTTGCTTAACCAGTTATGTACTGATCAACAAGACTACTCCATTTTTGAACACCTATTGCTGTTCTGGGCATAGTACTGGACGCCTTTGGATATGTTTAACTTAATATTCAAAATAGTTTTGCTAGAGAGATATTAACTTCACTTTTGAAATGAGAAAACAAATTCAAGGAAGATGATTTATGGATATATCCAAAGTTCCCCCACTGTAAGGTTCTGGACTTTCTACTTTTATTTTTGGAACATATTAATTAGGCTTAAATCTACTTGTAAATGAGGACTTGGTCATAAAAGGCAGTATCCGTCACTCTAGGCTTGGTGACAACGCAGAGTGCACAGAAGGGAAGTAGTAAATAGTACCCTTTCTTCTCCTCTCATCTGCGGACATATTTGAAAAATCAGAACCAGATGGAGATGAACATGACAGCTTTATTACTAATAATATGGATCTAGCTATGTCAATGAAAGGGCCTCATGACCCCATTTCAAGTTTAGACCTTGGTGCAGCCTGCCTAGAGGATCATTTGGAACTAGAGAATAGGATTTCTTCCTCTCCTCCGTTTGAGGCTTTCTGCCTTTTAGTGAATCAGTTTTACTCGATGGAGAAACACGGATCATTGGTCCCATCTCCCAATCAGATAATCCATTTCTTTCACGGAGGAAGTTAAGAGATGGCAAGAAGCCAGGATGGCTTTGTGAGGAAGTTTACAGAGAACCAGGAGATGAAGGGAAATTAGGTTCCCTCACAACATTCTCTAGCTTTTTCTTTTCTTAACCATTAAAACTAAAATGAACTAGAGTTAAGGTCAGCCCTTCTCCCCCAGTATTCACTCCCCCTTCCAACTCACAAAGGCCCTGGGCCTCTTGTTTATGCACCTCAGTCCACAGTGTATGGTTACTGAAATGGGTTAAATGTTAAACTATTCAGATGAACTCCAGGCCAGTGTCTATCCTAGGATGAAAAATTCTCTCCTTACTCTATTTCCTATATCAAATTATGTTGACATATTTAATTCAATCCAGTTTACCAGAGATAATGCATAAAATAACCTGACACACTACAGACCCTCCACTTACATGGGTAGAAATGCTTCCAATTTGATGATAAAATCTTTTTTTTTTATTATCAAATCTGCAGGATATAGAGTCAAAATTCCCTTGCTCTCTTCTAATTTAAAATAACATGAAATATGTATTTATGATTTTTAAAATTCAAAAACTGCCTTTCTTTATTTACATTCTCACTTCAAAGACTGGGGTAGAGCAAGGCTTCCTTTAGCAACTGCAGGAGAGAAATAGATGATATTCTGGAGAACTCTAGACATTAAGCAAACTAAAACTTCCTTCATCCTTCATCTTCCCAAAGTGTCTTTAAATGCTTTTAAGTTATAGCTGCATTTCTCCTTTTTTTTTTTTTTACCCTGTAATTCTGAAATGGTAATTTGATTGGGAAATTGATCACTTTTCTAGAAGTTAAACCATTGAGATCAGAGAGAGAGAGAGAGAGAGAGAGAGAGAGAGAGAGAGAGAGAGAGAGAGGGGTAAAGAGGAGAGGAAGAAAGTGAAGGAGGAAAGGAAAGAAAAAAAATGAAAGAATTTATATCATATAGTCCTCCTATGACTTGTATTTTGGTTTCTACTATGGTCTGAGGCTATGTCATTGTAGGAACAACAAAATTCAACTCTTAGGAATACTTTTTTCTGGTTCTCCAAGAATGTAACAGCTGGAGAATTACCTTCCACATATTCCTCATTGAACAAGCTCTTGATGCTTCTGATACCTGTCTCTCCTGTTAGGACCCATCCCTCTGCCCTGTGTTTCACAAGGCAGAATTCTTTCACACTTTGGAATTGTCCCAGCTCTTAACCACTGGTGCTATCTCAGTGGTGGGCACTGGTAATTCTACACAGGAGGTGTTCTTCCATCTTATCAACATCCAGCCCAGATGGACTCTCTTATTAGTCATCGGCTGTGCCTGGTTTTCCTTCAGTGTTTTTAACTTCTCTGTGCCTTTCCCTCACGGCATAGGAAATAACAGCGTCCCTCACTTGCTACAGCTGTGTCACCACAAAGGTCACTTAATCATGCCTAATCTTCAAGGGTTGGTTTTCCAGTTGCATGTGCTGACACCATCACTTACTTTAAAAGGCCCCTTATTGATAGTTTTCTGATTATGTTTCTTCCAGGGAATTCTTTTCAAGCTGTTCTCAGATCATGCCTGTCTTCCTCTGGTACATTTCTTTGAAACTTAATCATTATTTTCTATTTGTAAGTAACTAAGAAACATCCCCCATGTCTTTTTAAAAGCAGCCACAGCTGGGTTTCTCTTCCTTTCCCTTTC
The DNA here is from genome assembly GCF_045843805.1 of Urocitellus parryii. Classification (NCBI taxonomy): domain Eukaryota; kingdom Metazoa; phylum Chordata; class Mammalia; order Rodentia; family Sciuridae; genus Urocitellus; species Urocitellus parryii. The sequence continues at coordinate 100,437,246 of NC_135539.1, forward strand.
TGAAACTCAAGCAAATCCTCTCAGATCTTATTTTTGCCATCACATCTGTCTAACCTTGATGAAATCTCCACATTCTTACTGCCACTTTGCCCCTTTTCTAAGAAAATCTAAGAAAATCTTTCTTCTTTCAGTTTAATGAAATTAGTCTTCCTTTTTCTGCTTTTCTGTTTTCTTTCTTTCCCTCCCTCCCTCCCTTCCTTCCTTCCTTCCTTCCTTCCTTCCTTCCTTCCTTCCTCCCTTCCTTCCTTTCTTCCTTCCTTCCTTCCTCTTTGCCTCTTTCTGATACTAAGACCAAAGCACAGATCTCAAAGCACTATTTCTTCCTTTATTTTCTGATCAATATTGATGCCTAGAGACAGTGTTCTGGACATCGGCCTTTTTAATTTTCCTTCTTGCCTTTGGACTTCGAAAGTTGGACTTTTTTTTCTTTATTTTAATACCCAAAGTTAAATATTTCCATTTAAAAAAATTGTATAAATAAAACCTAACACTCTTGTGTAGGTGAAGCTAATATCTGAATCTCTAAAATCTGGAACCATGATCAAAATTTATATAATTAGCAAATGTAGGGGCTGGGGCTGTGTCTCAGCAGTAGTGCACTTGCCTGGCATGTGTGAGGCACTGGGTTTGATTCTCAGCACCACATAAAAATAAATAAATAAAATAAAGGTCTATCAACAACAACAATTAATTAATTAATTAATTAAATTTAGAGCCATCTTGAGATCATAATGTTTCTGGATCAAAGATATGTAGACAAATTGCATAGATCCAAGAGGGGTGCTCTCCTTCCCACCATTTCTCTCCTCTGTTTCTGACTGTAGTTATGAATTGATCTAGCACAACTTGCAGTTGCCTAGCTTGACATCATGTTTCTTAATCCATATGGGACCAGGGTGCTTTTGTAGTTTCAAGCCCCAATTTGTAAACGTGACTGAAAAAACTGTGAACAGTGCAGCATAAGATGACTCTTGTCAACTGCTCTTTTAATTTCCACGGAAACCCATCCTTCTCCAGAAGTTTATGAATGTCATTTTAGATTTTAGTTCTACATATTAATTTATTGTGACAAGTATAGTTATATAGTTTTAATGGTAAATACTAACTGAATTATTTTCTCAACACATATATTTGTATCTCTGTGCTTGGATATATATATAAGGATTTCTCCCGCTAATGTGCATTCTTTTGTTAATCAGCTCTCTATCTCCACAGCAAACACCTAAGATAATCAACCTATTAAAACAAAAAAAAAAAATTTACTTTGGCTAAGAGTTTTAGGTTCCAGTCCATAAATAATTAGCCTTGATGCTTTAGGCCTGTGCTAAGGCAGTATTCCGTGGCAGAAGAACTGAATGGAGCAGAACCACTCAACTCATGGCCAGGAAGAGAGAGAGAGCAAGAGAGGAGAGAGGGGGTAGGGTCACACCTATTCTTCAAGGGTATGCACCCAATGACCTAAGGATCTTTCTTCCACAAGGCCCCAGCACTCAAAGTTTCCTCCAGTTCTTGGGAAGTGGTGAAACCAAATGGTTTCACTCTTTAACATGTAGGCCTCTAGGGAACATCCCAAATTCAAACTATAGAAAACTCTTATAATTTTTATTGGTTTATTAATTTATTTAAAAGTTTATTGGTACATTATAATTATACATAATAGTGGTGTTCATTGTGACATATTCATACATTGCGCATAACATAATTTGATTAATTTCATTCCCCCAGATCTTCCCTTTTCTTTTCCTCCCACTATTCCTCCCTTGCATTTTCATGAGATCCTTTCCTTTTTCCCTCTTTTCCCTCAAATATGAGAAAATATATACAATTCTTGACTTTCTGAGTCTGGTTTATTTTGCTAAACTCTGATAATTTTTAATAGGAGACTCCTTGGTGTCAGTGTTTTTGGGTACTGCCTTCCCTCAACCAATATACAATGATGTATCAGGGACACAATAAACCATGATTAAAATATCCCTTTTAGAAAAAGAAAGAGTGAAAGGCACATAGAAGCTCCTGTTGCATAGCAGTGACCCTATGCCCCAAGATAGGCTACTCATTGTAAGAGTCCTCACCATGTTCCAAATAGGACAATTCACGTTCTCAGGGAGAGGGTCCTTCATCCATTATTCTCCCTGTGCCCATGGTCTGCTCTGAAGTAAATTCTTCCTTGTCTATTTTTCGCCGTGAATTCATTGCAGGTGGACATGGAATAGTACAGAAACTTGTATTTTGGAAGGTTTGAGGCCTATGTTTGATTTAAGACCATATTCATGGATTCTCTGGTAATTCAGATAATTCAAGACTTTAGTAGGCTTCTGATCTATTGCTTCCATTCAGTTCTATGTGGATAGAAATGTCCAAAAACTATACCCTAATGGTTTTTTTTTTTCAGACCTGGTTCTTTACCCTGATTTATCTTTTGTACTCATTGAGATGCCCTTCTTGTTCAATAGTGACTCTTTTATAACTACCTGAACCAGATGTCAGCCAAGTGTATTTTAAAATCAATTAGTGTAATGAAAGGATGGACTGTTTCTTGGCCATCAGCAGAAGTAACAGCTTGAATTTGTTTTAAATACATCCTACTTAACCAATGACAACACTGACACTTTGAACATCAGCCAACTCAACATCCTCACTTTAGTCAACACCCTTTTGAAAGATAGCCAGTCTACTTACTTTATAGCTAGAGAGCAGTTTCCAAATTTTGTTTCAGAAAATCTGTCAATTCCTGAAGTTCATCTTTCCTCAAGATCTGCTCTCTGTTTACCCATAGATTATCTTACAAGTACAGCTCTTCTTTCTTAGTGAGTAATAAATTCAGATTTGTGTTTGTTTCATATAGTGAGTGATAGTGTCTTTCACTGATAGCTTTCAGTCACTCTATTAAGTGGAGAAGTCTATTGGACCAAATGCCCGGGAAGTTGTGGGTTTATAATTCTAGAAGGCAAGAATTTCTAACCATCCAGCCTTGTTTCTTCAAATTTGAGGTTCAACATCTAGTTTAATGTTATATTATTTACATTTTGGTTTCACCATTAATTCCTCATGATACTATCTTTCCTATAGGTAATTAAAAACAGCTATTTTACATAACCATATCCCAAATATAATGGATATATGATAAAATTTTATTTCTAATTCATGTCATTGCCTTTTGTAGGTCAGATGGCTTTGATTTGTGCCATCTCCTCCACATGGTAATTCACATTCAGGATCCTTCTAGCTAGTGATATCTCCTCTTTTAGCCTTGTCAACAGGGGAAACATTATGGAAGAACTCATTCAGGATTTCAAGGACCAAATGTACAAGTGACATACATCATTTGTAACTACATTCCATTAAGAAAAATAATGTGATCTTTCTGTATACATAAGGATAGGCAAAGGAAGTGGAAAATATTTAGGCAGGCTCAAGCATACCAGACTACTACTCAATTTTCTAAATTCCTAGTAGTCAACTCAGAGTGTTCTCTTTGTATGTGATAAATATTTCTTGAATTAATTGAAAACAATTTCACTGAAAAACAATGAAACATGAGAATTTACCTCTGAAACACTCAGTTTGAGGAAATTGAATTTCATCAGTTGAGATTAAAGCAAAAAGTTATTTTCACTTACATTTTTCTCTTGATATAACAATTCCGATTACATTTTCACAATGTTTTCAAATAATTCTACAGGGAAAGAGATAATTAGCCTATATATCAATAGACCTAAGGGTCTACACAGGTTCCGATTTAGACATTTGTGGCCCATAACTGTGCCATCATATAGTGCAATTTTACCTCAATGCTGTTTGCATAAGATCTTGTAAAATTGTTTTTATGAGTATTTCACAGAGTCAGGTCAGTTTAACTTCAGAGGTACACTCTTGAGAAGTACAAGCATTTTCCCAGGATTGGTTAAAAGTGTTTTCAATAGGCAGGTACTTGGGGCTGGAGCATTAGCTCAGTGGCAGAGCGCTTACCTAGCATGTGTGAGGCACTGGGTTCGATCCTTAGCACCATATAAGAATAAACAAGTAAAGGCATTCTGTCCATCTACAACTACAAAAAAAAATTAAAAATAAAGATACTTGTAAATTATATTCTAGTCAACTATTTACATGGCAAAACTCACTAATTTACTTATATTGCCATTATTAGGTGAGAAAGATGTTCCAGGGAAAAATTGATTTTGAAATGTTCCAATAGTTGTTCTTTCCCAACTTTATTATAAAAATTACACAGACACACAACTGTAGCATAGTATGCTACGAAATCAATTAATATTTCTTTGCATGTCTTATAAACAGTACCTCAAGTTTTCAGACTGCATTTACCATTTGGAATCATTATTCTACAAGGATTAATGGTAATGGAAATATGACCCTTAATTGGCCCCCAAAGCTCAAACTATTTCATCTTCATAAAATTTTTCATATCTATTGATAACTGTTCTAACAAACAGGGAAAAGTCCAGTGATCACATAAAAAGGAACAACTGAACAGAGTTACTGGATTAAATGCCTAGAGGGAAAATGCTCTAATTTAACTTTATTTCAGGCCTAAGTAGGGAGAGAGTTAAAATGTGGTGATGTATTCTGGTAGCAGACTTGAGGGCCTGCCAAGGTTTCCATTATAATCCTTATTTGTCAGGAGTTTATATTCTGTCACATTTACTTTGGATATGAATTGGAAAATAATATCTAAATCTCACTTTGAAGATTAGACTTTATTACATTTAAACTATTATGTATGCCAACACAAAACACACACACACACACACACACACACACACACAATCAAAAACACACTTCTATGATAAAATCCTTTCCCTGTGGATATTTCCTTCACAAAAAGAATTTCATTGTCATTTTGTCCAGATCATGAACTGTCTTCACATTTCTGGCCTCCCCCATTTAATTCTGAAATCCTATTTGTTCATCTGTTTATTAACTCAACAAGTATAAATCAAGCATCTACTATGTGCCAGGAAAAATTTGGATGCTAGATATACAATAAGAGATAGCAGGTAGCAAAGTTCAACTACATACTTGAGATTGGCTCAGAGAGCCTATATTCAAATTCCAGCCCTCCCATTTGTTTCATAATTCCCTAATCTGTGCATTGGAAATAATAATGTGTTTGAATCATCGAAAACTCTAAATGAGTTAGATATTCTTATGTGATAGTCTCCCTGGCTGGGTCAAAGCAAAGTGGTTAAAACAGATAAAAAATAATAATTAAAATAATTTATCTTGATTGTTCTTGATTATTTATCTTCGGCAAATCTCATCCATGGATATTTCACACATTTTTTAATATTTTCTCAAGGTCATTCATTGTATATTCAATGTCTACTGTATTTTTCTCTCAAAATCTTCTTTAATTAATTTTTGGCTGAATTTACATAGCTAAAATATATTAATCTAAATAATAGCAATCAGATTATACTTTCCTTTTTATACTCCAAGGGTCTTATTTTATTTAAGCTTAGTTTTAAAAATAGCTAATAATAATTTTAAATCAAATAAGGATTATATCATATATTGTTATTTCTCTGTGTAGTCACAGGTGAAACAGGGCCCTACTTTAATTTATTGTTTAACATTTGATTTTCTCTGATAGTCTGTTCAAAATCTGTCATAGCTTAGGACATAGCCTCAGATGCTAAATAAATGTTCTACATCTCATTATTAGCTACCAATTTGCTTATGGAATCCAATTCTCCCTTAACATGGCATATGAAATTAAAACAATAACAACAACAACAACAACAACAACAACAACAACAACAAACATTCTTTAGGCAAAGGAAATACCTTTTTTCTTTTGGTACTAAGGATTAACCCCTTTAATCAAACTGTGAAATATGATATATTAAGAACTGTGTAATGTTTTGAACTACCAACAATAAAAAAAAGGATTAACCCCAGGGGTGCTTAACCACCAAGCCACATCCTTAGCTCTTTTGTATATTTAATTTAGAGACAGAATCTCACTAAGTTGCCTAGGGCCTCACTAATTTGCTGAGGCTTGTTTTGAATGCTTTGTTTCTCAGCCTCTGGAGCTGCTGGGATTACAGGAGTGTGCCACCATGCCCAGCAGAAATAGCACTCAGGAAATACTGCCCTGAAGAATTTATCACAAAACATTGGAAATTTAGGTTTATAAAGTTTTTAGAAATCATCTTGCCCATATCTGTCATTTTGAGATTGAGGAAGTGATTTGCCAAAAGCTATGCAATTAATAACAACCTTATCTATAGATTTCCCATTTATTCACTCATAATTTTATTGATTCAGTAAGTATATAGTAGGCAGCTTGTATGTTTTGGGGGTTGGGATGGGTGCTGGGGAAAGTGGCAAATGATACAATTCTGCCCTAATGGAACATAAATCAGGAGGTGGCATCTGGGCAGGTGGAGAAAATATTAAACAAAGACTTGTAATATAGGTTCTGCCAAAGAGGAGACCTTAGGTGCTATGAAAAAAAAATTAATTCATAGGGAATCATTCCAAGAAAGCTTCTAAAATGAAATCTAACCTAAATAAAATCTGGGGGCGGGCAGGGGGTGGTGGTGGGGGTGGGTGGAGAACAGGCTTAGGGAGGAAGATAGGAACAGTGGAAACTTCATGATGAAAACTGGATCCAGCCATGAGATAAATAATGTAACTCTTTATACAAAACAGAGTCATCATTACTATGCTGAGATCATACCATATGCTATAATTACTAATACCACCTGTGTCATGAGTCTTAGTAGCACTTTATCCAATAAAATGTGTTGACAAAATTGTTCATAACTGTTGAAAACGTCTCCTCACCACTTATTTCTCCCACACATAGGGTCTGAATCTTAGTTAAAAGCCTCAGAGCTTGGTAAATATGTTGTTTAAAAAAAGATATTTATTTCTGTGATAGTAAAAAGAAAACAAAATATTTAAATAATGAAATTCAAAACTTGTAGTACTCTGTCTTATGTTCAGATGGTGATTTATTTAGCAAAATAATTCAGAATTTTCTCAACCTTCAAAGGAAATTTGCAAGGAGTATGAATGTTTGTGCTGACCTGCCTTTTTATGTTGTCTTACCCATTAATTGCCTATGATTATAATATTCACTTGAAAATTACTGGTTAATAACATTACATCCTACTGAGCATTTTCTAAGGACCTGTGCAGTTTTAGGGGATAAAACCAGAACACCAAAAAAAAAAAAAAATGATTTCCCTTCTATTCACTGATTTTGAAATTCATGAATGTTTCAAGTACATTGTTCAGGTATATTCAGTACAGTATTTTGGAACTTTACATCTCTTGTAGAAGACTATTAGCATCTTGAGATATGTGAAAAAATGTTGTCAGTAGGATAATATGAAGGAATAGACTGTTTTGGTAAAAGGAGATAAAATGATTCTCTTATTTATTAACAGGATGTCTTGTTCCTAGGTGTTCAATATAGGTCTTGAATAAATGAATGTCTGAAATTCACATGAGGCCATGCAAAATTTTATACAAAATGAAGGCTTCCTTACTTGCATGGAGGTAATAGTGAATGGTATAATTACCAGTACCATGACATGGAGCTTTGTATCACACTATCCAATAAAATGTCTTGAACAAAATTCTGATAACTGTTGAAAATTTTGTCTCACCCTTTCCTCCACCACACAGGAAACCACATCTTCTCATATCTAACACCCCTAGATAGTAAGAGCAGTTCCCTGCCTGAAAAAATCCTGTGCTCCTAAATGGATAGAATCCAGATACACGTGTTAGTGGATGACTTCAATCATCCCACATGGGACCCATATAATGCACATTTTCCTTTTTTTATTTTTAATGTCCATATGTTTGTTTGGCTCGAAATCAAGTTTCATTACTTGTTCCTATTATTCCACTGTATAACAATTTTATTTATAGGGCATTCATATAAGGACTAGTTTCTTTGATAGAATGGCTGCTAATGCTTATTTAAGTTCACTATAATGAAAACAATATTGTTGGAACTCCAAACAAATGTTAGAGCTCTGCGTTTGGTCCCTTCCCCAGTAATGTAACTTCACAATGTCAACCTATTCTCTTGGCTTCTTTCACAAATGTGCTGAAGCTAGAGAGGAACTTTATTAAATGCTGGGAATTCATATATAAAGAAAACATGGTGCACTTAATCTCTATATTGGCATTGAGAAGTCGTCCTGATGCCAAGACTGTACTTGAATTCAGGGGCTCACATAAGTAATGAATGTGTCTTAGAAAACCATGTAGGAAGTAAGCAATTTTCTTTTTGAATACACTATATTTGTATACCATATAGAAATGGAAATCTTGATTTCTCTATATTTTTAAGTCATGGTACACACTCCAAGACTGAACATAAAATAGATTGTCTGAAATATTGAAAGCACATTGATGTCAAGTCAGATCCTGGACTATTTTCCCACACCAATCCATAGGTAATTAGATTATGTTCTGTAAACAAAGGCTTGGTTTGACAACCTCACTTTCGCATTTAGTAGGGTCTGGTAGCAATCAAAGATGCCTCAGTATTAACATTAGAAAGTTTATGTTCCAAGTGAAAAAAAGTTTTCTGTTTCAATAATGTCACCTTTATGTTTCAGATGTTTACATTTTTGCTTATAGATGTAGTCATGAGCAGATACATTGGTTAGTGTGAGATTTAATGGTATGGCTATTTCAGCCTCTGCAAAGTGTCTTGTCAACCATAAAAAACCATATGTTCTGCAGTCAAGCACCCATAATATTTTAATTAACTTAATATTTTCTTCAGAACATCTTAGTTGATGTGAATTATGATGGACATGAGTGAGAGATTTTGTTACAGTATGTAACATATGCTGAAAGAAAGTGTGAGAAATTAACTTTAAATCATTTTAAGGGACTGTGATTTTTGTTACATTAATATATTCATAATATGTAAGGGTAAGGAGATGAGTAATCTTAAACATTTAAAGATAAAACTCAATTTACCTCCAAAGTAGAGAATTCATATGCATTATCTATTGTCCACAATGATCACTTGTCTTAGAGACTGCTCAATGTGTCCTCAGTAAATGTTCCTAAATGATAAAAAATACTAGTTCAGTCATTAAATGTATGTTTTACAAAGAAGTGAAATAAAAGATATTTCAGAAATTAGAATTCTATAGGAAGGAGACCACCAATGCTTCAAGTGTTTCATAGCAAACAAAAGTTGGTGGAGTTTTGGAAAATTACTAACATGGAGCAATAACTATTCCAGTTTGACTTGCAAAACTTCATTATTATTGTATATCACATTCAACACTTTTTCTCTAAAAACATAATTGATAATACTTCTGATTAGCATTAGATTATCCTTTGTGCATAAGCAAATGTGGAAAACTCTTTACATAGAATTCTATGACTATTTTTTATTTACTTGGGGGAAAGACTATTATTTTTTGCAGAGACAAACGTATTCCTTTTTAGACAAATTTACTGATTCAGTAGCTTCTGCACAAAAATTATATCTATTAAATACCATCCGTAACAAATGTTGCTTTGTTTTTCAGAGTTTAAACAATTAAAAGCACATTTTATTTGAAGTAAGATAATAATTACAGTATTAATAATGACATATGAGTATATTCTTTATTTCAGGCTGTGTGTCAGATACTTACCAAACAGACATATATTAATTCATCTTCAAGACAATCTCACAGGTTTATAGTATAGCCTCCACTTAACATGGAGAACTGAGGCACCCGAACATTTAGTAAACTTCCTCCAATGTGGCAAGATTAGGATGCTTCAAGTTTTACAGCAAGTGACCCAAGAGGCCATTTTCTTTCAACTATTCATTAGTTCCCAACCCACCATCTCTCTTTCAGGATGCCCATCCTGGCCTCTGTTCTCCTAAGAATGGCAGGACTTACATAGGCAGAGATCATTACTCCCTTGGAAGGCATATTTCTCCATTATTGATATCTGACTGCATCTTTCTACCCTGTTTTTTCTTAATTATGATAAAATACATGCAATATAAAATTTACCATTTTAACCACTTTGGAATTTACATTACAGTATTGTTAAAAAATATGTACCTCAGTGTTCAACCAATCTTAAGAACTTTTTCATGCTGCAAATTTGAAACTCCATGCCCATTAAATAACTCCCAATTACCCATTTCCTTATCTCTGGGCACCTATAATTCTATTTTCTGTTACTATGTTTGACTATTCTAGACATCTCAGTTAAGTGATTATCCTTTTTGTGACTGGTTTATTTCACGTTGTATAATATCCTCAAATTTCATGCATTTTGTTGCATGTTTCAGAATTTTATTCCTTTTGGAGGCTAAATAATATTTTTCTATGAATATAGCCTTTTGCTTGCTTAATTAATCTATAGATGGACATTTTGGTTGATTCACCTTCTAGCTATTATGAATACTGCTGTTATGAACTTGGATATACAGACATCTCTTTGAGACCTTGTTTTTGATTTTTTAATACATACGTGAAGGAACTGTGACGGTTTTCCATAATAGCTGAATTATTGTACATCCTCACCAATGGAATTAAAAGATTCCAATTTCTCCACATCCTCATAAACACTGGTTATTTTTATTTCTTTTTTTCTTCTTCCTTTCCTTTTTAAAAAATAGTACCCCCTCCTAATGGGTGTGCAGATATCTTATGGTTTTCTTATACATCTCCCCAAAGACCAAAGACACTGAACATCTTTTCATATGTGTGGTGACCATTTATATGTCTTCTTTGAAGATATATCTATTCCAATTGTTTGCCATTTTTAAGTTGGGCTATTTAGTTGTTGTTGAATTGTAGGAATTCTTAATATATTCCATATTTCAACCTCTCGTCAGGCAAATCAACTGCAAATATTTTCTCCCATTCTATAGGTTGCCTCTCCACTTGGTCATGGTGTTCTTTGATGCATTTTTTTTTTTACTTTTGATGTTGTCCAATGTATCTTTTTTATTTTGCTGCCTGTGCTTTTTTGTGTCACATCTAAGAAATCATTGCCAAATCCAATGTCATGAAACTTTCCCACTGTATTTTCTTTCAACGGCTTTTGATTTAGCTCTTCTGCTTAGGTGTCTTATCCATCTCAGGTTAATTTTTGTACATGGTTTAAGGTAAGAGACTAACTACACATTATAGTTTTTAAAATGTAGGTATGTTTGTATGCATGTGTGTGTGTTTTTGTGTGTGTGTGTGTGTGTGTTATTTTAAAATGAGCTGTAATAAGGTTATCTGAGCTTGGATATTACTGTTAACTTGTAGAAGAGCTAACATGTCTGAGGTAAAGATTACCATTGTGACTATCTCAAATCTGTGTAATAAGTGCCTCCATAAAAACTCACAGACTTTAGGTGATGTAGGTAGCACAAGCACTCTTTCCGAAATATGTATGACAGCTAAGAAATTAAAACATATAATTTCAAGAGAAGACTTGTCTCCTAAAATCTGACACCTAGTTTTATAGGAACAACTGGCAGAAGCGTACATAATTTCAAATATAGACCCATAAAAAACATTCTATACTGTCATGAAACATCAGGATATTCTCAAGGTAGGTGTCACAGAGAACATAGAAAAAAATAAGAAATGATCCTTACGTCTAAAGTATCTTAGAATGTAGTAAACATCAAATGTGTGGTATATTGACATAGAAAATGATTACATACACATATTGGTAGTTGTTTGACATAGCCTTTACCCTTGCGAGAACACATACTTAGTTGCCTATCAAAATTGATGTCCATCGTTTAAGGAAAGCACACCAAGCTTGTTAAGGGATGGTGGATGGTCCACAAGGAAATTGGTTCAGACAAAACATCAGTCTGGCTGGACATCCCCAGAGAGAGCTGTTGCCATATGTTTAAAAACTGATGATCCTTTTTATTTCTATATTTTCTAATTTTGAGATTGTTGTTAAGAAAATTAGAAAATAAAACCTTAATGAGCATTTTCTATAATTTACTGATGACATTTGTCCTCTTCAAAACATATATGTGTGTAAACACACAGATATGTACATATGCAGTGTGTGTAATATATAGCATTTATTAATGTGCATGTTTGTATGAATATATATTCCAGCTAACTCTTTATAGAGAATAAAAATGTATTTAATCCAGAGAAAGATTAAATGAACCTACCCTGAGTTTTGACATCTTCATATTCTTATATTGTTTTAGAACTTAGGATAGTTATTTGTATTGCTTACAACCACAGTGTTTGATGTTTTCAATGTTCTCCTCTAACATGTTTCAAATGATTTTTTCTTCATTCTTGTCATCTGGATCTCATCTCCAAGTATGCAATATACTCACCCACATGGCTTCCCATCTGTACAAAATTGGTAAGGGGTCTTAAGGATGATTGACTTAAAATTCCAAGCATTTCAATATACCGCAAGAGGGATTAACTTAACAGTAGAAATATATATCCTTAAAAATGGCCTATACAAGTTAGTTGTCATTGTTAGTAGTTTTATTAGCTATTTTCAAATATTTATATAATTACATTTTAATAACTAATTTTTAAAAGGGCCTCTAAAAATCATATATGCATCAGAGCCTTGTTCATTTGAGTGAGTAGCCAGATGGGATTCTGTGAGTCAAGCTTCAGGTTAAAAATGGCATGGTTCTGCTAGAGAATTCAGCTCAACTAGAACTTCAGATAGTGAAAACACTTTTCCACTACCACCCTAAAAAGCTTCTTTGCACCAATGCATGTGGATTTAAACAGAACAACAGTGCATCTCAGGTGAGCACTTAGCTAACATTTTAGGCATTAAGAACAAACTGAGGTCACTTAACTGGGTTAAAGTACACACAAATTGAGGCAGATTATTATATTTGGGGATTGGATGTTGTCTAATTTTAATCACAATTATAATTTTAATGACAGGTGATTAGTTTCTTACATATTTGACTCGTGGCTGGCTTTTAGACACCATGGGAAGCATTATGAGTCAGAAGAATACAAGCCTAGATAAACTAAATTTCTTTTGACCAAGGAATTGGCTTTGCTAACTCAATCAAATAGCAATGTAAATATCCTATGTAGTTATAAAGTGGTTGAATAGTGAAAGTAACGTGGGTTCTTTATTCTTAATACAAAAGGGTCTTCATAGAGGAGATTCCTTGGAAAGCTGGGAATGGAACCACCATTTGACCCCGCTATTCCTCTTCTCTGACTATACCCAAAAGACCTAAAAACAGCATACTACAGGGACACAGCCACATTACTGTTCATAGCAGCACAATTCACAATAGCTAGACAGTGGAACCAACCTAGATGTCCTTCAATGGAGGAATGGATAAAAAAAAAATGTGGCATATATGCACAATGGAATATTAGTTAGCACTAAAAAATAACAAGATCATGGCATTTTCAGGAAAATGGATGGCATTAGAGCAGATTATGCTAAGTGAAGTTAGCCAATCCCAAAAAAACAAATGCCGAATGTCTTCTCTGATATAAGGGAGGTGACTCAAAATGGGGTAGGAAGGAAGAGCATGAGAAGAAGATTACCACTAAATAGGGAAGAGAGGTGGGAGGGAATGGGAAGGAGAAGGGGAATTGCATGGAAGATGGAAGGAGACCCTCATGGTTATACAGAATACATGTATGATTATGTGAGGGGGAAGAAAAAAAGAAGTGGGTCACATTAGTTTGGATAGAGAGAAGTGATGGGAGGGGAGGGGAGGGGATGGGGGGAAAGGAAGGACAGCAGAATAAAATAGACTTTATTATTGCTGTGGGTATATATGTGACTGCATGACCAATGTGATTCTGCAACCTTTACACTCAGAAAAATGAGAAATTATACCCCATCTGATTCAAATGTATGATATGTCAAGATCATTGTACTGTCATGTGTAACTAATTAAAACAAATTTAAAAAATTAAAAAAATAAGTCAAGGAGTATTTGCATACAATCTATAATTTTTTCAGTGATTTCAACTTTGATTATGTAAATTCTAGTTGCTGCTGAGCTATCTGATGTATTCTATGGTACATTTCCTCCCCTGTATAACTCATAGTCTCTGTAGTTAGTGAATACCTTATTTACTTTATTGAAATTGTATTATATGTACTCATCAATAGTACAAACCCTTATGTCTCCCTAACTTGTGCACGTCTTTTCTCAATATATTGAGTGTATATTGGGAAAAAAATGTTCCTTTGTTTAGAATGTGTGGTTTCTTATTGCATCTTCCTAGAATTAGAATTTCTGGGAAAAAAAAGCCTAGATAACAGGAAAGCCCCACTGAATGTATTGTTAACATTTATTGGATTGTTTATTTTGTATCTCCCACTAGGCTGTGAGCTCTATGAGGGCAAAACCATGTCTTGGTTTTTCAGTTCTGTATCCCCTGGACCTGATGTGGTCCTGGGTCCAGAGGATTCAATCAACAAATATTTATGGCAGGAAATGAAATCAATACATAGTTGTTATGGTCCGGATGTGAGGTGTCCCCCAAAAGCTCATGTGTGAGACAATGCAACAAGATTCAGAGGAGAAATTATTGGGTTATAAGAGTCTTAACCCAATCAGTGAATTATTTCCTTAATTGGTATTAACTGAGTAGCAACTGAAGTGATAGGATATGGCTAGAGGGATGGAAATTGGGGTGTGGCTTTGGAGTATATATTTGTATCTGGCTAGTGGAGACCTCTATCTCTGCTTCTTGATCATGATGTAAGCTGCTTCCCTCCTCCACACTCTTTAACCATGATATTCTGCCTCACCCTGAGCCCCGAGGAATGGAACCAGCCTTCTATGGACTAAAACCTCTGAAACAGTAAACCCTAAGTAAACCTTTTCCTCCTCCAGAATTGTTCTGGTCCGATCCTTTAGTTAACAGCAGCTGCTAAAAAGCTGCTGCTGCTGCTGCTGCTGCTGATAATAATAATAATAATAATAATAATAATAATAATAATAATATCATTCCTTAAAGCAATAAGCCACTATTTCAGACAAATTTTTCGATTTTTACTTCCATGGCTCAAAGGCCATTTGTGTGGCCTTTACTCTGAAGATAAATTTAAGTCTTACTCTTTTAAATGACAAGTAATAGTTTCAATCTTTGAAAAAAAATGTTATCCTCTTCAAAAATCTCAGTTTGCATAGTTAGAGGGTTCTGATACTATTTGTGTTGGGGAAAGGGGTTTAAGCCTTATGTGGATAGCTCTGTTTTCTCTTATTCTAAATGGCTAAACGTACATTTATTAGCTGGGAGGCCTAGCGCAAATTACTTAGCCTTTTGTGTTCATTTTACTTCAATATAAAATGGGAATATTAATAATATCTATCTCAAATGATTGTTGTGAATATTAAAAGAATCATTTTTTCATCAGCTTTTTCACCTCTGTGACCAAAATAACATTTCAGAGGAGGAAAACTTTACTTGGCTCACATTTTCAGAGATCTCAGTTCACAGAACACCAACTCCATTGTTCTGGGTCTAAAATGAGGCAGAATATCAAGATGGAAGGATTTGGAGGAAAGCAACTCAGGACATGGCTATAAGGAAGCAGAGAGAGCTAGCTCTAGAACAAAATATATGCTCCAAAGGCACGCCCCCAGTGACCTAGTATCCCCACCACACCCACTTAATCCATTCCAGGAGATTAATGCACTGATAATACATTGTCTCACACTTGAGCTTTTGGGGGACACCTCAGATCTAAACCATAACAAGTTACTACTGGTAAACTGCTTATTCTACATACTTGAAGAAAATTTAGTACCAGATAACTAGTTAACATGGAGAAACATTGAACCAGTAAGTTATGTGTCCTATTCTTGAGATGCTAGGGAATATACATGTAGCTGTAGTAAACAAAATATAAGTTAAATTTTGTTATGTGGAAAAAGAAATCATATTTTCTTAGGTAATAAAAGTCAGTGATATTCCTTAAGAAGGAAGCATTCTAATGTTGGAGATTGTTGCAGGAATTCTGGTTGCCTACTTCACATCCCTTGCTTTTCAACTTCTTTCCTAGCAGAATCCAATTTGTCCAGGTACCTTTACTCCACAAAGGCATGTGCTTCATGAGAAGGTGATCCTATTTCCAACATATCACAATGGTCTCATTTTGCTTCTCTTAGTAGTGATGAGTTTAGAAGGGGACTTGTGAGCTGGGTGTGACCAGTAACTTGTGAGAGTAAGTCTCATGGAAACCTTCAGGGAAGGTATCTTACTCCTAAGAAAGAACCAGGAAAAAAAAGATGTTTTCTCTTCTTCCTCTAGATAGTATTGCATCTGAATGTGATATCTGGAACTCCTGAGGCCATCACTCTATAACAGAGTCATTCTGAGAGCAAAACCAGCCCAACTAAGATGGCAGTGATATGGGAGGGAATAAACTTTGGATTCCTGGCATATTTGGGTTATAATCCAAAATGATGCAATCCCAGACTCTATAAATTTGAATGCTGAAAATCCTGAAAGATCAAAATCTATAAACTCTAAAAATCTCAAAACACCAAAGTCGTGAAAATATAATTCTGGAAAAAATAATTTAAAAAATTTTTTAGAGATATTTATTTATATTAAAAAAATTCTCTCAGAAACATAAAAAATATGAAAGAATATTTCATAGATCACTTTATACAATAATATATGCAAAAATGCTATACACATTTTTGCAAGTACAAACATCTCAGTATTCTAACCATAGTCACCCAGGTATAACAGTTATGACTAGATGAGTAGATAAGCTATATCCATTTAAAAAAAGGTTTAGGGCTGGGGATGTGACTCAAGTGGTAGCGCGCTCACCTGGCATGCGCAAGGTGTTGGGTTCGATCTTCAGCACCACATAAAAATAAAATAAATTTGTTGTGTTCACTGAAAACTAAATAATAAATATTTTAAAATTCTCTCTTTCTCTCTCTCTCTTTAAAAAATAAAAAAATTAAAAAAGGTTTAAAAGCAAAATATATAAATGCATATTATCCTGGTGATGGTGTGTACTCAAGTTTATATCTGTGGTCATCTGAAATACTGTGATGAACAATGAAAGTCTTTTATGAGATCAATCAAAAAAACACTGTGGATCACTAACATATTTATAGTCAAAGAGCCGAGATCTTGAGAAATTTTTATCCTTCACAGATGCAGATGTTCAAAAAAGATATCTCTTTCATTTATTGAGGAAGCTTTAATGTTTTGAGTACACATATAATGTTTTCACACAAGGCACTATTATGAGATAAAATTTGAAAAAAATATGTAAAACACATTTGAGTCTCTAAAAGTTTACACACAAAGATATGAAAAATTATGCTCTATCTGTGTAATAAGAATTGTAATGCATCCCGCTGTCATGTATTTAAAAAAATAAAATCAATTTAAAAAAAGAAAATTATTCAATGATGAAGTACATATCATAGTAAATTGTAAAAATAGTGCTGATAATTTAAAATAGTGGAAATAAATTTGATAAAACAAAATGTAAAAACTAAAACCAAAGTAGCATATGAAAGAGTGTTACAGAGAGAGACTATGGGCAATGACATGGAGGTAGTCTCTAATTGATGGTTGCCTTTCACAATCATTGATCATATTTTGAAATCTTACATCATGATAAATAGCTACTTTTTTTCATTTGGGCCATTCATGAGTAGGTTTAGGAAGATAAGAGCAAGCAGTAAATAAAAGATGAGTCATGACTCTTTGTGGGACTAGGAGTAAAACTGCACTCTCAGCTGTAATAAGATGAACATTAAGAATAGAAATAGGATGAGTGGAAAAGATATTTAACACTGGAATATTTGTAAGGGATTAATATTTAAAGGAATGTTAACATATTTATGGAATGAACTGGTGAGAAGACACATATCCAGCCAGTTATTGAAAATGTTGATTTGGTGTTCAGAAGCAGGATGAGTCTTTGGGTTGTACTCCTGTGTGTCAGGTGTTAAGAGGGAAGTATTTGATGATTTTCATGGTGTAGAGAATTTCACCATGGCCAGTTTAAAACTGCCAGTACTTGGATAAGTGTTTAGGTTAATTTATCTGTAAGAGACAAATTAACCTAAACACTTGCAAAATTCATGAAAATATTATATTTGGGAGCTGGTAAAAGTTGGCTCCAAAACAACTTCAGGAAAGAATAATTATTATGGTTAGAATTGCAAATAACTTTGTGAACTCATCTATATGGATATACATGTATTTGTAAATATGTAAATGCATTTATATTATATGGATTCATGTTTATGTATAAATTTATATATTTATAAATGTACTGTAAATATATATTTGTAAATATCTCTGTGTATGCATCTATACAGATACTCCCTGGTTCTTTACATTGACTGGGCCTGGTAACACAATATCCCAATAAGATGAGTCTACTTTTTGTCCAGATGTTGGTTTCCTAATTCCACATTACACTAAAAGGAATGAGCAGTTCTCTGGCCGATGTTTGACTCAGGAGTTTGGGCCAAAAAATGGACAAGATGACTCTGGTACTTTTTTGAGCCATAAAATAAAGCCATGTCTACAGGATAAAGGGGATATGTGAAAAAGCCAACTAAAAGAGGCTCAAATTAGTCAGTTCTGGGATGATTTCAGCATCCCCTGAAATGACAGTAGCCATATTAGAACCCATTGAATAAAATAGGGAAGTATGAGTTGATTCTGATATAAATAAATAAATGAGAAGAGGGAGATGTTACCATAGTTTTCAAAACAAAGTATTTATTAAGTGCAAATAGCAAAAAGCTAACCTCACTGTAAATGATCTTAAAAGTAAGATCATTGTTGATAAAATGGTGGGAATGAGCATCTCTAGTAGTGGTGGAAATTGAAAACATGAACCACGTGATAGGATATGATGAGAAGCACCCTGCCACTCCATAATATTTCTGTAAGAGACAAATTAACCCAAACACAATTATAAGGCAGTGTCAAGAAAACCCGACTTACCTGTGGAACAAAATTGGCCAAACTAGATTGTTACATCGTGTGTATGCACTAATATGTAACAACAAATCCCACCATTATGTACAACTATAATGGGCCAATAAAAATATGGGGGAAAAAAGAAAGTAAACCCAATTTGCAAAATTAACTGGCTTGAAAGTTTCATGAATGCAAAGGTCATAAAAGTCAGTGAAAACTGACAAATTTCTTCAGACCAAAGTCAATTAATGAAACATAATTAGTAAATGTAATGTGTGATTTTCGTTTGGATTCTTTTGCTATAAAGGACATCATGAAACAGTTGGTAAAAATTGGATGAGATCTGATGATTAGACAGTCAGTAGTGATGTCTTCGTTTGAATTTCTTGATTATTATGAATATTTTTATACTTTTAGACTGTCGTATTTTTGTTGTAAATATACACAAAAGTATCTGGAGATAATGGAGCATTCTGTTAGCATTCTCTCAAGCAGTTCAGAAAAAAAAAGTGTTTTTGCAACTGTATTTCTTTTCTTATACATTGGGAATTATTTTAAAATACTAATTGGTACTTTATACATCTAGTTTTTATAATACAATCATAAAATACTAAATTAGCTTTGCAAGTTAACTACTTTATTGCACATAACACTTTAAATTAATGATATTATTCTTTACATATCATTTTAAATTTTTCCTAATTAATTTGCCTTCCTCACTATAGTTATTCATACACCAGCCATCAAAAGTAGAATGTAAATCAACTCACCATCCCTGAATAGCTAGAATTGGTCAAAAACGGTTTAGAAATGAACATTCAATATATATAATTAACTGTTAACATATAATTAACTGTTCAATATCTATTGGACACAGATATAACATAAAGCACCATACCATGCATCTCAGAGTTGTGAGCATCAATACTGAACAAGAATTTGAGGCCATCCAATATTCATCTTGTGTTCTGACTACTTGTTATCACAAACAGTTTCCACATCAGTTACCAACTGCATTCAGTCGTCAGTGACTGCCCAGGAGTGCTTCCTTAGTAGGGATAAAGAGCTTGGGCAGTTTCTTTGGGAAAAATGCCTTATCTGATAATCCAAAACTGTGAGAGCCTGGATGGAAGCAAAATGCCTGCATTTTGACTACAAAATGTTACTTTCTTAAAAATTGAATCTAACCTCAAGTGAAACTAAGGCAAAAGACAGAGTAAGGACCACATCCCTGGATTCCTATGAAATCAATTCAAAAGGACAGCCAAATAAATCTAGCACTTAAAGAAGCTTGTAAGAAATATAATATCACCCTCTATTATTGCATGTTTATTGTCTTCCAATCACAATATTAGGCACCAAGTAGGAAAATATTCCTATAACCCTTGTCCATGAATTCACAATGTAGAAGTGAACCCAGGAGCCATATGCAAGAGATGGATAAACCATACAGAGAGTAGAACATGGACACTTCTTGTCAAAGGCAATTGGACAGGCAATCAGTCATTCAACCTGTTTCTGAAATGTTGAATTTGTCATTTTAAGGGGAAGGCAACATCTGAAATAGAGGAAATCATATACTATAGGCAAAGTCATGAAAATATCTAGCATGTGGGAATTGTTGGTATGTCAGAGCAGTGTGTGTGTGTGTGTGTGTGTGTGAGAGAGAGAGAGAGAGAGAGAGAGAGAGAGAGAGAGAGAGAGAATGGAGAGTGTATGCAATGACTCTGACATGGGAGAAAAAAGAGGCAAGAAGTTAAAATAGGTATGGATGAGAATGTGAAGGGATTTACTGCCAAGTTAAAATTTTTAAAATGTTATTCCAAAGACAGAATAACATGGGAGCCCACAGTTTTATTAGGTGCTAGAAAAGGTCAATATCTTGATGTACACTGAAGAATGGCTAGATAGAAGAGGGGAGAGACCAGAAGTAGGGCTGTCTATTCAGTGCACAAGGAGGCCAGAACCAAGACATGTTTAGAGGTTTAGAAGATAGTTAGAGGCCACAATGAGGTTTCATTGAACATCAGAATTTTGTGTTAACTGACATGATAAAAACATAAGGGAAGAGGAAGAGTAGAGAATGACACGAAGACATTATCATCTAGAGGGAAAGCAATTTAAAATGGGTCACAAAAAGGATAAACATCTTAAGGGATGATCCACAAAAGCAATAACTCTCAAGTAGTATGCTAGGCTCTTTAAATTCAATCTCAATTCAATCTCATTATAAACCCATTTGACACCTGAGGGAACGGAAACTTGGGAGAGTTGAGTTCCCCTTTCTTAAAATCATAAATTGGATAAGTGTGAATATTTTGCAAAGTTTTGAACATATTAAATGCATGATGGCTATTAGGCAAGCAGGTGGGGAAACCTAAAAGGAAGTTAGAAATGTGGATCTGAAGCTAGAATGAGAGCTTGGGGTTATAGATATAGGTAAGGAGTCCCCAGTTTGAAGCCATAGAAGTGGGAGATCACCCAAAGAGAGAATTAAAAAAAAGAACTCACATTATGGGGACCAACAATGAAAAAGTTTTTGAAAGAAACAGAATAGCTTAGAGAGACAAAAAAAAAAATCAGATTGGAAGGTCCAAATTCTAGAATCAGGGGTTAAACAAAGAGTCAAATGCTAGAAAAATATGAAATGAAACAGGGATTCTGGAATTTGGAAATTAGAACCCTGAGAGAATTGGTGAATAATTTTTAAAAACTCTTAAATATACACATCCATACCATGACTATAAAAATGTTGAGGCAGAAGGAGAGACCAATCCAACACGTTCCTTTAACAAAATAGTCAAAATGGAGCCCAAACACCATGACTATAAAATGTCTACAAAGGAACAGCAATAGCTCTGAATCTAGAACATTCAAATTTTATGGGAAGGTTCAGCTCTACTTTCTGAACACTACCACTATGGTGGTGTGGTACGGGAATAATAGCATCAGGAAGAACTACATTTCAGTCTTGAGCTTTAGGTTGATGAATATATCAGAGCACCTCTTTGGTTTTCAGTTTTCACATGTGTAAGATGATAATCTCTGAATTCCCTTCCAACAATAAAAAGTTTTGATTCCATTACAGAAGTAAGATAATGTTAATCAGCTGCCCTAAAGAACAGTTGATATTTCACAGGATAATTAGGAAGCCTGGAAAAAAATGTCTTTTAGCTACTATTTTAAGTTAATATAGTTTTCATTTGCCAATTCAAAGACTCTTTTTGACTTACCTACAGATTTATTGCTCTTGAAGTGAATTTTTTAAAGAGAATCCTTTGCTTCTGCCACCTAGTTTTATGCTGGAAACTTCCATTTTGAACACTTCTCTCTTTCTCCTTACATGATAGAGAAACTGGCTTAATAGCTAATGCCCCAAGGGAAAGGCTTCTACCTTTCATGGACATCTCCACTCTATCTTTCAGTTTCAATAATTTCATTGGCAAAAGAAATCATACTAGAAGCTGCCAAAATTAACATGTAACTAATATGTCAAGCTTATCTTTAGTTTCTATTGGACAAGCCAATATCTGTGTAGAAAAAAATTGGGATGGGAAATATAGAGGAAGGCAGAAAATGAAAATGGTGAATTTTAAACTAAAACAATACCATGCCCTTAAGAGTACACAATAAAACAACCAACAAAACACTAATTGTAAATTAGCCATAATAAAAAAAGAGTAATAAACTATTTTGAAATGATCCTTAAAACATTTAAAATAAAATGCAAAAGCATCAAATTTTCTCACAACTTCTTAAATGAAAAAAAAAAAAGTCCCAGAGGCTCTGAAATAAAATTATTGGCAAAAACATAAGTCTCTTATGGGCATTTTGCCCAAACTATGACTTCTTCAAAACAGGATGTCCACTACGCTTCATAGAACTATTAATTCTATTCCCAGTATAGACATCACATATGGTTTCACAATCAATCCAAAACAAAAGGTCTAAATAATAACACAAGGTAATGCACATAACTAGAGGACAGTGCAAAGAAGAAAAATATTTTAAAATAATACTTTACATTTTTAAAAAGTCCACTCCATGTTTCAAATGAAATTTCTCAGCTATGTTCTAAGACACTGAGAAATCAGAAAGGAAAGGATAAAGGCTTCATAGGGAAATTAATAGGATTTGCAGGAAAATGGTAGTGAGCATGTTGACCAAATTGTATAGTGTTGGGGCCATAAATGGTTTTTCACCTTATTTCTTCTTAATGAGGAAGAATTAGGAAAGTGATTTTAGGTTGGGGGAAGAGGTCAAACAATTATCCAACTGGTCCAGTTTTTTGCTAGTTCTCTTCTAGGAGGGAGGAGCTTGGTCTGCCTCAATCTTAGTCTCCCTCACCCTCTCATCACTAGTATTAACACTCTCTGGATGGGCAGCATGTGATGATTATTACTATAGTCTGAGTGCATGTGTCCCTCCAAAATTCCTATGTTGGAATTTAAATCCTGAGGTGATGGTATGAAGAGATGCACCCTTCTGGAAAATAATTGTTATGAGGGCTCTGTTGACCAAAAAGAGGTTGAGACAAGTCTCCTGGTGACTTTTGCCCTCCTTCTTCAAGCATATGAGATGGAACAACAAGGCATGACCTTGAAGCAGAGAGAAAACCTTCAGCAGATAATGAATCTGCTGGTGCCTTGATCTTGGACCTTCAGGTCTCCAGAGATGTGGGAAGTGAATTTCTGTTTTTTTTTTGTTTGTTTGTTTTGTTTTGTTTTTGTTTTTTTTAATATATATTCCATCTGGTCTATGGTGTTTGCTACCGCAGCAGAAATGGACTAAGACAACTGCACATGCATTTTCACTGAGTGTAAAAGAAAGGAAATTCACAATTCCTATTATCAGAGAAGAGGTAAATCATTAGAGGTTTGGCTGGTTCGCTGGGAAGATCAGAGAGGAAGTGTGCGTCGTACCACTTAGGGAAGAAAAGCAGCAGCTGGGCCCTCCTGTGGTATATCATGCCAACATAAAGCCATTGGAAGATGGCAGTAAAAGGCCTCAAAGCTTTATTTTGCTTTCTGATGTTTTCTTTACAGTGTGTCCTGCCTGCTTTCAGGGAGCTTTCATCCTTTCTCAGGGGATCTCCCCGAACAATTTCCCATGGGAAACTATGGAAAGAACATTGACTTTGATTCAGGCTTATATTGTCCTAGATTGAGTTTTCAATGCTGATGAGGCTGATTTTCTGAAGAGCAAGGAACTAACCCTCCAAAATCTGAACTAATTCTTGTAAGAAGCTGCCATGAAGCTCAAGATGGAAACGTGTGTTTCACTGCATGGAGGTCCCCCCTCCCCAGAGTCCATGATGCCGATTCATCTCTCTTTCTCTCATGGATATTAACTGGATTAATGAGAACGATGACTAAGGATCAGGTGACATCTTTCTCCTCCCATGGGGGAATAAAGGTCATACATCTCTCAAATATTTTGAGAAATGTTGGGAAGGGAAGGAATTTCATCTTTCGTGGCTCTGGTGCATACTGGAACCTGAATTACCATCCAGCTGTGTCCCAAGGGATGAGAGTATGCCCACATTTTACTGATGGGGTTTGGGCAGAGTTCACGGGGGTAAAGGAATGGGGGCTGTACCCTCTGTGTTGATTCAATGTTTTGTTGTTTTGACTTCCACTGCTAAAAGCATAAATGGTATTGATGTTTGACACTCCTATACTGTGAATGCTTATAAATATGTGGGAAGATCCTGATGTAGACAGGCACTAACACAGCTGGGGCCCTACTTCTTCAGTGATTCTTTTGAGTTACAAATCTCTATGACTGATAAGATAAACCATGGAAGACTTTTGCAAAGGGAGGTGGTTTCCATTTGGAGGTGCTCCTCAAGATTGGATTCTGCCTCTTTGCCTCAGTTACACCTCTTTTTAAAAATAATTGTTCACTTACTGTTGGATTTTTGCTGAAGCTGGCACCTTGCCCCAAAGGAACTGTGACTTTCTAGTCTGTTGATCCCATTTTGAAGGGATCAATTCAGATTCAATGGCTAATGGTATGAACAAAGGGTCCAAAATTTCTCAGTATTCAAATGCAAATAGTAAATTCAAGAATACAGCCAGCCTTGCTTCAGTGGCATCTTGGTGCCCCATGACAAAATGGCAACTTGACCATGCATATAAAAGCTGGTCCCATAATGCATGAGCCTGACTCATTGATGATTTGGCTAAGCTGAAATCTGATGGTATGCCCTTAGTGGCTCAGGACCAACAATTTAGGGCTGAAAATGAACATAGTCACTCCACTGAGTGGACAGAACTAAGGCCATTTTGTAGTTATGTCAAATAATACCCTTGATAAATCTTATTATATTTTTATTGATGTTTGAGTTGTGGCCATGACCTGATTTTTTGTACTGTCACATGAAAAACTATAGACTGGCAGATTTAACAACATTCCTCTTTAGCATTGCAAACCAAGGAAACACATAATTAACTGTGAATTGAGCCATTTGGGTCACTCATACAGATAAAACTGATTGGAATCAAGTGCTGATGGAGATTGCACATCCCACATTACCACCACTGCTCACCTGAACTACCAGAGATGGTGACTCATTGACCATCATATTGGACAAAAAATAAGAGACTGTGTTTTTGATGCATAGGCTACTACCACTGCATGCCAGATATTTGACTCCTACTAAAAGTTGACATTTTTTTTTTGCAGTAAGGGCAGCCACAAGACATGGAGCATTTCCTGTACCTGTTCCTGACACATTAATTGCCTCTGTTCTTTGACTTATAAGGATTATAAAATTGGCCTCACACTAGCAAGTTACATGTTGCTATTCCAGACTGATAACCTTATTTTAACCACTATTGTTTTCCATGAAGCTAATATGTTGTATTTTTGACTTTCTGAGCCACTTAGAGTCTAACAACAATATATCCCCAAAACACCTCAATAATGAGCTCATATTCAGGTATTCCATAGGCCATTCATGTACCCTGTAACTCACAGGTATCTAGTATTGTTGAGCCCTGGCATATTCCCCTCAAAAATTGATTCAAAAAATGTCTCTACCTGCCTCACTTCTGGATTATGTACTTTAGTAAGGCAGATTGGCTAATGAAAGCAGCTGTCCCCAGAAAGGAATCATCTCCTTTTAGCTATTATTTGGGTAAAGATCAGAATGAAAGTATTGGGAGATTGTATACAGCTATTTGGAAAATTTAGTATTCCACCTGACTATTCCTGGGAATGATCCCTTTTCTTTCCTCAATGCCAACCCCAGGCTGATCTGGTTGACATAGCTTCTGGAAGCCTGCTGAGCCAAAAGGAGGAAGGTTATTCAAACTTAATCCTGGTTTACCCATATAAATTTACTTGTTGCAATGACATGGTCATAGATCAAGATGATAATGGCCAACTGATTGAATACATTGCTTGTCATATCTCCCTACAGTGGTCCATGTGGGCCAAGGTGGGGTGGCATAATGGGTCTCTAGATTTTATAAAAATTACCTTGCCCCTTTTGTACCAAATCCTTCTGGATGAAAGGTCTAGATTGGTATGCGAATTAATACCTTAAACTTAAGCCAAAGCACTTTAAATTTGACTGCTGGGTCTGCCAAACCTCAGCAGATGATTAAATATTTGGTCACCATTCTCTTTAACCTGTTTGAGAAGCCTATAGGATATACAGCAAAGGATAGCTCTATCTTCTGTGCCCTCCTTCCCCACATGTATTCCCATAGACATCACTTATTCACACTTATTCATTCTTGGTATGGATAAATGCAATCTAGTTGGTGTGCCTGGGCTGACTTCTTCTGGGTTTCTCTGCAAAAATGAAGGACTAGACTTCATCATCTGACCTAAACTTGGAAATCTGAGGCTATCAGCTGGCTAGAAGGTAAATATATTGTCACCTGTTCCCTTGACTGACATAAGGCTACTTGAGGGGACTAGCAAGTATAATGTATATGAGACCTTTATATGAGTCTGTTGTTTTGGGAAATACCACAAGTAGCTCACGTAGACTTCAGGCAACTGCAGGGAATCTCTCACTAATAAGGCTTCCTTTGGTTACTCAGGAAGGCTTTCTGGAGAAATACATCTAAATAACCCAAGATCTCTACAATGAAAATCATTTAATTAAAAAGTTTGTTTGAAGTCTGTGCCTATCTTTGGTTAAAATGATCAATGATAACATCTTGGCTCCAGAAGCATTCAGCTCCATTTTAATTTACTTGTCCTAGGTGTTATGGATGAAACATTGTCTTACACTCACTTCATATGAGCCAAGGTGGAGTCTGTAATTGTTCATACATGGTGGGATGCCTAGATCAATGTTTTGGATTAGGAAGGAAGGTCAATACAGAAACTTTTGGAGAAAGGAAGCTGGCCTTCTAAGGTACATCCTTAATGGTCTGTGGGATTTATTCTGTTGAGGGGGATCAATACTTTGGGGGACAAAGTTGAAGTCAGTGCTATAGGTTGACCTCATTCTGGTATTTGAAGACCTGTTTGTAGTATTCTTAATTTAATGCTACATGAAACAAATTGATTTTATTTCAGCTACATTTCAGAATTTAGAAATAAGAGAATCATCACATGCATGGTCCTGCATATTACCCTTATAATAGGGATACACTAAGGCTACACATATGCTTTGGAAGAGTTTACATGTGTGCAAGCACATAAACACCTTTCTAAAGGGTACATTAGAAAGTATAATCAAAACATAGATAACAGCATATTTATTCTCTGTTAAAATTACTCAGTCTGTTGAATTGTAGTCTTATTGTTCATATAATCTGAATTTTCTTGAAATATTTATATGCTTGAAAATAAAATGTGTGTGTGTGCCTTGGTAATTCTGTTCTCTTATAATATATAAAGACATTATTTTTCTAGAACATAGACTTAATATTTAAATATAATATCTGGACATTTTCTTTTATGTATCAAAGAACTGAATGTTCTCAATTATAACAAACCTGCTTCACAGTTTGTTCTAATTTATTTTGCTATATTTCAATTGAAATACTCAATTGCCTACAGAGAATACAGTTAATGTTTTTGAATCAGTTATGAGCATCTTCTAAGAAAACAGTGTATAAACATATTCTCTTTAAGAATTACAAAAGTAACAAAGCTTGTTATAAAAATTCAAACATAATAAATGTAGAGCAAAAAGTGAAAGTCTCCTGCCATTCACATCTGAACCTTGTTTCTCCTCTTTGCAAATTAGTTACCACAGCATATAAACATACAAAATTTATGGTGATATTGACTGATGTTTTCTTATTACTGCAATATTTCCTCATCTATGTAGGAACATATCATGGCTTTTTCAACTTTCTTGCCTTAGCAATTTTTTATGGCAAAGCAACATAAAAGGATTAGAGTGCGACATGAGGAGAATGACTGAGTGTTCCAAGCCTCAGCAAAGAGTTTTCAGGCTTATGTACCTGGTTTGAGAGGAAACACATATGGACGATAGGCATCTCAAGATGAATGGATGAGTACTAGACGCTGGAAGATCTCTACTGAATATATTTCCCTCTGAAAAGGGCCCATACCTTGCAGAATTTGGAATGAGTTAAAAAAGCTCCCATTATGGAGACTGGATATCCTATTACCAAAATGAAAAGGGGACTGGAATTAAGAATAGCTATATAAAATATTTTGGTATATCTTCCTTGCATTAGTCAGTGAACAAAGATTTATAACCATTACATTACAAACACAGCTCTACTTCTGGCAAACAATACTAATAATACCTTGAATTTGTTTAACTTTACATTTTTTAAAGGCTTTTATATACTATATATGTAAACTATGTAACTTGATCCTTACACAGCAGTTTCACAAGTGTACTATGTCAGATGTTAAGGTTTATGCCAAAATACCTGAGTTTTAATTGACAGAAGAGCATTCATAAAGATTAAAAAAACCTAGTTTTCCCTTAAATTCTTCTATATTGGGTATATGTGCATTGAACACTTCATAGGCCTAATACCCTTACCTATGAAACATATTTGTGTTACTCTTATGATAAAAGGAAGCATAAGAATTTTAAACATGAGGGATAGGGTGCACATTCCAGCCAAAACATTTAGTTTCAAGAAGCAAAGTCATTAAAAGCTAAAGATAATTAAAACACTGCATGAACTATATCTTCTCTGATTCCGGATTTAATTTTTTTTGTCTTTTTTTCCAATTGAAAGTTTATAACTATAAGTAAAAGAGGAATGATGGGACTTATCCTTTTGACCAAGATGAGTAAGACAGAATAACAGTAGCTAGAGTCATTCTTTAACCCAAAGAACAAGAGAGCAGGACCAAATATGTTTTCAGATATTGGACACTACAGCAGATGATCATACCTTAAGAAGAGAAAAAGATGAGGTGAGCACCAAGGAATGTCTAGCTTATTGTCTGAAGAATTTTCAACTGAATATGGGGATAGAGACTCAGCTGGAAGCCAGTGAGGAAAGCAAGCTGGGAATCCATAGAATTTGACAGTATATAGTTCCTAAAGTAGGGTATGCTGCACAAAGTGTCCTAGAAATCTGCACAGAGTTCCCCTCAACTCTTCAGTAGAGTTCTAATATCCGATGTGGGTAAGGAAACCATTAACCTGGGAGGAGAGATAGGTGATCACATGGGGATGGTGAAAGTTTTGTGTTCCCACTAGCTAGACTAATCCTTATAACCTGAGGGTATCAGATACAGAATTCAAAAAATGCATTGCTTGAATAATGGTACAAAATTAGCCCTGCAGCAAACACTGCTCTGTTAGCATCTAAAAAAATCTTTCAAAGAAGACTGATTTTTCAAGTACTTTTAATTAATTTAATCACATTTCATGACAAATTTGTGAATATATATAGACATGCAAATATATCCAGCTTACCTAACAAAATAGAACACACTGTCTGGTAACTAATCAGAAGTCACTAGGCATGAAGAAGAAGAAAGAAAACATTACCCTTAAAGAGAAGAAAAAATAATCAATATATAAAACTAAAAAATAACAAGAGATGATATATTAAGAGAATAGGGTATTAAACGTTGCTATTATAACCCAATCAACAAATGTGCCAAGGACTTCTCAGAGGAGGATATACAATCAATCAACAAATACACAAAAAAATGATCACCATCTCTAGCAATCAGAGAAGTGCAAATTAAAACTACTCTAAGATACCATCTCACTCCAGTAAGAATGCTGGTGTAATGGTAGTTACGAGAGTTATGAGAGTATGGTACACTCATACATTGCTGGTGGGACTGCAAATTGGTGCAGCCAATTTGGAAAGCAGTATGGAGATTCCTTCCAAATCTGGGAATGGAACCACCATTTGATCCAGCTATTCCTTTTCTTGGACTATACTCAAAAGAGCATACTACAGCGACACAGCCACATCAATGTTTATAGCAGCACAATTCACTATAGCTAGACTGTGGAACCAACCTTGATGCCCTTCATTAGATGAATGGATAAAAAAATGTGGCATTTATACACAATGGAATATTACTCAGCACTAAAAAATAACAAGATCATGGCATTTGCAGGCAAATGGATGGCATTAGAGCAGATTATGCTAAGTGAAGTTAGCCAATCCCTAAAAATCAAATGACAAATGTCTTCTCTGATATAATGGGGGTGACTCAAAATGGAATAGGGAGGAAGAGCATGAGAAGAAGATTACCACTAAATAGGGAAGAGAGGTGGGAGGGAAAGGGAGGGAGAAAGGGAATTGCACAGAAGATGGAAGGAGACCCTCATGGTTATACAAAATACATGTATGATGATGTGAGGGGGAAAAAAGAAGTGTGTCACATTAGATTGGGTAGAGAGAAGTGATGGGAGGGAAAGGGTAGGGAAGGAAGATAGGAAGGGCAGCAGAATAAAATAGACACTAGTATTGCTGTATTTATACACCTGACTGCATGACCAATGTGATTCTGCAACCTGTACACTCAGAAAAATGAGAAATTATACCCCATTTGATTCAAATGTATGATATGTCAAGATCGTTGTACTGTCATGTGTAACTAATAAAAAAAATTAAAAAAAATAAATAAAAGTTGCTATTATAACCACATTTCATACATCCAAGAAGGTAGAGAAAAGATTTAGTAAATAAAAGTACAAAAAATAAAAAGAACTACTAAAGGTGCACACTATCAAATATGAAATAGATGGGATTAATAATAAACACTGCCAAAGAAAAGATTAATGAACCTGACAACACTATAAAAAAAATCTAAAATGAAATGCAGGGTGAAAAAGAATAAAAAGGAAAAGAAAAAACAAAACAAAACTAAGCACCAGTATGCTATAAGACAACTTCAAACAGTATCACAAGAAAGGGAAGGAGAGAAGTAAATACTTGTAAATATAATAGCCAAATGCCTCCACATTTCATGAAAACTTATAAACACACAGATGCAAAAAGCAGAAGCTCAATAAATTCCAAGAATAAGGAGAATGGAGAAAATAACCCCAAAGCACATCATCATCAAATTGCTTAAATGTAATAATAAAGACATTGTAAAAACAGCCAAAGGAAGAGAGACAATGAGATAAAATTTTTAAGGTGCTGATAGAAAAAAAAAGTCAACTTAGAATTCCATATATCTTTTAAGAGTAAAGGCATAATTAGATTTTTCTCAGACATAGAAAAGTTGATAGATTTATTAGTGGTAGACCTGTGCTATCATAAATGTGAAAGTATTTCAGGCAGAAGGGAAATGACATCAGATAGAAATTTGGAACTGTATTAAGGAATGAAGATCATTGAAAAATATAAGGGTTAATATGCATCTTTAAATTGGAAAAAAAACTCTTTAAAAGATAATTTGTTAGCTTTAAACCATATATGAGAGACTATATTAATTTTTTACATAAAAAAACAATAAAGAAAGGGCACAATACTAGAAACAATACTTTATTTTTTGGAAGCATTTGACACTAAGCAATGAAAGATGGTGATTTCTGAGAGACAGGAAACAAATAAGATGAGCTTTATGACTATAACCACCCCAGCTTATTGCCTTGGAATTCCCCAGTCCATGGCACAGGAAGGGAAAATCATGCAATGTCTGGTGGACTCCCCGAGTTAAGAAGCAAGGCCAAGAGTCTGGTTTGAGTAAATCAAGTTGGCCAGAGTTTATAGGGTAGAGTACAAGAGTGTGAGGCACAAGGAAAAACCTCCAAAGATCTTGGAATGCTATACCCCAAGAAGTCAGCAGAGTGCTGAAAACTACACATATGAGTAAACTCTCCGAAGCTGGGGAGAAGAATCACCCCCAAATGCTAGAAGGACCCTGGAATAATATGGATATGGAATGTTCCCCAAAGATCCATATGCTAAAGGCTTAGTCCTCAGCTTGGCTCTATTGGGAAGTGATGGAACTTTTAGGAAGAGGGGTCTACTGGGATATCTTTAGGTCAATAAGGGGCATAAACAAGAGGGTATGGAGGGACCCCAGGCCCCTTTATTCTTCCGCTTTCTAGACACAAGGTGGGATACTCCCTCCATGATGTGCTATCTTGCCACAGGCCTCAGAGCAATGAGGCCAACCATTCATGGATTGGAAACTCGAAAATGTGAGCAAAATAAACGCTTTGTCTTTAAAAGTTGCTTATGTCGGGTGTTCGTTATATAGTCAGGGAAAGCAGATTAACAAAGGACCTCAAGTACAAAAACCATGACACTCTATATTAGGATACATCAAAATCAAATTGCTCAAAATTAGTAATACACATAAAATGAGCAAGAGTAAAAGGAAGCAATAGACAAAAAAGACCAAAGATAAAAATGACAGAAGACTTATTGTCTTAAATAATTTGAGCAAGAAGATGGTAAAACATGTTTAAGGTGTTGGAAGGAGAAAAGTGTTCAGAATTCTACACTCAGAGTGCATGACCAATGTGATTCTACAACATGTACACTCAGAAAAATGAGAAGTTACATCTCGTCTATGGATACCAAAGTACATAAATGCATTCTACTGGCATGTAGAACTAATTAAAATAAATTTAAAAATTTTAAAAATTAAAAAAAAGAATCCTCCTCAGTGAAACGTACCTTTCAAAAACAAATGCAAACTACAGACTTTATCAGTCATGCAAAACCTAAAATTCATCAACAGCAGATTTGCACTATAGGAAATGTTGAAGGCTGACCTTCAGCAGAATGAAAATGAAACCAGGAATTTGGTGAAAAAATGTTGCACAAAATGCCACACAAAACATTTGAGTAACAACAGAAGTTAACTACATGAATAGATATGTAAGTTTTTTTTTAATTTAAAAATTTTAAAGGAAATGTATAAGATGATAGCACATGCTTATGTTTATAAATGACAAAAATAGCATAAAGGCCTAGAAAGAAAAAAAAGAGTTTCTTATACTAAAACTGAAGTAGCATGTTTGAAAGTTCATTGTGATAAAATAAAAAGGTAAACTATAAAGAAATTTATTTTTCACTGAAAAATCTAGCCAAACATTCAAAGAACAGCTAATACTACCAATTCATCTTATAAATCCACTATTATCCTAATACAAAATCTATGCAGATTGTATGAAAAATAAGGAAAATACCCTTTATGAATATAGATGAAAATATTCATAACAAAATATTAGTGAATACAGTTCAGCACTATACGAAAAGAACTATACAGTGTGACCTAGGGAGTTCATCTTAGGAATGCAAAACTAGTTCAATATTCCCAAACTGATCCACATAGTAACTGGCTAAAGAAGAAAAATCTCATGATTATATCACTTGTTGTAGAAAAATCATTTGATAGAATTCAACCAGTGTAAATGATAAAAATTCTCAGAAACTAGAAACAGAAAAAAACTTTATCAACTTGATAAAGGACACCTGTAAAAGAAAAAACTGCTGTTAAATCATATTTAATGATGAAAGATTGAATGCTTCCCTCGATACTGGGGACTAGGCAAAGATGTTTGCTTTCACCACTAGTATGTAGTTCAGGACTAGACATTCTAGCTAGTGTAAGGAGCACAGCAAAGCCAAGGCATACATCTGGAAAAATAAATAAATAAAGGTGTTCCAGTTGGCAGAGGGCATGAGAGTCTTTCTAGAAAAATCCTAAGGAGCCTACCAAAACTCTCCTAAAATTAATAAATGAGCTCAGTGAGATCTTGACCAATATATAATATAATGTTTCATTATGCTAGCAATGAACACTGAAAACTAAATATAACAGAATCAATCACTCATAAAATGAAATTATAAATCTAACAAAACACAGATTTTGTATGTTGAAAGCTACAAAACATTGGTTTAAAAAATCAAAGATCTAAAAAACTGAAGCAACATTGGTTAATTGTTAGTGAGTTGAAAACCTCAAAATAGTAAAAATATCGATTTCCCTTATACAAACAACACAATTCCTATCATAATCGCAGCAACCTTTTTTTCTTCCTTTTTCTCTTTGTGGGGCGAGGTGTGTGGATGCTAAACAAAAATAGATAAAACAATTTTGAAAAAGAATACATTGGAAGGACTCTACCTAGCTTCAAGACTTATATAACTATGGAAATTAAGTCTGTGGTATTGGTTGAAGGACTGACACGCTGATGAATGGAACAGAATAGAGAACCCAGGAAGCGACTCACACAAGTAAGAGTTTGCTGATTTTTGATAAAGGTATAAAAATAATCCTGCGTAGGAAGGAGTTTCTTACCAAACAATGCTGGGGTAGTATTAATAGCATGTAAAAAATTGATTAACATCATTGTGGATTAAGAGAATGAAAATTAAATCATAATTTAATTTCAACACCATAACATTCTGCCCCTGACCCCCAAAAGGTCATGTCTAACTCACAATGCAAAATGTATTTAGTTAATCTCTAAGAATCCCATGTCCTTAACAATTTCAGCATTGCCCCAAAGTTAAAGTCCAAAGTCTCTTCTGAGACTGGAGTCAAACTCTTGGCTATGAATCCCTGTAAAATATCAAGAGCAAGTTACATATATCCAATGTACAGTGACATAAGCATTCCCATTCCAAAAGTGAGGCATAGGGGCATTAGGAAGAAGGAATGAGGCTAAAGCAAGACCAAAACCCAGCTGGGAAAATAGGTCCGGTAACTACTTGTACAGCACCTATGACACTTAGATATGTGGATGTCTCCAAAGAGCTTAGGCAACGATGTCCTTTTGAAATTGTCAGTTGTAGCACATATGGCCATTTAGTCTGGCTTCCTCTGTGACCAGCAGCTTTATTTAGTAGACAGACCATATTATTGGCATCTTTTAATTCTTGCAGTCTCCCCCAGCTTCAGCTTCAGTATCACCTTCAGCATTTCATGCATCACCCTCTCAGAGGCAGCACATAAGGTTTCCCTGGACTTTCTTTGAACTCTTGGTGGAAGCCAGCATGACCCCTTAACTAGAGAATGCTGCATTCATGTAGAAGTGGGATCATGTGAATGATGCCTAGGTCTGCTGCCTGCCCATGCAGTAGCTGAGCTCCCTGGGATCACAGCTGCAGTTTCCTCTGAGTGCCTGAGTATTGTGAAACAAGTTTATAGGCCCCACTTTGCAACCAAGGAACGCCCATGGCCCATGAGCTTTTCTCAGTTTTTCCTTTTACATACTGGAGTCTGCAATGGGTGTGGTCTTGAAAATTCCTGAGATGCCTTAGAGGCATCTTTCCTACTGTCTCTGTTCAAAGTACTTACCATTTCTTTAGGGACTGCAATCTCTTCAATAAGACTTCTTGGCCCCAGCTATACATGCACTTTTCTGACCAAACTGCAACTTTGTAAATTGCTTAAGTTCTGTTTTCTACTCCTGACTCTCATGGTAAACCTAGCTAAAAGCTGCCAGAAATATACATGCCACTGACTAAATGCTGTGCTACCTTGAAATTTCCTCTGCTAGATTAATTAGTCTATCACTTCTGAATTCAGCCTGTGTCTCAAGACATGGGCAAAGTGTCAATGATGTTTCTTTTTTTTTTTTTTTTCCAGGCTGTAACATTAATGGTCAATAGTCCAATTTCCAACTGAGTCATTTCTTTCTGAAACCTCATGAGCTTGGTCTTTAACTGTCTGCATTCTGGTCTCTGAGCTCCTACCAGAATTGCCCATTAAGCTCCACTTACAAAATTCTAAAGCTTTTCCACTTGTGTCTCCAGGCTTCCTAGCTCCAAAGTCTTCTGAACCACATGGTCAGGTTAATCACAGCAATGATCCCACTCTTGGTACCTATTTTTATTTTAGTTGTTTCTTTGCTGTGACCCAAATATCAACTCAGAGAAGGAAAGATTTATTTG
Source organism: Urocitellus parryii (assembly GCF_045843805.1). Taxonomy (NCBI): domain Eukaryota; kingdom Metazoa; phylum Chordata; class Mammalia; order Rodentia; family Sciuridae; genus Urocitellus; species Urocitellus parryii. The sequence continues at coordinate 100,473,463 of NC_135539.1, forward strand.
TGGCTCATGGCTTCAGAGTTCTCAGTCCACAGATGCAAATTCCAGTGTTTTGGGCCCAAGTGAGGAAGCACGTCATGGGGAAAGGTTGTGGTGGAGAGGAGATGTACCCCTCATGGCAGCAACAAAGCAGGAGTGTGAGGAAATGGGCCACGAGGAAGATGCACACTTCCAGGGCACACACCAGTGACCCACCCCTCCAGCTGTACACCACCTACCTACAGTTCCACCAATTACTCCATTCAAAGTAGGATGGACTGATTAGGTTACAGCTCTCACAAGTCAACCTTTTCACCTCTGAATATTCCTCATATCAAAAACCAGACTAGTGCTGGTAAAGAACTGAAGTGATTATAACTGTCATGTACTGGTGACTGGAATATGAAATGGCAAAATTGCTTTGGGAAAGAGCTGGGCAGTTTCTGGTAAAATTATACATATACCTACAATAATCCAACCATTCCACATCTACTTATTTACCAAAGAAAAATGATACATCTAGACTTTCACATGGTATTTATAGCAGGCTTGTGATAGCTCACTACTGTAAACAAATTATCAATGGTGAATGAATAAGCAAATTGTGGTATATTCGTACAATGGAGATATGCAGCAATAAAATAAATGAACTATTGATATATAGAACATGGATGACTCTCAAAATAATTTTGTTGAATGAAAGCTGGCAGATCCCATGTGTTTCCATTTATAAAAATGGGGTTGATATATCATTTTGCCAAACTTAAAATGTTGTTGTAAGAATCAAAAAAGAAAATATTAGATAATGTATGCATGAGAGATTATTGATGTAAAGTGCTATTGAGAGCATTTTCAATAAAGTAATATAATTTCATTTTCGGGCAATATCTGACAAAGTATTCTTGAAACCACATTATGACCATCCTTTTATCTAATATTCACTGAGTGCTTATTACATGCTGTTTTTTTGCTATTTGTTTTACTTAAGCTTCAACAAAACTTTGTAGGATAGGTACTAATTTTAAACTGAGACCTAGAATAGAATGGCATATTTATCTAATGGAAAGAAAATTCCACTGAGAATTGGAAGCGATAGATTCTAGTCTAGCTGTTTAGGCTATGGAAGACTAAAATTTTGTTATGGTTTGGTCCCTAGGATGGTGATACTAGGAGCTGCTATGAATCTTAAGAAATGGGGCCAATGGAGAAGTTCTTAAGTCATTGGGAGCATGTTCTTGAAAGGAATTTTGAGACTCTGTTTTTTTATGCTTTTGTGCTAATAACATAAGCATATACTCTTATTATACACTCCTGCCATGGTGTGCATCCTCACCACAGGTGCAGACCAGTGGCACTGCCCAATCTTGAACTTGAACCTCCAGAACCATGAGCCAAGGTAAAAGTTCCTGTGTAAGGAATTTCATGGTAGTTATACAAAGCTAATGCACACTTATATCTCTGTTACCAAATACCAATAATAAATATTTAGCCTATTTTACACAGCTTTTGTGCAGGTCGAGTAATGTGAAGCTTTATAAACTTGAAATATTAATGCTATTCTGTCAAAAGCTACATAAAAATAATACACAAGCCAATAAATTATTAATACTTTATTTATAATTATAATTTAGCAATAAAAATCACTTTTTTCTTCTTCTGTGAAGTGTTTGTTTCATTCCTTAGCCCATTTATTGATTGGGTTATTGGTTTTTTTGATGTTAAGCTTTTTGAGTTTTTTTTTATATATCCTGGAGATTAGTGCTCTGAGGTGGATGTGATAAAGATTTTTTTTCCCATTTTGCAGGCTCTTTCATTGCATCATTGTCTCCTTTGCTGAGAAGAAGCTTTTTAGTTTGAATCCATCCCATTTATTGATTCTTGATTTTTTAAAAAAAATATTTACTTATTCTAATTGTCACACAAGATAGCAGAATGCATTTCAATTCATAGTACACATATAGAGCACAATTTTTCATGTCTCTGGTTCTACACAAAGCAAAGTCACACCATTCGTGCATGCCTTCATACATATACTTAGGTAACACACCATGTACAGCTAAAGGAATGGGAAGTTGTGCTCCATTTGTGTACAATGTGTCAAATGCATTCTACTATCATGTATAACTAATTAGAAAATTAAAAAAATAAAAATTAAAAAAAATCATTTTTCTCAAAAACATTATATATTTGTATTAACAAGTAAACTTTAATTCATTCATTTTGGCCTTCCACTTCTCTAGGTAGCTTGGTAAGAATCCATGATTTCAGTTTTTCTAACTCAGATTTGCTCAGCTCATGGTAAAGATTTGGAAAACTATAAAACTTTGTGTTCACTCCTAGAAATTTTAACATTGAATTTGTCTCTTCACCCCAAGAATGAAAAACTAATTCATCTGCAGTACCATGACACTGAAATAATTCAGGAAGTACACCATCACTTTTCTGAAGAGTCTAGGAAAAAAACACATAAAAATGGAAAAGTGTAAGAAATTCCATTTAAGAAGACCATTCTTAAAAATCAAAGACAGAGGAAAAACTTACGAAGTTCCTGTCACTAAAGGGAAAAGGAGTCAGAGGTACTATCTAGGTATCCACGTGGGGGCAGGCCTGAGAGCTTAGCCAGTGCTGGCACCACCAGAACTGTGTTGTTTGTGCCCTGCATTAACTCTATAGAAGATTCCCTCAAAAATGGTGAATGTGTTTCCTGAAGAAACTGAGTGACTTGGGAAGATAGATCTCTCACATAGAGTGAAAGAAGGAGAGGGCCAGAGCTAAAATAAAACCAAGGGAAAAATTATATTCTGCTTTACTTTGATATCTGCTTTATTAATCTACTTTTGGTAATGAAGATGCAACAATTAATGTATATTATTCATAAATTAGGATATTGCTATAATACATATCAGCTTTATAACTGATCTTTCATCTTGAGAATACTCTTGATATAATAAGCAAAGCTTGCTATAATCATCTATATTCTCAATATGTATAAAGGATACAAGTGTACTATATTACACATACACACACTCACTCTCTCTCTTCCTTAACACTCTGCTTAACAACATCCTTTTTACAGGGAACTTCCTGAACATTAATGATCAACTGGAACTAATCAATATGAATCATTTGGCCATGAATTCCTAGTAATGCTCAACTTATATTAATTGTACATCCATTTTTATTGCTTATCAACTTTGTTTTAGTTTCCCTGTTTATGTTTCATGGTGATATTTTTTTTTCCAGCTTAGCTTTCTTTTTTAAAATCTGGAATTTACCTGGTAAACAGCAGAGGCTTTATTCAAAAAACTAGACAGAACAAATACTCCTGCCAAATCTTGATGATTTCTATATGCTAAGTGCATTGCCATGCATCCTCCCATAGAAAATCCTCCTGAAAGAAGCAAAAAATACACTTAAAGAGCAGAATATATACAGCAATCCAGAATAAAGTATATCTATGCTAACATTTCAAAAGTATTTTTTAAAATAGTCACAAGCCTATAGAGCTAAAAATAAATGTAGTCTACTTTGGATCTCATACAAGACCTGCTTAAGAAATAACAATGTACCACCTATGTCATCACAGGTAAAGAGAGGCATGGAATAAAAGGAGCTAGAAATGAACAAAGAACTCATGTTCACCAAGTAAAAAATGTTTATCATAATTCAAAATATGAACCATAGTATAATCATTACTTATTTAAACTTCTTTAAATATATTTGGTTTGTATTTATAGGAATCCTTACATTGTAACTACAATTAATACCATGTACATTTTTGTTTTGTTTGCCAAACTGTGAGCTCCATGGAAAGTTAAGTTCCTAGTGGAAATCATATAATAGGTGCTTAGTGATCTTTGAATTAGGAAAGATAGTCAAAAATTTGATGAGCTAGATAAAACATTTTTGTATTACACTATTACTTTGGAAATTGACTTACAAATAAAACACATTTATCTATATGGAAAATCATTTACCTAGGTGATACATTTTTATTGTTTTTTATGTGCCAAACTCGGAGTCAGTTATTAGAAATATGCAGCTTAAAACATATGGACCCTTAGGACACACATGTGTCACAGAGTATGGATGGGAGCATGGTATGACAGGAACAGAGAGGCTGGTGGATCCAAGCCTTCCCATAGACCAGACACTTGGTATGATATTCCCAAACTTGAGTCAGGGCTAAAAGACAACTCATTTATATTTCATGAGAAAATAAATACGGAAAGTAAATCATGTAGTTACATACGTATAGAAATACAAAAACATACCTTAGTGTATTTGGTGGATCTCCTAATTTCCAGTCTACTATTTTATTTCACTTACCAAAGTATAAAGCTAAGCCCTGAGAAACTGCAAATTTGAATTTATAATATCCTTCTTTTATACATAAAGGGAACTGAGGTTCATGGAAATTAGGTGATCTGCTTAAAGTATTACACCTAATTTTAGGTGTAAAAGTAGGACTTCCAGAATCCAGATCTCTTGTAACATAGTTGAGTGTACTTTCTATCATCATCTGATATTTATTAAAATAGGACCAATTTATTTGGGGCAGGCAGATATTACTATTTTGGATCCAAGACAAAAATGTATGAAAGAGGACTATTAGTTCACCAAGTTTAGATTTTTTAAAAAAAGGTATAATATATAAATAATAACCAGGCACAGTAAGTAATCAATCTGTAGTTTTTAACATTCCAGAAAGAAATAATAAAAGTCTTATCAGTAGCAGTAGTCAATATGGATGGACCTGAAAGTCTCTTTTGAAATAACATCCTCAACATCCCCAGCTCCAATACATCTGATAAAGGTTAAAAAATAAGCTTGGTCGGGGAAGAAGGAAAAAAAAAAAAAGAAATCTTAAAACTGTATGTACCATATGCATTTGTGCATCAGATTTCCCAAAAGGTTAGAAACCATGGGGGCTATACTATCCATGATAAATCTTTGATACATCCCATTGGGAGCTGAAGCACAATAAATAGCCAATATTAGTGTTTTTGATATTTAAACATTCATCATAACTATGCAAAAAGAATTCTGAGCTTTATTGTTTTTTTGCCACTAGTTATAGACTTCTTTTTTGCTTCTGAAGATCTTCTATGTAATAACATTATTTTGGTTATAAAGTAAACACATTCTGAAATTCCTTTAAAAATCATAAATTTCAATTGTTAGGATTAGCTGAACAAAGTGTCTCTGCCTCTTGGGACTCATGTGCTTATGAGCAGACTTTATATTCTTGGTGGTACCTGGCACATAGTGACAACCCAATAAATACCTGTTCAACTGAATTTTTAGAATGACATATTATAGGATGAAAATAATAAAAATGTATAAATATCACTGAAACATTATAAAATCACAGGAAGCATTTTCTAACTTAAAATTTGGTAGAAAGAGGAGGATTAGGCTGAAAATAAGGGATCCTAACTTCTAGTTCTGCCAGTGACACTCCTTAGCTGAATATGTTGACATAACATTTCATTTTCTAGTATATAGATTGCTAGAGTAGATAATCTCTATGATTTCCATCAAGCTTTTAAATACAAATGCTTAATAATCTGCTATAAAAATTGAAACTGCAAAGGCTTTAAAAATTTACATAATTTTTATAAATACAGAAATCCAGTTTATAAATAAAGAAATATATATTATATAGAGAGAAATATAGAAATATGTTTATATAGTTTATAAATATAGAAATTCAGTTTAGGAGTAAAAGTCCTCTAAGAATACAATTCTAGTTTTCCTAAAAGTCCCCAGAATTGATCTTGACAAATGCTCACTTCTTCTCTTCCAGTTTCCCTTCTGTTCCTTATAATCCATTTACTTAAAAAGTGAATTCTATGTGCTTATTAAAAACGAAAAACAAAAACAAAAAAAACTTGTTGGCAATAAAATCACATCTTTAAAAATAGGGGGAAAATGGGAAGATATAAGGGAGAGATGGGATTTTGGGGAAAAGAGTGAGATCCAGAGTGGAAGAGAAAGAGTTTTTGCAGTGGTATCTTCAAAAGAAGGAACCATAACACACCATACTAGAAACTGGTCCTAGCACTGAATTCCTTGATGGAATTTATTAAGTATACTTTTAAAAAATATAAAACTGAAAGTCAGACATTCTACATTCTACGTCAGCCTCTTCTCCAACTGACTCTTTCATAAAAGTCCAGGACATGAACACTTAACATAGAAAATAAAGGTCCCCCTATGCCTCTGAACAGTGTCTGGCACACAGAAGGAGTTTATATAATAAATATTCATTCAATAAATGAACTTAAATAAATTAAAGTTTAATAAAGATATTTCTGTAAGGAGAGAAATTTGTCATTGGGAAATGTCATTTTGGGTGATTTGATATAAAAGTAAAGCTTAGAAAATCTAGAAATGAAAGATTAGCATGCTTCGGGCCAATCAGTCCTAAACTGACTTCTTAGAAATAAAGATTTTCAGACTCAATTCCAGAGTAACAAAATCTCACACATAAGTCTAAATTTTAAAAGCTTTTATGCCATAAATCAGATGCCCGAGAATCATAGATATGTAGCAAACAATTCAAAACAAAAAATAATGGGTAAGAAAAAAAAGTGAAAATACGGTCATGATTTAAAAGAAATCCATATGCTATAAATACCAAGGTGGCAGCAATGAAATTATTTTTCTGAGAGATTTAGGAGCTTCCATTACATTTTTGCAAAATGAAGCTCCTAACTATTTGCAATATAGTATGAGAAACTAAATTTTAAATTTTATTTAATTTTTAACAAGATTAAATTTCAATTGAAAAAACCATGTGTAACTGGTGGCTACCACATTGGTCAGTGAAATTCTAGCGCATCTAAGATGTACCAGTGATTTAAAAGAGCATCAAAATTCATAAATGGAGCAAAAATAAAATCAATATTTCATAAAAAGATAATTCTTAGGCTAAGATAAAAATCATTAAAAGATGCAATGTAAAAATAAATTAGTAAGCAAAAATATATTAAAATGACTTTAAAAGCATACCTATAATAAAAAAATTGCAAATACTAATTGCTTCTGATCAGGGAACCTAATCACTTTATGTATTAATTTCATGTTCAATTTTCATAAATTACAATATCAGCTTTATAACTAATATGTGACTGAAAAGTAGTGACTGAAATCTTTTTATTTACTGGTTCAATCCAAGTCTCTTACCCACTCATAATCTTCTGAGGTAATCTGCAATTTCTCACTGCTTTTGTCAAATAATCACCTTTAGCATGGTACACTACTATGAAAAGGGACTTTGTATATTTTTCCTATAAAAAAATTTTACACAAAGGACTAGTCACTTGAATTCAATTTTCCATCTGAGATTCTAAGATTTAATATATAATACACTGTTCAATAAGTAAACAGCAAATAGTAAATTCATTGTAGGTAATGGTTATAATGGATATTTATAGCTGCTGGTGAAGTATTTAAAATGTTAAGAGTTACATTTCAACATATACTTAAGATTAACAAGCTGAATAAAACATGTTAAAAATAATAAACTTGGCTTTATGAACTCTTTTTTATAAAATAAAACAGAAACAATCTATAAAACAACTATACTGGGAAAATTTAGAACCTCTATCTGAAAGCAAAAGCCTAAGGAAAAAAACAGCTTGCTATCACCTAAATAGGATTCTAAAAATGTAACAAATTCCACTATCATAGCAAACTTCAGTTCTTCCATTTATTTACTACTGTAATTTCTTTGTATTGTGATGAAGTCTCAAAAGATTGAGAATATACAAATTGTGATTATATTTATTTATATATTTCAAATGCAAAATTTGTAGGATAAGCAAAATATTTTCCTGTATGGAAAACTGTTAGAATGATAGTACCAAACTTTTAATGTCCTGTTAATTGTTACTGAAGAAACATAAGTTGTTTAATAAACCGAAGTGCATATGTATTTAAAGAAAGGAAAATAACGCTATCATTCTAAGTTTCTGCTCCTAGTAGAGCTTCAGAAGAAACTTCCATAGGTTCAGGTAAAGGCAGTCTGAAAATTTTGGTGTTAGGCTTTTATCATGGGAATTACACTATTCCTTCATTTTATATTTACTTTAAATATTATTATAAAATTAACATATTAATATTCACCTTCACTGTAAAGTGTTTCTACCACATAGATACAAACAAAAAAGAAAATGGGTCATCTAAAATCTTAATATTGATATATAATTTTGATATATTTAAAGAAATTCATTTTAGCAACTAAATTCACTCTTCATGTACAATTTTATATTTTGCTTTTTCTTTCATGTAATACAAATTTGAAAGAATTTCCAGAGTCGCAAAAACTTTAAAAAACTGCAATTTTTTTTTAGTTGAACACATACTCATTGAGTGTCTTTCATGTGAGTATACATAGCATTTAAAAGCTACATAACATTTAAGTAAATGAATGGACCATAATGCCTTCAGCCATTCCCCTCAAGCTGAGTATTTAGATCACCCATGTAAATGAATCATATGGTTGTAGAAGTACTTGCTTCTCTCTGACTCAAAATTCTGATAATATTCCCAATATAATTCAAGTAATCTGTTCATGTCATTTGTCAGGTTCTATACATCCTAAATCAAAATTAAACCTAAATTATATTAATATTTTCTCTTAACAACAAATTATCACCACCTAGTGGTCACAAGTAAAATCTGATCATGGCATGAAGTTCTTAACTAAATCGAGGGACCTGGGTTCTAGTCCTAACTCTATTATTAGCCAGTAATCTTTTTGAATTTTAGTTTGTCCATCTCTGGAATGTGAATAATTATATCCCATTTATCCTGTTACAAGGCTCGATATAAAAACGACTTTATAATTTAAACACTATCTAAATCCAAAAAGTATGATATATAATGGCAACTTAAAAACTGTCAAGTATATTATAAATGTCAACTAAAGCATATGGAAATGGTAGGAGACCTTCAATGATACACAAAATTATAAGAGGTTTTGAGGGGCAAGGGGGAGGGGGGGGAAAAAGGGAGAGAATTGAACAACAGCAGAGGAGGTAGAGAGGGAAGATGGGAGGGGAGGGGAGGGGAGTGGGGATAGGAAAGGTAGCAGGATACAACAGTCACTAATATGCCATCATGTAAAAATGTGAGTATGTAACAGATGTGATTCTGCAATCTGTATTTGGGGTAAAAAAGGGAGTTCAAACCCCAATTGAATCAAATATATGAAAGATGATATATCATGAGCTCTGTAATGTTTTGAACGATCAATAAAAAAAAACTAATTTAAGAGTATCAACATCATATATACTTTTTAAGCACATTGGTACCCAAGGGATAAGTTATTTTTCTTTCTCCATTTTCATTTCTCACATTACGCAGAAAGTCACTAGAGGAAAATAAAGTTTCAAGGTAAACTTTAACAAGGAGAACATACTGACTATGAAGAATGCTTACGTTCTGCACATTGGACACTTTCAGTGTTGACAAAGTCAGAAGAAGACTGGATAATCTAATACTATTGATAATTTTCTTATAATAGAAGGTTTAAATCTTAGTTTGCCACTGATTGCATTGCCAACTTTCAGAGAGCAATTTAAAAGTTACTATTTGATGTGTATGTTTCTCCTGAATTTTATCATGTTTCTCCTAAATTTCTCCTACAGAATCATGAGACATAAGTATACAAAAATTAACCAATGAATATTTTTCTTATATTCTTAATGTACAAAGTATAGGATTCATAGGATTCATGTGTACCTCTAAGAAACAACCTTTCACTGAACATCTCCTGTATCTGATATGAGATGGGAAGAGAAGCTTCTGTCTAGTTCTTCCTATTTAACAAAAGTTTATTCATTTTTGTCTATATATATCATTTGCAAAAACCCTAGAAAACATTTTTATAGCCAAACCCTTTAGTCAACTATAATTTGCTTCAGTATAATCTTACTCCTCTGTGTACTCAAAATCTTAAAATAGTATGTGTCAGTTTAGTCTTTCATCATTCTACTTTATCTATTGCATTTGCCTTCTTGCTGTTTTCCTGACCTAAATAGACTAGTCAGCCCCCACAGTGTTGTTGGCATCATCCTTTTGAAACGTACGTTCCATCACATCTTAAGTTTGTTTGGGGGTACATACCAAACTATTACTACCTGGGAGAAAACGAAGTGCTCTTGCTTTCTTCATGAATGTATTTCTCTTCTTATTTACCAGGGGAATTCTTATTCATTCTTTAAGGTTCAGCAGGAGGGTCCCCTCTAACTGCCAAAAAGATTTATGTATTCTTTTCTTACTGCTGCTCACATTATAACTTTTACATACTTTACAATAATATGTGCATTGCATTAGAACACTTGACTTCATTATCTATTTCATTAGACTGTATTTCTTCTGAGAATTTTTTTTGTGCTCCAGTGCCTAATTTTTATCAACAACTTGGAGATAAAATTTAGTATGATAAGTGTCATGTTAGAGGTGACTAAATAAGGCCAGACAATCTAGAAAAGATGGCAGACCATATGCAGTACACATATATATAAATATATAAAATTTCCAAAACAGAGCAAAATATGCTATGCTTCAAAAAAAATCAATTCAAGTTTTAGGAGATGCTGTTTATTATTCTAGTATTTTTAAAAACCTCAATGTATAGTTTATCTAAAACTATAAATGGGACAAATGATTATACAAATGCTTCCAAACAATTTTGCAAGCAAAATTCAATGTATGGAATTAGACAAAAGTGAAAAAATATAAATAACCAACATTTAAAGTTCTTACCTACTAATATTCTGTTCTTCCTGATGCCACTTTTTACTTCTTCATCAATCAAGCCAGTAAGTACCTGACACATTGCATCAATTGATTCAAGGTGTTCTGGGCAGTCATTAGATATTTTAAATCTGTCAAACCACACATTGGAGATTCCTCCCTTCAAAGGAGTATATGGCCTGTTTAAAACAAACATACAGAAATAAAATAGTTGCTTTAATTTTAAAAGATTAGTGATCTGAATAACTTATTCTAAAGAATTCATATTAAATTATCCCTAAGCACATTGCATTAACTTTGCTTTACTTAATATTGATTTTAACATTCACTAAAGCTAGTTCATCTTTATCTAACTATCCATATTTAAGAGGTAGCATAATTACAGTACTAATGATTCTTAACCCATTCATTGCACATTAATGCTTTGGAATGTACTAATCTTTAAAAAAAAAAAATATATATACACACACACACACACACACACACACATATAAAACCAAGCATTTCAAATACTCTATTTTAACCAACTTTAAGGTAAAGGTAAATGAAAGGAGAACAAAACAATTCCAGAGATCCTTGTAGGCAAACACAGAGAGATACAAGGGAATATATTTGTTGAACACAGAGAACAAGGGTTTGTCAAAGATAAAGGACAGGAGAATTTGACAAAAAATGTTGCCTATCACTAGGCAAGCCTAATTTTCTCCTTACTACATGGATAATAACTAGGTAATTTTATATAGGATTGCTATAGAAAGCACAAAACATTAAAATAACACAGTAAAATAAAACATTAGAAAAACACAGTGACAAAGGACTCATCATAATTGAAAGAAATCTAAACTAATGACAAGTAACTTTTCCCTTTAATGACTAGAGATACAGAATTCCTAATATGCCAATATTTCCTCTACTTTGCCATCTCAGATTTAGCTGTATTCTCTTGCTCTCAAAAGACAGTGAAGTAAAAGCATGATATGTGAAGCTGAAAACAAAAAAAAACTAAACTAAAGTGTAGGGCTAGAAGAACTGAACACATTCTCCTGCAAATTCTCTGGGGAAAAGCCCATGTGAAACAGCAGCAAACCAACTCAGTCCATGGGGCTAGGAATAGGGAATTCTCATTGCCAAAATCCGTAGGGCCAATGGGTGGTAATGAATGGACAGGACTACTCTAACATTCTTTCCTGTATGCCACTTCAAAGTAAATGAGGGGCCTGAGTCAAGAGGACTGGATTTGGAAAGATTTCTCAGAGAAACTGAAAGAAACCTGGAATCAAGAAAGGGATCTTCTGCTTATTTATACAAACAGAATCATGGCATACATATTACTTTGTAAAAAGTTTTAGAAAACTTTACATTTCTACATTTGAATGTTTATGATGAATATTCCTGTAAATCAGTAAAGTTCCCTTAACATAGCTCTAGAAAATTACAGAAATATGCAATATTTAAAAATTTTACCATGTTATTTTAATGTTTTTCATATAAATTTTATTATTTTTTTGCCAATCTTTCCATTCTCTCCCTCACATATCTTATCCTCTAGACCAGGTAAACCTTGTTAATGATTGAAAAATATATCCTTCAATCAAGCAATATATGTATGCATGTATATATTTATTTTTGTAGTACTGGTGGTACCACAGAGACCCAGAACCAGGCACACTCTATCACTGAGTTACACTGAATTACAACGCTTTTTATTTATTTTGAGACTGGGTCTTGTTAAATTGCCCAGGTTGGCTTCAAACTTTTGATCCTCCTACTTTAAACTCCCAAGTAATGGGGTTATAGGTGTGCCACTGAACTGACTCCTTAATTTTTGTTTTTAACATATATGTTAAAACATACATTTAGGGTTGGGGTTGTGGCTTAGTGGTAGAATGCTTGCCTTGCACGTGTGAGGCACTGGGTTTGATCCTCAGCACCACATATAAATAAATAACCCTATTGTGTCCATCTACAACTAAAAAAAAAAAAATTGAAAAATTTTAAAAAACAAACATATATTTACAGGATTTTAGTATTGTTACTTTTCAAAAATGAAGCACTCCTAAGTGATTTTCTTATGTTCAATGTGTTCTTCTCCTTTAACAATACCTCATATAAATTCTTCCATCTGATACAGTTCTCACTCATCTTTTCAAACAATTATATTAAACTCTAAAATAAAAATGTTTTTCAATTTAATCAGCCAGTCTCCTACATTCATTTGGCATTCATTTGGTGCACAGGTTCCAACCACTAAGAACAATACTGTACTAAACGTCTGCATACATGTTTTTATGTACTAGGACTTTTATTCCCATGGAACAGAGACCAGAAAAGAGGACTGTTGGACTGAAAAGTTTGATTTTTATCTTAACAGAAGTTTCAAAGTTGATCACAAAGACTGCAGAGGCAAGAGAATATCCTTTTGTTCATGACACTAACAGCAATAGGTACTAACAAACTTTAAAATGTCATCATTGAAGAATATCAACTAAAATTTTAAAATCAACTTTAATATGTTGATTTTACGTGTTAATATACATATATACATACACACATTTTAAGAATATAATCCAAACACTTTTGACAATGTAACCATCATCTCTCCAATGATACAGACCATTCTCATGTCTCAGAAAATCCCATCATACCCCTTTGCAGGCAATTCCCATATACTTGCTAGGCTACCCTTGAGTGTTTCCATCAATATTGATTAGTTCTACCTATTCCAAAACTTAACAAAAATGCAAACCATGACCCATATTATTTACTATTTCTTCTACTGGACTTTTAATATTTTTGTTGTTAATTTAGAAGAGTACTTTGCCTATTATTAATAAATATCTATCATCTGCTTTTATGTATTAATTTTCAAATCTATTTTTCCCATATTTTTTATTGGTGCATTACAGTTGGATATATACATCACAGTGGGATTTGTTGTTACACATTTATACATGTGTACAATATAACAATATAATATGGTTAATATCATGCCCCAGGTTTTTCCCTTTCTCTCCTCTATTCCCTCCCCCTGATCCCTTTCCTTTAGTGCTCTCCCTTTAAATCCAAATGGTTTTTGGAATATTGATATGCATTTAAGGTATCCTATTTATCTAATAAGAGATTTTGGCATTTGATATAATGTCTTGTTTAAAAATTAAATGAACGTTTTTTTCCAGTCCACATATCTTTATGTACCAAATTCCAGATATTCTTCTAAGATTTTTGTTTGTATTTTTTAAGTTTTAAATTCTGAGAATTTTTTTTTACATGGAATGACTTAAAGGTTCATATTAATTTTCTCCTAGACGAATAGGCAACTGTGGTTGAGGAAGGAAGGAACAAAGCCAGTTGGATAGCCACTCACCCTTCTCACACATTGGTGAAATTCCACCATTGCCAAGCCTTATTCTAGGTTATCCAGTCTCTTTCAACATGGATCCTATGACAGAATTAAGTCCTAATGCCTAAGGCATAGATGATATACACAATTACTTCTCTCCAATATATCTATAATTGTCCTAATTCTATACTACCTTTGAGAAAAATCAAGAAAAAGGTTATTCAAATAATTTGGGGGTGTTCTGTGACTCAAGGCAGAACTCCGAGAAAGGCTTTGTTCTGTTGCACTAATCTATTCATCAGTTAGAAATCATACTGGTCCCATTACAGTGGTCATGAGATGAGCCCCTCTCCTCCTACCATTTTGCTGGCCTCTTCACTTGTCCTGTCTATTGTCAGGCACTCATTATTCTTTGTTTATCCAAGAAATTAATCAAACTGTTTAGCAAACTCTAAAATATTTTCAAATAATTCTCTTCAAAAATCCTTTTGGAATTCTAATTAATGCTGCATTCATGTCTGAGAATTAATATAGTTGGGGGGGGGTACCAGAGATTGAACTCAGGGACACTCAACCACTGAGCCTTTTTTGTATTTTACTTAGAGACAAGGTCTCACTGAGTCGCTTAATGCCTTTTGGTGAGGCTGGTTTTGAACTCACAACCCTCCTGCCTTAACCTCCCAAGCTGCTGGAATTGCAAGGAAAACTGAAATTTTTGACAAAAACTTGAGGGGAAGGCATCTTTTTGCAAGCTGAACTCCCAGGGCTTCTTCTGCACTGCTCTCCATTCAAGCTTTCACGTGGTATAAGAGGATAAAGGTCTGCACCAGCTCTTGATTTGGACTCCTACACAGCCTAAATTCTCCTTCATTCCTACAGGACTTTTGATCTCAGAAGCTATTTGATTCAAGAGAGGTAGATCAACTGGATTTAGGAAAACAAAGGCAGAAATGATTCAAGCCTTCTTTCTTCTGGAAATCTGAGGATTAACTCTCCAAAGATACTCAGAAAATGAAAGCAGGTGCTTCCTACATAGTCAAAATGAAATCTTAAATTGTATTCAAATTGCTACTAAAACCACAGTGAAGTTCTAAATCAAAATGCAAAATATAACACTCATCTAAAGTTCAAATTAGACTGTACCCTTTGAATTATTTATACTTCCATTTCCAGTTTTGCTATTTCTCTCAGTGTTTATTTGTCTGTCTAAGCACTTAAATAAGGATGATATCATAGGCTAAAATGTGAATCATTCTGGGAACTCAGCCATTAATGGAAAAAAATGACATTTACTTAACTTTCTTCCCTTTGACAATGCCTTAACTAATTAATAGATGCTCCATGGCGGTAGAAACCCAACCAAGTATTTTACTATCTGGTAGCTTTTCATTCTCTTATTTCTCAAAGAAAATTAAAGTTTTCTGTTCAAAGGAGATAATTAGGAAAACGTAATAAGATTGAGACTAATTTAGAAATTTTGGGTAAGAAAATGTAATCAAGAATACATGTCTCCTAAGATGTAAGAATAATCTTTTAAATAAAGTATGAAAGATTGTTTTTAAACAGCTAAAAAAAATACTGGCACATATGTTATACTCATTCACCTTCCTTCTCAAATAAATCATTTTATTAGCTGGTATAAAACAGCTCAGACATTACCACAATAAATAAATATGCTTGGCAAAGAACATCTGTGTGGCTCCTAAATCAATCAATCAATTAGCCCATTACACACTGGTAAAGCATTAAGCTAGAATAAAATGTTCAAGGTTACTTAAAAATAAAAAGACATTCAGCTTAAAACCAAGTTTTGTTTTGACGTGTGTTCCCCTAAAGTCATAAAATCAAAAGGTCATTCATAACCTTTATGATAACAATCTGGCTCCAGTCTTCCTCTCTGCCCTCATTGCACACCACTTTCCTTAGCATTCACTAGGTTCCAGTCACACTGGCTTCCTTCTTTGCTCCCAAGAGGACCAGCTCCTTATTGGTCCAGGAGCTTTACATCTGATATCCTTCTACTGGGAATGCTCTATGTCAGCATTATCTATGGAGGGTTCCCCCTGGTCCTTAAGGTTGCAACTCAAAAGTCACCTTCTCAGGGGAGCTCCTTTGACTCTCCACTTTAAGTATACCTCCCTCTGTCCTGTAACATACACAGAGTTTCTATCCTAGTATCTTACTTAACTGCATTAACATTCATCATTATTTGAAATTATAATATTTAGGTATCCTTTTATTTTCCATCAACATGTGAGCTCCCTGAGAGCAAGGGCTTTATCTTTTCCACAACCAAAAGCAAAGCCTGATATTTGAAGATGCTACATAAGCAATTACTGAATGACAAATGTCAATAATCATTTGTATTATTTGAGAAAGATCTGTGTCAGCTAAAAACAACAAAATATCTAAACTATTTTTTATTTGGTGCTTTGAACATCATTTAACTTTAACACTTATAAAATTCACTTGCAATTTCTAGAAAAATGGTCAAAATTTTCTTTGACTTAAAAAAACTCCATATTTCTAAATAACCAAGTTTTTATATGCCTATTGGCTTTTAAATTCACCGTTTAAAAAACTTACCAAAGAAGTGAACTATTTCTTCAAAATACCTATTTTTAGTAGAATTCCTGAATAGAATGCCTGTTTTACAGACCTGCTGGTATCAGGATAGAGATCTCCTCACATGCTTCAGATCAGAATCCTAAGCAGTGAAGTAAAGACAAACCCATTGTTTACTATGCCTAAATAACATGTGCCAACATCTCTTTTATAATACATATTTAATGAAAAATATAAACATTCATTTTATGTGGAAAAATAGTGAATCAAAAAGTAGAGGAACTATACAAATATTTCAGAATTTTCAAAACACTCAGAAACTTTATCATCATAAAAAGTATAAATGGCTTGTTAAAACATTATTTTTCTAAAAATGGAAATCCTAATTGTAAACCCAAACTAAGAAAACCTCTATTTGTAAACATAGCTTAAACTTGTCAGGAATAAAAGTCTTTACTTGGTACTTCAATTAAAGAGCCCCCATTAACATAATAGAAAAATATAACTCTACTTTCCATTTTAATTAACACAGCAAACTGCTGGCTTCTAGTTAATAAGTCCTTACTTCACTGATTAAAAACATCTATTAAATATGGTTGAGAAAAAGGAATATTTATAACCAAATGGTAATTCTGAATTTAATCGAAACATAACAATATTCTGTAATAGAATATTCAGTTGTGACTGAGTAAACACAAGAGAACATAATTCTCCTTTTCTGCTCTTTATGTATGACTATGACAAAAATGTGGCATTTTCAACATTTGTAGATGATATACATATGATAATTATAAATAGGGGAGGTAAAAGGGAACTCTGTAAGTTAAGGTTCTATAACTCAAAAGATAAAGGTTTGCTATGTATAGTCTACCTAGCACAATCAAGAATAAAAAATAGACAAATTAAAATGAAGTATTAAAAGTTCAAATAATTCAGAAAAAGGGAAAAGTTGGATGCAGAGTAACAAAAAAAGCAGAAATAAATTCAAACATATTTGTTCAATGTTACATTAAATGTAAATGGATTAAACAAATCACTTAAAAGCCAGAAATTGCTAAAATCCAACTATATTATGTATATATAAAATGTATTTTAAATATAATCAATTCAGGTAGGTTAAAAGTAAAAGGATGAAAAAAGACCAATCATCTAACACTAACCAAAAGAAAGTAAATGATGGAAAAAATATAAAGTATTCCTAAGAAAGTTGATGTGTACTCTATGATTATTAAACAAGCTACACCTTAGGGTATCACTAGAAATTTTCCACATCTGACTAAAACAACAATTCCCATGACCTTCTTACAATGTGACTCTACTATTTCCTTAGGAGGGAGGGTCCATGTCCTCTCCTCTTAAGTGTGACTAGTCTTTTAACTAACAAAAATATAAAGCTATGTAACTGCTAGTAGGTCTTTAAAGGTAATACAGCTTCCTTATGCTTTTCTGAGGACACCTGCTCTTAGAACCCAACCTCTATGCTAACCTGGAAGCCCAAGACTCCATAAGAGAAAGCCTCATACAGATGTTACAATAATAGTAAGTATGAAGTAAGGTCCCATCTAATATCCAGCATTAACTGACAGATATCAAGGCTTCTGATGGTTCCAGTTGCCAGGAGTAAATTCATGAGTCACACCCAGCCTTCAAATTCTCCCAACAGAGGTCCCACATATGATAGTACAGGATCAAGTCATCAGTATAGTATACTTTCTGAACTTCTAACCCATGAAATTTGTGACCATGATAAAACTGTTGCTTTTGATGGTTTGTTACATAATACTGAGAACATGGGGACAATGTAAATTTTCAATATGAATAACAAAAGCAAGAGAAAAAAATTAATGAGATGTAAAGTAGTGATTAGGGAGAAATTTACAACTTTAACATAAACCTGAGGAAGAAATGTATGAGTAGATATAAATGAAACAGAAAAAATAACAAAGACCAATTTAGTTCTATAAAAAATTAATAAACTAATAACACTTGGCAAAATGAACAAAGAAAAAAGAGGGAAGATAGAAAGTATTGCTATCAGAATTAAAATAAAATATATCAACATAAACCATAAAAGCACTAAAAGGAAATATCGTGTAAAACACCATACTTAATGGTGAAATACAAAATGCATCTCTTTCAAGAGTGAATGGGAAGCATGTTTTGCTTCTATTTAGCACTTCAAACAAGTGCAAGAAGACAAGACAATGGAAAAAAATGGCATAGAGATTGGAAAGGAAATCATAACACTGCCTTTATTCACCGACAATATGATTGTTCACACAAAAATCATAAGGAACATATTAAACATAACTAGAAATGACATGTAAAAATATGAAGATGCAAGAATGAGTTACAGGGCTGGGGATGTGGCTCAAGCGGTAGCGCGCTCGCCTGGCATGCATGCTGCCCGGGTTCGATCCCCAGCACCACATACAAATAAAGATGTTGTATCCGCCGAAAACTAAACAATAAATATTTAAAAATTCTCTCTCTCTCTCTCTCTCTCTCTCTTTAAAAAAAAAAAGAATGAGTTACAAAAACAACTCATTTCTATACACTAGCAACAAATAGTTGGAAAATTAAATATTTAAAAATCCCATTTAAATTAGCATGAAAAACTTTATGAAAAAACTCAGCAAAAGTCCTCTCCACTAAAAAATCCAAATCATTGTTGAACAAAATTAGTAAATACCTAAAAACAGCAAGATATACCATGTGCATTTATGGAAGACATCAATTTCTCTACATTAAACTGCAGATTTCATATAATTCTAAACATAATTCAAACAGGTATTTGTAAAATTGATAAGTAGATATTTAAATTTACATGTAAATGGAAAGGATCTGGAATGATCAAAACTTGAACCATTTGCTTTCACAATTTCCTACAAGGCTACAATAATCAAAGGTCTTTTACTGTCAAACATTAAATAAACTAATGGAATAGAGTCTACATGAGAACTTATTAAAATGTGTTCAAAAAACGACTTGTACAAGAGTATTTATAGCATCATTATTCATTTGATCCAAAAAGTAGAAATAATCCAAATGTCCGTCAACAGAAGAATGGAGAGAAATTGTGGTGGTCATACAATATATTT
This sequence comes from Urocitellus parryii, assembly GCF_045843805.1. NCBI lineage: Eukaryota > Metazoa > Chordata > Mammalia > Rodentia > Sciuridae > Urocitellus > Urocitellus parryii. The sequence goes on from NC_135539.1 coordinate 100,493,215, forward strand.
ACTCAGAATTTTAAAAGAAACTATTGATACACACACATGTATGAACCTTAAGAACTATAGGTCTAAGAAAGAAGTCAAGATAGAAAGATTCAATTATTCTATTTAAACAAACTTCAAGAACAGGCAAAACTGTATTATGGTGATAGAAATCAGAACCATAGTTGCTTTAGGAGTTTGCAATTGACAGGAAAAGAGGTATAATAATACTTTCTGGGGTGAGAGGAACATTCTCTATCTAATTTTGGTAGGCAGGTGCATAAGTGTATCAAATTCACTGAACTAGCAGGGCATGGTGGTGCATGCCTGTAATTCCCGCAGCTCAGGAGGTTAAGGCAGGAAGATCCCAAGTTCAAAGTCAGTCTCAGCAAAAGTGAGGTGCTAAGCAACTTAGTGAGACTCTGTATCTAAATAAAATACAAAATTGGGCTGGGGATGTGGCTCAGTGATTGAGTAACCCTGAGTGCAAGGTATCTGAAAATAAATAAATAAATAAAAAATTCGCTGAACTATATTCCTAAAATTTTTGTATTTCACTGTAAATGTTACTTTTAAAGAAATGTACTAATACTTATGCCCGTAATATATCATCAAGAAAGTGAAGATGCAAACCACAAGACAGAAAATATTTGGATTCATCTAATCAACAACCACCACAAAGTGTATGCAAAGAAATACAAAGCTCTGATGAAACAAAAGGAAAACCACAGAAAACCATGGGCAAACAATTAGAAAAGGCATTTCCTGTGAGGATATCCAAATGCTAAATAAACATGTGAAAGAGTGCTAATATCATTATTATTAGAGAAATGCAAATTTAAAGTGAGATACTACTACACATCCACAGGGTGGACTATAAATTAAAAACACTGGCAGTGAAAAGTATTCAAGTGGATGTGAAATAAACGCAAATCTCAAACAATGCTGGTGAGAGTGTAAATTATTATAACCTGTCTAGAAAAATGCCTGACCTTATATACCTAAGCAAATAAAAAAACTTAACCTGCTTTTGCTTTGCATGTGCATTCATTTCCATAAGTATCTGGCTTGGTGAAATCTACATAATAGTAAGCATCTTTTCAAAGATGTGAGACTAGATATATTCTAGAACAAAACTGGTTAACAAATATAGGCCATTTAATCCTACATAACAACTAAGTAGAGTTGATGGAAAGATTTTATTAAAAAGATGATATTTTCACTATGCCCTGGTAGATATAGCAGAGTCATTGAAGCCCTTATAGTGTAGAAACACTCAAGGGTTCACAAGTGATAAAAGCAAAAAGAGGTGAGATACATAGTACTATAAATTTGGACAATGTCATAAAGTGTGCAGAAGAATGTCAACGGATGAAACCTCCTTGATGGGCTTTTAAAAGGCTGTTAAAGTTCACTTTTTAAAAAAGTATTAATTACATTAAAAACAATGAATTAAAGAACTCATATATCTACCAAATGCCTCCTTTGAATGCCTTTTGAAAGATTGTGAACAAGGTAGCCCAAGTGAATCAATCAGCATCAAAAGAAACACTGTCAAAGCAGATGGAAAGAATAGCTATCTTTAAAGTCAAGTTAATAAAATCTATGCCCAAACTCCTTACCTAAACAGAATAAACAGTTATTTACAACATCAGCCAGCAGACTTGAAACAGTAGAGTTTACTGTGAATGCCAGATTATTCTAACAAATACTATCAAATAGTATTGTACAGTTTGGAAACCATGTTAAAAGTTGGGCTTAATGATACAACCCACCTCCTGAATTGGAGGTTCCTCAGTTAAAAGTGGCCCAGCATGCTTTACATACTTCAACTTAAAAATTCTGTGCTCACTCTGGATTTATTGTCTTACTACTCAAGACCTAGAAAGAAAAGCTACAAATCCTTGGAAACTATAATTCTTATGTTATTTATCCACAACAATTTATACTTTAAAAAAACTGTTCATATCAGCATAAATCACTACACAGATAAAATATCAACATTATATACAAATATCCACAGTTTCATTCCTACTATATTATTGTAAATTGTAACAAATTCTGCAAGATATTTATCCAATGTTCACTGAAGGTCTTCTATCTGTCAGCTTCTGGTGTTAAGCACTTATGTATAATGAAGTGCTTAGAAGGATACAATAAGAATTATGATCTAAGACTGTTCTAGAAATTAATCCAGTAGAAGGTAGTAAAATATAGCTAATTACAATATAGTATGCTAAGTATTCTCTCTTAACTAACCTCCACTTAATTGACTCAAAGGATTAACCAAAGCTCTCTATTCTCTTTTCTTATGCTCATGGCATGCTAAATGCTCCCAGTCAAGAGAAGTCATTCTAGTACATGTTTTTGCTTCTATAAATTGAGTTTTTGCTTTTTATTCTTACCAAATTCAACGAAGTTCATTCCTAGATTTGTTTATAAGAATTTTAGTTTTTATTGCAATAAAATAATTTATTATTACTTAAAATAAAATCTTGGAAACTTTTTGCGGTTTGCTAACTAGAAGTGAAAACTTGAGTAAATCAATATAACGAAAAATGATAATTTGACCTAGAACAGTGGCTATCAATATAGTCTCTAGGGGAACTCCTTTTGAAGATTTAAAACTACATATCCAAAATGAGCCCCTTGCCATGTAAGAGAGAAAGAGCACTTAAAATGCAGCTAGAGCAACTGAGGACTAAATTTCTAATACTAATTTAAATTCAATTAATTTGCACACAAAATGAGATGTGCTGTATGTGTAAAACATACACTAGATTTCAAAGTTTTAGTATAAAAATAAGAATGTAAAATATCACTTTAATAATGTTCATTTTGATTATATTCTAAAATAATATTTTGAATATACTAAGTAAAATAAAAAATATTAATAACATGAATTTTACTTGTTTCTTCTTCCTTTTCTTAATCTGATGCCATGAAAATTTATGTTTATATATAATATCTGTTGTGCTACATTTATATCAATCACTATGGTCTAAAATGTTTGATGATCTGTGTAAATACTACTGATTATAAAAACAACAAAAAGTTACTAGGAATTCAATGAATCATTTCAATGATTTTTTACTAAATCACAATAGTATCCACAAACAATCCTTACTGCATATATTTGAACTCTGAAATGTTTCAAGACTAAAATTTGAGAAACACTGATCTAGAATTCATATCACAATCAGTGACAAAACACGAAATTCAAAAGATAAAACTTATTAATCCCTAGAATTATCTTCCCAATGCTTTTCCTTGTGATTTATCAATTACATTTATATGTAGAATGAAATGCACTTATCTTTCCCACTCTTCTAGAAATACAAGTATTTTTTCCCTCTCAACTACACATAACCTAAAACCCAATAACAAATAATGAGCACTTATGATATTTTCAAAGACATTCAATTTACAGGACAAAAACAGCCCACTGGTCAGCAGGTTTCTTATTTGTACTACCACACTTCTAAACTCTTGATTATATTAAAATTGTACTTTTTTGAAACTTCAATCCTATATTGTCATTTTTGTTCCACCTCTTTCAATGCTATCAACTAGATAAGCAAATTCTTACTGGTGAACATAAAGAGATTCTTGAAATCCTGGTTCTTTTTCTTCTTAGTAAATACTAAGTTAATGGAAAAATGAAGGAAAACATTTGCATAAGAACATAGTATATTTAATAAAAATAAATCAAGAACAGATAATGAAAAATCAGGTTGGGTTGCATAGCTCAGCACATTGTTTTGCTTACACAATAAATACTTTCAAACCTCAGTTTAAAACATGTTCAGAATAAAACAGTACAGATGCTAATGTATAGTTAATATTTTAGATAAGCAGTTTGACTTTAAAACTGTACTAGTCTTATCACTGTGAATTAAACACACCTACAAGTTATATAATCTAAATATTTATTAAAAGAACACCATATTTCTCTTATGGTTTACTTGTTCAAAAAGTGTAACATTATTTCTATTCTTTTGAAATTTGGAAAGAATGTCATGAAATCCCTTCCACAAAAACTCTGGCTAAACTAAATTATTAGAAAGATTAAGTGATATTTGCCAAAGTTATTAAATTACCTCTAAGAGTGAAAGGGGGGAAGAAGAAAGTGTGAAAGATGAGCAATCTGCAAGACCAGAGGAAGGAGAGTCTGACTGGTCATGCTAAACAGACAGTTTAATTCAGAGTTGTAGGGAATGCTTTACAGAGAGGAAATTACCTGATGTTATGGTTTGGATATGAGGTATCCTCCAAAAGCTCATGTGTGAGGCAGTGCAAGAAGACTCAGAGGAGAAATGATTGGGTTATAAGAGTATTAACCTCATCAGTGAATTAATCAATCAATGATGGGATTAACTGAGTGTTAACTGGGGGCAGGTAGGGTGTGGCTAGAGGAAGTGGTTCATTGGGGGCGTGGCTAAGAGGTATATTTCTTTCTCTCTCTCTCTCTCTCTCTCTCTCTCTCTCTCTCTCTCTCTCTCTCTCTCTCTCTCCCCCCCCCTCTCTCCTTCCTGATAACCATGATGTGAGCTGCTTCCTCTGCCATGATGTTCTGCCTCACCTGGAGCCCAGAGGAATGGAGCCAGCCTTCCTCCGAAACAATGAGTCCTCAAATAAACCTTTCTCCTACAGTTGTTCTGGTAGAGGCGTTTAGTCACAGCAGGTAGAAAGCTGATTAAAACACCTGGCAAAACCTGGCCCAAGCATCTAACTACAAAATAAAGAATACATTCTAGAAAAAGGCATCCTAATTTAAAATATCTTAAATACAGAATCAAGCTTAAAAAATATCTAGCTGGCACATGTCTATATTTTTATGCCACAAAGTTAGACAGAGAAGTGGAACACATTACTGCATACCTGGAAGGAGCTGTTGGATAAATAATTTTTACATGTTGGAATGCTAAATCTTGATTTAAAACCTGCTTGATCCACATCCTGAGTCCTTGTCCAGAATCACCTGATGAATCACAAAATCTAGAGTAAGATGAACATTTTAATACAGTACATTTAAAAGCAGTCTATAACTTTCATGTCAAACAATGCTGGAATAGATTTTAAAACTCTCCATATTCAAAAATAACTGTCTAAAAACTGATTCCGCAATATGACTTAGTAGGCATCAATAGTAGTAATAATTTTGATTATTATACTTCAGGCTTCATCACTGATCTATCTCTTTGAAGACCTTTAAGCTTAAATTCTGTTTTCCTCATTTGTTTAATGGATATAATAGAAATAAATAAAATAAAATGACTTTTCTAAAAGGAAATTCTCTATATCTGAAATTTAATACCATCATTTCTTATCTTACTCTTAAAAATAATAAATTCCTAAAGTGAGTGTTAAGCCTAATTGTATTTAGGTTGGAGCAACCTAATACAATTTTCTTGGTTAAGACAATAGCAAGTCTTTAAAAGGGTATTCAATGCACCTTTATTTTAACTTGAAGAAATCAGAATTTAATTTTGATAAAGTTTAAATGACCTAAAATCATTGACTATATACTCTAAAGGTGAAAAACTACCCAAACTCATGTAAGAATATGTGTGTATTTGCACACAGAAAAAAAGGTAGTGAATATAGGTTCATCATGTATAGTCCTGAAAATGAAAATCTCAAAATCAGAACTTTAATTATAATCAATCAAATCATTAAAATACAATTTAAATATTATCTATTGAATACCTACTAATGTGCCAGGAACAGTATTTACTACTAGAGTGGCATTGTTGGGGATATTATTTTACTATTATAAATAGGCATTGGTCAAATAAAATAAATGTGTAAAACAAATGTAACTACTACAAAGATAAGGAACTTGGTGCTATGAGGTTTACTACACTCAGAACTGATCTGTTAATGAGTTCCAGGCCAACTTTATGAAAACATAAGCTCCACAGGATGAGTCTTATTTTATTTTATCCTCCGAGTTGTTTGTTAATCTAATTCCTAGAACAGCAACAAACAGAACATAGTTGTTGAACAGGTTAAGTTAAAATCTGCAGGATGGTGAGCAGTAAAATGCAGAAGGGAAGAACAGCTGAGGTAAAGGAAAAAATATCTTCTCGGATATCTTCTCCTACTCTTCTCACTCCAGGCACACTAGCCTCACTGCTGTTCCTTGAAAGTATTAGGGAAACTACTTCAGAGCCTCTGTCTTATCTTTTTCATTGTCTGGAACAGTGTGACCAAACATCTGCATGATTCACTCACCTAAATGTGGCTGCTGAAGCACCATCTTCACAGTGAGGCCTACCCTGACCACCTTATTTAACATTGTAAGGACCCTCATATCATCCAACCTCCCCATACTGCCATCCCCCCCACCCACATTAGAACTCACTATCTCACACTGTGTTATTTATTTCCTACACTAGAATGTGAGCTCTAGGAGAGCAGGGTTTTTTGTTGGTGTGTTCATTGCTATATATTCAGAGCCTACAACAGTGACTTGAACACAGTGCTATGTGATGTATTTCTTGAAAGAATGGACTGATGAGTGAATATATTAAGACACTTAGGTAAACATGTCTAGAGCTCAAAGTAGGTCCAAAATGAAGACATACATGTGTATCACCAGTATGTAGGCAGAAATAGAATCTATGAGCTTCTAAGAAGTTTACTTAGGGGAGAAAAATGTTGAGTGAGAAAAAGACCCAAGACCAGATTTTGAGGAACCTTATCATTCATGGCCAGGTTAAGGAGGATAAGAAACAAAAGAAACCAGAAATAACAAACAATGGATAGAAAAACAGTTCAAATAAGAAGACTGAAAAGTGACAAATATATTTAGGACAGAGAGGTTACTGATAACTTTGGAAAGACCCTACTTAGTTAACTCATGAAACTTGTCAGATGGGGAGAAAACCATAAACAAGACACATATGGTTTGGGCTTTCATGAACCTTTCATTTTAGTGTAGAAGACCAACATTAAATTAGGTAATTACAAGTATGATAAGTACCACTGAAAGGAGAACTATAGTATCTTAAGAGCAAATAAGATTGAATTCACTTAATCTAGGAGACCGAACAAAGCTTACAAATTTATCTTGTATTTTTTTATCTGAAAAGAAGGTATTTCTTCAGTATTTTAGAAGTGGAAAGGGCTCAAATTAAATTAGCAATATATAACTTACATTCCCATGTGGTGTTCTACAGCTGCTATATTCGAAAAGAAAATCTCAAGTTTTTAAGATTTTTTAAAACTATCTATAAAAACACATTTTTAGCCTTGGAAAAATTAATATACATCCATTAATTCACAAAGTCCTCTTTTTAAAAAGTCAACTTATTCCAAAAATATAGTAGAACTGTTATATTTAGTTTGTACATGTTTGGGTTAGCCAGAAGTCAAACACCTCCTATAATACAATCATATATATTAAAGTCTAATATAATATCTTTAGCTTCTAAACTGGATGATAAAAGCCTATCCCCAATCTGAGCTTTATGTGGTTCAATGGATATTTAAATATTTAAGAATTACATTATTATTATACTTACACAATCAGCAGAATTACTTAAATTCTTTATCCAAAGTATAAAGGGAATACACACACACACACATATATATATATTTATACACACACACACACACACACACACACTTAACTCACTAGATACACACACACACACACACACACACACACACACACACACACACTTAACTCACCAGAATACTAAGTTTGGAGTAAAAGATTTGGGCTCAAATTCCAATTTCACCACCATTCACCTAATAGCCAAGTGACTTATGGACAACAGTGGAATCCATCTGGCCTCATTTTCAAAATGAAGAGAATATCTCTCATTACTGCTCACAGCTAGTTCTCCATGTTGTATCTTTCCAATCATCATCCCCCTTAAGACTACACATCTCAATTCAAAGACTACTTACTTGAAAAAAAAAAAAAAAATCGGACAAGCTCTTCATCCTCCAAATGGCTTAATAATGCTTAACCACATTTTTTTTTCTTCCTTTCTAGTCTCTTGGCAGTAAACCATGCACCATCTTGTGATCTCCCATGCATGCTGACTCAAACTAATGAAGTGTTTTTGTTTTTAAATTTAGGTAGGCCCCCTGAGGATGCTGGCTGCATCTCATTTCTTAAAAGAAAGCCAAGCACTGTGAATGCAATAATTAAAACAAGGGTCCTTACTTTGGAGGTGCTCACAATCCATTGGAGAAGAAAGCCATAAAAGATTACAGAGGAGCATAAGAAATGCTATATAGAATGAAGGGCAGGCAGGGGAAGAAAATACCTACCCTCGGGCCTCAGAATTAACTTTGTACTTTATCTTGGAGGCTTAATGACAGAGGAAGAAAGGGGAAAGGGAGAATGGAGAGTAGGAAAAAGGAAAAGGGGAAAAGCATTCCATTTCTGCACAGTGCCATATAAAAAGGAATTACTCTGTAAATACCATCTGAGTTAACTGTGAGTCTCACTTGTCTACATTCCTATGGGAGACTGGAGAAAGAAAGCAATGGCAAATAATCCATCCCGGTGGAACAAGGCAAAATCACTAGTAGCTGACCCTGAAAAGCACAAGATTTACCTAACCTGCTGTTTAAATGTGCGGAGAGGAAAGGGAGGTGGTCAAGGGTTGAGCTTGAGAGAATGTTGTGGACAGGAGGACTGCAGGGCACAAGGCTCAGAAGGGAAGATTGTGGGCCAGCGCGCAAGACAAAACAGTAAGACCAAGAGGTGACAGTGACCATGCGTCCACAGTCACGGGCCAGCAAGGGAAGAACCACCTTTTCTGAACCCACACGGCTCCTTTGGGACCCAGCGCCTCCTCCACTGGGAAACACTGAGGGAATCAAAGGGAAGATGTTTCCAAATTGCAGATAAATGGGACATAAAACTGCAATCCACCTGAGCCATGCAGGAAGATCAGTGAGGCGCTGTGCCTCCCAGCCGGCGATACCACACAACGCCGCAAGCGAGCGGAACTCGACGCAGCAGCCATCACGGAAGCCCGAACAGGTCGTGCAACCCCGCCCTTCCGCCACAGCGGGGACGCGCACGTACGCACGCAGACGCCGTGCGGGAGCGCGCCTAACACCGCGCAGGCGCAACGGGAGCTGTCCTGCCTCTGAATCCTTTTCGGTATTTGGGTTCATGTCCATGACACTTGTAGCTGTATTAAGCGTTTGGTTTTGCTAAGCATGGGACTTCACAGCTGTCAGTCTGTATTGGACTATTGTAGTAACTAGTGAATATACTTATACCCTAAGCATCTGCTGTAGGATTTTAGACTGCAATTCTAAAATGCGGTATTACCATCTTCTTTTTTTTTTTTTTTTTTTTTTTAAGAGAGAGTGAGAGAGGAGAGAGAGAGAGAATTTTTAATATTTATTTTTTAGTTCTCGGGGGACACAACATCTTTGTTGGTATGTGGTGCTGAGGATCGAACCTGGGCCCCACCCATGCCAAGCGAGCGCGCTACCACATCCCCAGCCCATCTTCTTTTACTTTTTAAAATTTAACAGATATAACCACTTTGGGACTTGCACCAAATGTTTGCAGCTTTTTACATACAAGCGAGCGGAAGTCATGCAGTAGTTTCTCTTTGAGTTTTTTAAATGCAGATCTTATTTATTTATTTATTTTTAAATATTTATTTTTTAGTTGTAGTTGGACACAATATCTTTATTTTATTTTTATGTGGTGCTGAGGATGGAACCCAGGGCCTCGCACGTGCTAGGTGAGCGTTCTACCACTGAGCCACAATCCCAACCCCAAAATCTGATCTAATTTAATGCGACAGAACTTCACACCCATTAGGACAGCTAATACCAAAAAATTGGAAAATAAATACTGGTGAAGAAATGTAAAAACTGGAGCCCTTGTGCATTGTTGATGGGATGTACAACAATGTGGCAGCTGTGGAAACAGTTTGGTGGTTCTTCAAAAAGTTACACATGGAATTATCATATGATCCAGCAATTCTTCTATCACTCAACATATCCTCAAAGAAATGAAAGCAAGAACTCAGATACTTATACAGCAGTGTTCATAGTCTCATTATTCACAATAGGCAAAAGATGGAAACAATCCAAATGTCTATCTCCAGGTAAATGGATAAACATAATATTTGGTATGTATGTACAATGGAATATTATTCAACCTTAAAATGGAATGAAATTCTGAATGATGCTACAGCAAAGATCAACCTTGGAAACATTATGCTAAGTGGAATTACCCAGACAGAAAAGGGCAACTATTTTCTGATTCCCTTATGTACACTGGCCTACAAATATAAGGCAAGGGAATATCCAAAGTATTTTTTTAAATTCCCTTCTGTAATTTGAACCATAGTTCTTTAGAGTCTCTATCTCTTAGGGTTTCTGTGTTTCTTAAACTTTTACCAAGTCTTTGGTGTTAATTCCTAGTCTGATTCTCCATCTGAATGAGCACCTGTCTAAACAGGTAAATAAGCTAGAGTAGATGCCTCCAGTTTGGAATCTGGATTTTCTACTAGAACTTGACCTCTGTCAGATTTCATGTCACTATTAGAATGAACCAGGTTCTTCCAAACCTAATCAAAGTATACTTTTCTTTCCAGTAATTTAAGTGCTTAGATATTGTTACTATTCATCTTATTTTTATTTATTTATAGAACAAACAGTTTTCAGATTATTATATTTGGAGATGTCTTCTGATAGGCAAACTATTGAGCACAAATGTTTTTGTTCTTTTCATAATGTTATACTAGTTTGAAATGTAATTAAGTTTTGGGGTGACTGCTTCTTTCATGCCCTATTGAGTTTGGGGGCAAATTATTGCTGGATGATTTTTAGTCCTATGTTCTTTTACTCTTTGTGTATCTTCTTTTTTTAAACTGCTATTTATTTGCTTTCAGCTAATCTGGGTATCCATTAGTGGTTCATCCCTTTTTGGTTAACTTCACTTCTAAACTGTAAAAAGCAAGTAAACCAAACAAAAACAAAAGGGTTTCAATATATATCGGGATCTAAAGATACAAATGAGGAAGTTAGACTTTAGTTTGTTGTTCTGCTTTGTGTTTAGAAATTCCATAGAGTACATTTGTTGGCTTACCAAAAAAAAAAAAAAAAAAAAAAAAAAAAAAAAAAACTTGGAAGTTTAGCCTTTTAGAATGAAATATTTGGTATTTTCAAATGATAACACTTAAATGAAATTGAATTAATCATACAGACATTAGAGTTTGCATCGCTCTTTTCTTCACTCTGGAGCATCAAATCATATTAGTTAGTTTTTATCTATGGCATTATTCAAAGGGAAAGAGAAACACACCCAATGAATATGTGTATATCATATAAAATGTCTTGCTTAAGTAACTTAAAAAATTTTATAAGATAATAAAGGAAATTCCTTTATACATTCCCTTTTCCCATTTATTAAAGAAAAAACACAAACAACAACAAAATAATTTAAAAGTCCTTAATTCTTATAAAATAGTACAACTAAACATTTTAGATATGAGGTTATAAACTTCAATGTAACCATTGCCTCAGTGACAAGGACATTGTACTTTTTCAGTTCAGTTCTTGTAAATACAGATGTGAGAAGTTCCTCTATTCCACCCACTACACCTACTAGATGTGGTCCCATTTCCTTCTTAGAGCAGATGGGCCACTAGGGCATTGTGACATAGCCAAGGCAGCATTGGCAATGGGGCTATGGAATAGAGTTACTCAAGCATAGATCCAACACAGTCCTGGAGCACTGATAGTTATTACTTTGCTGGGCTGTTAATGGCCAAAATGATCTATACCAAAGAAGTATGCCAGCTGTCGAGAAGGATGATGGACATTACTTTCTTCATTGCAGACTGAGTGACCAGTGTTTATACCTGGGTGACTAAACAGTACTGCTTTGCTACATGTCTCTACTATTCCATAGGAAGAAGATCTTCTCCCTTTTGAGTACCTTCTATTGTCAGTTCTCAAATTCCCAACTTCTGGAAATACTTCTTGAATAAGAAGTCTTTGTATCAGTCTCTAGAATTGCTCCATTGATCTTATTTGCCTAAGTATTCTAGAACTTACTATTTTGTTTTTCAATAATATATATTTATCGCTTCCCAAGTCCAAAGAAAGAATGAATAATAACTTCTAAACAGGTCCTGTTCCCTGGAGTGTAGAGAAGGCTCAATATTCAAATTGTCCTCTGAGATGGGAGAAAGTCACTGTACTCTATATATCCAATAGAAAGAAGGGAAAGAAAAACAGAGAGTACTTTTCCTATCAAGGCATAGTTCCTATCAAGTCTGCCATATTTATATTCAATATGAATGCCATATTCATTTAAGAGAAGCTTGTGAATGTGTGTTTGCAAATATTACAATGATAGTAAGGAGTTTCTATTTCACTTCAGAGATGATACGCTACGTGCCATTACACAGGCCATTTTTCTCATTGGACAAATTTCTCCAGGTGTGAAATAGGGGAGTACAGCTTGCAAACTTCTGAAGTTCATGATTCCAGGGTCACAAAAAATTTTAAGTATGAAACTATTTCTACTCTTTCCATGGTGGCTTCTAAATGAAAACAGAAAAAGAGTTTAAAAAAAAACCTTCTTAAAAGATAATCAGAAAATGTAAAGTCAATCTTTGCTATTAAAAAAGAAGAAAATGCAATTTATTCTGAAATGGACTATTTTCAGTATGTATGTGTACATATCTGTGTGTGCGTGTGAGTGTGGGTGTGTGTTTGTGCATGTGTGTGTGCTTGTACTGACTCATGAATAATATTTTATATAAAGATATGACAATGGGTTTCTATTATCATAACTATAAACTTAAAGAATATACTTTCTTATAACTTGATGGCAAAAATGTCAATATTCAAGAACAGATATTCTTTGTGTAGTGAAGAATGAACACAAATGTATATATTCAAAAGAATAGAGAGAAAATTCTCAAAGAGATGTTTGTACATTGATACTTATGGCAGCACTATTCACAATAACCAAGCAGTGGAAGCAACTTTCAATGAATGTCCATCAACAAATGGATGTCTAAACAAGAACAATGATGGAACATTTCTTAGCCTTAAAAAGGAAGAAAATGCTATCACATGCTATGATGTGAATGAATCTTGAAGACATTTGCTAAGTGAAATAATCCAGTCACAGAAAAGACAAATACTATATGATTCTACTTCAGTAACAGATCTAAAGTAGTAAAAGTCATGGAAATGACTTTTTTGTGTGTGATCCTGGAATGGCAGTTTCCAGGATGATTTTGCAAGTTTAAACATGGAAGCAACAAGCATATGAGGTCATTTTTATAGGTCTGCCTGATTTTAAGAATGTATAATTTATATCCCAAAGGCTAAATTTACAATATAAATTAGACAGAGTATAATTTATATTTCAATGAGTTTCTATTTCTGTGACCTTCTTACAGGCAAACTGGATTTTTTTCATCTTCATATTACTAATGCCTAGATTATGAAAAAATATTTTTGCAGAGTTGCTTTTTAAAAACTCTGTCTTTACATTGACTCTAATATAAGGATTGACACCAGTTCTCTGAAAATTCTTCAGGAACACATCTCTATTAACATTCCCTGTTTTATTTCTAGAGACATCCATTCTAACCTTCTGACCATGTTGAATATCAAGAATTCTCCAAATGTGCTGTGCTGCCTTCTACCTTCTCCTTTGTCCATTCTAGCCTTAGTCAGGTGTATCTCTCTCTAGTCCCTCCTTTTCCTGCATATTTATTTTTTCAGAGTTCAGGTCTATCTTTTTTTTCTTTGATTAATTGTAGTCTGCCTGCTTCCAAGACAAATGTGGCTACTATTTACATACTATTTGCATATTTGACTGATGTTCTATCATACCTTCCTTGTGCCTGACAATCATCAACAAAAACACTTTCCACGTAGTATTGGAACTGTGTTAAGTCCTTCACAACCATTTTCTCACTTGAAGGTAGGTGCAGGTGTGTGTGTGTGTGTGTGTGTGTGTGTGTGTATGTGTGTGTGTGTAGAAAGAATTTTTGCTTATTTTTTGTCTTACATTCTCCATTAGTTTATCATTATGGTCATGCATCATCTAACAAAAGGGATGTTCTGAGAAATTAGTTGGTAGGCAATTTTGCCTTTGTGTGAAAATCATAGCAGTATATTTGCACAAACTAAGAGGGCTACAACCTTCTTCACTAGATGATCTAATCTTAGGGAACTGTAGTAGGTAGTAGACCAAAATGTTACCCATGACTATATGTGGTCATTATAAATTATATAAGATACAAAGGACATTGAAAAATATCATTAACTACAGCTGTTTTGACAACAGAAGTAAAAAGAGACCAGAAATCTACTCAATAATTTAAATTATTTAAATAACACACTAAACATCAACTTTTTGGAATTTTAGCTGACAACTTCAACTCCTTGCTTCAATTTATACCAATGACAGTCTCTGAAAATTTTTATACAGGTATTTTATTTCTTTCTAACAATTTTTATATTCTCTTTACTAGGATTGAAATCTAAGTGAAAAAAAAACATTAATAATATTTTGTTTATGAATACAAGTGGGTTGACTCTAATAAAAATATTCATTCATGCTTTGCTTCTCAGTGAGAAATGCCACCCATGAAATATGCTGGCACTTGTTACTAATAATAACATAATTTTAAGAAATGCAGGAAAACAATATACCTTCACTCACAAGAGTGTGAATTATTTATTTTTCTTGATAGAAAATGTAAAGTGCATCAATGTTCAGTTCTTGTGGAAAGCACTTTAATAGCATATTTTTTTATGTAAAAATATCAAAAGTGCTTGTCATAAGAGACTGCAGGAATGAGTCTCCCTTTCTATAGATCATAGACAAAACTTTAATGTCTTTAAACAAATAAAGCAGTAAAAGATACATTATGATCAGCTTTCATTAATTTAGCTATTTCTTCTTTTTTAAAAAAGGGTTACGTACCGCAGGTGTGGTGGTGCATGCCTGTAAACCCAGCGCTCAGGAGTCTGAAATAGGAGGATCTTGCGTTCAAAGGCAGCCTCTGCAACTGTGATGCACTAAGCAACTCAGTAGGACTCTATCTCTAAATAAAATACAAAATAGGGCTGGGGATGTGGTTCAGTGGTCAAGTGCCCCTGAATTCAATCCCTGATACCAAAAAGAAAAAAAAAAAAACGATTATGTTCACATATTGCTATAAGCAGTTAAATCTTGCTCTTCCCCACAGGAAAGCATCCTATCTAGGTAGGCTGTTTACATCATATAAGTGTACGTGAGAAACAAAAATAAGTATTTTTCGTGGCCATTAAAGTCATAAATATATACTAAGAAGTTTTCTCTCTTGACCCTTTGGTCAGGAAATACTTCTGTTCACCACATGGTTAACATCTGGAAGTCACTCAAGATAATTATCACCATCAATTCATTGCTTATTCAGAGGAGACAGAATACAATGGAAGTAAGAAGGTAAATTCCGTATCTCCTTTGATGCTCATAGACTTAAATCTTATCGTGGCCTTTAAGCCAGTAAAAGGATTGAACTATCAATGAGTATGTTCTTTGTCTTAAAATAGACTTCCCCGAAACATAAAAATACATGGCAAATGAAGTCTCTTGATTATTTCAGTTCACACAGGACATGAGTTTCTTTTTGACCCATGGCCTGGCCATAAACACAGGATGCATGTACTATTTATTCCTACAATTTGTGCTTTGTGTAAAGCACAAAGTTTCTCTCATAACGTCATTAACAGCCCCGTTCATTTCTAAGTACAGATGAAAAGAAAAAAAAAATAGAGCATGATATAAAAGTTCAGCCATACTCTGTACTCAACAACCACCATTTCTTAACTGTGTTCCACAGATCTCTAAGGTATTTCCAAAGGGGTAAATCCAATACTCTTCTCCAGCGGTTTCTTTCAAACAGAGTTTGGTAATAGTAATATGTTTGCTTCTATGAGTATTCTATAGATTCTATTGCATTTTAAATATTCATAGGAAAGAGGAAAAAAGATAGAAAGGGACATGAATACTTTAAAGAACCAAATGCTTTCTTTAAAAAAAAGTAGTCTATATCAGAAAATAAATTACTGGTTTAACAGGCAAAGATTATGCTAATCATGGCAATTATTTGGTGGATATGTAGTTTAGAATGAAATCCTTTGAAGGCAGAGCTTCCATGGGGTTCTGGCTGTTTTTCTCAGAGGCTGACATGGGTTTCAAGTATTGTCTTTTCTGACCTTTCCTCAAAAGATGTCACCACGTTCCACATTACTACATTCCTAGCTATTCTGCTGGTGTTCCTTTCCTTCCTGCCACATTATTTGAGGAAATGCTTATTGCATCTATAAGTATTTCTGTCACATCTTCTGTCGAAGCTTGGCCCATTTGCTTAAATGAAAGCCTTTGGGTATTTTCTGCCTAGTTTGGTGAAGTTATATTGTGATAAACATAATCTGATTTGAAGTACAGAAAAATCTCATTTTAAGTGCTATAAATTTTATCACACACTCAGATATCTCATGTTAATGAAGAATTGTCTAGTATGGACCCCTTGCCAAATGTGAAGTGTCCAAGTATTAAAAACTTAATTGGTCTTCCCTTCCAGAGTAAAATCAGGAATCAATGTTAGCTCCTTGATTTGCTGTGACAATAAGGTAAATTGACCTTCACTTTGTTAGTTAGTCACTGCCAAAGGTAAAGTGCATGTCAAAAATTTGGTGATTACCACCTAAGTATTGATGACTATCTGAGGACCAGGAATAGAAACTTTTTATTAAACTTGAGGGAAGTTAGTTAAAATGTGAATAGTGCTAATAGATTGCCAGTTATGGCCTTAGCATTATAACATATAACAAAAGATAAAACTGATGGCAGGGTAGGTTGTACTCTTAAAAAATTTTATCCTCTTTTTCTTCACTTAAAAGTAGTGTAGCAGCTGGGTGTGGTGGTGAATGTCTGTAATCCCAGCATCTCAGGAGGCTGAGGCAGGAGGATCAGAGTTCAAAGCCAGCCTCAGCATATTTTAACAAGTCACTAAGCACTCAGTGAGACCCTGTCTCTAAATAAAATACAAAATAGGGCTGAGGATGTGGCTCAGTGGTTGAGTGCCCCTGAGTTCAATCTCCAGTAACCCCCACCCTCCTGCCTAAAAAAAAGTAGAGTACCAGGGTGATGAGAAAAAGATACATTTTTAAAGTTAAAGTTACATGCTTGGTATATGGAACCTATTATAACTAACCAAAAATGTTCTTTTTAAAAAAATATTTTCATAATACTAAACATTGTTAACATTAAAAAAGTGTAATAATGATAGTAGGATGGATTTGTTCCTGGGAATTGACTGAAACTTGCATTTGTGAGGGAGATAGTTCAATGATACATTTGATTACATTATGGAATATAAAAATGATGCTATTATGCAACTCTTATAATTATAGTCTTCATTTATGTCCTGTAAAACATATTCAGATGCCTTTGGGAATTTAGAAACATTCTCTTTTCTGTGGCTTCTTCATGTAATTCCACATTGTAAAAGCTGTAACTAGAATTCTCTTATTTATCCCATTATTTACTAATCTGTACATGTTTTAAACCATTCAACTGGTATTTCTCTCAAATATTAGTCATGCTTTTTGGTTTTCTCATTTAGTTCTTATGTCTTTTTTCATACTTATCACTATAATAAGCATTAGTTTATATGGTAGATAGAGTATTTAATTATATATTGCTGAAAACTAAGTTCTGGGTAAATTTTTTTACAAGTTTAGATGGGAGAAAACATTCTTCTAATTATAGAAAAATCTGGAAAGTCATATGTAGAATAGATACAGTTCTTTATATATTGTAATAGAAAACTTCAGACATTGCAAGCTAGCAGCACTTACAAGCACTAGTGTAGCAACTAGAGGCCATCCTCTGTTTTCTGAAAGTCAGTGATCCCTATCAAGAAGGGAGTACTAACACACTTCTCTGCCTCTCTTTTCTGGCTTGCTATATTCTGGTTCCATCTCATTTATTTCAAGCCCGGGAGTGAAGGCATTTCTTCTGTGATAAATTTTGGATCTCTTGCTATAATGGTACAGTTCTCTGGGATTTATTAAGTGCATGGAACTTGGATATGGTAAACTTGCTATTTTTGTTTGCTGATTTAATATTGAATGAGTGACTAGTGAGTGGGTGAGAAAGTGAGTGAGTGAGTGACCATCAGCTAAGAAACAAAGCAGCTCAAGAGAAGCAGCTGGGTCTTGATGATGTTATTTCATGTAACTTGCACAAGAGCTCTTAGCATCATTCTTTGAATCCAGTTATAAGTTCTTCAATAAATATTTGTTGAACATGATGTTCCTCAAAAGACTCAAGTTGTACACTCATGCTACAGTATTTATATTGTGAGGAAAAGCTCAGTCTCCTTGTAAAAGGGATAATCCTGTTTCACTACTGGATAAATAGATCATTATGCAGTGTTTCCAACAGCTTTTCTAGAAATGACCCCTTTGAGGTTCAAAAAGGAACCAAAAGTGATTAGATTTTACAAATGTTATGCCACTTCTTATTACATGTAGTATTCCATAAAAAGAAAATCCCATGAGACCATTCTGTTTACCCCATGGGTCTGATACCATAAAGTCTCATTCTTACAGCATCTACATTTTGGCATTTGTTTGTCAAAAGTGGGGTGGAGTTAAAAGTATTCTTTTTGCCAGTTTATGTGATGCCATAAAGCAGCATTTTTCATTTTTCAACACTTATTAGCTCAGCTCCCCAGCTGTGTAGCACCACGCCCTGGTGTGAAATTGAGAGGGAGAACTCTTGACAAGTTTATATTGGCTTAAATTTATAGGTTTTCTTTCAGATGGGGGAAGGGTTTTTTTTTTTAAGGGCATTGTAATTTTGTGATTTTTGTGTTACAAAACCTCTATAACATTAACTAAAAGCTTATGGGGAATGGTTACCATTAAATCATGTTGGGCTTTTCTAAAGAAATATTAACAGTTATGTAATTAGATGAAAACTGAAGCAAGAAGTTAATTTATTAATTAGTTAATGGGTTGATTGACCTAGGTAACCTAAGTTACCAGATTTTTATACTGCCAAATGTATACCTGAGAACCTTGCATGAAAAATACATTGAAAGGTGTGAGCCAATAGAGAAAATACAAGCTCAGTCTCCACTTAGATAGATTTTGATATAATCATGTAATTGCTTCAAACTCTATTTATTGTACTTTCTGAAGAGCAATTTATAAAAAAAGGCAAAAGTAAATTGATTTCATAGAAGGTTTGATATGTCCAGAAAGAAATGGGTTAAACAATTACTGTAGCATGATGTAGCACACTGAAGAGAAATGATTGACTACAAGCTAAAAATTTGAAGATAAACAAATTTAATCCTTGGCTGAGTTTCTCCTTTGACACACACCCTAACATGTGACAAAAGGGGGAGATTCTTGAAGCATTTTTAATATTTGTCTTGAGCAAGACAGTACAAGTGAATTTTGAGAAAGCTCCTTGTATTTATGTTGTAAGAAAGGCTTATATAGCAACACCAAATCAGAATTTTTAGTTCCGTGCTTTATGTGGGAAGGTAGTGTGGAAGAAGAGGCTTTATAAGTCCTAAAACATGACTTGTAAAATAGGTCCCAATTCTCCCAGCCATAGAGGGAGAGGAGATTCATCCGTCAAGACTTGCCAAATGCCCAGGCTGGTACTGACAATGAATATGTATCTTCAAGAATTGTCAGAGTAAACTGGAAGCAAATTCACCTGGAAGCAAATTTAATTGGCTCAATGGCTTTGTTTGTACATGTACAATGCAAAGTAACAATTGTAAATCTTCTAAAATTATCTTGAAATCCCAGGGTCATCTTCAATTATTCACGTTTTTAATCCATAAAATCATACTCTTAGTCCAGACAGAAAGCCAAGACACTGGGCATTTCAGTAGGCATTTTAAAAAGTACCAATATTAATTTTTAATGTCAAGTAAAATGATTGGAACATTTTTATAGAGCTCAGCGAAGCCCCAATTCTGTCTTTTAGCCATGGCTGTGAAATGCAAGGAAAGAGTAGCCACAGGCAGATGGGATTGGTATGCAATCCTGACAGGAACAGACCTATTTTTGAGCAGAGCGATTGCATCTGGAAAGATCAAGAAATGAGTTCACAGATAACACGTGATACTTTATACGATAAAAGAGAATATGGATGATCTTTCAAATGAAAATCACATGGGCCAAAATTATATTATGCTCTTCTTATCCAGCCTTTAAGTCTGCAACTACTCAAATGTAGAAAGACACAAAAGACAGATTAGCATTTAGAAACTTCTTATTAGATCAGAGATTTTTTATTTATTCATTTATACAAAGGAGTGACGCATTCATGTATATAACAAAATAGCTCTGGCAATATAGGAATAACTTTTAAAGAAGATATATAGCTGGGTTGAAAGGAACAAGAAGAAGAATCATTAGAAATCTTTTTCAATAGACTAGGATGATAAGAAAAAAAAGGCAGATTGGAAAAGTCAGGTTGGGACTCGGTCAGGAACTCTACTTAGAGATGAGGTTTAGGAAGTGGGTTAAAAATGACTGTTTCAAAGTGTTCTGGTGAAGCTATTAACAAACATAAATCAGTAAAGAATGGAGCAAATCTAAAGATAATGAGTTCAACTTTTGGTGGACTGTTTGAAGTTCCAGTGAAAATTGGGTGTTAGCTGGAAATTTGGGTTTTAAATTTAGATTGAAGATGTAAATAAGTTTGGGAGTCATTAACGTAAGTGAATTGGATAAAACTATGGGAATCAAAGGAATCATCTTGGGAGAAAAGTCACAGGAGAAGAATAAAGAACCTAGGAAACATTTTTGTTTTTAAGACCCACATTTAAAGGCTGGGTCAAAAAAGAGAAATCAGTGAACCTCTCAGGAGCAATCATGGGAGTAGACAGATATAAAGGGGAACAACATGAAAGCAGAGGAGACCATTGTTCTGAGATGTGGGTAAACAAGTGGTAGGTACTAAGACAGGTTGAAATGGAGCCATTGGATTTGGCAGGCAGGAGAGAGGTGACCTGCAAAGCTTTCCTGAGCAGTTTCCCTAAAGCAATGAGGTAGTTGCTGTGAATCAGAATCAGACTGTAGTGGCTGAGTCAAAAAGCTAGTATGAAAAAGTCGAGAATGCAAAAAGAAAATTTAAAGGTGCTAAGCTACACTGTCATCAAATGTTCATGGGGTGAGGGAGTGCGAGGGGAAGAGAAGAAATAAAGAAAATACTTATTGACTTGTTTTGGAGCTGACAAGACTGAAGGTCAATATGGGGTGGGGTCATTGATCAGAATGGTGAGATTATAGTACTGTATAGGCTACTCAGGGAGATATGGAAGTCAAGAAAGGGCAAATATAATAAATCATTTTACAAGAAAAGCCTGTAGGTCTCCAATGGGGTTTCTGAGCCAATTTAGCAGGAATGAAGGAGCGAGAGGGATGGAAGGTCAGGAAGTTGCAATATAAAAAAGGACATTGAGAGTCAATTAAGTGGGATGTTAGTTTGCAGCAGTGTGAAAAGGTTCCCTGAGCAAAAGGGATCAAGCTGCTGGACCTTTAAGCACAGGAAAGGTTTTTAATGGTGGGGAAGAGGGAAGATATTCTGTGGCCAAAGTCAAAGAACAAGTACAGCTGAAAGAATAGTCATGAAACCCAGAATAGAGGAAGGTCTAACTAAAAAGGAAGCAGTGTGAATCCTGATATATTGGGAACCTCAGCTGTATGAGGCAGTGTAAAATGGATAGATAGACTGAGCCAATTACGGAAGGGTTTGAAATGCTATTATAAGGATGAGAATTTTTATCTAGTGGATAACTAGGATCCCTAACAAAATATTAAGCAGAGGCGCTCCATGAAGTGGTTTTTATACATTTTATACATTTACCTGGACTGAAAGGATTGCAGAAAGGAGGAATCTATGCCCGTGGGTGGCATCAAAGAACTAGGTAGACAGGACACCCAAACTTTTTTGGAGCAGTGACATGAATGAAGGTAGTGTTAGTTATGAGCTGACAGGATTTAATGGCAAATTAGAAACAGGGGAAATGCATAAGAAAGAATTCAAGTGGCTCTCATGAAACATCAGATACCAAGCCTTCTACTGAGGAATAGGAATAAAGTAAGAGGCAAAGTGTGGCACTGGGGTGACCAGGCGAGTTTGTGATTTGAAAAAAGTAAATTTCTTATGAAGCTACAATATGGCAAAAGCACATAAACAGCTGCTATCTTGTTTTCTTTGATAAGACTGATGTGCAACAGAGCTGGACACTGCTAAAAGATTGTCAGTAGTAGGCATCGACCTGGCATGAAGAAATCAGAAAGAAGTTAGATGGCTCATTTGGTCATTTGGAGTAAAGACTTCTGGTCAACAGGCTCTGTTAATGATGGCTGGGTTCCAATTAAAAAGCCTTTAAGAGAGGATAATATGAAAAAGACCATTTAATCACACCTTGATTTTTTTTTCAGTCACAGCTGCACACGGGTAGCAGGCACCATGCTGGGAACACTACCTTTGATTGCAAAGCATAAAATTTTTACAGGCTCTTTTTTTTCCCTAATAAGTTAAAATTTAAGGTCTTTCCTATGTTGCACTTGGGTAATAATCCAGCAGAAAATATCCAAAAGTGCATAAATGGGCCCAGTTAAAATATTTTTTTAAAAAATCATTTTTGATGGTTCCTAGTAGTTACTAAGGTTGTGGAAAAATGTAGATTAATGAATACTTTAAATGAAATTTACTGTGTAATAGATTTAAAACTGGGCTAGATAGATCAGTAGTAACTAAGAGTAATGAAAACAATTCTTGAAATGGTTGTTTCATGGCAGAAACTTGACAGTCTTTAATTATATTTTTGGATTTTTTTTTCTAAAATATTTCCTTCAACTTTATTTTTATAGAAATAGAATGAGTCTTTTAACAACATGCTGTTTTATAATTACATGGAAGTATGCTACACAGTGGGGAAAAAGCATCTTAACAGTAAGTAGATTTTGCTTTAATTATTGGACCATCAAAAATGAGAATAAATATTGCCAGTGATGGCGTGTGTTTCCCTATGTAGAGTGTGATTCACAGATTTTTTTTTCTCCCCATGTAGACAATTATCTACCAAATTTTTACTTTAGTCCTATATTTAGTATCTCTGGTTCTTCAATGGATTCTTAAGTCACAGAAATACTTTTTTTTCCTCACTTTTTATAGAATAAGCAGCAGCAGTGTGTATTAGTTTCTTAGGGCTACCTTAACAAATTACCAAAAACCTAGTGGCTTAAAAAGACCAATAATTGATTTTTCATAGTTTTAGAGGTTGAAAATCTAGAAGCAAGGTTTTGGCAGGGCTGCCTTGCCTCACAAAGATCAAGGGAAGAATTCATTCTCACTTTTTCCACCTTTTGGAGGCTCCTGACCATTCGTGATGTTCTTGGTTTATAATTGTCACTTGGGTCTCTGCCTCTGTCTTCACATGGTGTTCTCTATTTTTCTATGTCTCCATGTCCTAATCTCTCTGTCACTCCTCTCCTTAGGACACCGGTCACTGGATTTAGTGCTCACCCTAATTCCAGGATAATTCCAACTTAAAATTCTGAACTAATAACATTTGCAAAGATACCCTTTCCAAATAAAGTGGCATTCTAAAGTCCTGGGTAGACATAAATTCTGGGGGGATAATATTCAATCGAATACAAGTAGTAATGATGATGTCTCAGCCTGTATTGTTTTACATTTTGAAAACTGCTAGCCAGACCAGCTGCAGAGGGAAGGGCCTACTGGGAACAAATGGCCAAAAATATAGAGGCCTCAGGATATAACACAGGAAGTGGTCTGGCAGTGGAGCTGTCCTTCAGGCTCTGCGTGTTCCATGGAGGATTTACTGGATGGACTCACAGTAAGATCCTTGGCCCTGTATAAGTCTCCAACGTCTCCCCCCCCCTTTTTTTCTGTAAATTAGAACATAATAAGCAAATTCTACCTTGATAGCCAGACCTAATTTACCACATTAGGACCAAAGAAGGGATAAAGTTAGTGTGGCACTTGAAGCAAATCAGTTTAGCTTTCCATTCAAATGCTATCATTTATTTATTAAGAAATATTATGAATAGCACTTTACACTTGTATAATATGTCTTTTCTCATTGAGCCTCACATAGACCAGTAAAAGTAGACAGGTGAACTGGGATTCAAACACTCGTGAAAAAAAAAAAAAAACATGTGGCTTATCAGTGAGTTCACTAAGTATTTTGTGAACATATGTTTGGTTCTGGGGTCTGGCTGGGAGGTCCCTGATCCAGAAATAGAGACAAGGTTTTGCTGACCATTGAGCCAGTGGCTGTTGATTATCTCACACACCATATTCGATATGGCCATGAAGTGGGGCTCTGGGATTGGAATTTCAGGTTTTCCATTTAGCTCTCTGAGTTTCAGATATTTCATATACAGGTTGGGAATAATAATAGTAACTACTTTATATACTTGTGGGAAAGATTAAATCATTTTATATAAGTAAGGCACTGAGAACAGTTCCTGGAACACAGCAAGTGTTCAGTAATATTAAATTATTTTTGCTACTATACCCAAGGTATTTTAATTGAATAAGAGCATATATGACCCCTAACCTCTGGGAGAGGATTATTATTTTTTAATACTAACATATTTGTATAATGTTTATAATGTATAATCATCTTCATACAATCCTTTAACAACCCTTTCAATGTACTCAATACAGTTTTAGGTTGTAAAGTTGGAGTTGAGAGAAGTTACGTGAATTGTTTAATTATACAAAGTGGCATCATTGTGGACTCAAATCTACTATTTCTGTCCTGTAGGCTATGACTTATGTCTTAGAGGAGAGGGAAAATAATTGGTGGACTTACAGAAACTTTAGTCCAGGTTACAGTGATATGAAGAATTGAACTGAGAAACACACATGCAAAAAAAAAAAATATTCTGATTTTGAAGTCAGGAAACTTGCATTTTAGCTTTTTCTCTCTTTTTTTTTTTTTGCCATTGGAGCTAGAAAATGATCATTCTTTTGGGAAGTCAATTGACTCTTAATGAGATAAATCCTCACTCCTCAAATCCATGTGATGTGTTCCAAGTGGTAGAGCTCTGGGTTGTAACATGCAAATCCTTCCTTCACTTGCTGAGTTTGTCTTTTCTGGAAATATGCAGAGTCTGGCTCGTGGAAGAAATGTGTTTGTATAATGTGCCGGTTGCCATGTGTTTGGGAGATGTTCCCATATGCTGTTGTTGATGCAACAGGGATGGGGCTTTTAAATGTTGATACTATGAAAATGTAATGTGATTGGACTTGGACAGGTGCCTGAAACAGACCACCCATCATATTTATTTTGCTGCCAAACAGGTCAAACAATTTCACTTGAAGGGCTTTGAACTTTCTTGATAGTGAATAATTCACATTTCATTTTAAATGCATACTGAGTTATACTGAAATATTCCTCTTGGAAACTACTTTTGGGTGCTTTTAAAATGTTTTAGGAGGGTCTCCCTATGTTGCTTAGCCAAGCTGTAACTCTTGATTCTCTTTCCTCAGCTTCTCTCCAGTAGATGGAATTACAAGGGTGTGCTACCGAACCTAGCTTGGTACATATTTTTTTCAAAGACCTTTTTCCTCCATTTTTTTGATTTTGGGATTTACATTGAAAAAAAAAAAACAACTCTACCTTGTTGTTAATCAGTGTTCAAAAGCCATCTCTCAAAAGAACAATCTATTTTATATATTTTCCTGGTGACTGGAAATGCCTCATTTCCCTAGTTCGTGCTCTGCTAGATGCTCTTCCATATCTCTTGCAGGATATTCCCTCCCTGGAGACCAACACTGTATATGACATAAAGAAGGCACTCCAGCAATGCTTGATAAAGTATGGGCCCATCTAGGTAATACAAGTCAATCTGGGTCTTAGCTCCTTTATTCTTTATTTAATGATCTGTTTCCCTGACTATTGAGGTCAGAGTTTCTGTTTTGAGAGTTCAGATTTTATTGAGATAAAGCAGAGCAATGGGAAGCTGCCTCAGAAGGACATATTTGATATTATTTCCCTCTTGTTGCTATTATGGTGTCAATCGGAACTATTATGTCAAGTCAGATTTTTATTTCAATAAACATCTGTAGAACTCACTTTTTTGTGTGTATATTTATTATAAAGAAGAGTGAGTTTCACTGGGTGTAGTGCACGCACCTGTAATTCTAGTGACTCAGGAGGCTGAGGCAGTAGGATCGTAAGTTTGAGGTCAGACTGGAAAACTTAGCAAGAGCCTTTCTCAAAATAAAAGATCAAATAAAAAAGGCTAGGGGTATAACTCAGTAGTAGAGTATCCCTGGGTTCAATTCCCCCATGGCACACACAAACATACACACACAAAAAAAAGAATAATTTGTTTCACTGTGGCATATTCATACAAACATGTAATATTTTTATCATGTCCACCTCCATTCCCCTTCTTACCCTCCCTTCCCATTCTCCATGACTCTCTCTCTTTTCTTTACTAGTCTCCATTCTACTTTCATGTTGTATTTTTTTTTCTAGGTGAGAGAAAACATGCAATACTTCTGATTCTGGCTTATTTAACTTAACAGGATCTCCACTTTCATTCATTTTCCTTCTAGTGACTTGATTTCATTCTTTTCTATAGCTGAATAATACTCTATAGCACATAGATACCACATTCTCTTTATCTCCATTTATCTGTTTATGGGCACCTAAGCTGATTCCATAACTTGGCCATTGTGAATTGTGCCTCAATGAGTATATATGGGCAGGTATTCATATGGTATGCTGTGTTAGCTTTCTAGCACTGTAAGAAATACCTGAGAAAATTAACTTAAAAGAGAAAGGGCTTATTTTGACTCACAAGTTTGGAAATTTTCAGTCTGTGATTTGTTGACCCCTTTTGTGCCTGTGATCAGGTAGCACAATATGGCAGTAGTGCATGCCAGAACAAAACTGCTGACTGCATTGCCTGGAAGCAGAAAAAACAAAACAAAACAAAACAAAACAAAACCCAAAAAACAACAGCAACAACAACAAAAAAAGAAGCAGGAATTGGAGGGTACTAGGGTCCCAGTATTCCCTTCAAAGACACATGCCCAATCACCTAAAGACTTTCATATTGGTCCCATCTTTTAAAGGTTCTATTGCCTCCCAATAGCATCTCCCTGGGGACCAAATCTTCAACACACAGACATTTGGGGGAACATTTAAGATGGAAACTATAGCAGCTATCCTGTCTATAGCAGCTATTTTGGAGACAAAAAAAAAAAAAAAAAAGGGTAAATAGACTCAGCCCTTTGTATTCAGAGAAGACTAATTTAAAAATTGTCTGTTAGCCCCACCCTAGCTATACCCCAAGCCTAAGAGAATGACCTTCCCCAATGCCCAATAAATTGTATTTCACCACCCCTAGGCTAGTGAAACTGACTTGGTCTAAAGTCTGTATCACCATATTCCTTTCATTTTGATAAATCACATATAACATGGGCCAGCATCAAGACATACAGGAAATTCCAGTTGATCACAGGGGAGAATATATCAATTTGTACTTCCTTAAAATTACATTTTTTAAAAAATTTATGCTCCACATAAGAGGAATCTTCCACTTTTCTTATAAATCTATTCCTTTGCCTAAGCCTTCCTATGACTCTCAGACTTCTATTCCCCTGCACTGAGAACCCCAATTCCCTGAGTGACAGCTCATACTAAGATTTTCCAGGGCCACCAGCTCCAAAAAGTACTTCTGTGACTGGGGTGTGGAGAGGTGGGAGGAAGGGAGCAGTGTTGGTTCAGGAAAAGACAATCAGATCATTTCCTCACAATTGCTTTTAGTAACTCACAGTTACAGAAGCATGTCATTAATTTCTCAGTTGGAAGTTTTTTTATGGCGATACAATGATCTCTTTCTCCCTTGAACTTTCTCGAGGTTTGTTATTTACCATCTTTTGTTGGGGGATAGGTTAGCCTAGTGGTTGAACATGTGGACTTTAGAACCACACTGCCTGGATTTCAACCCAAGCTCTACCACTTACTAATTGTGAGTTACCCTTCTTATGCCTCTGTTTTCTTATCTCTAAAATATGCCTTCTAATAGTACTTAATAAATAGGGATTAATATGAGGATTAAGTAACCTAACTATGTATTTATAAATCTGTAAAACAAAAGGTGGAATGTCCTAAGTATTCAAGACACATGGCTCTTATTATTCACTATTTCCAAATAGTCCTTAATCCTTCACGATTACAGTAAGATTTCTACTGTAAAAACCCCACAAATATGCAGCATTAAGTAAGTATACAGATGGGATCCTCAACAAAACTCAGAAGCAATGAGAAATTTTAAGTCACAAGAATCTCTTGGTGAGCTGATTAATAAATGGAAGATTTGATAGGTTTGAAGCAGGGCCCAACTGAGTGTATTATAAACAAGATCTCAAATGAGCAAATGATGCAAACAGTCCACAGATCATGTTTTGATCTCGAAATCTCACATTTTGGCAGTTTGGTAAGGTAATATACTCCTCTTACTCATTTATTTATTCACTTAATTGATCAATCAGTATGTGCTTTGAGCATTTGCTACATGCAAGAAATCATGCTTGAGTCTTTGGAAAGTCCATAATGAATTAAATACTGTCCTTTTTTTTTATCAAGAAACCCAAAATATAGGTAGGAAATAATATATGCTTTAATTTTTTAATGGAAAAAATTAAAGACATTCCATATTCTTTTAGCTGAGCAGTGGGATTAGAGGGAAAAACTTGGTCATTATGTTGGGTAAACATAAGAACTGATTCCCTGAACTCATAAGGGGCATATCCAAGAATCTTAAGAAAATGAATCATGATATTTTAAGAAAATGGGTCTTGAATAGACCATAACATCTAAAATATTTTCTACAGAAGAAATGTGAGGGCATAACTAAGGAAGTTTAGAAGAAAACTGATGAGTTAGCTCTCAATTAGGTTAACTGGTTTTTTTCACTTTGACTGTTGGGCCTTTATTTACTCCCAATGTACAACCATTAAGAACTTTTCCAACCATGCACTGTGGCACATGGCTGTAATCCCAGCAACTCAAGAGGCTAAAGCAGGAGGATTGCAAATTCATGACTAGCCTTGGAGACTTAGTGAGAACCTGTCTGAAAATAAAAAAAAATAAATAAAAGGGCTGAGAATACAGCTCAGTAGTAAAGCACCACTGGGTTTAATCTCCAGTACCAAAAAAAAAAAAAAAAAAAAGAAAAGAAGAAGAATTTTCAGTTTTCTTTCTTTGTGGCATAAGCTATTCTTTCCCCAAACCCATTACCAGAAACGAGAGAACATTGCATCAAACATGCACCCTAGTTATGTATGGTAAAACAGAGCTATTCCTCATCATTATAAGAATTAAAATAGAATAAAATTAAATTTTTTTCTTCTGGTATTAGACTTCTCTTTGCTTACAACCTGTCTAGTTGCAAGTCACTGTGAAAGTAAATTTACTATTTTTAACAAGCAAGAGTAAAAAGTTAAAACTGGCATTTTTTTTTTTTTTTTTGAGCAGGGACCTCAGGCAATATCTATAACCATAAAACTTGAAATGGAAATTCAGAGACATAGGCAAGTGCAAGCACCCTAGTGGTAACAGGAGGTGTCTCAGATCCAGGTTTAGGATTTTTTTTTGACAGATTTTTCAGCCATTCATCCTTATTTGTAAAACAAAATGAAAGGTGTTTGGGGCATTTACATGTAAAATGTTTGTATTCCTGATTGCATTGGTGTATTAATTGTATTACACAATACATCTTTGAAATAAATTTTTAGAAAAGTTTAAAAATAAATAATGTATGGAAGAAGTCTTAGAAATTTCTTTTTCTCCCCTTTTGGAGTAAGACCACTGAGAAGTTTATTTTATTAAGTCAATGATTTACGTAAACAGGGAAATTAAAAGTTCTTAATGATTAAAGAAAAGGGTAAAATCCTTCCATCCCTAGTGTCTTATTTTCTAAAACATTTTATTTAGTCCAGGAATGTTTATGAAATGAGGGCTTGAAATCCATTTCTGCACAGTTTTCTTTCACTGTAATTTTTCCCTAATGTTATTCCATCCTAGTTTGATAAAAGACTAGGACCTTCATTTGTGAAATGCAGAAGGTAGATTTTATGCTCTGGATCTAAAAGTACATTTCCCCCCCTTGACATACCACACATATCTGTTTCATCTCTCTTTAATTCCTGAGAGAGTTGATGAAAGAGAGCTGTTTTTCTCCTTAGGAATTTCCTTTGGATTATTCTTATTTCAGTATACTAATCCTCTGTTTTTAAGTTTCTTCTACAGAAATTACATATATCTCAAAGCCAGAGGATTTTTATTTCTAATTTGCAATGGGTTGCAGAAAAAAAAAAGGAATGCTTTTAAGCCTAAGATCTTGTTTCCCAAGAAGTCCTCAGAAGTAACAGGGAAAGTTCCTAGTTTGGTAAGGAAGGTGGAGGTGGGTGGAGACAAGAGTAGACATCAGTTTAAGCAGATTATCTCTGATGTTTTACAGGGTGTTAAAGGTCTTTATAAATACAAACCACAGGGAAACAGGGATCTGACAGCTGTTGGAAGAATGCCTGTGAGGAAGATACAGGAAAGGTGTGGCTGCTAATGTCCAAAAAAAAAAAAAAAAAAAAAAAAAGATGTCAGCAATTTTAATGAGAAAAATAAAGCCCCATGGGATGATAGCAGAGAGCAACTAGCTGGTGTTCATAATGTTGGGACTAACATCAGATCTTTAGTGGCTGTTCTTCCAAGTTGACAGAGAAGGAAATAGATGGGTCCCACACTTTATCAAAGATGCTAAGTTTAGACTAGATACTTAAGGAATAATTGCCTTGTGAAAATAGTCATTAAATAATTTTCTACTTGTTCGTTCATACCTGAGACAGTCAGGTAATACTTTTTGTTTCTTTCTCTTGCTCTCTACATAAACAAACAAACTGTAGTTGGTAGGTCCTGAGAGAGATGACTGAATTACACTGCTTACTTCTCTTCATTTACCACAGGGAGAGAAAACCTTTCTTTCAGAATCCCTGGATGAGCAGGCTTATGGCAGACACAGCACTTACCTCAACTTGCAAAAACAAATAGAACTGACAGGGTGTCATCTAGCCCTTACTTCAACAAGTTCTGTACCATCAAAGGCTTATATCCTCTAAAATAAAAGTGACAAGAAAGAGAGGGAGGTATCAGAATAATTCCTCCCAGCTGCAAGATTTAGAGCAAGGAGCCGT
The DNA here is from genome assembly GCF_045843805.1 of Urocitellus parryii. Lineage (NCBI taxonomy): Eukaryota > Metazoa > Chordata > Mammalia > Rodentia > Sciuridae > Urocitellus > Urocitellus parryii. The sequence continues at coordinate 100,524,494 of NC_135539.1, forward strand.
CAAAGGCAAAGTGTGCCTGATCCACTTAAGAACCCTCTCATTCTTTATGGAATTTGAGTATTAAATGAATCCCTGAGATTTTCTGGGTTCAGATTCCAGTTGTTTACTAACTCAAATAAAAGAGCCCACAAAAAAAAAATCAAACTGTTCATAAGGCTTTGTGCTTCAAATCATTCTTACCAAACATGTTGATGAGTTAAGTATAAATGAATCAGAAACATACGGTTCAAATTTCTGTGGAAATCCACAGGGTATATTAAGGGAATTAAAAGGAAATGTGTTAGGCCAAACATATTTAAGAATTTTACCAAACCAAAATCCACCAAAATAGTTTAATATTTTCTGGTGAGTCTGTGCCAATGTATTCTTCTTTAATAGTGTGTTTTCACAATTGCCTTAAACTTACATTTTTATACAATATGACAGATCCACAAATAATTGTAATGTATTAAAATGAAGTTACCAAGTAATCAAATTTATCACAGCTAATGATGCTACCTCTAGACATAATTCAAAGATATTAAAAATCCTAGGAAATTTGGACCAGCTTCTAAGAAGCAGAATTTTGAAGTGGTGAAGTTGAAGTCATACAATATATTGGATTTAAATCATTTTGAATGCATGGATTCTTTTAATTCATTTATCAATATTTAAATTTGTTTAAGTCACTGTCTCCAGGTGTTTTGGGGGCCAGACATATTTTAAAATATAAATAAATCAGATATGAATTATGTCTTCAAGGAATATACCAAACTCTAATTTAGCCTATGCTAAATTATCATACACTCAGAGATATTTTAATTTTTACTAGACCGTTTAATTATAAGCAATATTATAGGATTTCTTTTAAAGTGAGTTTCCTAAAAGGAGAAGAGTCTATTCTCCCAAGAAGCATGTACAGAAAGTGAAATAAATTTATATAGTACTTGTCTAACAGTATATTTCAGAAAATAACTGTTTCTCACTGTAAAAATAGATGTGAATTATCTCTATATGAAATTCTTCAAGATAACCTGGCTTTTTTTTTTTTTTTTTTTTTTACTATTAGTCCTACAAGTGAAAGAGAAGATTGGGTTAATTAAATTCTGTTTTTGTTATTGGTAGTTTAGAATTCTCAAGTGACTACTTCTAATTTCATTAAAGAATATTATGCAAAAGAGAAGCACAATGAAGAGAGGGGAATTTAGCTTCTTATCTGTTTTCTCAAACAATATAAAACCTTTTAGAATCAGAGTTCTTGTAGGTGAAGAAAAGAAGGAGGAAGTCTGCACTTTAGGTATCAAAGTAATATATGATAATTCTAAGAAGGTCTCAATAAGCTGTATTTATGATTTAAATTCATAAAGGTTTATGAATGGTGCATACACTGAGGCACTGACATTGATACACAAATGCAGTTGTCCTTGAAGGATTTTTTTTTTCTCACCTTATCTTTTTTGGAAAAGGCAATATCCTGAAATGACAATATCCATGAAGCAATGACCCTTGAAAAGGGCAACCCCTGGGATTGAAGTCCTTTGGGGGCTGTGGTAATTAGGGTCTCTTCCCACAATGGGCCCTGGAAGGGCAACCCCTTCCCTGAGAGAACCAAGGCCTGGGGCATCACCACTACAAAGAGCCTTGGTGTGAGTAGGACAAAGTATACAGGGTGCTTTCCTAACAAGTCCAGAAGGCAGATCATTGAGTCAAAGAGGATTATTCTTCCACCTGAACATCTCAAAGAGTTTACCATGCTAGTTTTTGGACTTGTTTGAGCCTCTCCTTTCTTTCTTATTTCTCCCTTTTGGAATGGGAAGGTTTATCCTATGCCTCTCCCACCATTGCATTTTGGAAGCAGATAACTTGTTTGGTTTCACAGGTTCACAGTTGAAAAGGAATTTTGCTTCAAGATGAATCCTACTGAAATAGGAACAGGAATTTGGGGATACAGAAAAAGAAAGACTGAGTCTCAGAAAAGAAGTGCCCAGGAACCATTGGAATGCAGAAAATGCCCCTGAACTTTTGAAATGCAAAACAGGCATTCCAGAGCAACCCAGACCAGGTCCTTAGCCTGGGCCCTTGGCCTGTGCCTTTGACCCATGCAAAAAATTAACATGAAGGCAATGCACAAGGTTTAGAAAAACTGACCACAAAGCTGTATCACTCTTCCCTGACTCCTCCCCAATCCATGCAAATCTCATACTCATGGCTAGCAGCTTGAAGAATGGTGGGCGAACAACTCTGGTCTTGTGGAAGCTTTAAAGAGTGAACAGGTGGATATCAGAGCTCCCAATCTGGAAAGAATAAGATGATACACTGTTTTTGTTTACTTGTTTGTTTTGTCATTACTACTGTGTGCATAAACACGAAGTGGCTCATTTGGGGGTCTTTTGGAGATAATGTTTAGAGGTGATTGGGTGCTATTAAGGATATATCAGAAACTAGGAGCTCTCTGGAGAACATAAATAACTCAGATTCTAGCTTGTCTCTCATCAGTAGCTAAGATCTCGCTAGTGAGTATGAGCAATATTCCTTGAAGGTTCAGCTCTTAAAAAGAGTTTGTATTTACCTCCAATACAATAAGCTATTGCACAAGCAATTGCTTTTTTACTGTCTTTTAAAGTTACTAACTTTGAAAGTCTACTTCACTTGATGGGGATAATTTTTAGCTTCAAATTCATGAAGATAAATTTAATGAGTGACTTCATCTTCAGTTAAGCTGTGAAAATTAATTAATGAGAGTTAGTGACTGCACATGCTCTGCTTTGTGCACCAGAGGCATCTGTTACCTCTCCCTCCCCTAGACATGTACTTTCTCACATGACTATGTATTTACATCTCTGCTGGCAATGTCCTCCTCCAATTACTGCCTAAGTGAATTCCTCCTCATCTTTCAGATAGATCTTTCCTAATCCTCCTTCCTAGCACCCAGTTCTCCTCTGCTCGTGTGTGTGTGTGTGTGTGTGTGTGTGTGTGTGTGTGTGTGTTCTCATAGTTTTTTCCTAGCCTTAGCTATTTATGTGGTGGACGCTGTACAACAATGGTTGAGACTGTGGCACCAGAGGGCCTAGACTCAAATCAAAACAGCAGGCTTCGCGATCTTGGACCAGTCACTCAAATCTTGAGGCCTTTGTGTTCTTACTTATAAGATGATGGTGATTTACCTTATATGCTTTTTATAAGGAATAAAAAGTTAATATATGCAAAGAACTTAGATTTATCTAAGTATTTTCTTGTATCAATTGCATGCACTGATTTTATAAGATGATATTTGTATGATATATATTTATAGCATAAATTGTTGGCATAAATATTGTTAATAAAGAGGAAACTTGTCAATAAATAATTAATATTTTAGAAAGTTAAATCATACAAGTTTAAAAAGACATACTTTGATATTATCCATATTAAACAAATTAACCGGAACACTGCCAGATCTTTATTATATAGTGCCTTACTCCTGTTTTGATTTTTAAATTTCCAGCCTTACTTTAGAAAAATAATGTTTACTTCTGTTTTGAATCTTTACTAATTAAACCTGGCATAAGAAACCTAAGCAAGCTTAAATATTAACTAATTTTGTCTTTATTTCCTCTAAAACATGTGGAATATGTTTGCTTTATTATTTTAAAGGTTTGCTTTATTGATCCTTTTATATGATCTTTACTACAAAAGGTTTTGATGAAGTGGAACAGTCTGCTATAAATCTCGTAATAATAATGATATATTATTAAGACCTCGTGTACATTTTCCCTTATCAGTTGCCAGCCATTCCACTGGGGCTTTAATTTTTACCATCCCACTTTCAAAAATTTCCCAGTTATTCCAGGATGTGGGTTCCCAGTGCTCCCTGGCTCTGCAATTGGTGTACTTTCTCAGGAAGTAGCAATCATTGCTGTTATTATTTGTGTCAGTTCTTCTCCCCTAATACTAATATAAAATACTACATTTCTAATTAGTATTTTTTCAGCAGAACAGCTTTTACCTTTGTTCCTTTATTCTGAGAATGTACTCGAAGAGCCCATTATTTCTAGCTGAAATACTTTCCTGTGGTTTAGCATTTAATCCTCTCATTCATTGTGAAAGCTAAAATCCCTGACCTTGCTTCTACTTATTTTTACATATGGCACCTCTAAGTCCTCTGTATGTGGTTTCTTTAGGTTTTTTGAAGACTTTCTGCATATAAAAATTTTATATCCCTTTTCCCACTTTAGTGTAGTAGCCTATATAATTCTTTCTCTGGTTGGTCTTAACTTGAAATATTTTCAATTACTGGATCTTGAGCAGCTTCTGAAATATATTTCATCTTCCCATAAGCCTTCAGAACACTAAATCAGGGTGACTTTTTCTTTCAAATTCAGTCCCCTCATTTTTCCTATCATATTGTGAGTTGCCTACTGAATTCATATGTACTTTATGTATATATTTATTTTAAAAATTAGATAAGATACATTTATCTTCCTTTCTTCTTTTTATTATAGTTTCTTGGCCTCACATATTTTTTTAACATAATGTAAAACTGAGCTTCTGAAATTAAGAATCTTGCATTTACTCAATATAGCTGCTGCCCATAGCTTTCTGAAATGTCTTTTCATGGAACCAAAAGAAGTAGTCTAATCCCTTATTCCAAAGCTATTTTTAAGTGAAGAAAAAGATACAATAACATGATAAGAGGAAATATCATCTCTTTATGAGGACATTGGGAGGACAATGAGCACAGAAAGTAATATGGAAGATCAGATAGATCAGACAGGGTCAGTGAAAGCAGAAAATCAAGTAGGAATATACTATTTAAAGAGCTTAAAAATACAGAAAAGATACTTGCATCTCATTAAAAAGATCTCTATTTCAACAAGCAAACAAAGCAACAAACACAACAATAAAACCATTTTCTTTCTGTAAGAAAACCAACATCCTCTCTCTGCATCAGTTATAGAGGTTACTATTACAATATTTTCACTCCTATAAAAATCACGAGGCATCAATTCTTCCACTCTCTTCCTCTGCCATTTTAGCATCAGTTATCTATAGTCGTATACACATTATTTCATGTAATCTTCAAATCTTCAAATTAGAGATGATCTCCCATTTTTCAGATTAGGAAATCAAGAGATAAACTTCCCAAGATGATTTAGCTAGAATCTGGCCTGGGAGAAATACTAAGATATACATATTACATATACCTTCTATCTTTTTTCCCTGCCACAAAAACATTTTTTAAGTAGAAAATTTTCTAAAAATTCAGAGAGATGGAAACTCCAAACTGATACAGCTTACAAATATTAGCTTTAGTTTAGTGGCTTCACTAATATTTAAAGGTTTGGGGTTCCAAAAAGTTGCTTTTTGTAAACTTATTGACAATAATACATGAATTAACATTAATAAAGGATATCAAGCATTGTGAGAGTCACCAGGCCAATGATTCCTCAGTAAATAGCAAGAATGTTGGCCCAGAGATTGTATTTCAACTTTTTTTTCATCTTGTTACTATTACTGGGTATATTAGCTGATGCCACCCAGTAGGTATATTAAATTCAATTTGAGCTTGAGGCTGTCTCCAGGTTTGAGTCCTTAAATAATATGTTGATCAGCTTTCCATCACTATGACCAAAGTACCTGAAAAGAACAACTGATAAGTGGAATGATTTATTTTGACTCAGTTTCACAGGTTCAATCCATGGTCAGCTGGCTGTAAGGCAGAAACAACATGGTGGAAAACTGGTCAACTCATGGCACCTGAGAAATGGAAAGAGAAAGAGAGGAGCCAGGGACAAGATACATTCCCCATGTGCAAATGCAGCCATACTCACCTGCCTAAATTTATCACCAAGTAGTCCATTCAAATTATTAATCCATCAAATTTATCAATCCACTGGTTAGGTCAGAGCCCTCGTGATACAGTCATTTTCTAAGAACCCCACTTTGAATCTTGATGCATTGGAGACTATGCTGTTAACATATGAATTTGATGGGGGCTGGGGATGGGAGACAATCCAGATCCACACCATAATACACGGCAGATTGCAGCCTGACTTGGTAAATGGATTAATTGAAATCCTTATTTAGCAATATGCTTTTGTAACAAGTGGCTACCTCTTAATCAATTAAAGAGCCTCAGTCACTCACAGGAGCCACCTGATTCAAATAAGGCAAAACCACTATAACCACTTTAGCTGTCTTTGTACATCACTCTTGTTTCTGTCTATAGATGTCATCTAATCATCTTGCTGGTTCTTTCAATATTCTCTGATTTTGAGGGATGCTCAAATCTATAATCATGAGTAGATGGCAGCTAAGATCTTTAAATTTGTTGTAATTTTGTGTTTTGTCAGTTTTGGCAGCCAATGTCAAAGGCCCTAAAGACATTGCTGGTGACCTAAGTCTGCTTGAGGAGTGCATGAAAGGCCCCCTCCCTGTCTTCCCCACAGAGCTCCTCTCCCAGGGCAGTAGATAAATCCCTCTTGGGTGGGACTCTGCTTTTTTTGCACGAAGCCTATGATCTTTTTGGCTTCAGAATCCAGGATTGTTTTGTTCTGTATGAGTATATAAACTTCTGGGATTTTCAGTGGCTTATAAATCACAGCAGAAACAGAACTGCAAGGAAGGCTCAAGTGTATGGATCACACAGAACCTGGGAAATCACTGACAGATTGGTCAAGAGCACCTCAGAGCCAAAGCCACACCTGGATTGGTGGGCACAGTTCAGTCACTTACGAATTTTTAGAGCAACTATCACAAAACACTAAGATCAGTGAGAGGACAAACCAGACACTCAACTGGGTGGGCAATGCTCACCAGTCTCAAAAAAATGTCTTAAATTGTGAGGCACACTGTGAGCATTATATAACCAAACCCTAGGCTTTTATTTTGGTTTTGAGAGACCCAGGATACAATGTAAAAATGAGATCCTTAATTTTTAAAAGAAATAAGTTGTCTGTTTTCTAGGTTTGCCTGCTTTTTACACATGTAGATAGTCCTTGGCTTACCATGGTTTGATTTAAGATTTTTTACTTTATAATGGTGAGAAAATAATATGCATTCAATAAAAGCCATATTTTGAATTATTTTGAATTTTGATCTTTCTCAGGCCAACAATTAGCAATACTATATTCTCTTCAGATGCTGGACAGGCAGCAAGCTACAACTCCCAATTAGCCATGTTCTCTTATATGCAGAGAAAACAAAGGAAAACAAAGGTGGTTATGGACTTCCTAAAAATTAAAGTGAGGTTAGTAGAGGAAAGAGACCAAGGAATGGGAGACAGGGAGGGAGATGGGAAATGCTGGAGAGTGATATTGGCCAAATTATATTGTTATATTATGTGCATGTATGAATATGTAACAGCAAATTCCATCATGTACAGCTATAATGCATTAATAAAAAATGTGGAAAGAGAAAAACAAACCAACAAAAACAACCAATACTCTACAGTGGAGTATGTTGCCAGTGGTTTTTGGATAGTTATTCAATAAATTACATGAGAACTCAAATACTTAATTACAAAATAGGCTTTGTGTTGGAAGACTTTGTTCAGCTATAGACAAACAATATAAGAGATCTGAGAATGTTTAAGGCAGACTAGGTGAGGCTATGATGTTCAATAGGTTAAATGTATTAAATGCATTTTCAACTTACAATGGATTTATTGGGATGTAACCTTATTGTAAGTCAAGGAGTATTTATACATCTATACAGATCTCTCTCTCTCTCTCTCTCTCTCTCTCTCTCTCTCTCTCTAACACACACACACACACATACATGCACACACACACATGCACACTCACACATATACATAAAGTGGGTAAAATAGTGGCTGGTACTTATTAAGCTTTGAGGTATTACCTATTATTATTATTATCCTAAGGCAACTATTTGTAAAATGAGAAGAGAGAAATAAATGTGATATGAAGTGTAGGAGCTATGTGAGATTGAGAAGCGCAGGTTGACATATAGCAAAGAGGCAGTAAAGAGGGAGAGTGGACTGTAGTGGGATGAGTAGAGGCACCATTGTTCTTGATGCTGTCTTTATTGACTTGCTGGCTTGCATTTGGGTTGATCATAAATAGTACTGGGTATGGGAGTGCCCAGCTTAAACCAAGGGAAGAAAAGGGGAGAAATGTCAATAGGAGGGAGAACCTTGGTTAGTCAGAATTGCTGCTTGGCTCTGACTTTCTCAATAGGCCCAGTCAGAAGTTGGATAGGAAAGTAGCTGGTAAATTTCCAGATGTGTGTCAGGAAGAGGAGGAAGAAAATTAATGACCTCACAACCTGACATTAGGATCATGATGGGGACATGAACTTTGATTTTAAAAAACTGCTGAAAGAGCCCACAAAATAATAATAAACAGTGCTGTACCATTTGTCCTTAACTCTGGACCCCAGACAATATTTTTGGTCAAACAAGTTGTTAAGAGAAGATGCTGAGAATTAAAACATGGAGCAATCCATAGCCAATTTAATCCCGTTAGAATTTGTAAAAGCTGCTTTTAAACAATTGATCTGTATCTTCCCAGTGCAAACAAAAAGGAAATTTTGCAATTATTTAGTTTGTTTGATGAATTCAGACAGCCGAACTGTATTACTCATTTTTGTATGATTACCTGATCCAAAAAAATTCACTTGGAGATTTAAATTGTTTAGTTTAGTAATCTAAATTGATCAGATTAATAACATTTCAATGATTTTGGGTTGAATTTCATGCAGTTCTGATTTTTTATGTTCAATTATTTTCTATATTTCAGCTGAAATAATCAAAGGGGATGAAATTAATCTGAGATAATTAACTTATACATAGCATTTTATCTTTATTCAGCTATTACCAAAAAAATTTTCTCCTTGATCAGCCATATTCTTGCTCTCGAGCAGTTTTTTGCTGGTGTTCATGAGTATTATAGAATAGCAGCTGGAGCAATTGCTTATGATACTACTGAAATATTTTCCACATTCACCCTTATTTTCGTCTTGACTCCTTTCCTTCCTTACTTTCTCCTCCTTCTTTCTGTTTGTTCCTTTTTTGATCTATACAGTTAACAATCACACCCTTCTAATGGATGTGAGGTAGCCTTTTGCGATAGTGATTTGCATTTTTTCCCTAATGATAGTGATGTTGATCATGTTTTTCTGTGCCATTTGGGTCTTCTTTGGAAAAATGTCTATTCAAGTTCTTTGATCTTTTTTTTTTTAATATATCACAGTGGAATGCATTACAATTCATGTTACACATATATAGCACAATATTTTATATCTCTGGTTGTATACAAATTATATTCACGCCAATTCGTGTCTTCATACATGTACTTTGGAGAATGATATCCATCACATTCCACCATCATGTCTACCCACTCTTTGGTCATTTTTTAAATCAAGTTGCTTTTGTTGTTGTTGACTTTCTGAGTTCTGTATTTAATCCCTTAAAAGATACACAATTTGTAAAGATTTTGTTCCATTACATGGGTTGCCTTTCTTTTTGGTATTGGGGATTGAATTGAACTCAGGGGCACTTTACCACTGAGCTACAGGCCCAGAATTTTTTAATTTTTATTTTGAGACAGGGCCTTGCCAAGTTGCTGAAGACCTTGCTAAATTGCTGAGGCTGACCACGAACTTTCAGTTCTCCTGCCCTTAGCCTCTGGAGTCACTGGGATTATAGGCGTGTACCACCAAGCCTGGTTTGGTGTTGTTTATTGATGTACAAATTTTATTTTCATGATGTCCAATTATTTTGGTTGCTTGTGTCAATTCCAAGAAATCACTGCTAAATCTGTCATGGTCAATATTTTGTCTAGTATATTTTTGAAGAGTTTTATAGTTTCAGGTCTTACATTGCAGTTTTTTAAAAAAAATTATTATCTATTTTAAGTTATTTTTTGTATATGGTACTTGGTAATAGTCCAACTTTATTCTTTTGCATGGGGATATATGGTCCTTGTAAAATATAATTAAACCATATATGTGAAGGTTTATTTCTGGGTTTTCTATTCTATTCCTTTCGTATTTATATCTGTCTCTATGCCAGTACTACACTGTGTTGATACTTTAGTTTTGCTAAGTTTTAAAATCAGCAAGTATGAGTTGTTCAGATTTTTTCTTCTTTTTTAAGATTTGTGTTGCCTACCCAAGGTCCTTTGAGATTACATATGAATTTTAGAATGGATTCTTCTATTTCTGCATAAAACATCATTGAGATGTTGATAGGGATTTTATGGAATCTGTAAATTGTTTGAGTAGTGTTAAGTTGAGATGCATTTCCATTTATTTATGTGTTTCCATTTCTTTTGGAAATATTTTGTACTTTTTAGTATAAATCTTTCATCTCCTTAGTTTCTAAGTATTTTATCTTTTTGATACTATGATTAATAGAACTTTTTTAAAATTTTCTTTTCATATTATTAATTATTACTGTATAAAAAATAAAACATTTTTTGTGTGTTGACTTTGTAGTCTGTTATTTTGCCAGATTAATTTATGATTTCTAACAAATTTTTCCAGAATCTTTAAGATTTTCTACATTAACCAACATGTCATCTGAAAACAGAGATTTTTTTTCACCTATCTTTCCCAACTTAGATGCCTTCCATTTTCCCTTCTTGACTCTGTCCAGAATGACTAGTACTGTACTGATTAAAAGTGGCAAGAGTGAGCGCCCTTGTCTTTTCCTACTCTTAGAGGAAAAAAATTTCAGTCTTTCACTATTGACTGTTAAGTGTGTCACAGACTTTTTCAGACATGACTTTTATTATCTTGAGAAAGTTTAATTCTTTGTAGTTTTTTGAGAGTTTTATCATGAAAGAGTATTGACTTTCCTAAAATGATTTTTCTGCATCAACTTAGATAGTCATTCAATTAATTTGGTGAACAGTATTGATTAATTTTCATATTTGAACTATCCTTGCATTCCAGGAATAGATCCCACTTGGTCATGATGCCTAGCCTTTATAATGTGCTGTTGAAAATTAAGTTTGCTAGTGTTTGTTGAGCATTTTTATATAAATGTTAATAAGGAATATTGACCTATAATTTTCTTTTCTTGTAGTGACTTTGGTTTTGGTAGTAGCATAACTTTGGCCTCATAAAATGAATTAGGAAGTGTTCCATCCTCTTCTACTTTTTGAAAAAAAATTTGAGGAGTATTGGCATTAATTCATCTTAAAATGTTTGAAGAATCTACTTTTGAAGCCATCAGGTCCAAGTTTTGTTGTTGTTGAGATATTCTTTGATTTCTAACCCAATTTTTCTGCTAGTTACAAGTAGAATCAGATTTCTATTACTTTCTTATTTAGTTTGTAAGTTTTATGTTTCTAGGAATTCATCCATTTCATTCAGGTTCTCCAACTTGTGGATGTAAAATTGTTCATAATGGTACTATTTGGTAATCTATGTATTTCTGTAGAATTGGTAATTGTCCCCCTTTTCATTTCTTTTATTCCCTCTTCTGGTTCTGGGGCTCGACTCAGGGCCTCACACATTCTCATTGTGAATTTGACCACCTAGGTACACCTCCATCCCCCATATTCATTTTGATTTTACTTACTTCTTTTTCTCCCTTAGGTATCCAGACAAAGGTTAGTCAATTTTGTCAATTCTTTCGAAGAAAAATGTTTTTGTTTCATTAATTTTGTCTTTTGTGTTTCTGTTCTCTAAATTGTTTGCCTCTGCATTAGTATTTTTTAATTTCTTCTTATCTACCAGTTTTTAAAAATATTTTTTTTATTTATTTATTTTACTTAGATGGACACAATGTCTTTATTTTATTTTTATGTGGTGCTGAGGATGGAACCCAGGGCCTTGCACGTGATAGGTGTGCAATCTACAGCTGAGCCACAACCCCAGCCAGTTTTAAATTTATTTTTTTCTAGTTTGTTCTGTTGTAAATGTAGATTGTTGATTTGAAATCTTGCTTTTATAAAGCTGCCATTTATAGTTTCTGTCTTAGAATTGTTTTTGCTTCTGTTATTGATTTCTAAGTTTATCCCATTGTGATAAAAAAAATATTGTTTATGGGATTTCTCTCTCTCTCATTAAAGCTACTGAGAATCTTTTTTTCTTTTTTTTGCAACAAGAATTTTACTCAGAGGTACTTAACCAAAGAGCCACATCCTCAGCCCTTTTTATATTTTATTTAGAGACAGGGTCTCATTAAGTTGCTGAGGGACTCACTAAGTTGCTGAGGCTGGCTTTGAACTCACAATCCTCCTGCATCACCCTACCTAGCTGCTAGGATTACAGGCCCAGCTGAAGCTAAGGAGTCTTAATTTGTAGCCTAACTTATGGTCTGTTCTGCAAAATGTACTATATACTTGAGAAGAATGTATATGATTTTGAGGTTAAGTAGAATGTTCTATATCTGTTAGATCTGGTTACCTTATTGAAATAAGTGCTCTATTTCCTTACTTATCTTCTATTTGTTCTATTTATTATTGAGAATGATATTATTTCAAATAATATCATGTAGAATATCATAATAATATCATGTAGAATCCAATTATTATTGTAGAACCATTAACTTTCCTTTCAATTCTTTCATCCTCTGCTTCATATATTTTAATGATTTTTTATTAGGTACATAAATGTCTAGAAATATTATATCTTCAGTATCATTGACTTCCATATCATTATATAATGATCTTCTTTGTCTTTTGGAAACTTTTTGGATTTAAAGTCTAACTTGTTTGAAATTAGTATAACTGAACCTGATCTCTTTGGTTACTATTTGCATAAAATCTTTTACTTTCAAACTATTTGTAGCTCATATGTAACACATAGTTAGAACATGTGCAAACATACTACCAATTTCTCCTTTGATTGAAGAATTTAATATATTTATACTTAAAGTAATCACTCATAGGAAAAGATTTACTTCTGTAATTTTAGTATTTATTTCCTATATGCTTTGTGACTTTTTAAATTCATTTCTTGCATTGCTATCTTCATCTATGTTTAGTTGATTTCTCATAGTGAAATGCTTACATTCCTTTTTATTACTTTCCTTTGTATAATATAGCATTTTCTTTGTGATAAACAGAGATAGCATTCAATATCATAAGTTCGTACAATTCAAATTTGAATGCATTAATTTTGAAACCAAAAAGCTTTTTTTTCTGCAATAGTTCTGTCTGTATTCCTTCTACTTATTACAGAATTACATCTTTATGTACTGTGTGCCCTAAAACATACAACAATCCTTCCAAATGCATTATTCTCTTAAATTATATAGAAAACAGAATGTGGAATTATAAGTCAAAGTTATAATTAATATTGGGTTTTTAGACCAGTAATTATTTTTTAATGTATTAGTCTCTTAAATTTAATATATTAGTGGAGTTACAAATGATTGTTACAATAATACCAACTTTTAAAATTGCCCATGATTTTTATTTCCTCACATACTTCAGGTTTTTGTCTACTCTCCTTTTATTTCATCCTGCGTGACTGCCTTTAGCATTTTTTGCAGAGTAACAAACTGGTAACAAACTCCCTCAGCTTTGATTGCCTGAAATTTCTTATTTTTTTCTCTCCTTTTTTTAAGAACAGTACGGCCAGATATAGAATTTTGTTTAAATTGTTTTTCTTTTAGTACTTGGGATATATTGATGCACTGACTTCTGACCTCCAAAATTTCTTCTAAGAAATTTATTAATGATCTTATTGAGGATTACTTGTATGTGATGAGTCTTTACTCTTCTGCTACTTTCAATATTCTCGATTTTTCTGAAGCAGGATTAGAATTTGTTTCACTGTGATTCTTTGAGTTCATCTTACTTGGAGGTTTTTTTTTTTAATATTTATGTCTTTTACCAAATTTGGGAAGTTTCCAGCCATCGATTTTCTTATATCTGCCAGAGTCAATTTTAATTATTTTGCTTTTCAGCCCCAGAATTTCTTTTTGTTTTCTTTAATGTTTTCTGTCAATTTATTGCTACTTTTATTTTATTTGTGCTTTTTTTTTTCTTGACTTTCTCTACATCTTTAGTTCTCTGGGCATCCTTAAAAAGTTGTTCTAAAATCATTGGGTTATGGGGATGTATCATGTAGTCTCTTTAAAGAATGATATGTGTTTATTTACTTAATTTTCTTTGAATAAGTGGTACTTTCCTTTGAAGGCTTTGTATTTTTTGTTGTTGAAAACTGGATATTTGAACCTAGCAAAGAATGACTAAATATTAGATTCAGTTTTCCAAGATTTGTCTGTGTTTTTTCTTTCCATCTTTTACTTTCTTTCTTGGATTTTTTTTTTGGTTAGTTTTTTTGTTTGTTTGTTTTATTATTTTTGATTTTGATTGTTGAAGGCTATCTCTGTGACTGGGATATATAAATTTAAGATCTTCTCAGGCCTTTGCTAAAGCTTTCTCTGAGCATGTGTTATAACTTTATAATTTCTCCCATATATACAGTTGTTTTTTAAAATATCTTAATCTCTAATATCTGGATCCCAGAAGGAAGAAAACAGAAATATGCACAAGGGGATTGGGTGGGGAGTCAGATCCTTGACATTTCCAACTCTTCCATGTTCCCAGATTCTACTTACAAACTGGCCAATTTTATCTTCAATGGACTCCAATCTCTCTGTATCTTTATTTTCCCATTTTGTGTCTAAGGTATCCTGGGGTTTTATTTTGCTTTATGCCACATTTATTCGTAGCTTGTACTCTATCAAAACCCATCTTTTCCCTGAAGTATACAACCTCAGAACATTCCTTCCTTTTGGTTGCTTCATAAAAACAAAACAAAACAAAACAAAAAACTTCTTTTCCTAATGTTTGTTTTCTGTCTATGAGAAAAGCAGGCTAATTTGAATAATAAAAAAGCAGGCTAATAAAGGTTCACACAGTGAATTGAATACATTTTGAAATATCTATGTCTACTTTCAAAATGTATTCAATTCACTGTGTGAACCTTTATTAAACAATATTGTCTGTTCATGTATCATTCAACAACTAACTGATCTCACTGCCTCAGATATTATCTCCCTGAGGTAGTCTCTATGCAATCACTAGAGTAATTTTCTAAAACATAATTCAGGTTATCATTCTTCTGTTCAAACTTCTTCATAATTCCTTAATTTGTTAATAATAAAAGCCAATACTCTTACTTAAATTGTCAAGGCTTGGGTTTAGCCTCCATCTCATAATTCGTCTTCTCCTTCCTTGTTTGCTCACTCTGTACCTTGGATGCACTAGGTGGGTTCTTGACCCTTGCTGTGTCCCTGTCCAGACATTCTTCCCCAGTTGTCCTCCTTCACAGTTTTCAATTCCTTTATTAAATGTCTTCTCAGGTTTTCCAAAAATCTTAATTAACATTGTAACCTTCTCAGTATCTCCTGTTGTCCCCAGCCTCATTTTTCTCCATACTCTTTACCATCATCAGCATATTTTATATATGTTTGTGTTTTTTCAGCATCTATCTTTCCTTCCTAGAAATATAAAGTCCTAAGGGCAGTGTGTTTGTCTTTGCCTTTTTTTTTCTGCTTATAATCCCAAATGTACAATATTTTCCATGTGTTGAAAGATCAGTAAATACTTGTCAAATGAGAGATTATATATTTATAGTAATTTACAAATTGTCCTAAAGTCATGCAATATATAAGAATTTTAAGAAGATGCTTAGTTATGTTCTGAGAATGAATTTTTTGAGTCTTGCTTTAAAAAAAGAAAACGCTAATAAGCATTTTGTAACTGCAAGGTAAATGTGGTCACATATTATCAGTTTCATATGTTCGCAGTGAACTTGGAAAAAAAATTGTGGCAAACCTGAAAAGAAAAGAATATGTTAATAAATATCATCAAATAAAAGATTGAATGGTAGTTTTCTTTCTTTTATCTCAATTATCTTCTTATTCCTTTTCCAGAAGAAAGTGTAGCAGTTTACCATTAGTTCTAAATGATTCTTCATTGTGCTTTAAGTCATGTAGGGCTATGCTCAACCTGATTATTATCTTTATTTTATACATTATATGTTTATATATTATGAATCTTTTTATGGAGACATACTCACCCTGGGTAATATTCAACTTTTTAGGAAAAAATAAAATGAATGAATAATTGTGAACCTGTTAACCCTTAAGTAACTGAGGCAACTGTACATATCCCTCAACTAAATCTTTTACTGTGTTCATAATAATCATTCCTATCCCTTTGTGAAAACAATCTAGTACAGACTGAAGCATTTAACATCTTTCAAGATAAGCTGTGGCATCTCATGGAGTATAAGCCATGCCTAAGGACAGGTAATCATAGGAGTAGAAATTATTTAGCTTTAAAGCTAAAACCTGTTTAATATTATCTTTTGTTTTCCCATATTGTTTCATCAAAGCAAAACTCTCAGAACATGAAACAATGTGGCTAGTGTGGCAGATAAAAAACAAAAACAAAACACTACGATATTACCCTCTGGCTAGTTGAGGGCAAAGTCACATTAAGCTTCCATCTGCCTAGATTCCGGCCTTAAAAATCAAAAGAAAGAGTTGAACATTGAAAAGCCTGCTTAAAAGTAAAGACCAGGGTCAAACAGGAGACAGAGAAGCAGCAAGAATCCTTACTATTGGCCTATTATTTTCCACTTTCCGAATAAGCCCAAGAGGAGCTGTATAATGCATATACCATTTTTTTTTTTTTTTTTTGTCACCCAGAAGCCAAGTATGGGTTTCTAGGCTTTTCCAAATCTCCTGCTTCCACTTGAAGTGTCCCTCCAGTCTGATTCTCCCCATCAGCTATCCAAACTTATTTCCCACTAATTTCATCTCGAGGCCTCTGTTCTTGATTGTCTCCAGAATTGACACATTCACACCTGTTCTTGCCCATATTCATCCATTCTACCCATCCCCACAGTGTTAGCAATTTTAGAGACACATTTTACTTTTCACCTTCTCTGATAAGACTTGTTTGGAGAAGACAATCCATTTAAAATCTCCTTTCTAATACCTTTTTAATGTATTTACTAATTCATTTACACTATAACTGGGGTCTTCTCATGTGCCAGATCCTGCTGGAAGAAATGGAGGAAAAATTGAGTTAGAATTAAGAAATTCACAATCCTGAGGAACTAACAGAGGGTTCTTTACAAGAGCCCAAGAGAAGTCACTGAGTCTTGCCTGCTGCTCTTTGTATATCCAGATACATTAATTTCACGTGTTGCTACATTTGTTTTCTTTTGTTTTCTCCCTAGTTTTTCTGAGCCTCTTGTGTGTAGGTTACATACATCATTGCTCTTTCTTTTTTTTAACACTATGTGTGTTTCCTAAAAACAAAGATATTTCTTATAAAAACCATACTAAAATAATCAAATTCAGGAAATATACAATTGATACAATAAATACACTCTTAACATTTTCCTTTTTTCACTTAATATATCCTAGAAGTAATTCCCTATTGCTTCACTGAATTCTTTCTTATTCTGTTTTTATAGCTACAGAATATTACACTTCTGTACTGTGTATATGTAACTTAATATATTCAAACAATCTCCCATGCTTGGACATTTAGGGAGTTTCCAATAGTTTGCAATTATAAATAATGAGGCAATGATTAACCTCTTGTGTATATTTTCATATTCTTCAGCATAAGTTCCAAAAGTGGGGCTGGTGCATCAAAAGTTAAGGACATTTTTAGTTTTGTAAAATATTGCCAAATTCTGCTTTCCCTATAAGAGCGTGCCATTTTGCATGAGACGTTTTGGTAACAGTGTAGTTCATATTTCCAGGTTTTGCCAATACAACGGATGAGAAATGTTACCAAAGTGAGTTTCAATGTGCATTTCTCTTCCTATGAGTGAATTGGAACATCTTTTTTACCCATTTAGGGTCTACTTTTTGGTTAAAAATATGTTCACTTTTTTGTCCACTTTAAATAGGATTTAGACATTTTCCCCTCTATTTTCAAAACTTTTATACATTAGGAATATTAGCATTTTTATTTCACAATTGTTCTATTAAATTTTCCAACTTGTCATTTATCTTTGAATTTACTTATGGTGGTTTTTCTTTGTTGGTTTGTTTTGTCGTTTAAAATGTTCTCATTTAAAAAGATTTACATTGTCAAACATCATTCTTTTAGTTTTAAAATAATAGTTAGAAAATTTTCCTCTATCCATGTGTCCTGTTTAATTTTTTATATTTATATTGCTGACACCTTTGGAGCTTATTCTTGGTGGTGGTGTGAGGAATAAGTCTAGTTTTATTTTTTAATGAACAACCATCCAGTTGTTTTAGTAACACTTATTACAAAGTTCTTTGTCCCATTTTTAATGCATTACACATAGAAAATATTCACATAATTAGACATAATATATTTACACAGTGAACATATTTATGTAAATGACAGAGAATCTAGTTCTAGATATGGCATCGATTTACTTGGTCTGTTGATTCATGCATCACTATCATATGTACTAATTATTAAGCTATGCAAATTTAATACAGTAGTCATTAGCCACATAAAACTATTTAGATTTACTACAATTAAATACAATTTAAAATCTGGTTCTTTAGTTGCACTAGATATATTTTATGTGTTCATTTTACCACAAGTGGCTTACAACTATTAAGCCACAATAAATTTTATTGGATAGCTCTCTTAAAAAGGTTTTGTAATGTGTTCTAATATCTGAAATGACTATTTTTTCTTATATCTCTTCCTTTTTAATATTTATTTGCTTTTCTTTTGTTCTTGTTTTTTTAAATAAATTTTAGCATTGCCTTGCCTAATTCAAGAGAAAAAGCTCATTGACACTTTATTAGATTACATTGAATTTATAAATTAACTTTGAGATAGCTGATACAACACATGATGTTGTGATTTATTTTTAAAGAACCAGAAATATCCTTCCATTTTTCTGTGTCTACTTCTGGGATTAGAAATATTATATAGCTTCTTCCTGTTGGTATCGCACACTTTTTTGGTAACTTCTTTCCTGCATATTTTATTTTATAAAAATGTTGTTACAGAAATTTTCTCTTCCATTACCTTTGTTTGCCTATAAACAGGCTTTCACATTTGTGTGTTAATTTTATATTCAGCTTTGTGACTGCATTCTTTTAGTTTTATTCTTCATTTTCTATTTTTTTAGCTGTATACATCATATTTCCTATAGATGGCTTCCTCTCATTTTTTTTTATGTTTCAGTGGCTGTTATTTTATTTTTTACTTTAAATTTTTATCTAGTTGCACTGACTAATAGCTCTGGTATCATTTTAAATGGTAGTGGAGATACTGGGCTTCATTGCCTTATTTCTCTTCTATATAAAAATGCCTCTTTTTTCCCCCTTCTTTTAAGTAATGTACTGGATTTAGGAAGGAGGCAGATATGCTCTTTCATTCTAAGGAAATAATCATTCAGTCAACTGCATTAGTAAATTTATTGAGGTTTTATTAAAAATGAATATTGGATGTTAAGGCTTTTTCTACATCTAGAAAGATAGTTATGTGACTTTTCTCCTTATATCTGTGTCTTAGTCCATTTTGTGCTGCTATAACAGAATACCACAGTTACCACACACTGACTGGGTAACTTATAATAAACAGAATGCATTTGGCTTACAGGTCTTGGGACTTAGAAGTTCAGGTTGGAAGAGGTTGCATCTGTTGAACATCTTCTTCTTGTATCATGAGGTAGTGGCGGACATCCTACAGGTGAAAGAGCAAGACTTGAATTCACATTCTCTACCCTTCCATAATCAGCATTAATCCATTCATGAGAGTGGAGCCCTCATGATCTATGCACCTCCCAGTAGGCTCTGCTTTCCAACACTGTTACTTTGAGGATTAAATTGGCATATTTCTTGAGTGACTCATAGCAGTCTATCAATGTGGTCAATTGCATTAGTAAATTTACTAGTGTTAAACAATGCTTACACTCCTGATGTAAATCCTGCTATGTAATGGTGGTGGATTATTTTCTTAATCTAGTGGAGCTCTTGGTAAATATTTCATTTGTTATTTTCAACAATAGTCATAAGTGCATTGGTCTTTAATTTTCATTTTTGCTTTGTTAATTTATTTAACTACTGATGTAACATTGACTCTATAAAAATCATTTAGAAGTTTTCTTTTGTCTTCTATCTTCTGAAATAAACTATTTAGGATTTGAATTATCTGGTTGTCAACAACTATGCAAGGCTTGAGACCTGACTTTATTTACAAGCTATCAAGTTAACCTATTACGATTTCATGGAGTAAGATGAGATTCTAGAGTCAGAGACAAAGAACTTAATTAGGAAAAGAAGTGGGTAGAGTTTGTTTGCCCCATCAGTCTCCTTCATATCCCAAAAGGGCTATGAGAGCAGGCTTAGATGAATGCCTGGCATCACAATGGATTGTTAATGGCAGAGGAACACTAAACTTGCAAGACCTACTGCTTCTATGGTAAATGGAAACAAACTGCCCGTTGAGAAAAGAAGTTACTTAATCTACCAAGATTGCTCACTGAAAACAAAATTCCAAGAAATGGCCTAAATAAAGAGTGATTAAATTGTTACATCCTTAGCATACCAAAAAAGAATGTCCAGGGAAATTCAGGGCCCATGGAAGATGGCTTTACTCAGTACTGGTCTCTAAATATTTGGTAGAATTTTCCTGGGAAGCCATGTTGCCCTGTTAAAACTTTTTGGAATCTTTCTTTCATAACTTTCTCTGTTTCTTCTATGCCATCTGACCTTATTAAGCTTTACTTCTCTCCTGAAAATAACTTTATAAGCTGTGTCTTTACTAGAAAATTATCCATTTCACCTAGGTTTCCAAATTTATTTGCACAGAGTTGTGAAGATTAGTTTCCCATGCTTTTTAACATTTACTCTATGAATAGTTTTTCCTAATGTTATCTCTTACTTTGTATATATAGTCATAAGCAAAGTAGTGATGTTATAGTCAATGATGGTTGCCATTTATATGGTGATTATAATGGGGTTGAAATTTGTGTCAAAGTGACATCCAAGGTGTCATAGTGACACAGCATAACACAGTATTCATGGGTTTGTGGAAATGCTGGTATATATATAAAAAAAATCTACTACACTTCTAGTCATACAAAAGTATAGCACATATGCTTATTAACAGTACCTAATAATTGCTAATGATAATTAATGACTGTTTCTGTTTTATGTGTTTATTATACTATACTTTTTATTGTTATTTTGAAATGTAGTCCTTTTACTTATCAGGAAAAATGAGTCAGTTGCCTTATATATCTTGGGTTCACTGTGCATCTTGATTGCATCAAGAGTCCATGATGAGTAGTTGACTCTTACCATCCAGGCCTCTTTGATACATTTCATAACCTTTGCATGACAGAACCATCTAATGATGTATTTCTCAGAATGTATTGCATCCTTAAGTGAGATATAATGTAGATGCACTCTTCCTTTCTCCTTGATTCCATTAGCTAGCCTTTTGTTGTTGTTGTTGATTTTCTCTCCTAAGAAACAAGATTTTCATTTCTTAATTTCTCTTGTATTTTCTTTGTCTATTTTATTACAATTTCCTTTGTGAGCTTCATTTTGGTTACACTATATTTCCAGCTAAGTTTATTTCTTTTATTTTCATTCTTTGATTTTGTTGCTATAAATGTTTAAGGTGATGTTTTGCTTTTGTCCTTTTAAAATGTATCCATTAGATTCTATATTTTGTACTTTTATCTTCATTATTTTTCAGAAACTCTCTAATTTCTGTTTTTATATCCCATCTACAATAATTTGTTCCTAATATATTTCTGGATGCATATTTCATTGTGATTAGAGCAGTGGTATTTTACTTTGAATTTACAGATGTTTTCTTTAGGCAAAAAGGTAATGGAATTAAAACTACATTTTAAGGGATAACTCAGGTTTCTGTGCCCAGTCTAGATTTAGCAAGGAAAAAGACCAAGCAGAAAGATGAGTTTCTATTCTACTATCTGAATATGACACTAATAATAGTACATATAAATTATTCTTGACATTGTCATGACCTGATAACATGATTATTATAACTGGATATTTGCCTTTCCCCTACCCATGAAATTACACAGATACTGATAATCTGCACTTTCTGCTTTGCTCTTGTGAATTTCCCCCAGGATAACTGAAATGTTGTCCTATGTCCCACTTTTGCCACTCTTGCAGCTTCCTCAAATATGATCCTGAACCTAACTTACTGTCTCTACTAATAAATATTACCCGTGCAAGATTCATTATTACATGTTCCCATCTGTTGTCAGAGATCTCACTGTTACCTCATCTATACCTTCTGATAGTAAACATTTTTCTGGTCAGGACACCTTCTGCCCTTATCAGAATCTATCCTCAGTGTCTCCACTGGCTCAGTGGCCTTTATATCTACCTTCCCTACCAGATAATGCTCTCCCACATTTAGTCGTTTGAAGTTCGATCTGTACATACACTGTCATTATTCCTGCAAATAGCCACATAGCATATCAGTGATGGAAATTATTGCTATTCCTTCATTCATTTAACAAATAATTATTAACCTGAACTAAATGCCACATATTGTACCTTATTAACCTGAACTAAATGACACATATTGTACCAATACTCTTGTGTGTCGACTCACTATCCCTTTCTGATTTGAGCTTAAAGTCTCGTAAGAGTTTCAAACAAATTAACAAGAAACATCTTTAACAAGAGGAGCACTATTGGGTATGCAATTTGAAAGTCAAAAAAGAATTACAAGAGTAGGTGATATTTACCAGAAACCTGAAAGATGAAAACAGAATGATCAGCAAAAGAAAGAAAAAGGTAGATTGTTCTAGGTAGAGCTTAGGGTAGATCAACATATTGCAAAAATGATGACATGCCTGTTGAACTTAGAATATTCACTGTGAGGAGGAGAGAAGTATGAGTGAGGTTATGACTAAAATAGTCATTTCCATGACTATTTCTGTTGTGATCATCTTTCTCACTGAATAAATTGATGGCTGAAGTGGTCTCCACTTTTACACTTTATCACTGTAGATTTCAGCTGTGGAGCCCTTACTCTGGCTGGAAATCATGGGTTGAAGAGCAGATATCTTTATCACCCTCATTTTCAAAACATAAATCCCTAACTGCTTCTTATGAGGAAGAAACCATCATTCTCTTTCATTAGGGAAAGCTTCAAAAATCTCAAATTCATTTATTTACTTTGTCAAAACTCTCTGTCTTAATAAACAGAAACTCGGCTTGATTCCCTGGAGGCTGGGCTGGGTGCTTCTGGCCAGAGGATGTAAGAAGAGCAAGGAACTCAAGTAGATCCAATGATGGAATAAAAATCAAAAGCCACAAAGAAAGTTTAAGGACTAAACCTTAAGAGGCAAGACAAAGAGGCATGAACCACCAGTTGATCCAGGGATAATGCATTTGGATATGAGACAAGTGAGTATCAGGCTAAAACAAGGGATTTGGACAGAAGAGTGGGAGTGGATTCTGGATATATTCCATGAAATGTTGAAGTAGCCCCAGGGACATTTTTTATAGGGCACATATGATCTCAACTGTGAGAGAGGAAGGAACTGTTAAGGGTTAAGATAGTTCTTGATGAGTTTTCAGTCTTTGGTGGGGTAAACATATGTGAGAACAAAAAGATTACAACACAATCAGAGAAGTTCCACACTAAAAGCATATGTGAAATGAGAGGAAGGTTCAAGGTTTTAATGAAGACTTCTCAGAAGTGGCATTTAAAAGATTGATAGGAATTGGATGACTGGACACAGTAAGGCAAGCCTAAGGAAAGCAAATGGCATAGTCAGGGTGAATTTTAAAAGAATTTTATGTTGTATTCAAGAATCAATGATTAGACAGTATACCAGTAACTTATATGGATTTGTCAAAATCATTTTAGGACCTATTAGATACAAATCAATGGAGATGTGATATAATCCTAGAATGGGTAGAGCTAAGATCAGGGAAATTAGCCATACTCTGTTTTCAGAGGGCTCATTTGGTGCTATCTGGGTTGGCAGTACCATAAAGGAATCTGACTTATTGCCCAGAACACAGCATCAGGAGTCTCAAGATGGTGGTGATAACAGTTTCCTCCAGGTATAAGTTGGGTTGGATCTCTAGCCAGTGGTAAAGGGCCAACAATATTGCTCTCTGTAGTTTTATGGGGTGATACAGATCTAAATAGGGAGAACTTCAGACAAGGTTAGATTCCTGGTAGTAAATGTGAGAGATAAACAAAGAAATTAAAGACTAGCCATAAAAATAGGGGTTATGCAAATATTGAGAGGTCACTGAGAAGGTTGAATCTTGGTGGGCTTGGGCATGCTGAGGCTTAATCCAAGATAGACAAGTTATCAGTCTTAAGGCAGCAAGACTATTTCCAGATTCTGATTCTCTTGAAAAGCTCATCTGGTTCAGACAGATTAATTTTAAACTTTGGAAGGGTTGACTTCTGAATAAAAATCTTTAGGTTTCATAGCTGAATAGGGATGAATAGGTGGTAGTATATTAATCAAAGAATTTCTGTGTCATGATAAAAAAATTGAGCTTTATCCTTTGGGTGACTGGGAATCCTTGAAGAAATTTGAGAAGTAACCAAATATAATTTTTATTACTAGAAGATGATCCTGGTGATGATATTGTGAATCTTGAAATTTAAAATCCCAACAGGATTTTTACCTTATGATAGGCTATGTATTAATGGTTTGAACTGATTTAATGACATGGGGGTAGAATTGGTAATAGGGGAATACCAATTTATTGCTTTATGAGCTATTAGTTCCTAAAAAAGATGTGACTTAAGATTCTTTAAAAGGAAATTGCATTACCTGTTGTTGTTGTTGTTTTTTTTAATAACCTCTTCTAGCCTCATATGGAAATCGAGAGAGGTATCTTTTATCTGTGTACACATCTTTCTCCTCATGTTAAAATCCTTGTGTTTATTAGGTGAAACCCTAGACTATGCTCACCAGTGCAAAATGTGGCTCTGTTAGCTCTGAAAGGATATTGATCCTTAAGCTATCAGTCATCTTTTTCTTTTTTTTTTCTTTCTGTGTATGAATGACATCAGGGAATAAATTTGGAATGAGGGAGAAACTAGAAATATAAGGGTCCTTATCCCTTAGATAAGGGCGAGTGATCTTATTTATGCTCTGAAATGGGGAGACTGAGTTCACTGAGAATACAGATTTATGGCTACTTCATAGTCTTGACCAGGTGATGCAATAAAGAAAGATAAACCTTTCACCAAAAATGAAGTTTGAGTGTATTGGGTTTCATGAATGATTTGGAAAGGTTTCATCCAGTGCACATGCAGGGATTCCAATAGCAAGTGATAATGGACTGAGAAGCTCTTCAGATGCATTGTATTTGTGCTAGATAATTCACACAAGAGAGGCAATGAGCTAAGCCCAGTATTCATTTCAAGCCACCTCCCTACTTGTTTAAAGGACACCCATGCTGCCTTACGAAATTGTCATATTTGGCTGAAGTTAGTCTTATTTCTTTAGTTGGTGTCCATCTCAAATGTCAGGTGGCTTTGTCTAAACTAAAACAAATGGCCTTTTCTTTCTTTTCTTCTTACCATGGATCCTAGTCATTTGCTTGTGAATATAGGGTGATGTTGGCAAATATGTCACATCTGAAATCTCTTTGCCCTCTTGGCTGTAGATGGATGTTTAAAGGATAGTCTTTATTGGCTATTATATCTCCAGCCTACCTTTGCAAACAACCTTTTTGTCCCCTACTTCCTTTTAATAATTAAATATGTTAATGGACTCTCAATCCACAAAATGAGAAAAATATATTTTATGTTTACTTTTTAAGTTTAATTTATTTTTTTAAAATGTTTGGTGTGTTATAATTATGTGTAATAGTGGGTGTCATTGTATTTGTTTTCAAAAATGAGATATCAATCTAAACTGATTCTATGTGGAAACTCTGACTTGAGCATTTCTACTCAAATTCTTTTTGTTCCCCCATAGACAGCCAAAATGAACATAACTCTGAGGGTGAAATAAACAGTACAGGTGGAATTTACAATTTTTCAATCAATCACTGATTTTGAAGAAGCTGTCATGATATCTAGGGATTCTTATATTTCAGGAAACTCAATAAAAAGCAAAAAGTATCAAGGCATGTTTCGTGATGTGAAATATTGTAGTGACTTACCTAGTACAGTGAGTATCAACTACCCCAAATCTCTACACCACCAGCTCTGCGTTTGTACACTTCCCTACAGTGCACATTCCACTTCTTAAGGTAGAATCTCTTTCCACTGAAAACATACATTTAACTTAGTTTCTATAAATCAGTTGCACCTGGAGAAGACTTTGCTTTGGAAGTGAATCATGCAGAGAGAACTGAAGAATGTTACACCTCCCTTCTTCAGTGGATGGAGGCAGAGCTGTGATTTCAGCTTTTTCAATCTTTTGCTTCCTGATTTTGGCAGCAAAGTCCACTTCCTTGGTGGGCCAGTTGGGAGTGTGATTCTGGGAGTCATTCTTGGAACTTAGCCTAAAGTCTGTTCCTGAACCTCTCCATGATTCTGTGAGCCACCCAAATCTTCTAACAAAACTCTTTCTTCTTAGGGTAGGTAGAGTAGATTCTGTTATCACTACTAAGAATGCTAGCATATCTTGCAGGATTGATGACACTGGCAACCAGTGTGAGCTAGAAATAAATCAAATTATATAACAGCAAGAGCCTTGGCACGAAAGAAAATAATTTTAAAAGGAAGAGAGAGGGGAGAGAGACATCTAACTAGTTTTGACTGTGTTTAATCTTATATGTTCAAAAATTTTTGAAATTTTAAATAATCTTGTATTTTACATATTTCATATAAAAGCCCTTCATGTGATTTACAGTATGGATCTTGAAAATTTTTTTATCATAGACACATTCTGATATTGTGCTAATATTTTGATGGTAGTGTTTTATTTTAAAAAATAGTAATTTCTGACTTTGTTTTCTAATATATTATTTAGAGCCTGGAATAGTGTAAATTTGCACGGAGAATAAAACTACTTCAGGTATGGTGGGGGGAAAAGACTACAAATCCCTTTATTCTGCCCCAGACCTTCTGAATCTGAAATTCTGGGACAAATGCCTATAACGCTGAGCTTTTAACAAACTTGCAAACTTGCTTTTAACATTCTTCAGAATGCCATAGAATGAAGCCCAATGTTTTAGAATATTGAGAGAAAGTTATCTTTTAAGTATTCTAATAAATTTCTTTTTAAATTGGTAAAATTTGTTTAAAAATGTATCACCTGGTTTTCAGATCAGTAACTTTTCACTCCAAAAGTTAAACATTGCATATCAAAAAGATGTTGTTCTTCCCTCAGGGATGAAAGTTTTAGAGTATTTCTTCCAACTGTCTTGTAAAATTCACAGCCAATAGTTGAAATATTAAAAACAAACAAAAATTCAACTTTTACACAATCATCTTCCCCCATCCCTATGCCCCCTCTTTTTCTTTTCTTTTCTTTTCTTTCTTTTTTTTTTTTTAGCCTTTTAATGATTAGAATAATAGGAAAAATCATCCAGGGGAATCTGGAGCAATTTACAATTCTCTTTTATTTAATTCATCATTTGTTGAATGTTTATTAGGTAGTAGTCATTGTGCTAGAGTTCACATGAAATAAAAAAAAATAAGATAATCAAAAAGGCATGATTCTTGTCTTGGAGGAGACCATAATCCTGGAGGGGCGATTGGCACATGGGACAGTTTTGGTATAACCTGCTGAGTACTATAATAGGGGGTCTGCACATGATGCTTAGGAACATAATCATGAGTTTCATTCTCGGCCAAACACTGGAATTGCTTGGCATGCTTTAAAAATATTGATACTTGGCTCCCACTTCCAGAATTCCTAATGTATTGCTCTGAGATGTGCGGCCAGGGCATCAAGATCTTTAAAAACTCACTGCTGATTCTAACCTGCAGCCAAGTCAAAAGTCAAGGTTCACAGTTGGCTCCTTGAGGAGATGATCCCTAAGACAAGTGCTGAAATAGGTAAAGCATGTGTCCCATCAGTGAATCCATTGGTTTATATGTCATAATCCAACAAGTTGTTGGTTTAATTTACGGTTTACAAATTAACCAAGCTAATTGAAATGAAGAATAAAGGTATTTAATAAAAGTTAACCCCCTTAATGCTTTTATGAAATACAAACAATTGCATATATTTGATCCCATTTGACTTTCTCAATAGTACTGTGGAGAGTAAATGAAAATTAGAGGGGCTGTTTTCAGGAAAATGACAGTGAAGTTGCTTTGCACGTGAGGGAGTTCTGCTACCTAGATTTCACTACACAAGATTGGGCTTTTTTCCAACAGCTGTTCTTATTCTTGGGAGAAGTCAAGAAATTCAAGTTAAAATATCTTGGACTTGAATCAAAAAGAAAAGTAGAGACATCTGGAAAATAGAATGATGCAAGGCCATATACTTGGGTGGAGGTCAAAGGAAAGGCAAGGGATGCAGTGGCCAAAAAGCAAGCGAAAGAGTTTGATGGGCCATGCTACCATGACTCCGCAATAACAGTGAGCACTTGGGAAAATCAGCAGGTCATGTTGAAAACAACACATTCTGAGAAATGATGACAGATCCATTTATTTGCAACTTGGACTGAATTCACAAAAATGAACAAAGGAGGCTGCTGAAAGAAAACGTTCTACAGGAAGAGCCCTCAGAAAATGCGCACTCAGACCTTACTTATCAAAGAGCAAGCTCCTCGTTTAAAAATAAACTTATAAAATCTAAAATCCAGTTGTCAGCCCTATGCTTTACCCAAGTCACTTTCACATTCTGTTCGTAGGTAAAGAAATAGATCTGTTGCTCAGTAGGGTTTAGATTAGTTTTGGTTTGTGTAACTTGTTTGTGTCATACAATAATAAGGCTCCTTTAAAAAAAAAAATTAGGCTGCAGAGTCATGCTAAGTCATTCATCCAGGCAGAGCCTGAGCTACCTAATTAGAAACAGATGGTGCAAGGGTGGTTCCATTCGTGCACTTTTAACTGCACACCCTTCCCAATTCATATGGCAATGAATGAGATATTAAAATTGGGACAAACCTATATGTCAGGAAAACAAAATAAGGTCAGGTAGAAACTAATTATTTTCTATATTCTCAGTGCAACCTTTCTGGAGAGATGATAATAGAGCTATGAACTTTTCCTACTTTCTTATCTTAATAACTAATTTAAGATGGACTTCTTCTCTAACTTTTTCCCCGACCTCCCCCCAACCCCAAACTTATAATGATTGGTTTTAAAGAATAAAGCTACTATAGGCATTTTTTTTTTAAAAGCAGTCTTTGCATGGATATATTACTTCTTGTCTCTTAGGTGAAAAACTAGGGGTGAAATGGGTAGAACACATGTAGTGTAGGTTTTAAATTTCTTTAAAAATTGCTGAACTGTTACCCAAAGTGATTGTACCATTTTCTACTCCAACAAGTTTTTTCATGTCCTCACCAGAAACATTCTTTTTGAATTTCAAACATTTTAATAGGTGTGTAGTTGTATCTCTTAGAGTTTTTTGTTTGTCTTTCCTAATGACTGTGTGGAGAATATTTTTATGTTTTTACTTGATAAATATGTGTGATGTTTGTTAAAATCTTTTTCCCATTTTAAAAATTGGGTTGTTTGCCTTCTTGTTATTTAGTATAAATAGATACTTATATATTTTGAGTACTAGTTCATTATTAGATATTTGACTTATAAATACTTTTTTCCTGGTTTGTGTTATTATGTCATGAACTTAGTGTCTTTTTTGAAGCAGAAATTTTAATTTTGATTAAGTTCAAATTATTATATCTTTAACTTATGGATACTACATTTGATGCTACATCTAAGAAATCTTCTGTGAGTTGAGCCTCATAGGAGCAACGGTGATTAGGATTAGTGAAATAGTTTTAAAGAGGCAATAGAAGTGAAGGAGGTCCAGACTGAAACCTTATATACAAGGCATAGAAAAATCAGTAGTATCCAATGTATAAGTTTTCAAGGGTATTGAGGTTTCACTTCTGACAATAGTTATCTTTCACCTATTGTTGCTCATCAGAAATTTCTAAAATCTTTCAGCCAAAATTCAATGCCTGGAACCCACCCCAGATAAATTAAATCATAATATGTATGGATGGAACAAAGATAGTGGCACTTCAAACACTCTAAACAATTCATGCACGTAATCAGGATTGCAAATCATTGAGTTGAAGCAAGGAGATAAAGGAAGCATTCTGAAGACATTAGCAAAATTGTGAAATAAGAAATGTCATCTCTTGTTCTCCCATAGAAATGCAAAATTTTCAGTAATGCGATGACAAAAATACCTTTATAGAAGGTTAAGAATTCTGTTAGGAGGTTATGGTACTCCAGGTGAGCACAAAGCCGAGAAAAAGCTGCATTGCCAACAGGTAAGAATAGACATTTTCACTTTGTCCCTGTCAATCCTTCTCTTAAACCAGAAAAATTCATTGTAGAAAGAGATCACCACAGCCCATTGGCTTCCTTCTTGAGAAAAAAATTGATGGAGTGTAGTGAGCCTCCAACTTTCCTTTTCTTTCAGGATGCTGTACAAAGATTTCTCTTATCCCACATGGAGTTCTTATGTATTTGTCATTATTCAGATGCCTGTTGGAAATTATGAACAAAGGAGAAGGGACAGGCTGCTTGCAATGACTGGTATGTCCCTGTCCAATTGAGAGACAATGCAAAACTCTGGATTCACCATAGGAAGAAGGAAGAGGCACAGAACATGCACATCCACAGAATTAAGAGCCTCTAAAAAACTGTAGCAATCAAGGGTGACTGCTGAAGATTCTTATTTTCAAAGCTAGTGCCTAAAAACTGGGGAAGATATTTGATAATTCTAATGTATAGACAACAAGGCAAAGATACAAGGATCACAAAGAATCAGGGAAATATGACATAACTAAAGAGCCAAGATTATCTCAATAACTGACCCCATAGAAATGGAGTTTTATGAATAGGTCTCAAAGAAAAAATAATCATCTTAAAGCAGCTCAATGAATTACAAAAGATCAGACAGAACTAAAGAATATCATGAAACCAGCACAGGACAAAATAAGAATATCAACAAAGAGATAGACATCATTAATGAAGAACCAAATAGAAATCCAAGAGCTGAAGGGCATGACAGATGAATTACAAAATGAAATAGAGAGCTCCAAAAGAACACTTGATCAAGCAGAAAAACATTAGCAAACCTAAAGATAAGTCATTTGAAATTGTTCATCCAGGAAAGAAGAAAAGAATGTGAAGTGAAAAAAAAAGTGAAAAAGACTAAGGCTTTGATAGGACTCCATAAAGGGAATCAATATGCATTAGGGGAGTTCCAGAAGGAGAAGTAAATGGCTCAAAGTTTATTTTTAAAAAAACGATGACTTAAAATTCCCCAAATCTGGGACAGAAAATGAACATTGAGATTCATGAAGCCCCCAAATGCCAAGTAAAACAAGACCTAAGAAATATATACTGAGACATACACAATAATCAAATTGTCAAAGGGAAAAGGCAAAGATAAATTTGAAAGGAACAAAAGTAACTTGTCATGTACAATTTAGCCTCTCCTAAGACTATCAGCAGATTTCCCAACAGAAACCTTGAAGGCCAGAGAGAAGTGGGATGATATTCAAAGATCTGAAAGAAACAAAACAAAACAAAACAAAAAAACTCTTAGCCAAGAAAACTATACTCAACAAACTGTCCTTCAAAAGTGAAGGAACAGTAGACTTTCCAAGATAAACAAAAACTAAGAGAACTTGTCAACTTCAGTCGTCCCTTAAAAGAAATGGAAAAGGGAAAAGGGGTTTCTTCAAGTTGAAATGAAAAGACACTAAATAGCAACACACACAAATGTAAATATAAATATAAAATAAATATAAATATAAATTATAAAATAAATATAAAACTACCAGCAAAGGTAAGTGTATAGATAAATACAAAATACTACAATACCATAATGGTGATATGTAAATGACTTTTAAATTTAGTTAAAAGCAAAAAGGCAAAAGTATTAATAATTACTATTAATACTAATTTGGTTAATGGAGATACACATAAAACAGATGTACATTCTGTCATCAGTAACAAAGTGTGAAGAGGCCAGGCATGGTGATGCATGTCTGAAAGGCTGAGACAGGAAGATCACAAGTTCAAGGCCAGAGCCTCCACAATGTAGCAATCCTCTTTCCAACTTAAAGGGCTGGGGTTGTAGCTCAGTAGGTAGAGGACCCAGCAAATAAACAAACAAATAAGTATGAAAGGTGGCAAAAACATAAAGCTTTTGTATGTGATTGAAGTTAAACTGTTATCAGCTAAAAATAATTCTAGCTATAAGATTTTTATGTATGTAAGCTTTATGGTAACCCCAAAGGAAATACCAATAGAAGATAAACAAAAGAGCAAAGATAAAAGAAAGCATATAACTACTAAAAAAAAAAAATCAAAGAAACATGAAGGAAGACAGCAAAACAGGAACAAGACTTCAAAAATAATTGCAAAATTTAAAAAAATAGTACATTGTTCTCTATTGATTATTATTTTAAATATAAATAATTTGAATTTCCCAATTAAAAGACATAGTAGTTGAATGAATTGAAGAAAAGGCCCAATACTACCCTGTCTATAAGAACACAGAACAGTAGTCACCCATTATTCATGGGGAATATGTTCAAATATTGCTAGGGGATGCCCGACACTATGGATAACACCAAACACTATATACTGTTTTTTTTCCCAATAATTATAATATATTTTAATTTGTAAATTAAGCACAGAAAGAGATTAACAATAACTGATAGTAGAGTAGAACAATCATAACAAGATAGTATAATTAACAGTTGTGTGATTGTGGTCTCTTTCTCTCAAAATATCTTACTGCACTGTTCTTTCTTGTGGTGTTGTGAAATTCCACAGTGCCCATGTGTTGAAATGAAGTGAAACAACATAGGCATTGTATAGCCTAGGCTTTTATGCAAGGATACTTAAATAAAAGCATTGCCACACCACAGCAGTTGATTGGATAAACTAACAAGCAGGTAGTACATTCATCATGGATATACTGAACCAAGAGAGGATTGATGCCCCTGTTGGGATGGAGCACAACGGCATGAGATTTCATCACACTGCTTGGAACAATACACAATTTAAAACGTATGAATTGTTTATTCTAGAATTTTTCATTTAAGACTTTAGACTGTGGTTGGTCACAGGCAACTGAAAACATGTAAAGCAAAACCACAGATAAAGGGGGAATCACTGTTTATATAGGGTTTGGTACCACATGCCGTCTCATTCAAGTCTTGGAACATATTGTCCTTGGATAAATGGGAACAACTGAACACTTCTCAAATGCACATGCTACATTTTCCAGGATAGATTACATTTTTTGGTTACAAAACAAATTTTAACAAATTTACAAAGACTGAAATGGTACCAAGTAACTTTTCCAACTGCAATAGAATGAAACTAGAAGTCAACAGCAGAAGGAATACTGGAAAATCCACAAATATGTGGAAAATAAGCCTCACACTTGTGAATTATTCACACTTGTGAATAATCAATGGGTCAAAGAAGAAATCAAGAGGGAAATAATAAAATATCTGAGACAAACAAAAATGAAAATACAGCATACCAAAACTGTGAGACACAGCCAAAGCAGCATAAAGAGGGTAGTTTCTAGCAAGAAATGTTTATATTTAAAAAAAAATAAGATCTTTTAAGAATCTAACTTCATACCTGAAGGAACTAGAAGAAGAGAAACAAACTAAGCCTAAGTTATAAGGAAGAAAGAAATTTAGATTAAATATGAAATAAAGAATAAAAAGAAAACAAGAGAAAAAAATCAACAAAATTAAAGTTTTTTTTAAGAAAAACAAATGAAATTGTTGAACCTTTACTTAGACTATGACTCCATTAACCACAATATCACAAAGAATAAGTTATTTAAGATATAAAGGAATAAACTTAACCACAATATCACAAAGAATAAGTTATTTAAGATATAAAGGAATAAACTTAACCAAAGAAGTGAAAGACTAAAGATGTGAACTACATCACATATGTATGTGTAGTCTTGTTGAAATTGCTGTTTTTTTCAGAATTATGCTTCTATGTTTCACCTTTGTGATTGCATATAATTATAATTCTTTTATTTCCTTGTCACATAATGTTTAAATACAGGGCTTTGCAACAATTTTTAATCTACTTTCCTTTTTGATGCTTGATAATTTTCAGCTTTCAGATACTATGAAAAATACTGCTATTTTAAAAATAAATTAATTTTAAATTGTTATTTAATAGGATAAAAATAGAATATATTTATGGAGTACCATGTGATATTTTGATACATGCATAATACTGTATAATACTTAAATCAGGTGAAACATAATGATCTCCTTGAACATTTATTATTTCTTTATGGTAATACTTTCAAATTTCTTTTTCCTAGTTTTTTGACGTGTACAGCACATTATCAGTATATATAGTCATGCTATTGTGCTATAGCACACTAGAACTTCTTATGCCTATCTAACTGTAACTTAGTAGCCATTGATCAACATCTTCCCATCTCTCTCTCCTACTACTCTTCCCAGCTTCTGGTAACATCCATTCCATTCTACTCTCAACTTCTATGAAATCAATTTTTTTTTTTTGATTCCACAAATGAATGAGATCATGCTATACTTTTCATTCTGTGCCAGGCTTATTTCACTTGGCATAATAACCTTCAGTCACATTCCTGTTGTTATAAATGACAGATTTTCATTCTTTTTATATGAATGAATAGGGTTCCACAGTATACATATACTACATTTTTCTTTTTATCTGTTCACCGGTTCATGGACATTTCAGTTGTTTCCATTTTTTATATATGGTCATAAAATTGGGAGTGCAGAAGTCTTGTCAACATACTGATTTCATTTTCTTTGGATAGATCCCTAGTGGAGGACTTGCTTTTATCTTATTATAGTTCTAGTTTTAACATTTTAAGAAGCTGTCATCTGTTTTCTGTAATGGCTCTGCTAATTTAAATTCTCACCAATAATGTACGAGAATTTGCTTTTTTTCCCCATACCCTCATCAGCTCTTGTTATCTTTTTCTTTTTTATAATAGCCATTCTAAACTGAAAATTAGGTAATATCTCATTGTGGTTTTGCTTTGCAGTTTCCTGATA
Organism: Urocitellus parryii; assembly: GCF_045843805.1. Taxonomy (NCBI): domain Eukaryota; kingdom Metazoa; phylum Chordata; class Mammalia; order Rodentia; family Sciuridae; genus Urocitellus; species Urocitellus parryii. The sequence continues at coordinate 100,559,580 of NC_135539.1, forward strand.
ATTAGAGATGTTGAATGATTTTTCATATACCTGTTACCCAACCATATGTCTTCTTTTTCAAAATTGTATAAGTCTATTTTAAACTTGAATTGTTTTTTTTTTCTATTTGGTTTTTGGGCTTCCTTATATATTCCTAATATTAACCTCTTATCATAAGAATGGTTTGCAAATATGTTCTCACATTCTATATGTGACTCTTTATTTGATTGACTGTTTTCTTTGCCAAGTGGGAGATTTTAGTTTCATAAACATTTTTAGTTGATGCTCAATGATTTTTATTTTGTTTATTTTTCTTTTGCTACTTGTGCTTTTGGGAAGTCCTGCTATAAACATTTTTATACACTTGAGCAATTATTTAGTGTTTGTGAACTATAGTTTTTCTAGAATATATAGCATGGAGTAGAATTTCTGGGTTGTTTGGTATGCGTTGCTCAATTTTAGAAGATAATGCTACACAATTTACCAAACTGTTGGTACAAGTTTATACGCCCAAAAGAAATATATATGAGTATTGATTCCTACACTTGACAAGGCCAGACTTGTTAATTTTTGCCAATCTATTGAATATAAAATTTCTAATTATGATCTTAGTATTCATTTCTGATTCCTAATGAAGTGAAGCATTTTTTGTATATGTGAGCATTCCATATCTGTAAAATATATGTTCCTGTCAGTTTTTCTATTTACATCTTAGTTGTTCTTTTACACATTGCTAACTTTTTGAAGTTCTTTATGGATTCTGGTCTCTTATTTAGTCTAAAGAATGTATCTTGCTAATATTTTCTTAATTTGTGGCTAGATTTTTTCCTTTATTATTTTGTGATGTCTCTTGATAATCATACATTATTTAACATAATTAAATTTGTCATATATTTTTAAAATTAGTGATTTTGTATTTTATATAAAAAATCTTCTTTAACTAAAGGTCAGAAATATGATCTATATTTCAAATAAATGCTCTGGTTTTGAATTTCTAAAATCTGCCTAGAATTGTACTAAATATTTTTTTATGGATAGTGATAGTCATAGTCACATTCACTGGCAAGTTTCTTTTAATTCTGACCTACAACACATATCTGTCATATGCCAGGATTTCATATTGGTTCTATATTGCATTGATATTACATTTCATTGATAAATTCTTCTTTATCGTACCATCAATGTCTTACTTTATAGTTTCATAATATGTCAAAAATCTAGTACAATAATTGGTTTATTTTCTTCTTTGTTTCATAATGTCTTGGCTATCCTTGACCCTTTGCTCTTCCACATAAACTTTATAATTAACTTGTCAAGTTGCACTTGATTCCACTCTACATTTGGCTAGAATTAGTGTTTTATGGTTTTAAATCTTCCTACTTGAAGTTGGTGTTTCCAATTATATTTCAATATTTTCTTTAGTAGATCTTATAATTTTCTGCACACAAGCTTGAATATATTTCATTAGATTTATTCTCAGGTTATCACTGCTGTAATGAAAAATGTTACCTTTTAATATTATACTTCTGACCTGTTGATAATATGTAGAAATATAATTGATTTTTGGCCTGTTGATCTTACAGCTAGCTCTCTTCATGAATTCCATGATTTCTAATAATTTGTTTTTTAATTCTTTAGGATTTTGAAAGTATATGACAATTCTGTTTTAGGGTTTTTGTTTTGTTTTGTTTTGCTTCTGTGACTAAAAGCCCTGGCAAGAACAATTTTATAGGAAGAAAAGTTTATTCAGAGGTCTGAGTCCATGGGCAGCTGGCTTCGTTCCATGGGACTTGAAGAGAAGCTGATTATTTTTCTGGAAGAGTCTGGTGGAGAGAAGTGGCTCTAATGATGACCAGGAAATGGAAAAACTCCTCTTTTCAGATACAAAATGTCTACCCCAAAGGTACACCCTCAATGGTCCGCCTTCTCCAGCTATACCCTACCAGCCTTCAGTTACTACTCAATCTCATCAAGGGTTAATTCAGTGATTGGATTAAGGCTCTCAGAACCCAACAATTTCACCTCTGAATGTTCTTGCATTGTCTCACGCATGAGCTTTTGCATTATACCTAGTATCTAACCATAATAAATACCACTTGAAAATCATGATAATTTTGGATTTTTTTCAAGACAGTCCTTACTTGTTTATTTTAATTTTCTTGAATTATGCTGGCTAGGACATTCAAAATAACATTGAATAAAATATAAGTAGTAAAGATATACTTGTTTTGATTCTAAATATTTTTTAAATGCTTTTTGCATTGAAATAATGTTTTATTTTTGATAGACACACATTAAAAACTAAGGAAGTCATTTTCCACTTTTATTTCATAACAAATGTTATCATGAATGTTAGAATTTATAAGTGTTTTTCATTTAGGATAAATAATTATAATTTATTCTGTTTATGTGGTGAGTAGGATTTGTAGATTTTATGATTTGAATTGCCTGGAGATTTTATGAAAAAGATCATCTTGGTTGAGATTGATCATATGGGAGACTGTCTTTTTGTAACATTACTAAATTCAGTTTTGGTAAGGATTTATATATATATATAAAATCTTTTATGAAGAATGATCCACAGTTATTTTCCCTATCAAGTTTGTATGGTTTAGGTACCAAGAAGATGCTGGCCTTCTAGAATGAATTTGTAAATAGCCCCTTTTCCTCTAGTTTAGAGGAACTATCTATCATATAACAGAATATTTTTTGAAAGTCAGACAAGTGATCTCAGTGTGGTATTTACTTTGTAGGCAGATTTTTGACTCCTGACTCAAGTTTTCCTAATATGCATGGGACTTTGTTGACCTTTAATTTTTGTCTTGAGTTAGTTTGGTAGGATGTTAATAAAAAATATGGTAGGAACATTTTTTTTGCATTTTCAAATTTATTGATTTCATATCATTGATACTATATCTTTTTTATCCATTGTCCTAGGTATAGGAGAGTTAAAATGTAACCTTTATTAATTATTGAGTTCTAATATAATGGTATTGAAACTGTGATCAGAGGATGTATTATGTTTGATAACAATTATCTGAAGTTTATTCAGTCTTACTTTATATTCCATTCCTACTTGAGGAATTGTTGGATGGAGACAAAGTTCCTCTCTCCCACTGTAGAAGTACAGGAGTCCATCTTCGCCCTTGGTCTATGGCCTGTGTTCAGCTGATAAGATTCTCTTGCCTGTGTCTTTGAATCATGAGGGAGTGAGGTCAGTTAGAGATTTTTCCCTGCCTATGTGAAATGATTGAGAGCAGTAGTGTGGTAGCAAGAATCCATTAGCAACGTATTGGTTTCTGTGTCCTAAGCATATCATATGCTGATCGCCTGCTTCACTTGGTTTTCTATCAATCCCATTCTCCATTCTTGGAGTCAGTTTTCTAAAGTTATGGATATTTTTCCAGCGCCTTCCTCTCTGTAATTTTACCCAAATCAGTTTCGATTACTGAAAATGGAGAATCCTGACAAATGTAAAAGGCAATACTTCTGAGGAAATTATAATACTTTACTTTTTATTTTATTTCACCTCATCTTACAACCTTCTCCTCAGTAAGCATTATTTTATCATCCTCATTTAACAGGGCAGAAAATTAGGGATTTAAGCACTTATGTAGTTTTCCCCAATGTGACACAGCTTATAAATATTGGGATCAGAATTCAAGGCACTTCTGCACATTTCTTGAATACTGTTTCATTCATTCATATATTCAATAGGTAATTTTAAAGCTGTCTTCCTGAGTTCAATATTCTTTGAACTGAAAGAATAAATACAGATTACCAAGTACAACTAAGGAATAGCTAAGTTACAGAAGAATTAATCTTTAGATACTACTAATATTTGTACCTTCTTAAATTTTAATTGGGAAAAATACTTCTACCAGGCTTTTTAGCTGATACATAGTGTGAGATGAATTTTTGGAAACCAATGTTCTGTCCCCCACCCCCACACCCACCCCCGCCACATCAACTCTGCAAATTTTCATTGCGTGCCTTGGCAGCATGATCCACCATCACACACAGGGCCTGGTGACCTAACATACTTCACCATCTCCTTGGACTAACAGAAGGGTTCTTTTAGGTCATGGGCCATTTTTCCTCCTGTAGGTTTATTGAAAGTTTGTGTGTTCATGCTCATTAAGTAACTTCTAGCAACCTTGGCTAAATAAATTGGTAAAAGGCTGAACTTATAGTCAGCATTTCTTCATAATACACACATGCAGAGCTCATAATATATGTGACAGTTGACTCACCTAAATCACCCAATTAATTTTTTGTAGTCTTATATAAATATAATAAAGTAGCTCTAGAAATGAAAGATGTTTTCAAGTTAAATTTGACTCCACTGAACTCACAGAATCTGAGTTAACTTATATTTCATTTTAGGTGATTTTACAGAAAGTTGTTTTAAAGGTGAAATGTTCTTAAAAGATTGGATTTGTTTCTGCCCTCATTTTTCTTAATTACTTTCATGAAAAGCCCACTGATTTTAGAATCTATTAATTTGCAGTGGAAAAACTGTACTCTTTTGTTGACATAGAAAGTTTATTCTACCAATAATACACATGTATGTTTATAACTCTTAACTTCATCTTAAATCTCTTTGGTTTCAAATCACACATAACTAACATTTTAAGGCACTTCTTGGCTTCTCCCACTAGCAGAATACTTTAGTACCATAGGTGGTACACCAAACTAACATGAGATAGAGCTGTGAGGACACGGTGATAAGTAATTTGGAAAGTACTCGCTGTTGGTCTTCATCTCCCTTCTTGCTGATTGTGATATTGACTGTGTCATCACAGTCCAAACTCTGTCAGAAGAGAGAAATAACCCAGGTTTTGCAAATGGTGGCCAACTGTGTAAATCAAATTAAACTCTTCTCTGTCAACAGGGATTTGTTTCTTGAGAGGAGTAGAATGAGAACATAGAGTTAAGGGAGAAGGGTTAATTTCAGTGATCACATACCAGTTGAATTATTCTGCTGAGGAGACTGATGTTTTCCAAGTGACTTAAGAAGTCATGTCCATAAGGCCGACAATATACATCTGTAGAAGTAGAAAGGTATATGTCACAGGAGTGACCAAGGGATCTATTGGGGGATGAAAAGAATTCCTCATTCTGAATGCTTCCCTTGTTATTCAGAGACCAGAACAGATTGTTAGACTATTTGTGGTCACTTACTTTTCCTGAAATTTAGAATGTGAGTGGAGAAGGTTGGAGATTAGATATTCAGAAGAGGGAGATGAAAGAATCTTCATTTAAATTTTTTTTTCCTTAAAAATGGCCTCTGAATGAAACCTGTGTGCATATGTATTATCTCACTCTGGCTTAGACTCTGTTCATGGCAGACAAATGAAATGATAGATTGGCTGTTTTTCTGGCTAATGTCAGAAACCAAATTAATCAAAATGAAGGTGAAATAGCAAAGATAAATTGGTATGAAAGAGCAGAAAAGAAAATGAATGGCCAAATTGTCTATCTGATTTGTTTCAATTTTGAGTGAAGCTGGACTATATTGATCCAATATGTTATATGATAACATTAATAACTAAAACCCTTAATTAGCAAATGGTGGGTCTATGTCTCCACTGGTAATCCATCTGACCAACTAAAGGAAATAAATTACCAAAATTTGCCTCAGTTCTCTTCTTACTTAGATATTATATGTATTTAAATTATTGGTTACTAATTAATGCTAAAAAGGAATGTGTTTTAAACAAGAAATTTAAAAATTATGTCATCTCTTCATTTCTGTTCCTTAATCTCTGTTATTTATTATTATTTACATTTTAATGATTTGGGAGTAGTGTAAGTATTTAAATAGCATTTTCTCTAACAGTCACAATTCATTTCTGAAATATGTATTAAGATGTGAGAATGTGCATAAGAAGAGAAAATGTTTTCCTCAACCATAAATACTTTACATTGAAATTTCAGAATATTTAATATTGTATCTTAATTTTAATTCTTATTCTCAGTCATAGATGGCATGGACTAATTTATCAGGGAATTAGCCTCTGTTCTGGGATCACATTAAGCTCTCTGTCCTGGATCTTAGTCTTCTGTATTCTAGTAGGGCACCAACCAAAGGGTCAAATAAAAAAACTCTACTGGGGGTTATTTGTATTTCCTCTGAAGATTGGATGAAGATGTTCCTTGGAGAAATTATGGAATGTTCTTTGGAGAAATTATGGGGAAAAATGAGTACTTTTCTGTTTTACTATGTAGTTTAGCAGGGATTTTTATCAATTGAACTTGTATGTTCATATTTTTTACTCAGAGGATGAGCCAATAGATTTAAAAAACTTCCTTCCCAAATGTTTGGAAAAATTATTTTTAGAAGCATGTGTGTGTGTACACCCTTTAAATAATTTTGGTTTACATTCAGTTTTTTTCTCTCTCAAAAGCATAAATTATAATCTAGGCCTCCTTTAGTCTCTCCAATCAATCCTTTTTATGTAACATGAGATTTTTATAGGCACTGGGGTAGAGTAGCAGAAAACAAAAACATATACATTTTAAGTAAAATAATAAAACTACTTGAAATTAAAGTAATATAGTCATTGCCAAAACAAAACCCTTGATACAATTGAATATAACTAAACAAATGAATAATCATACTTTAGAAGAAATTATTTGAATGCAGAATAGATTTTTAAAATGTCAAGAGACACCAGAAATAACATGATAAAGTTTAAGATACTTTTATTAAGAAGGATTTCCAGAGATCAGAGATAAAGAGAATTTGATGAATAATAATGCTCAAGAAATTACATAGAAATAATTATTAAGATTTGAGTAAAGGCTTGGAGTCTCAAATGTCAGAAGCATACTATTTCCCTGGTTAAATAAATAAAATAAAATCTGTAGACTTATTATACAGCATGATTCAATTTGTTAAAGAATACCAACTTCAAAGAGAAAAATTTAAAAGCAATAGAAAGGTAAATAAAGTTTCCAAGCAGCATGATAGATACTCACTTCTCATAAGCTAATAAGATGGCCATAAATAGTGGAATGATATCTTTAATAAAGACTGGAAAAAGAAAAGAATTGTAACCTAGAGTTCTGTGTCCAATTAAGCAAAATTTTTAAGTTAAAGAGACAAATACTTAAAAATATTGTCAAGGGATGAGGAAGCTTCTATTCCTAGATCTTTGTTGAAAGATCTTCTCCATTTGGCATGTTGATATGATTAATCCCTAAGAAATAGAATGAAGTGCAATGAGCATGAAAATTTATCAACAAGTGATGAATATGTGTGTGTGAGTATATATATATATGACTTTAAAATACTTACCCATATAGTAATAATTTTTAAGGGGGTTTAAAAGTAAGTTTAAAAACCCTGACAAAACTCAACTGTTCTTTAGAATAAAAAATATTGAACAAATTGGGAGAAGAAAGAAACTTTGTCAACTGCATAAAAGTCTCAATGAAAATCTCATTGCTAACATTTCCGGTGTCAAAAGTCAGAAACCTTTCTCACAAAGATCAGGAACTGAACAGTGATGTCCCCTCTTGCCACTTCTATTCAGCATTTTGTTGGAAGTTTTAGCCATGGCCGTTAAAAAAAAAAAAAGGCATCCAAATGGGAAAAAAATAGTATGATTATCATTGCAGATGATATGATCTGATACATTAAAAAAACCCTGAAATATTTCACATAAAATCTATTAGAGCTAATAAATAAATTCAGCCATTATTTCTGGGTACTAGATCAATATAAAAAATTAATTGTATTTCTATACAGTAGCACTGAATATTTTAAAAGCAAAATTAAAAAATGTTTTTTTAATTTACAATAGAATAAAAAATGAAACATTTTGGAATCAATTTAACAAAAGAAATATAAAACATGAGGAGGAAGATGGTAGAAATGAGCTAGGCAGCAAGTTCCAATCTTCTCCTCACAACACAGAAAGGAGAAGTGAAGGAACATCGGAATTGAGAGGTGGGTGACAAAATAAATGCTCTAAAATTCAATATTACAAAGTCTGTGACCTGGATAGACTGGAAGATGGGTCACCAGAGTAGAAAAGGAACTCAGAGTCCCCTAAGCCTGACCATGAACGAGGTGAAGGAGAAGGGACAAGAGGCAACAGAAAGAGAAAGAGAGAGAGCAGAAAGTCTTTTGACCCACCACATAAAAACATTTGGAAAGACAGATAAAATGTAAAGCAGGATTCTTAAAACAGAGGAAACAGTTAAAATCAAATCATGAAAATAAAACTGAGCCAGGAGTCTACAGCCATCTTGTGGAGCCCTCAGCCAACCAATCACCCCCTTAAATCAATAGGGCATCTTCCCACCCAACAGCGGCAAATTAAACTAAAGGTAAGTCCCCTGAAGTTGGACTGTTTAAGAATCTGGTCAGAAAGAACTTCTAGAGGAACCACTACCAGTTGAAAAGTCCCTGAAATCTCCTATCCCTTTCCCTCACCATGAACAAAGGGAATGGTGAGAGGAAAAGGCTAATGGTGACCTGTGCCGAACTGCACCTAAACCTGGGCAGTGCAATCCAGCCAAGGGCAGAAAGCTCTGTGAAGTGCCCCCTTGCACTACTCAAAGATAGCAGTGAAGCAACTTTTTCCCCAACAGAGGAAAGTGGATTTACATGGATTTACAAATCCCTGACTATTGACATTGTGGGGAGACACTTTGGGAAGCCTAGGTATGGTCCCAGGATCACAGGGCCTTACCAGAGGGAAGCCACTTGAATATCCAGTGACAGAGACCCAGTTCCCAGATGGTGGCAGCCACAGACAGAAGGCTGCTAGGGTAAATTCCCTGAGTATCCAAGGAATATTTTGATCATATAAATAACTCTTTAACTTGAATGGTAATTGCTAACTCAATGGCCAACATTATATCTTCAACCCATTTGAATGTATTTTATTGTTAGGTTTAAAGTGTTAATTGGAACCAATCTTTCCATTTTTATTTTCCTAGTGCTAGTTTATACTTCCTGCTCCTATCCCCTACTCATCCTGTTGCATTATCTATTAGTACCTCAAATATCCACTATTCATCTATTTCTCCCTTCTACCTTGGTGTAAATTATTCTTTCGTATCTTTTCCCTCTACCTTCATTCATTTCTTTCTTTATCTTTCTCCCCCACCCCTCCTTTTTGCCCAATCTTTAATCCTCCCCTCCTTTCAGCACTTGCTAAAGGTCATACTAAGCTTAATAAATTTAACAACTAATTTTTGATCTTTTCCAGAACTTTATTACAAATTTATACCTGTGTTTGAGGATCCATGGAGAATAATTGCAACAAATTTTGGTTTCTTATGAGGTTGAATGAATAGTGCTCAGTTGAAACTCCTAAAGTGGTGCTGATATTGGGATCAGCAGAGCTCACATATTGATTCAAAATATCATTACCTCAATAGTCACTCAATGCAGGGCTCTTAAGAGAAAGAAGCTCACAAAGTATTCCTTCACTTAAAAGAAGTGAAAACTATACTAATAGATAGTAGACATATAAACAATATGAAAAAAACAAAGGAACAAACCATCCCAAACAGCCCATAATGCTTCAACAATCGATTTCATTGATACCACAGTAGAAGAAATGTTAGAGAAGGAGTTTTAAAATCTCATAGTTAAACTCTTCTATGAGCTAGAAGAAGATGTAAGGAGTGAATTCAGTGAGAAAATACAAGAAGTGAAAGATCATGTAAAGAAAAGAGATTCTGAAAAAGAACTAAACAGAAATCCTGGAAAATAAAGAATTAATTACCCAAATTACAAATTCAATGTAGGACATCATGAATATATTAAAACATTTTACAGATCAATTTTCAGGCCTTTAAGACAAAGTATATAATCTTGAACATAAAGTCAATAATAGGGAAAATATGTTAAGAGACCATGAACATAATATTCAAGAAATAAGAGATAACATAAAATATCATCTCTTTCTTACAAGAAATAATGAGATAACAAAAAATGGCCAAATTTAAGATTTACTGGAATAGATGAAGGCTCTAAATTACAAGCTAAAGGAATGCACAAATTTTTCAATAAAATATCAGATAATTTTCCAAACCCTTATGAATGAAATGGAAATTCAACTTCAAGAGGCATATAGGATTCCAAATATGCAAAATCACAATAGATCCACCAAAACACATTATAATGAAAACACCTAAATACAAAATAAGTATAAAAATTATAAGGAGAAAAATGACATTTAGAGATAAACTAATCTGGATTTCATCTGGTTTCTCAACCCAGATACTAAAAGCCATGAGGGCTTGGAATAATATATACCAAGATCTGAAAGAAAATGGATGCAAACCAAGAATACTGTACCCAGCTAAATTAAGGTTTGGAATTAAAGATGAGATAAAAACCTTCCATGATAAACAGAAACTAAAATAATTTAAATGTAGAAAGCCTGCACTACAAAACATACTCAATAAAATAATATCATGAAGAAGCAGTGAAAAATAAAAATAAAAACCAGCATAGGGAGGAATTACACTAGAAGAATAGTCAATTAAAGGGGAATTATGTCCAATTTAAACATTAGAAGTAAATCACAATGGCAGGAAATAAAAATTATCTCTCAGTGATAACATTAACTGCAAACAGTCTAAACTCTTAAATTAAAAGACATATGTTGGCAGATTGGATTGAAAAACAAGACCCAACAGGAGACTCACCTCACAGTAAAGACACCACAGACTGAAGCTTAAAGAATAGAAAAATACATATCATTCACATAGAATTTATAAAACAGCAGGGATAGGGATTCTCATATCACAATTAACTTTAAGCCAAGACTAATCAGAAGAGACAAAGAAGGTCACTTCATACTGATCATTGTACATCAACAAGATATGAAGATCATAAATATTTATGCCCCAACCATTGTAGCATCTATGTACATCAAACAAATCCTTCTCAATATTAAGAACCAAGTAGACCACAATACAATGATACAGGGTGACTTTAGCATACCCTTGTAACCAATGGATAGGTCATGCAAATATAAACTAAGTAAATATTCTACAGAAGTAAAAAATATATAGTTAATAAAATAGACCCAACAGATATCTATGGAATAGTTTATCAATCAACAACTGAATTAACTTTCTTCTCAGCAGCACATGGAACATTTTCTAAAATAGACCATGTGTTAGGTCACAAAGAAAATCTTAACAAATATGAAAATAAAAAAAGATAATACCTTAAATTCTATTAGATCAGAATGGAATAAAATTAGAAATCAATGATAAGATAAAAAAAGAAACCACTCTAATACTTTGAGATTAAATAATACATTTTTCAATGATGAATGGATGGCAGAAGAACTCAGTTGAAAAAATTTTAAAAATCTTAGAAGTAAATGAGAATAGTGATACAATATATCAAAATTTCTGGGATACTATGAAGGCAGCTTTAAGAGGGAAGTTCATAGAATTGAGCTCATACATTAGAAGAACAGAAATATATCAAATAAATAAATAATCTAACATTATATCTTGAGGCTCTAGAAAAAGAAAAACAAACCAACAGCAAAATCAGTAGAAGATATGAAATAATTAAAATCAGAGTAAAATCAATGAAATTGAGATTCAAAACAATAGAAAAGATCAGCAAAACAAACAGTTTTTAAAAAAGGCTATCAGAATTGATAAATCCTTAGTCAAAAGGAAGAGGGGGAAATAATAAAATTATTAAAAATCTGAGATGAAAAAGAAAATAAAACCCAGACTCTACTGAAATCCAGAGGATCATCATTAACCATTTTGAAAATTTATACTCCAAAAGCTAGAAAATCTTGAAGATATTGACAAATTCCTAGTGACATATGACCTATTCAAATTGAACCAAGAAGACATGGAAAACTTAAACAGATTAATTTCTAGTAATAGAATTTTATAAGCTATCAAAAAGCTTCCAACAAATAAAAGCCCAGAACTAGATGGATTCTTATCTGTGTTCTACCAAACATTTAAGGAAAAATGAATATCAGTCTTCTCAAATTGTTCCATGAAATACAAAAGGAGGGAACTCTGCCAAACTTATTCTACAAATCCAGTATCATCCTGATACCAAAACCAGTCAAAGACACTTCAAAGGAAGAAAAATGCAGACCAATATCATTGATAAACAAAGATGCAAAAATTCATAATAAAATATTGGCAAACCACATACTAAAATATATTAAAATGCCAGGTTGTTCCAACATATGGAAATCGATAAATGTAATTCGCCACCTAAACAGACTTAAGAATAAGAATCACATGATTATCTCAATAGATAAAGAGAAAATATTTAACAAAATATTGCAACCATTCATGTTTAACACACTAGAAAAACTAGGAATAGAAAGGACTTACCTCAACTTTGTAAATTATATATGACAAACCTAAGGTCAACATTATTGTGAATGGGAAAAAAAAACATGAAAATATTTCCTCAAAAAAACAGGAATAAGATAAAGATGCCCACTTTCACCATTCCAGTTGAATAGTCTTTGAAACTCTAGCCAAAGCAATCATGCAAGAGAAGAAAATTAAAGGAATATAAATAGGAAAAGAAGAGTTCTATTTCTTCTGTTTGTTGACAACAGAATCCTATAGTTAGAGATTAAAAAAAAACCCACAAAACAGACAAACAAACAAAAAAACTCCACCAGAATACTTCTAGAGCTCATAAATGAATTCAGCAAAGTAGCAGCATACAAGATCAACACGCATAGTCAATTGTGACCCTACACTCAAATGATAAATCTGCTGAAAAAGAAATTAGAAAAATATATTCCTTTCAAAATAGGCTCAAAAAATATTTGGTAATTAATTTAACAAAAAAAATTGAAGGATCTCTATATTGAAAACTACAGAACACTAAAGAAAGAAATTGAGTAAGACCTTAGAAGATGGAAAGACTCTCCATTTTCATGGATAGGCAAAATTAATATTGTCAAAATGGCCATAGTACCAAAAGCGCATAGTCAATGCAATTCCCACTCTTCAGTATATATCCAAAAGATTTCAAATCAACATACTACTGTGATGCAGCCACATCAATATTTATAGCAGCACAATACATAATAGCCAAGCTATGGAGCCAAACTAGTTGACCTTCTACCTAAAAATATAAAGAAATATGTGGTATATATACACAATGGAATATTACTTGGCCATAAAGAAGAATGTCTTCATGGCCTATGGTGGTAAATGGATGGAACTGTCCTATTATGCTAAGAGAAATAAGCTAGTACCCATAAGTCAAAGGTTGAATGTTTTCTGTGCTATGCAGAATCTAATTCAAAATATGGGGATAAAAAATAGCAAAAAAAATGAGTGGAGCAGACCAAGGGAACTGAAGAGAAGGGAGGAGGATGGCATAGGAAAAGATAGTGGAATGGGTCTGACCTAACTTTTCTATGAACATACATAAATATGCCACAGTGACTCACCATCATGTACATCCACAAGACACTAATTAAAAAATAAACTATAAGTAAGGAGCAGAAAGATTAGTAGAATAGAGGGAAGGGAGAAAGCTTGGGAAGGAAAGGGAATGTATTGGGGACTGAATTAAAACAAATATATATCATCCTTTTATAATTATGTCAAAATAAATCCTAAAGTCATATCCAAGTAAAAATAAATAGTAAACAAGAAAAAGAAAACTACACTAAAAATAATAAAACATGAAGAAAATTCTAAAGTATTAGGAGAAGTTAAGGAACAACTAAGAATTGGAAAGACATCCCATGTTTATGGAATAGTTTTAGTGTTGTTTGGATGACAATCCATTCAGAATTATCAATGTCTAGATTTATTGTATTTCTCATAAAAGACCCAGCAGGCTTCTTTGCAAAAATTGACAAATTGACACTAAAATTCATATGAAAATGCAAGGGATTCAGAAGAGCAAAAACAATATTGAAAAAGAACTAATTAAAAGGACTCATACTTACAATTTCCATACTACACTGTTATTAATTTTCATTAACTACACTATTAATGTACAGAGGTTAATAAGTATCCTTACCTCATACTCTGTATAAAATTAGTTGAGTTGGATCGAAAATCTAACTGTAAAATTTATGTTATAAAACTTGTAGAAGAATATGTGAAGGAAAATCTTCTGGACCTCAGATTATCAATGGAGTCTTTCATCTGATAACTCAAAGTACAAGCAACAAAAGGAATAATGGATAAATTGGATTTCATCAAAATTGAAAACTTTTGTGCTTCAAAGGACAAAACTAAAAAAGTAAAAAAAGAAGTCTATATAATGAAAAAAAAAATTTTAAATTATTTATCTGATGAAGGACTTATATCCAGAGTATGTAAAGAACCCATAACTCAATAATAAGAGGAAAAGTAACAAAAATATGGCAAAGGATTTGAGTAGACATTTCTCCAAATGAGATATGTAAAATACTAATAAGCACATGAAAAATGCTCAAAATTATTAGTTATCAGCAAAAGGAAAATAAAGACCAAAATGAAATATCACTTCATACCCACAAGTAAGGCTATATTTAAAAAGGCAGAGAATATCAAGTGTTAAAGAGGATGTCGAGAAATTGGAATAGTCACACACTGATAATGAGAACATAAACTGATGCTTTCAAGGTGTCAGTTCTTCAATAGGCTAAAAACAGGTTTTCCATGTGATCAGCAATTCTACCCCTCATTTCCTACCAAGGAGAAATGAAAATATGCACGTACAAAACTTGTACAAATGTTCATAGCAGCATTCATGTTAATACTCCAAAATGTTGAAATAACCTAGAAGTCCAACAACTGGTGAATATTAACTAAAATATGATATATCCTAATAATGAAATATTAGTCCACAAGAAAAAGATATGATGTTATGACACCTGGTACAACAGAGAAAAAAATTGAAAATAATATATAAAGTCAAATTCTGATACAAAGGACCACATTCTGTATAACTTCATTCATTTGTGTACTGAATAAAATCATCTATATAAGAACATTGCTTAGATTAGTGGTTGTCTAGGGCAGTGGGGTGGTAGGTGGTGCATTTCACCTTAGGTGCAGTGTATTTTTTTATGAATGATGAGAATGTTCTAATATTTACTGTGGTGATGATTGCCAATCTCTGTGAATACATTATTGAATCACAGACTTTAAATAATTGAATTGCATTAAGAAGTATGAATTATATCTTAATAAATCTGTGAAAAAGTAAATATTGGAGAGAATCATGGAAGTCTTGAAGGCAAAGGTTGTATATAAAATAATTTTATATTATTGAAATTTTTCAAAAGGACTAATATTACCTTCTTTTGGACTGTTAAGTATCGTGATAAAAATTTGAGAGCAACAACTAAAGAACAGAAACAGAATATTTAACTTGCAAAACCAGGAGTAGGAAGAAAAGATGATAAATAAACCTCCATATCAGAGATAAAAATGACAGCAAAAAGTTCAACCCCAATAAATAAGTAATCAGAAAATAACCAAATAAGCTTGCTTTTAAAAGTCAGAAATTCTCATATTGAATAAAAAGCAAAAATAATTTCTAGTAGAGACCCTTCTAAAGTGTAATGATGCAGAAATCTGGAGGTAAACAAGTACAAAACAATCTAATAGGTAAATGCATAGAAAATAAAGCTGGAAAGAAATATTAATAAACAGATTGATTTCAAGCCTTAAATCATTCTCATAAAGACTTTCATTAATTAGTGATTAAAACCAATTTTTGAAAATATAAATAAAAATAGATGGGATCACTAAAAACGATGATAGTGGAAGATTTTAAGTCAGCTGTCTTAGAAACTGATAGATCAGCAACTAAAAATTAGAGAAGTTTGAACACAGATACCAAGTAGAGTCTAATGGCCACACACAGAAACATGTATAATCTGACAAGACAGTCTTAAAAGGAAGCCAGTTGTCTTTTGGGCAAGTGCTCTCCCACTACTCAACATCATGTACAAGCACAATAATGGGATCCTAATGAGAATAAGTTATACTCCATGTATATTTACTATGTCAAAATATACTCTACTGTTATATATATTCAAAAAGAACAATTTATTTTTTTAAAAGTAAGCCAGGACATTAAAATGCAAAAATCTAAATGTGATGAAAGGAAATCTCCAGTTGATGACAGTAGACTATGATTGTTGATCACAATGAAATACAAATACAAATCAGTAAAAATATGTAAATTCACTCTCCCATGTTTAGACACTGGAAGACAACTCTAACTAATTATTTGTGAAAGAATAAACCATAGTGGTAATTGTGCAATATTTAATACTGAATGTCAGTGAAAACACTATATACCCAAACTTGTGAGATAGTTAAAATGATAGACTGATGGTCATTCATAACTTTAAGTACTTATATTGGAAAAGAAGATATGTTAAAAACAAGCTGTGTATTAAATGCTAAGGTTAAATAACAAAATCAAAATAGATTCTTATAAAATAGAAAGATGGTAAAATAACTTCATTTGATTCAATTATTGATATCAATAATTGATATCAACTACTCAGGTAATTTAGGAAATTGTCATAGCACAGGATATATAAACAAATCCTGGGTTTCTCCATTTCTTCTGGAATTTCTTTACCACCTATGGGGGAAATTGTTAAACTTTATTATCACAGTACAGATAAAAAGGTAAAAGAAACAAAAAACTAATTATGTGAGGTAAGAAGCTAATACTAGAAATTCATGTTATTGTGAGCAAGACCATTGGAATTAGTTTAATGTTTAAAAGTGGGATTTAACATTGATAAATTAATGTTTATATGAATCAATTTGTAATAGCATCATAAAAATACTTAAATCAGTATAAATAATAACTACAGTGAGAAAAACTAAGCATCATGTTGTGGGAGGCAGAGCCCAACACAGACTATTGAGCTTTATTTAGTATCATAAAACTCAAGACAATTCTGACATAGGATATGTAAAATATTTGAAATAATTAAATTCTTTTTCTTTTCTTTTCTTTTCTTTTCTCTTTTTACTTGTTATCCATTTGCTTTTGGTTCATCATAAGCAATCTGCAAATAGTAATCAAATTCTTAAAATATTGCAATTTGGACTCCTTTTTAATTGAGCTACATTTTTTTCACAAGCATACTTTATTACATATAAATAAAACTTTATTGTTACAAATAACTCAATACTTTAAATAATAAAAACATACAATTTGCCTGAAAGATAGCTGATTTTTTTCAATAATTTGCTATTTCCTCTATACTATACTAAAGGTATGGAATTTGTTGAGAAATCTTGGATCCTAGTTCTTACTCGCTCTGTCATTTTGTGAAAGAAAAACAAATCTGTTAATTTTTTTAATTTGTAAAAAGGAAATTTATAATAACAATTATATCAGATACTATATCTAAAAATCATTTATGTACTATTGAATTGGTTTTATACTGTTATTATCTAGATGGTTGGTATATTTAATTGATTTGCCTCTGAATATATATTGGGTAAAGATACTGCATTTCAATGTTACCAGTTCTCAAAACCAAAAAGATATGGAAATCCCATGACAGAAAATTAAACAACGTAACTTGGATTCCTCCACCCAAACTTCATGCTGTGATACCCAAAATGATTTGAGGGAAAATGCCAGAAACAGATCCATAAACTGCCCAGGAGACATACTATAAACATGAAATGACACCAGGCTTATGTCAGAGCAGGTGATCAAAAAATTAGAGAAGCTGAGAATGGAAAACTCAGAAATTCCAGATGGTCTCCATCTAAGGACCATTGTGATAAGTGACTTGGGGAACTTGTGGCCGACATATGCGAGTCATCTCTGAAAACTGAGGACACACAGGTGGCTGGGTCTGGACTGAGCTCACACCTGTCTTTGCAATAATGCTTGCAGTTCTACACTGCCTTTCATCAGGGCTTCTAGACAGATTTTGCAGACATACCACTGCAGCTTTTAAAGGGGATGTTAAACCCATTTGGGAGAGGGAAATCTTAGAATCTTGTGATAAAGTAAATGTTTAAGGATAGCAGAGTGAGATAGAATAGAACAAAGGAATCCTGATAGCCTTTTTTTCAGTGAATATGTCCTATCATTTTTTAAAATTTGGCTCAGAAATTTAACATTTACAAAGCATCTACTACATGTGAGACAATAGGCAAGGCACAAAGAATATACACAAATGAGTACAGTCTAGTCCATTCAGAGGAGGAATTTACATGTAAGGGACAGAGAGGTATTCATAAATAATGTGCATATAGGCCAAAAATTGTGTCATAATACTGTCATAAATAAACATTAGATGAGCATAGAAGAAAAATTGATTTTGGTGGAGTAAATGTGGAAAGTTTCATAGAGTAAATTGCAATAGAAAAATTAAGCAGATTTTTATAGAAGTGCAAGTAAAGAAAAAAAATGGTTCAAATAGAAAAAGTAGCTTAAGTAAATGAACATGCATATGAAAGTGTATGACAATTTATAAATTCTCAAATAGTCTGGGATTGGCAAGTAGTCTGGATGGCTAGATGGTAGAGCATATGTGTATGGCTGTGTTGCTGAGCACAAAGAAAAAGATAAGAACAATTTTGAAATGGAAGTGAAATTACCAGGGTCTGCTAGTGTTATCTCATGAAGACCTGAAACTGGGGAAAGGAATTTATTTTCAGAAAACAAATTCAGAAGTGGTGGATAGGAGAGAAATGTGAACATGATAATTTTAGTGGAAATATACTCAGGTGATTAAGGAGGGAAAAGAAAGAGTAGTTGAAAACTTGTTAAAATGAATTTGCTGAAAGATAAAGGTGGAAAGAAGAAGATGAAGTCAAGGCATTTTTGAAATAGGGTGCATTTTGTGTCGGGTTAAATCTTGGTATTAGGGAAGGGAGAATCTGAAGATGACTCCAAGACCTTTAGCTGGCGATTGAGTGGATAATGATGCCATTAACTAAGAGAAGGCACAAACCTGGACAAGTAAGTTTAAGATGAAAAGGGAGATGTTAACTTGGCTTTTGATATTTTAAGTTGTATGTGTACATGAGCACCCTCAAAGAGTAAACCAGTGTAAAGCTGGAAACTAATCTGGCTTTAGAAAGACAAGATTCAGGTCTTTCCCTAAGATTTGTAGGTTATAAGACAAGAATACAAATGGAGGATCACACACCATATGTTAAATAGTTACAAGTTATAAATTAAGCCACAAGCTATTAAATTAAACATAGTCTAATCTCCTGCCAGGATGAATATATCTTCATATCAACTTTGAAGATGAGAAGCGGATTAAAATGCTGAACTAAAATATGGTGGCACTCAGTCCACCAAACACACAGGCCTCAGGAACACTCATAGGAAGCCCCAACCTGAGGGCTTAAACCATGTCTATAATATAGCCACTCCTTGGCTACCTCTAGAACCTTGAGATGAGCTGCATAGGTCACAAGTTTGGTCTCAAATTCAGCAAGTACTTAGGCCCTTGAAACCAACTCTGTGAAATTTGAATAAAGGATTCTGAGACCCTGAGAACCCAGAACATGGTCCAGAATGGAGAGCATAGGCTGTAGGTGAGCATGTCCTATTGGGCCGTACAGCGGGGAAGAACAAGAAGTAGCACATGTTCATAGAATGAATGAAATAAAGAGTGTATTGAGGAGGAAAAGAGAGAGAGCAATGAAACCTGCCTTAAACAGGTAAATCAGATAGAACCCAAAAATGAAGCTGGGAGGGAAGAAAACAAAGGTAGCAAGTGATGCATGCTCTCCAAGAAATTTATCAGAGGAGAGAAACAGCTAGAAGAAGAGTTTACAAAGGATCAAGAATTGAAGAGAGTTTTGTTTTTAAAATAAGAGTGGAGGGTCAGTTTTCCTTGTGAAAATGGTGAAACCTCTCCTAAAATGGTATTCACGGGTTGCAAACATGGAGTTTAACTGATTAAACCTAAATTTGCAAACATAACAAGTATAAAAAACACAAATGAGGCCAGAAAGATTCATTTATTTCCTATGGAAAAAAATTCTGTACTATCATTAATGTCAACTTTAATTAATAGCTTCTACAAAGGATACAGCTTCTGGGATTTCAGTCAAAACCCAGAGTGGAGTTTCTCAGTGCTATTTTGTCTAATTTTATATATTAATCAGAAATGTCTATCCTACAGGGACGGAAATGTAATAATTGCATTCTTTAAATCCAATGCATTGCTAAGAGAAGAACATAAATTACCTTTAGGCCTGGGGCAGCTACAGCTACACTCCATGTATTTGACAGACAAGACACATACAAATAAATAACAAAAGGCACTCTAGTATCATCAGTAGGAAATTGTTTTAGTAATAAACAAAACAGTTGAGTGTAGCTGGGCTGGGAGTCCTTAGATTGTTTGTAAAGCAGGATGTGAAGAGCCTTCAGTCTCTTCATTTATCATACTGAACCTTGGGTGTTTACTCCCTAAAGCTCTGGAAACCATTGTTCAAACAATGTCTTTCTGGGAAAGGTAAATAATTAAATGATGAAAGCTGTGCTGGATTGAAGAAGGCAAGAGTCCCAGGAAGCTGCTGATCATTTCCCCCCTCCCTCCCCATTTCCAACTCTCTTTCAAAAGGCTCCTAAGTGTCTCCATGTTGCATAGGTTGGAAAATATTAGAACTAGATAATCTCTAAGATCCATTCCAAGTGTAGAGTCCTGTGACTCAGCTAAGGCAGGTACAATTTTGCAGATGAAGTGGAGCTTGAGTGGGCCTTTGAAAGTAGGTTGTATATTTGGATTAGTGGGTAGGAAGAGTGAAGATATTTAAAACAGGAAGAGGAGCATAATAAAAGAAATAGTGAAGGAATAATACTGGTTTCCTTGGCAGAGGATGTGTGGAATAATAAAGAGACTTTTCTAACTAAACTGTAGGGATTGTAAGGTAGAGCTGTGGGAAATAAAATTTAAGTACAGGGCACTTGTTTTTCATATGAGACAAGTGTTATTCCTGGAGACTTTGCATAAGTTAAAACTCAAATAATTCAAAACAAATTTTCCCAAAGGGGGAAGGCATTTATAGAACTTTCAGATTTACAATTTTAGTGTATATTTTCTTTGAAGTTACTTTTTGCATTTTCTTTATTATTTTGCTAAGGGCAATTTCTGATTTGAAGAGTGGTGGTTGGTTGGTCTCCTCCACAGTGCTTTATCACATCTTATGTCTATTCATAAGTTATTGATTTGGGGTTTGTTTCTTTGCACTGGCTTTAGCAGTACCACGTAATATTGTGGAAGAACATGAAAAACAAGAATTAAAATGATAATAACAGTGCTTGCCTAGATTATAAAACCAAAAGTCACTTTCAGAAATTCTGATGCAAAAATCAAGAGGGGTTCTTACAATACTGACAAAGGAGTGTTTGTGTTTCATTTTGTTAGTGTGGTAGGTGATAGAAGAGCATTAACACAGTTTGCAGTTCCTTCAGTTTTCAAATTATACTATTTCACAAGAATTGGATTTCTAATCAATTCAAGTTAGGCACCAGCATTTCTTTAATCTCAGTTTCAAGTTGTTCAGAATTTGCAATTCCCCTTCTATGTATTATGAAACTGGTCTGAGGGCAGGAAACGTATGCAATTTATCTTTCAAATCCCTGAGGCATCTTAGCTCTGTACACTTCGAAAAAATAGTGTTTGCTAAATGGAATTGAATTGTTCCTTGGATAGTTCATGCTGGAAAGAGGTAAGATTATAGAGTGGAATTTCATAAGTTAGGTGCTCAGGAGCTGGTTGCATGCTAAACATAAAGAAAGCATTCAGTAAATGCTTATTGATTTCTGGATAAGGGGCTGGTTTTTCTAACCACACCAGTCTTACTCATTGCTGTATCCTGTAAGCTATAAAGGTTTATACACACAGTGACTTGTGACTGAACAAGATTCAGGAAGAAGTGTGTCTTGGACAGGGAGCAGAGTGAGGCTTGGTGCTCAGTTAGGCCAGGATGACATATGGAGAAAAACATATGGAGTCAGGGATGAGTGTAGCCAAGAAAAAAGGTGAAGCAGAGTGTAGTACAGAGCATGCGGCTAGCAGCTAAAGCCCAAAGTGCTATAGCTCTGTCCAGGCAATGCCAAGAGTCTAGGTGAAGAGTGGAAAAATCAAATCCATCATCAGGATGATTCAAAACATCCAGATGTATACTGTCATCAGCACCATCACTAGAGGGAATGTGGGGGTGAGGCAGATATCAGTCTTCCCACACTCCTCCCAAATGTTTTTATTCAGTTGAAGTCATCCTGAAATAGAGGTTTGAATAAAAATAAGTCATGAAACAGCTTTGCACACTCAGCCTAAGGGAGATCGTGTAAAGGTGGGGAGAAGTTGTTCCTCTTTACCTTAGTGGCACTGATAGCAGTGTCAGGGGCTTTAGCTTGTTAGATGCTAGTGATAGCATTGGATAGTGTATGGTAGAAATGATCCGTTAGTTTAAAAAAAAATATTATTCTTTTAATCCTTATTTTTGAAAGACCATGAAGTAGTTCTGCCTAATATATAATAGCAACAGAAATATAGGAAGGCAGATAGAAATGAATTGAATGAGCTGGAATAATTCAATATAGGTCTATGCAATGTGATATTTAAAAATAAACCTTAAGGTCAAACTTAGGTCAAAATGAGTGCACCAGCAGAAATGAGGCCATAGTCTTTTTAAGAGAGGATCTATATGACTAGTCTAACATTTTCCAGTAGTCACAGGCTCTGACTTACATATTCCTCACAATGTGCAATGGACTATTTTTTGGTGAAAATATACATTTTGAGTGAACAGTAGTAGAAGAGAAAAAGACCTCTGGTTTTTGGTTGGGCCACTAGAACACTAGTATTCAGAATTTGTTTCCAGCTCAGACCTTTGATTCCCAAGTCAAACTATTTAGTGAACAGTTTAATTGGAATAAAGGGTTAGGTTTTAAGGCTGGACTCAGAAGTACTTGAAAGGATCTTTCAGTGAAGCAAATACAATGTAGAAGATGAGGCTAGGAGAACTGGCATTTAGAGCTCAGAGGTCCGAGCATGCATATGAGCTTAATGACCACAAAGACATGTGCAGGTCACCATGATGAAGAGGAGAAATTAGGGGAGGACTTTCCATTCTTGACTTCAGTTATTGGATAACTCTACTATTTTTATTCTTCCCCTTCTACTAATGAGGAAGAGAACTTATTCCAGTTTTTCTCACTCAGCACATATTTTTCAGTGTGTATATTACTTCATCTAAGGCATTATTCCAGATGGAAGGAACACAATAGTGAGCAAAAACAACTTCTTGCCCTGATGGGGCTTTCATTCTAGAGGAAGATCAAAGTAATCAAAACCTGAATAGACATGATTCATTTCATTTTTATAAATTCTCTAGAGAAAAATCAAGGATACTAACTGAAGACAGAGTGATGGGGCCTATTCTCAGAAAAGTGATGATTACATTAGAAAGATGTGGTTAAGTACCTTGGTGTGTAGAACTCTAGATAGTTTTCTGGAAACTTTTTCTGGAAACTTTTCAGGAACCTATAGCCAATTTGACTTCCCATATGAGATGTTTCTAAACACAGTGAGAGAACAAGATATTAGTGGATAATGGGCACCCAAACACAGACAGAATTAATAAGTTCTAGTGTTCTACACAACGGTGGGGGAAATTGACTTTACAAGAACCTATTGTATATCTTATTAATAACTACAAAAGAGGAGCTCCAAATCCCCAAACATAAACCAATGATAAGGAGATGGAAACATTAATTTCCCTGATTTGGCACATACTGTATACATATGTTGAACTATCATATAATATCAAACTGCATAGATATGTGCCATTATTATGTATCAATAAAAAATTTAAAAACACTTAAGGAGATAGAAATGTTAACTACCCTGATTTGATCATTAGGCATATTATACATGTATGATATTATCACATGATACTGCATAAATTTGTAAAATTAAAATGATAATTAAAACCATATTTGTGAGCTTTAAAAATACAAATTATAATCCGTCCTGAAAAAAAATAGGGCTTTTTTTTTAACCTTGAATCAGAGCTGGAAGAAAGTAAAATTGCTAGTTTTAGTATAGACAGGTTGAGATGTGGGAATGGCAACTAGTATTCCTTTTAAAAGATGAAGTGTAATTTACTTGCCTCAAAACTGATCCTTTACAAGTGTTTGTTTCAATGATTCTTACCATATTTACAAGATTGTGCAGCCAGTACCCCCACATCACTCAAGAACAGTTTTTTTTTAATCTCTCTCCCCAAACTCCCTACCCACTAGTAGTCATATCATATTATCCTCTCTTTAGCTCCTGGCATTCACTAACCAGTTTTCTGTTTATGTATTGGCTTCTTCCTGACATTTTGTATAAGTGGAATCTAACATTATTTGATCTTCTGTGTATGACTTCTTTCACTTAGCATAGCGTTTTCAAAGTTTATCCATGCTTCAGCATAAATCAGTGCTTCGTTTCTTTTTACAGATTTTATTTCATTGTATGGATGTGTCATATTCTGTTTAGCGGTTCATCAATTGATGGGCATTTGATTTGTTTTCACTCCTCGGCTATTACAAAGAATGTTGCTAAGGAATTTGTACATAAGTTTTTATTGGACGTTGTTTTTTAACTTATGGGTATGTACCTATGGTATGGAAACTCTGTTTACCTTTTTGAAGAACTGTCAAGCCATTCTACAAAGAAGCTACAATATTAACATTTCCATAGCAATATATATGGAAGTTGAAATTCTCCACATCCTCCTCAGCATTTCCTACTGATATTGCTAAATTTTTTTAAGGATTATTGATGTTAAGCATTTTTTTTTTCATGTGCTTTTGGTGATTCACATATCTTTTCTGGAAAAATCTCTATTCAAATAATTTGCCCCTTTTGAATTGGGTTATTTTTCATTGTAAAATCTATATATTAGGGTGTTAGAATCCTATAAGATGTATGATCTGAAATATGTTCTGGCATTCTATGGATGCAATTAGTAAATTTTTTTCTTTTTTTCCCACTTTTTAAATTAGCACATTATAGTTGTACTTAATGATGGGGTTTATTGTTACATATTCATACATGCATACAATATAACAATATAATTTGGCCAATATCACTCCCTAGCACTTCCCCACTCCCTCCCTACCTCCTACCCCCTGCTCCCTTTCTTCTACTGATCTCTCTTTGATTTTCATGAGATCCCCATCCACACCTTTTTTTTCCCCTTTTTCCTGTTTACAAATAGCACATTTTGATGAGTGTTTGATGGGGGGGTCCTTGTGGCCTATCAGAGTACAATGCTAACAATCCATCAACATTTGGTTAGTTTATTCTTAGTCTGAAAGAAAATATTTTCCAGTTCCAAGATGGACCATAGGACCCGTCCATGTGTCTTCCCTATGAATTATACCCAGTGCCAAAGTTCATTATTTAAAAAAAAAAAACCTAACTAATAATTTCTTCTTTTTTGATAAATGTGCTTGGCTATGGGACATCATCAAACAGATGGACTTTGGGTTGTTGGTCATTTGTTGGGAGGGGAGTTTGTCCTCTGTATCTTACATTGGATCTAGCGCTCTTGGCTCTTTCTGAATCTATGAATAAGTTCTGCCCCTATGGCTAGGAGAAATCTGTCATGTTCTCCATTTTAAAGTGTCATCACTTTCATGCCCTAGGACAGCAGGCGCAAGTGGGGGCTATGGGGTACACACATTTGAGTTTGTCTGCAAGCATGGACATGGGGGTTGGAGGCAATTCTTTTTCCCCTGTGTAAAAAGGGCCACCCACTCAGAGATGAGAGCTCTACATTCATATGTTGAACTTCAACCTTCAATCATTTCTAAGGTACAATGATGACTTCTCAGTTTTGCAATTTTTTTTTTTTTTTTGCATTACAGTACTTCATTATTGCCACAGGGGGAACTGTTGGCTTAATTTTGCTTTAGAGACATTGCTGCTGAAATTATTAAGCTAATGATTTATGCCCTGTGTGATACAACAATCTCTTGTGCTGAAAATGGTTACTATGTTTTGTTTACTGTTTATAACTACCAGCAGTTGTGCCATGAAAAAATCTCTGCCAGCTTGCAGGGTTTATTTATCCCTGTGGATCTTTAGAAACCACTGATTAATATAGAAAAAATTTGAATGGTTTATATTTTTAAAAATCCCATAAGCTATGAATTAAACCACTGTGCTCTACTATATAGGAGGAAAAGTTCAGTGAGAATGAACAATGGATGTCAAAACCTACTGACTCTCGTATTTGCTTCTGGTTTTATCAAAATGGAAAGTATGAGTGCTTTTCAGGAATACAGTGCTGTGCTCCATCAGTTTTGGGCTATGAGATCACCAGCATTTCCCCTTGGGTGCCGCACATTTTACCATATTAAGGAACCAATTTGCTTAGAGAAATGTTGCATGTGTTTAAAGGCTGTTAAGTTTGATGGCTGGCAGAACTCTCCCATTTAGCCCTAGGGCTGGGCCTGGGTGAATGAAGGCTTTACACAGGCCTGCATTTTTTGTACTGAAGTGCTTTTTGTAACCAAAGACTTGCATGGGGCAGATGAACCCCGTAGCAGGGAGGGGCAAGGTTTGTGAATGTTGATGTGTTTCAAATGGCAAAAAATGTTTTTCATATAATGTTGAAATCTCAACTTTTCCCTCCCCAAGAGAAGGAAAGAAAACATCACTGTGGTTTTGGGCAACTTCAGCTCAATTCTGCACCTTCAAACTCAGATATCGCTTGCTTATTCTTCAATTATATTTTTCTGCTATGTCTTGAACCCCCTTAGTCCTTTTGGCTTTGTTTTGACCTCACAATGTTTTTCCACCTCTTTCTCTTGGCAGCTGCACATCTCTATTCCTCCTTGATCAGCTAGCAATGATGGGTGACAAGGTTCCATTTTTTTCCTCCTATGATGTGGTACAAACAAAGAGCATTTGTCCCTAAGTAGACCTCAGGCAACTCACACACTGAGCCAGCCCAAGGTCTGAGTCTAGGCTGACATTTGCAATAGGGTTAGGTATAAGGATAAAGTATTTCTCAGTTAGGGGTCTATAAATGTGATACATGTGGATAGTTCAGCCTAAAACGCAGGACACAAGTTAATCAGTTTTCAAGTAGAGAAACAAGGACAAGGCTCTAACTATGGGAACCAAATCTTTCCCATGTTTTAATGTCAAAATGTGAACATCTGTGTATAGATTTAGTCTTGAAATCCCTTGATACTGTGTCTTCTATACCAAAATGCAGACATTTAAAAGAAAGAGATAGTTAAAACACCCAAAGAAGGAGTAATAACATCTGTTTTATTCCCTCTCATAAGCCAGTATTTTTTTTACACAGTTGCAAACTTTGGGCATAAAGAATATTTATAATATTATAATGGGTGGGAAAATTGAAAACACATTCAAATAGCTATTTGAATTAGAAATATTTGCTTAACCTCATAGATAAGTATTTTCATTCACATGTATCTTCATTTAGAGTCTTGAAATTATTCCCCTTCTACTAGAAAAGTAAAATTAACAAAAAAAACCCAACAAATTCATATATAAATCACTCTAAATTTTTTTGTTGAATTCCATGTTGGAATGTTATTACAATGTTTAAGAAATCAAATCCTGTACATTATTTTAAATGTCCTGCTGGTCTTTTTCTTTTAATTCAAAATGCAATTTAATTACAAACTGTTTTAAAATCACAGAAATATAAAACCATTAATATATGTTTGAAATCTTAAATCCTAAGTACAAAACAGATTAAAATAAAATGCTTAAGAAACATGACCAATAAAATATCTGTAACTCGTAAAAATTTTAACATGGAAAAGTTGAAGCTTTAGTGGATAGATATGGAGATTAGTGTTATGTTTTGGATATGAGGTGTTCCTGAAATCTAATGTAGGAGACAGTACAGGAATGTTCAGAGGTGATATGATTATGAGAGCTGTAACCTAATCTGTGGACTAATCCACTTGATGGATTAATTATTTGAAAGTACTACTGTACTAGGTGGTGATTATAGGCAGATAGGATGTAGCTAAAGAAGTAGGTCCCAGGTAGGTGGTCATGCCTTTGGAATTTATATTTCATCCCTGAGAAGGAGAGCCCTCTCTGCTTCTTGGATGTCATGTACTGAGCAATGCCTTTTCACCCTGATATTCTGCCTCATCTCAGGCACACAGGTCTGAAGTTGCTAGATCATGGACTGAACCTCTAAAATTATGAGCCAAAATGCATTTTTTCCTTCTTTTGGTTGTTCTTAATGAGTCTTTTTGATCACAGTGACCAAAGGCTTCCTAATACAATTAGACTTGTCAGAGTTCATCATTTGAAAAACTTTTCATTTTCCAAGTGAAAATAACTTGAATACCAAATGCATGTTCAGAGAAATCATAGACCAACAATTATGCCAACAAAAACCAATTGACATTATATCTTCAACCCTTATGATTATACATTTTCTGTCCACAGAATTGTATACCATCTTGAAACATTACACTTAGATATAATAATCATTTAGGTATTGTGTCGCTTTGTCCTCTCATAGCTTTTCTTGTCACTTGTCCTCTTTTCCACAGGGGTTGGAAGGTAGAATGGGCAATCAAAAGAGAGACAACTCAAGGTTTAAGATCAGCTTTAGAACACATACATAACACTTCAATTACTCAATAAGAGTCAAGAAGACTCCTCATTTGACCACTTTTGTGAGATTTGAAATAAAAAGGAAGTGGTAGAGCTCTGATATTTTGATTTTTTTCTTGTACTTGACTTTCATTGATATATAATATTCATACAAAAATGTACCAACTTGAAGATTATAATTTGATGAATTTGACAAATTCTGTTGACCAGTCACGACCACCATCATAAAATAAAATATTTCCATCATCCCCCAAGTTTTCTTTATGGCTTTTTCCATCCATTTTTAAAACCCAAACCTCAAGAGACACTGATCTCCCTCTATTTCTCCACTTTTGTCACTTCTAGAATTTCTTATAAATGGAAGCATACAGATGGAGTCTTTGGTACAAGAATTCTTTCACTTAGCACAATGCTTTTGAGAATTATGCAATAGCAGTTCAATCTTTTAGTTCTGAGTAATGGGTTATTTATTACATGAATAAGACAAAATGCATTTAGCGATTTACCATTTTTGGTGTTTCTGTTTTTGTATGGTCCTTTATTAAGGATAGAGTACTGTGAACATTCATGTGTAAGTTTTTGTGGGTGTTTATTTTTCATTTCTTCTAATAACTAGGGGTAGGATTGCTAGAGCATATAACTTTCTCAGAAACTGTCATATTGTTTTCTAAAATGTATGTGATATTTTTTTTCCAGCAGCAACATATTCAATTTCCAATTCCTTCATTTCCTCTTCAACCCTTGGAATGATAAATCTTGTAATTTTATCCATTGTGATGGATGTATAGACATATGTCAATGTGGTCGCACTTTTCGTTGTTCTAAACAACATTGATAGTAATTATCTTTTTGTCTGTTTATTTGCCATTTGAATATGTTCTTTGGTAAATTTGTCAAATTTTTTCATTTTAATTATGATTTATTATTGTTGAATTGTAAGATTTCTTTAAATATTCTGCATTCAAGTCCTTTATCAGATACATGTTCTATAAATACTACCTCTTAGTATGTAACTTGCTTTTTCCTGAAGAGAATCTTCTTATGAGCAATTTTTAAATATTTCAATGAAGTCCAATTTATTTATGATTTATGCTTTTATTCCTATTCGAGAAATCTTTTATAACCCAAGGTCATAAGAATTTACTGTTTTATTATAGAAATTTAAAATTTTAGCTCTTATAATTAGATCTAACATGCTTTCAGGATTATTTTTTATATTTGGTGTGAGGTAAGGGAAGTTTGTGTTTATTTTTGCACACAAATACAAAATTTTTCTGCAACATCTGTTGAAAAGACTATCCTTTTCCCATAAAATTACCATGATAAGTTTGAAAAGTGATTGACCATATGTATTTTTATGGTCAATATATATATGGTGTGTGTGTGTGTGTATATATATATATATATATATATATATATATATATTCATATCTGTTCTCTCTGTTCTGGTCTGTGGATCTGTCTTTCTTTATACCACTATCAAATGTTTTATAGCTGTATACTAAGTCCAAAATAAGGTTGTATATGTCTTCCAATTTTGGTTTTCTTTTCCAAAATTATTTTTAACTATCTTAGATCCTTTGCATTTCTATTTGAGAATCCACTTATCAATTTGAACAAATAAGCCTGTTGGAATCTTGATTGTGATTGCCAACTTTAATAAATCTACTTAGAAATTTGGAAGCATGAATTTGAGGAGAATCAATTTGGGGAGAGATCTTAGCAATTTCTCTTCCATTCAATAAATATGGTTTATATCAATATCTAATAAGTATTTAATTTGTCTCCACATTTATTTGTAATTTTAAGTGTAGAGTCACCACTCACACTTGGTAAATTTATCTGTCATTTTATGATATTTTTAATATTTTTAATTTTAATTTTTAAAATTCAAGAGCAATGAGATAAACAGTGTTTGTTTATCTCATTGCTCTTGAATCTTCTGGTCTTACTGATTTATTTATTCATTCCATTATAATTTTGGTAGATGATAGGATTTTCACCATAAAACTATGGCATCTATTAATAAAGAGATCTACATTTTTCTCTTCCCAATTTCTTTTCTTTCTTTCTCTTGTTTTATTTCTCTGATGAGAACAAATATAATGTCTTTTCAACATTGTGAACTGTCATTCTGGCCTTGTTCATGGTAATTCAGTGTTTCATCCCTGAATATGATACCAGCGGTAGGGTTTTTGTGGACATTGTTTCCGACCTTTAATTTTAATTTTGCCAAGAATTTTTACTATGAAAGTGTACTGATCTTTGAGGAAAAACTCTAGTTTTTCGATTGTGATGATACCTGCAGTGAAAAAGAAATGCATATTTGTTCATTTTAACTTAAGGTAATTTACTTCCAATATTAGTTTGCTGAAAGTTTTTGTATGCTTGGGTACTGAAATTTGTCAAATGATTTTCCTACATTCATTAACATCAAATTACTTTTTCTCCTTTATTCTTCTGATAAACAGAGAGTTACATAAATTGATTTAAAACCAACATTTCATTCCTGGGATAAAGCCAGTCAATTATGCTATCCTTTTTTGTGCAGTTGCTAATTTAATTTTCTTAATTAACAATTGCATTTGTGTTATGAGGATCATTGGTTTATTGTTTTCATCTTTATATTTTTTTCAAGTCTGGGTACTGTTTACCACATAAAATGAGTAGAGAAAATTTTCTTTAGTTACACAGTGAAGCCCTCTGGATCTACAGTTTTCCTTGCAAATTTTAATCCATGAATTTAATTTCATTGTTCATACAGGTCTATATTAATAATATTTCCTTATTATCCTTTTAATTTTTGTATGCTATGTAGTGATCTTCTCACCTTTATTACTGATATTTTTTTCTTTTAGTGTTTAATATATGTAGTTGTTTATTGATTTTATTGATCCTTCTAAGAAACATCTTTTGGTTCTATCTGATTTTCCTGTGGATATTATATTTTCTATTTTAATTCTTTTTTTTTCATTTTTATGCCTCTTTGATTTAATTTATTCTTTTTTTCTAAGGCAGAAGACTACTACAGATTTGAGACCCTGTTCTCTTTCTTAGTATAAGCATTCTATGCTATAAATTTCACTTTAAACCCTATTTCTTTGACTATAGTCCACAGATTTTAGTATGGTAATGTACTAATTTTATTGCTTCTTATCTCACACCCAGCCTTTATTGTCCTGTGTTGTGAAGCTGCAGATGAATCCTGTAAAAAAATTTCTTACAACAACTGGTATAGTGTCAACCTTAGTCAAGAATCATTGCATGCCTGTAATCCCAGCTGCTCAGGAGGCTGAGGCAGGAGGATCACGAGTGAGGCACAAAGCAACTCAGTGAGACCCTATCTCTAAATAAAATACAAAAAAGGGTGGTTGAGTGCCTCCGAGTTCAATCCCCAGTACCCTTACCCCCAAAATAAAAGAATCAATGCTGGAGGAACACTGAATGTTGTAACAAAAGAAGAGCTACTTTTCTGATTTTTTTTTTTCCTTTTGGAAACTAGTGATGCAAGGGAGGGAGGACAATACTCAATCATCTGTGACTTTTCCCAGGACTTTAGTGAATTGCTTGTGATACAAAAGCTCCAGAAAGTCAGCTGGCACTCCAGATGGTCAGTGCCAGATAGTAGCACTCTGTGGAGACTGCTTTCCACAGAGGAGCTCTGGCCCTCCTAGTTCAGTGGTGGGGTGGTTCTTTGGATTAGTATATGGGTTGCTTTATTGAACCCATTCTGGCTGGCCAGCACTCTTTAGGAGACTTTATGCACATTCTACAGGCAGTTTCTATAGAGAACTTTCAGTCAGCCTGTATTTGTAGAGTTTCTCTGATACTCAATGGATTCCTCTTACTGATGAGCTCTGGCTGCATCCTCTGGCAAGTTTGTATCTATAGGCAGGATGAAATTTCCTGCAGTGCTCATACTCTCCCCAATAAGATTTTAACTTAGACTTTTGCGATAGGAGAGAATTTTCCAAATTCTAAGTTTCTGTCTTATAATCACGGTCCCCACAGAAATAGCAAATATTTTCTACATTTGCTATTCCTATAGTCCATGGTTAATCACCTTTATTTCTTAATAATTCCTTACAATAAAACTTTTATGTTCAATAGATTACTGTGATTTCCACCTAGGGATTGGAATCTGACAAACACATTTGTGTTTTTATTTATTTTTAGTTCAAAATATTTTCCAGTTTTCTAATTTCCCTTGTGATTTCTTCTTTGGCTCAGAGGATGCTAAGAAGTATGTCATTTTATTTTCATATAGTTTGGGATTTTTTAGGATGATTTCATGTCATTAAATTCCAGTTTAATATTGTTGTGGCCAAAGATCAGACATATTTTCTTATACGTTTTTTTTTTCATTTTGATTAAAAATATGTAACGTGAGTGCTATTAACAAATTTCCAAGTGTATTACTAAGGATGGCTATATGTGCTACTGTTAACTGTATAGACATTATTGTTTGATGGATCTCTACAAGTATTTTATAATGCAAACTCAGTACCCAGGGCATAACAGCTCCTCATTTACTTCTATTCTCAGCCAGTGGCAACCACCATCATACTTTATGCTTGTATGATTTTGACAACTTTGTAGAATCATGTAGTAGTTATCCTTCCAGGACTAGCTTATTTCACTTAGCCATAATGGTCTCAAAGTCTATTCGTGTGGTAGCATATGACAGAATTTCTACTTTTTAAAGATTGAAAAACATACCATTCTACTTATATAACACATTATTTTTACATTCATTCATCAATGGACATTTAGGTTGTTTTTAACTCAAGAAAACCAGGAATGAAGTCTCAACAGTTATGAGTGTAAAGATCTCCTCAAGATATTATTTTAAGTTCCTTTGGATAAATACCCAGAAGGAGGATTGCTGAATTATATGATAGTTCTATTTTCCATTCTGAGTAATCTCCATATTTTTTTCCATCATTGGTACATAAATTTACATTCCCACCAATAGTTCCAATACTGGAACCAAAGCTTCCATTCTCTCCACATTCTCACCAACATTTGTCTTTTTAAAAATATTGGTCATCCTAAGAGGTATGAGGTGATATTTGATGGTTTTTATATGCATCTGCCCGAATATTAGTGAAGTCAAGTATCTTTTTTATACAATTTACTATTTGCATGCATTCTTTGGAGAAAGAGCTATTGAAGTCTGTTGGCCATTGTTTTAAAATTGATTTATGAGGGTTTGTTATTGTAATTTTTATTGAATTTAGGAGTAACATATATTTGGTATTAATCTTTATGTGGTATATGGTTTGCAAATGTTTTCTCGTATTCTGTACATTGCCTTTTCATTCTGTACATTGTTACCTTTGCAGAACAGAAAAATTTGATTCTTTTTTTTTTTTTTTAAAGAGAGAGTGAGAGAGGAGAGAGAGAGAGAGAGAGAGAGAGAGAGAGAGAGAGAATTTTTAATATTTATTTTTTAGTTCTCGGCGGACACAACATCTTTGTTGGTATGTGGTGCTGAGGGTCGAACCCGGGCCGCTCGCATGCCAGGCGAGCGCGCTACCGCTGAGCCACATCTCCAGCCCAAAATTTGATTCTATTTAGCCTAATATGTGGATCTTTGTTTTTGTTGCCTCTGCTTTTTGGTATCATTTAAGAAATCATTCTCAAAATTAATGTTGTAAAGGTTTCCTACCTGAATTTTAAAGTTTTAGTTATTACATTTAAGTCTCTAATCTATTTTGTATTCTGTTTTGTGAAAGGTGGAGTGTAAGATACGTATTTCATTCCTTTGAATGTGAATATACTATTTTCCCAATACTGTTTGTTGAAGGGAATATCATTTCCTCATTTGTAGTTCTGGCACTCTTATCAAAGATGATTTAGCTCTGTATGTGTGGGTTTGTTTTTCTGGACTGCCTATTCTGTTCCATTGGTCTTTATATCTGTCTTTATACCAGCACCATGAGGACTTCACCATCTTCTTTTTCAAAGTTATTTTTAATATTTTGGAGTACTTTGTGGTTTCATATGAATTTCAGAGTTGTTTTTTTCTATTTCTGTAAAAAATCTATATCTTTTGGTTGTATGGACAATTTAACATTACGTCTTCCATTATAAGAACAAGGAGATATTTTTCTATTTATTTTGATAATTTTTCTTTCTTTCATCAGTGAATTGTAGTTTTCACTGTACAAGTCTTTTATTTCCTTGGTTACATTTTGGTATTTATTCTTTTTGATGGTTTTGTAAATGATATTGTTTTCTTAATGTGTTTTTTAAATGTTTCATTATTATTTTAAGATATGCAACTGTTTTTTGTGTGATGGGTTTATATCCTGCTACTTTACTGAATTTGTTCATTAGTTCTCATTGATTTGTTGTTGTTGTTGTTGTATATGACTGTGAACTCTTTAGAGTTTCTGCATATAAGATCAAGTTGTCTGTTCATAAAAATAATTTTACTTCTTCCTTTTCACTATGAATGTTTTTTGTTTTTCTTGCCTAAATCTTGGCTGTTGAATAGAAATGACAAGAGTGGGTATTTTTGCCTTTTTCTTGATCTTAGTGGTAGAGCTTTACTGAGTAGGACACATACCACTGAGTATGATATTAGCTCTGAGTTTTTCATATTTGACTTTTATTACATTGAGTACATTTCCCTCCAGTCATACTTTGTTCAGTGGTTTGAAAGAATATTTAATTTAATTTAGCACTGATCATACATCTATTGGATTATCACTGATTTTTATCATTTGTTCAATAAATGTGGTATTCACATTATTGGTTTTTGTATGTTGAACCATCCTTGCATTCCACTGATAAACTCTACTAGGTTGTGGTGTACAGTTCTCTCAATGTCCTGTTCAATTCAGT
This sequence comes from Urocitellus parryii, assembly GCF_045843805.1. Taxonomy (NCBI): domain Eukaryota; kingdom Metazoa; phylum Chordata; class Mammalia; order Rodentia; family Sciuridae; genus Urocitellus; species Urocitellus parryii. Next base: position 100,595,042 of record NC_135539.1, read on the forward strand.
TTTTTAGAGTTTTGCTAAAAATTTTTGCATCTATATTCTTCCCCACAGTTGGCCAACAGTTGTCTTCTTTTGTAGATTTTATCTGGCTTTGGTATCAGGATACTGTTGTCCTCACCTCGAGGTTTGGAAGTAATGCCTCCTTTTCAATATGTTGAAGAACTTGGGAAGGATTGGTGTTAATTCTTTATATAGTCATAGAATTCTTCAGTGATTCACTAGCTAGTATCCCTTAAATCCCTTAGGTCTTCTTCATCTCTTTTTCTTTTTGTTCCTCCAATTGTTCAATTTCAAACAAACTTTCTTCAAGTCCATTACTTTTTTCTCAGTGTATTTTTTTCTATTCTACTGAACTCCTCTCTGTAGTGATTTTTTCCTTTCAGTTGTTATATTCTTCAAATACAAATTTTTTAACAAAAAATTCATTGTTAATATTCTAATTTTTCCTCTTATTATTTTTCTGAGAGTATAGAATATCTTCATGACTGTTATTTTGAATTCTTTGTTATATCATTCTTGCTTCTTTTTCATAGGCTCATTAGCATGTATAAATTCAATCAAATTAGAGAGACAATTTAATAAATCACAGAATGAATTGAGAAAAGCTATCCTTAATATTTTATTCTCTAGAAAACTCTTGATATCCAAATCTGTATCAGTCAAGGTTTCTAGAGAAACAGAAACAGTAGGATTATGGAAGCTGAGAATTCCTATGATTTGCTGCCTGAAAGCTGAAGAAAGAAGAAAGTTTGTGGTATAAGTTAGTCTGAGTCCATTGATCTGAGATCCAGTGAGGAGCGGATGCAGTGATGTAAATGTGAACACCAGTGTCTGAAGATGTGTGTCCCATTTCAGAGAGAAACAGAAGACTCCCTTTCCTCCACTTTTTTGTTCTGTGTGGGCCCTCAACAAATTGGATGAACACCCATCAACCAGATAATTGCCAAATCTTAATTTGCCTATAAACAATAAATAAAATAATTAGGGTAACTGGTTATTTTTATCCAAGAAGTCTTACTAAAATTTACTTTGGTGTTGTTGGATTTCTTCAAACAAAGTTAAATCTTAGCACTTGCAAATAAAATCAGAATTTAATTGTTACACATACACAAAAAAATTAAGAAACAATGGCTTAGATAAAACTTTCATAGTTAAATCCGGTTGGTGATCCTTTTGACCTTTGGTCTCTGGGGAGAGAATTGTATATTCTATATAATCTTCCCCTTCCCACTTTTGTTCTTCTTCTTTCTTCTTCCTTCTCTGCATTCTTTTTCCTTCCTCTAGTCTTATGCTTCTCTTCCAATTCTCTAATAGAAACAAAAATTTGATGGGAAGAATACTTTTAAAAACACATCACTCATTCTTATTCATAAAAGTTTGAAGAAAGTATGTGCTCTTAAAAGTGTAAATTAAGTGCTGGTAGTGACTGGAGAACATATTGGTCATCATGTAGAAAGAATCTACACCTAGCATCAGACCTGTCAACCCAAGTTCAATACCAGTATACTGTATGATCAAACCGCCCATGTTTACATGTTTGTTGAAAAAATAATTTATCTTTTAATGGCAGGATTTTTCAACTATTTCTAGCATATTTAGCAACCCCATTCATTTCATCTAAATATTTCTATAGATTTGAGTCCCACCTATGAAATATTCTGAGCTGACATTCTAAGGCTTTTCAAGATTAAAAAAAGGCCTGACATGATTTGATAATTTGAGTAGCTTTATAATGTTCATTTAGCTAGAAGTACAGAACCTAACCTTCTAACTCTGGCTCTTACCTCTTTCTTTAAAAGTAGAGCTTTATAGAATAAAACATGCATTCTGTTAAGATGAGCATTGATGGATTCCTTTTTTTTTCTCAATTCCACATCCTCAGGAGTACCTATCCATCAAGATGGATTAAGGAGCTGTTCTGATATGATGGTGGATGAGGTTCATTTCCAAGACAGCTAAACAAAATTAGGTGTACCCTCTAGAAGTTTATACTCTGATGGTTGGTCAGAAATATAGAGTAGAAATTTCTTTCTCTGCCATTTTCTCCAGTGATTGAAATAGAATCAAAACAAGGAAATGCTGATCATGATCAGAAGAGAACATAATTTAAGAGACCCATGACATGAAAAAAAAAAAAAACGTGATTTAGATTGCTTGACTTTTCTTATAAAAATGTAAGAATGCTATGTGGAGGCTGCTAGGTGTAGTTCACATTCACCTTAAGTATCCTGTTAATATGCTCCTTTCAAAGGAGAGATCATATAATACACTTGTAGGTTTGTACTTGCTCCCTGTATTAGTCAGAGTTCTCCAGAGAAAGAGAGAACCAATAAGATGTAATATAAGATGTTTATACACACACACATACACACACTCACACACACATATGTATTCCATAATGATATTTTTTTTCAACAATGGACAATGGACTGCACAGTGCTCCTATAAGGTTATAATAATCTGAAGCATCCCTATCATCTAGTGAACCCATAACTGAAGAAGAGACAAAAGAAATGGAAAATTCAGGGTAAGGAAAAGAAAAAAAAGAAGAAACTTCACACCAAAATATTTAACAGAAGTTTTTCACACCTCAGGTGCCTTAGAAATATTGAAAACATGGACCCCAACACAAAATGGCTTTCACTAATAGAGAGAAATGTTCATCATGAATTATCTGCTTACAGGCCGAATTCTGATGAAAACAAGAAACAAAACAAACCAACTTCAATGTCCATTTCTGAAAAGAGTGAAACCTCCTCAAAAAGATCCTCAAGAGGTGTTCCAAAAGAAGACATTGGTATACATAAGAGATGACAATTCCATGTGTGTTACTGCCTCTGAAGACCTTCCAGTGGGATGTGACAGTGTAGGGAGTGAAGTTGATGATTCTGACCTGAGTAAACCTAGATTAATGTGTCTTTGTGTTTCTAACCCAAAAGTTTACAAAGTAAAAACAACAAAAAAAAATTAAAATGCAAATGTTCATTGCATAAAGATATAAAGAAAGAAAATATTTTATATGATTGTATGATGTATTTTTGTTTTAAGCTGTTTTATTGAAAGATTCAAAAAGTTTTAAAAAATTTAAAGTTTATACTGTTAAAAAGTTACAGTTTAAAAAGTTAAGGTTAGTTTTTTTATTGAACAAAGAAAAACATTTTTATGAAGTTAGCATAGTCTACATATACCATATTTATAAAGTCCACAATAGTAGACAATAATGCCAGAGGACTCACATTCACTCAACATGCACTCATTGACTTATCCAAGCAACTTAGAATCCTGCAACCTCCATTGTTAGCTATGTGCTCTAACAGGAGTTTCAACTTTTGTATTTTATTTCATATTTAACAGTTTTCTATATTTAGGTATGTTTAGATACACACTATGTAGACATTTTGTTACAACTGTCTGCAACATTCAATACAATGCCATGCTGCACAGTTTTGTAACCTAGGAGCAAAAAGCTAGGCCAGGAAGCCTAGCTGAAGTAGGCTGTACTGTTTAGGTTTGGATAAATACACTCTATGATGTTCACACAGGATGAAATCACTTAACACATTTGTCAGGACATATCCTTGTTGATAAATGACATATGACTAACATAGAAAGACAGCTATTATAAGGAGTTGGCTCATACAATTATGAAGTGTGGAAGGTTCAAAATCTTTAGGGTTAAACCAGCAGTCCAGAGACCCTGGAGAGCCAGGGATGCAGATGGAATTTGAGGCAATCTCCTGGAGAATTCTCTCTTGCTTGAGAGAGACCAGTCCTTGTTCTCTATTTAGGCTTTCAAATGATTGGATGAAACTCATCCACACTATGGAGAGCAATTTGTTTTAATCAAAAATAATTCATTTGAATGTTAAGCTTATCCAAAAACACATTCACAGAAACATCCAGAATAATAGTCAATCAAATATCTGAGCACCCTGGGACACAACTAAGTTAACACATAAAATTTGTCATTATGATGCCCAAGCAAAGTTTAGGAAAATTTTCCTCACTGGATTAGCATATAGAAGACAAATCAAATGTGATATGAATTACTGAATTTTCAGAGGATGTTCTAGTACAGACTATTCTTCTGGGATATTATGAAGATAAGAAATTTCTAAACAGAGAGAGCTTGTGAGTGAAGTATTCCTCATATGTAAGTCACAGTGGTTAGAAAATTCCCCAGAGAGCTATAATTTCCTGTAAATTGCATCCTTTGAGCTAAAATGAAAAGAAGCTATGTCAGCAGGCAAGCTAGATAATTTATACCAGTAACCAAAAATCTTTTATGCAAAGTTTTTTGGTAGCTCAGCCATAGTTCTTTTTTTTTTTTTTTTGTCCAGGTAACAGTTGAACTTAGCTGTACAATTTATTTTTCAAATATATTTTTAAATGTTTCAGAATAAATTATTTAATTTTAGGTAAAAACAATTATTATACAATACAAAAATTGTCTTTATTCAATTACCCCATGTTATTTGCTAATATCTTTCTTATTTGTATTTAATCAAAGCAAATTTGACTTTGAACAAACAAGCAATATTTCTCATACATTACATTTTTAAGTAAATCATTATCATTCATATTTATTCAAATATAGTGGCATGTATTCCTACTTGTATTAAGCAATATACTTAGAGGATATCATAAAACAATGTTCTTATCATTTAGAATATGTTACTATATTAAACTGTATTTTGTATTTCTATCTATAAAATCCACAATTTTATATGAATAATGGTGACTGTGCCTTGGATTTCTCAGGCAAATACCAGGCCAGGGCCCAAGCTTCCTTGGAGAGAGAGAGAGAGAGAGAGAGAGAGAGAGAGAGAGAGAGAGAGAGAGAGATAAAAATTCTTAAAATTTTTAATTGAACAATTTCATAAAATACACCTGGTAATAGATACTGATGTTCAAAACAATTGATCTTGAACACTAAAAGCACATTCTCCAGTCAGGCTTTCTGAATAATTCCTTTTATATTTCTCCTTCCCTAAAGGAGTTCCTGAACTTTAGATTACAGTACCACTGTGGTCTCTAAAGTAAATTTGATCTTTCAATGTCTGCCCTTCCAAATCTTGGGACATACAAATCAACTGGAATGTCACCATTGTAGCTTTAGATCTGGACTTCTGTTTTCTAGTCCACTGGTTTTGTTTTAAACTATGAGCTCAGAGGGCTGGGGATGTAGCTCAGTGACTGCATACTTACCTAATATACGCGAAGTCCTGGGTTCTGTCCCATTACCAAAAATAAATAGATAAATAGATAAATAAAAATAAAAATGGCTAAAATATGAGCTCAGGATTTAGGGTAGGACAAGAAAGATCTTTGGTCTTTTTGATATTTTTGTATCTGGATGTAATCACTAAATTTTAGAACTCAGAAATGGAAAAAACATCCTTACAGAACAGTTAAGAAAAAGTTAACAATGAAGCATTATCACAGTGTATTCATATTTTCCCATAATATGAATCTTCTAGTGACTTAAACATATGAAGTAACAAGATAACATCTTGTCAGTGATAATGAAAGGAAAAAATGCCGAGATATATATTAACCAGAGGCAACACGGAGGGGAAGGGAAGGGATGCATGTGCCACACTGGCATTGCCATCTACACCTGAACCACAGGTAGGATCTCAGACAGTTGTTTTGTATTCTACATTCTGCAAGAAAAGAACCCACAGGCATTCATGAATTTTGTTTTGTATTTAGATATTTACCTTCAGAAATATTTAAATACAGGACAGAGAGAAAAGGCTATGGCAAATATGCCCCTCAAGTTAAAATAAAGAATGCCAACCAAGTTGGACATAAACAAAAAGTATTATGCATCAGAACTGGGCACTGTTCCAGGCTGGGGCACTCAGAAGACAAGAGGCATGCCCAAGTAGGGAGTGACATTGATATAACAGTTGAACTTAGTTCCACAATCTTCTTTGAGATAGCAAACTTCACTGTCCATTACTAAGGGATCGAATTAGCATTGCTTTGTTTAATCCTTTTAAAGGAAACAGTGTTACATGTCATTTTTTAAATTTTTTTTAGTTGTCAATGGACTTTATTTTATTTATTTATATGCTGTGCTGAGAATCAAACCCAGTGCCTCACACATGCTAGGCAAGTATTCTACCTTTGAGCCACAACCCCAGGCCTGTTACAAGTCATTTTGATCACTGTAGTAATGAAGACTACCCTAGATATGTTACAGTAACAAACTAGAAATTCTCAGTGATTAACACAAGAAAGATTTATTCCTCATTGATGAAAATTCTGAAGCAGTCTGGGATGTGTTCTTACATCAAGTAACTAACTTTACCATATAGATAGAACATGCAACTTCCAAAGCCATTGTAAGAAACAGAGAGGGCAGCTTTTCTGGATGAACCTGAAGTATCTATCCTCCATTACTTTGTTGCTCACATTAACCAGAACTATGTGGTACCACCTTAACTGTATGAGAGACTGGGAAATATAGGGAATATGTTTGGTCTGTTGTATGGACTATTTGGTAAAGACTAAAGGTGTCTGTCTTAATCCCAGATTGGAATGAGAAAGCAGGACAATATTATGCCTTATTAACATCTACTTGAAAGAGTGGTTTCTGCCAACATTTGTTTATTAGTATTTGCTCTCCAAGCAGTTCCATGGCATAAGGTAATGATAACAACTATGACTTATTGAGGACATACAGAATTCCAAGCACAATTTGAAGCATTTTACCTATGTTATCTCATTTAATACTCATTTGTTACTCTTAAGGTAGGTGTTAATATCATATCTATTTTTTTCCCATGGGAAAACTGTGCCAAGAGATGTTAAATGATTTGCTCAAGATCAAAAGGTAGATAACCACAGCCAAATGTGAAGTCAGGAATTTCTGACTCCAGAGGTAGGGTTCCTGCTTGTTGTATTTTAGGGTAAGTATTAAAGAGCCATCAAAGAACAAATCAGTTCATGTTCAATGGTTTATTCTCATTAAAAACTTGAATTTCTGTAATTAATAGCATCTTATAGAAACAGCAGCATGGATTTGATAGAGTGATAAATAGATCTGACATGAACAATATTGTAGATGGTTCTAACATCAACTATCAACTCTAAGAACTCGGATTCAAACAGGAATTCAAAAATGACTTCCTGATTAGAATAAATCAATTCCTTAGATACTTTACGTGTATGCTTTGTGCTTTACATTAGTACTAATGTCACCAGAGAATAAAAATTTAGCTTTGAAAATTATACCTTGACACATTTCAAGTTATTCTTCAATAAAACAAATTGAAAATAAAATTAGAAACCTTTCTCATTGGTCTTCTGCTTTCATACCTTATTAACTTATATCTTTGTTCTTTCATTCATTCTTCTTTTAACTCTTCATTTTTGCTAACAGTCTGTTTCCTGTGTGCTTGCCAAATTTTAATCCGTTTTAATATTCTAGTATCACTTGCTCTTGCACATAGTTTCTTTTAAAATCAAACCTTTAATTTTTTTATAATCAATAAGTTTCATGACATGAGTTTCTATAATTGTGCTTCTTTCTTCTGAGGGAAAAAAGTGTATTTATGGTTACTATTAGCTATTAAAAATTAAAACCTTCTTTAAAAAGCAGTAGAGTTCCATCAGTATATTATTTTGATTTGCACACTTGCTAAGATAATAGATTTTCTTGAAACATGCTGTAAGGTTAAGTAGGATAATAGTAAATATAACTTTTCTATGAAAATGAAAATTTCTTCTTTTACTCTGCATCTTTTGAATGTATTTTGTGATTTGAGCCATGTTTCACATGCATTGCTTTGTCCAATCTATTATGTTTACATTTATTCTTTAGTATCTCACTACATCATGTTTAAATGTAAACAACTGAGATTTGTTTCCCTCTGTTGGAATGTCTAAATAATAGTTCTGCATATTATAACTTTAAAGATGTGTCATGGCAGCTGCAAATAACTTTTAAAAAGAAACTTTGTGTAGCAAACTATCACATTTCATCTACACTCTGGCAAATGGTGCTTGCTTTTTGGCCCTAGTTCAGCCTTCGTTTTGCAAACCAACTTCCTGCGGTATGAGAATATACATTTTCCTGGGCCAAATATTCCAAAGTGGACACCAATTTGGGACTCCTAGTGTTTTCCAGCTCTCCAGCTTTTGGACATATGAGCATTGAAAATGCCAGATTACTGCGATCCATGCCAAACATTTAGGCTTTGGAGACTGAAAAGTCAAGCATCTCAATTTTAGCATATATTGCCAGAAGTAAGCTGTCCCTATGAAACAATTACTCCCAGGCAATGGATCAGCAAACAGCACCGACTTTCAGCCAATCTCTGTGCTGTCTGTTCAACACTCCCAAAATGGTCAGTTACTTCTAGCTCTGGAAGGGGATTAGGGCAATATGGAGGGGAGGTGACGAGGCTATGAACATAAGCAGTGTGAAAACTTAATCAGAAAGCAAGCGAGGGATTTTATTTTTCATTTTGTTCTTTTTCTTTTTCAGCTAGACTATAATTTTTTTTTGTACTTCTGCACCATAGGAGGTTGGAGATAAAGTTGCTTTTCCATTTTGCCATCCTCCTCATTCTTCTTTTTCCAATGCTGATCATCCAGTTCCCTTCTCTCATACCTCAAACGACAGAAAAATGTCTTCTGAATTCGACCTGAACTGCAGATTTCCGATGATGGCCTATAAGAGCTTAACCTTCTGGAATGTTGGTCAGCTGCTTACAGCAAGATATTTGCAAATGCAGCCAAAGTTCAATCTCATCCTGGCCACTTGCTGTTCCCTGTGAGAAACTTTCTCCCAAAGCTGCCGACATCACTTGTATTTCAGTTCAATGCCTTTCAAATGTGTGGCTTTCAGCCCTAAAAGTATAATAATAAGGCTTGGTTCAAACTCTCCTCTTCACCAGAAAATTAGAAACAAAATGCTGTGCTATCCTGATGTGAATTTTTACGATAACCCAGAGAAAAATAGATTAGGCTGTGGGGATGTTGGTGGTGATTGAGAAAAACATGCCCTCAGTATATGCTATACAGGTAAAGCTAGTGGGCTTTCTCTGGCATGAAATATAGGAAGTGAAGAAAGAAGAATGATCCAGGACAACTTTTTTTTTTTCTATTTCCTGAGAAATTTGATACATATAGGTGGAATTAACTGAAATGGAGTGAATGAGCAGAGAGTGTGTTACAGGGAGAGTTCTATATTTTGGATCTTAAATGTCCCCCAAAGGCTCATGTGTTAAAGGCTTTATCCCCAGATGATGCTGATGGGAACCTTAAGAGGTGGGTCTTACCTGGAGGAAGCTAGGTCATTAGGTGTGTGCACTTGAAGGAGATTGTGGGATTCCTGTTTCTTCATCTTTCTCTTTTGCTTTCTGGCCATGAGGTGAGTGGCTTTGCTCCACCATATGCTCCCACCATGACATGCTGCCTTGCTAGAGGACCATCCGGTCATGAACTGGAACCTTCAAGACTTGTAGGCCAAAATAAAAATGTTTCACTTTATAAATTGATTATCTTAACATATTTTGTTATAGAAACAGAAAGCCGACTAACACAGAAGGGCAAAGGTGATATAGACTGATGTTCGGTGAATTAACTTTGGGATGTTAGTAGATATCAGAGAGGAGATGGACTTTAGGAGAGCAATGATGAGAAGATATATAAATTTGTCAATTTATAATTCTTTTCTAAGTATTTTCATGACCACCATAGAACTTCAGTGAAGTCCCTAATAATAGTTTAAGGAGAAATGTGGTTTAAATTTCTCAGGGCTTTCCTCACCTCCTAGAAATTCTTTTTTTGTTTTAGAAAATTTTTGATAATTGCACCAGAATATTGGGGTAGAAGTGTTTTCTTTTTAGACATGTAATCCATTTATATATTGCTCTGATCTTTAGGTTCTCAAGTAGAATGATTTTATATGATTTCTTAGTTGATAGAGGCATTTAATCACTCACTCATAGATATTTGTTTTCCATTTTGAGGGTTGTTTTTTTTTTCACCTGTTACTTCTTTGACCTTACTGTGATTTTATATTTTAGGACATTCTGGAACATTTTGCATAATACTAAAATTATAGTCCTATAATGATAAAAATATAATCTTATATTAAATAATAGCTAGTAATTTTTATTTCTACAAATTAGACTATTCTGAACTTCAGATCATATACTTCTTTATTTAAAGGTTAAAATGGACAGAATTCATCATTATCTCTGGATTTAGGATATCCATTCTTATCTAGTAACACACAGAATACTTATCTCTTCCTCTGAGATCAGTAGTAAGATTCTCCTTTGTTTTCCTTTATTGAAAAGAAGGGGTAGAAGCATATGTGATAAAATTTAGTTCAATCCATTTACTTTGAAGAGGAGAAAATATACAAGGCACAAGTGAGGTTATTTGTTCATAATCACACATCTAATTAAAGTTCTTTTTGTCTTGTCTATTGTGTTTTATTGCTTTCCTTGGAAAAGATTTGCATTTCATTTAAAAGTTAAAATGGAATAGTTTTCTAAATGTCAAAATTCAAGAGCTTTTTTGCTCTATTGTTTTTGATTATATATAATTGTAATGTTTTAGAAAGCTAACACTAGAAGCAAAACCTCCAGGGATAGTAGGGTAAATACATGAAGATAGGATACAAGTTGGGAGATTGTTATTACAAGTTGAACAAGTTTCTTAGGCTGCAGCAGTGGCAACAGAGATGAATAAAAAGCAAAAAACATTCAGTGTCTCATCAGTGTGATGGATCAGTCTTTCCACCATGGCCTGTAGCACAAAGGCTGGAACAAACTAGTATCCCAATAATTAGTGCTAAATGGGAGAGCAGATTGGATGTGGAGAGAAAGGCAAAAGGAGAAACTTGCAGAATTCCCAGGTTTCTGGTTTGGACCTTTATGATAATGTTTGTGTCATAACTGAAAAGAGAAGCACAGAAAGAAATTCATGTTTTTAAAAAAAAGAAAGAAAGAAAAACAAAGAAAGAAACAGTTTGGGGTTATAGTGAGTTTGAAATAGCGACTTTGAAACACATAAGATATTCAGATAAAAATGTTAGGTAAGAAGTTTTGTAGCTCTCAAAGTAGAGGTATGGATTTAGGAGCAATAAGTGTGTTTGTAATAACTTAGTCCATTGGGATAGAAAAGTAAGCCAAGGGGCACAGGGCACTATACATCAGTCCCCAAGCCTTTCCAGATGTCCTTTTGCTTGGAGTTACCTTCTCCCACCTTGGGATCATGCCTCCCTCAGGTCTTTGTCAAAATGACATCTTCACAGCGCGCTCTTCCCAGGTGACCTGATTTATGCCCACTCCCTGGGCTTTCTCTTATCCCTTTGCTTTAATTTTTCCCCTAGTACTGAGAGCCATGCAATACATTTTATATTTTAATTACTTGTTTTATTTATCTGTTTACCCACAATAGAAGTTGTGCTTAACGAGAGCAGGATTTTGTTTTGTCCCACTTTGCTCAGTGCTCTAAATTCTGTGCACACAGCAATGTTAGGAAAGCAGAAGCTGCTCAATGTGGATTTACCCTGTGAATGAAAAGCCTGGGAAATGCTGAGTAAAAAACAGTAGTATTCAGAATAAGCAAAGGTCAAAGCAGAAATTGAGAAGGTGGGACCAGAATTGGAGCAATAAGAGATGGTGCATTTCAAGATGGATCATCAAGAGAAACTAACGCCATGGATGATCAAGGAGAAAATCATTTCAAGATGAAAATAATGGTTAATATTATCAAGACATCATGGAGATATGAAGCTTTCTTCAAATAGAAGGATAAATTCTTTCAGATAAGAAAATTTTAACTACCAAATATGGCCACATCAAAATTTGAATGGTGAAACAAAAAGCTCCCATACTTATGCATGTAAGATTTTTTTTTTTTTTGGTGGAAACTTGGTTCTCGCAATGGAAGCAGGAAGTAAGAAAAAGCTACAAGAGCATCTGTTCTCATGAGATTTTCAGACTTGAATCATACACTAAAGGAAGTTTGGATAGTTCGGATAAAGTTCAGATACTTATCTGAAATTTGGGGGTGGTTATTTAAACCAAACCAAGTACAATATACTATAGTTCATCTTCTAAAGATTAAAAAAATGCATTTGAGACATAGAAGATAATGATACACCAAATATTTAGTTATAAATCTTTTATATCTGCTATATATAATGAAGTGAAAATGAAGAAAATATATAGGCTTTCTGCTCTCATTATATTCATGAGAGGTGAAATTAAATAAATCACATGAATCTGTGTTTGTCTGGCATATAATAAGCCAAAAAGTCTGTGTACTTTGTAAAGTATTATTCCATTAGCTATAATATCAGTGAAATTAGAAAGACTTTAAGACAGATGACACTGAGAATAACTTTAAATCTCTTCCAGATGCAGATCAATAAATAGTGTTTTGATTATAATACAAAACAATAGCTCATAATTAATTTGATGTACTTAAAAGACATTTGTTTATGACCTACACCAAAAACAAACCCAATGATATAGAATATAAATTATAAGTTACAAATGGATTACATTACTATTCAATGCTAGAGAACAAAATGATTCCTTTTTGTGGATACTGTTTGCTGAACTTGGTCTACATTTTAAAGCAATCAGCAGATAATACATACTCTGGGAAGGAACCCAATAAGAAGAGGGCTTAAATACATGGTATAAATCAAAATTGGGTGAATTTAACTGCAGTTTTGGTTTGGCTAACACCTTAAACCAGTTTTCAAATATTTAGATTCAGCAAAATTTGAAATACATATTGTACAGCCCAGTTCTCTTCTCTCTTTTAAACTGTTGTGCATTTAATAGGAAATAGAATCTGTAAATCCTTATGCTTTTATAGCTAATTCATCATCATGCCTCAGAAAATCTATACAGTCTACAGAAACTGAACAGTTCCAATTGTTTTTAAAAGCAGCTTTCATGAGGAACACCTACAACTGGAACATTGACTTGCTCTAAATTTATGAAATGTTCGAGTCAACATTGATTACTATACTAGGTCACTGGGTTCTACAAAACACTGTCTTCTATCCTGAATTGAAATATGTTACTGAAGGAAGTAATCTGGCAGAAACCCAAACCTGAAAGAGATTTCTTTTAAAACAGGGTTATACTTTTTTTCTTAAGATTCTAGAAAGCTGTTATTCCCTTGTGACTCTTTTTATTTTTTAGTCTAAAAAATTTTATGAAATATATGCTTTTTTTAAACTTTAAATTGAATTTATTTTATGAATCTTACACAAAAATTAAAAAATTTATATACAATTATGGGGTACCATGTGATGTTTCAATGTACTTACACACTGTATCATGTCTAAATCAGGGCAAATATATGTGCCCAAATCTTTCTTTCTCTTTGGTGAAACATTCACAATGATTTGTTGTAGCTTTCTGAGTTTACCTACCTAGCTTGTCATTATCTGTAGTTATCTAACAATGCAAAATAGCACACCAGAACTTCTGGCCCCACTCTGTAGGTTAGCATCTATTAATTGATTCTCCCTGTCCCTCGATGGCCCCTACCTACTCTCAGAAACTTTTTTTCTTGATTCTCCAAAGCCTGACACCTCAGAAAATTTCTGCAATTTAGGATTATGGGCGATAGCAGAATTCCATACAGCGGGATGAGAAGAGCCCTAGGTACATTTTAGCTTGCCCATAAGAGGTCAGAGAAGGGCCAATGCTCTACTTCCTCTGTGCTCTAGTGAACTTTCCATTTCAAAGGATCTTAGGGGAAGGGAGCCTAATAGAAAAGGTTAAGAGAAGTCATGGAAAAGAAAAGGATTGCAAAGAAGAGACTGTGGAATTCAGCTAAGAAAAGAAAGCTTTGGATTCACCTATATAATGACACTTTTCTAGGAATCTTATTTTAAATGCTTATTAGGAAGTGAGGGTTAAGTAAGTGTGGGAGCTTTAGAGATTCAATAAAAGGATTTAGGACATTACAAATAATTAATTTGTAAGCTTTTGTGTTGAGGTTTTAAAATATCGTTGGGTGCTGACAAGAAGATTGCTATTAAACCTGCACTCCGGGTAGTGATACAGCTGTATTTAATCATGACATGCTTCTTCGATTGTACTGAGCATCCATCTCTGAGGATTAAGGATTACGGAAATGTCAGTAATATAAATGGTCAATAGAACTTAAAGGTTAGCCAAAGGCTTGAGCTTCCTATCTCTCCTACGTTATTAAAAATATTCTGGTAGCTCTGTTTCCTAACTAGATAGCTCTGTAATAATAGCCAAGGTTAGTTGTAATTGAAATTTATGAGAAATATTTACATATAACTATCATATCCTCCCAACTCTTCCTTAAAATAAACCTGCTCTGCTTTTCTTTCTATAATCTGGTTTGAGCCAAAAGGTGTTAACAGAATGAGAAGTGAAAATTAGGTGGCCCAGCAGAATTTAAAGAGACCAATAGGAGCATTTGAAGGAGACAGTAATTTAGAAAATAGATGAAATAGTTGGAGGATCAATATGAAGACTTAGAACACTTTTCAACTGAATTCTGGCATATTCTCAGATAAAAACTTGTTCTATCTTTCAGTTGTGGTAATTTCTACTATTATGTGTGTGTGTGTGTGTGTGTGTGTGTGTTATACTGTTTTATTTTTTAAGATATTATTTTATCAGTTATACATTTCCAATACTAGGATAAATATTTTTACAAGTACTTTTTATTATTTACTAGTATTTTACTAGTAAATGTTCCAGTAGTTTTACTAATATTGTTTCTAAAAGCATTTACCCAAACTCAACCTTCTTGTCCCATTTTTTCCTTTTTTTCCAGAAAAAAACAAACAAACAAAAAAACCCCACTGCTTTACTATCTTTCAGATAATTCTTTGGTCATTTAGCCCCATATCTTTGTTAAATATATACACTTTTGATTTTAAATTATTTAATCAACTACTGTATTCCCATGATGAAAAAAAATTAAAAATCAATGGGCTGGTTTTGAATGACAGTATTATTTTTTTTCAGGTTGCTACAATAATGCTGCATAACAAAAAACTCTCAAATATCAGTCATGACAAAAACAAATGCTTATTTCTCAATTATAAGTCTACAGTTTGGCTTGAAATGTTAGCTGTGCTTCAGGATATGGGAATATTTTCAGGTCTGTTGTATTTCTTTAAATAATTTCCATACCATTATTGATCCTCTATTTATTGAAATGTCATTCTCACACTGTCTTTTACATTTTTAGAAATCATTCCTTCTGGTCTTTAGATTAGAATTTCTTCTTAAAGTCTTTTTCTAGTGCGTAAAAATCTGGACCTCATCAGGTACTCTTTCTGTTTCTTTTTTTTTCCTATTGAGTTGTCAGATTTTCTTGTACTGTTGCATTTCTTATATTTTCTTGATAAAAATAATCTTATCATTTAATATTATAATGTGGCAATGCTGGAAATCAGATCCATCTCCCTCTCTGGGATTGATTATGGCTACTGCTTTAACTGTTGGTTGTATTGGTTTGTTTAGAGACTTTTCTGAATTCATTCTATAAAGTCTTTGTCTTTCACATGTGGCCCTTATAATCTTTACTTAGCTCAATGGACAGCTAATGATTGAACAGACTTTTCCTTAAAAGCCTGGAGCAATAAACTTTCCAGTCTTTGTAAAGGACCCTGTGTGCATGCTGGAGCATGCCATCATCACGGGACCAGGCAGTTTACAACTGTATTTTAGCTACCACTTTCTTCTCTCAGAGACTCAGTCAGTTACAGGTGAGAGCTTAGGCCTTTTCAGTTCACATTTCTACTGATCATTACATACCCATACACGTGTGTAGGGCCTTCTAGATTTCCAGGACTACATCAGAGATTTTTGAAGATTTTAAGGACATTTCATATCTAAGCTTTTCCTTTTAGGCTTGTTGATTGTCTTATAGCTTTTGCCAACTATATTATCTGTACCTTCAACCAGCCATGTTATCAAAATATTTGACAAATTCCTTCTAGGGAAAGGCTTTAGCATTGCATGAATTTAAATGAGGCCAAAGACAAGAGTTTTGATTGGGGTCATGTAAGGAAACACCAGAAAGGTCACTTAATCAATCTTTAGGAAAGGGGTTTTGAAAAGGCTCTGGTTCTACTCCCTCAATTACTGGGAATATGGAATATCATTTTGAAGGTTACAGCTCAGCTGTGGAGAAGGAGCTAGGTTTAGTTAAAACATTGCAAACCTTTCTGCTCTTGTTGAGATTCACCTGTTTCTTGAGTAAATGCTCTTTAGGATTGTAGAAGCATCTGTTTAATTTATAGACTTATGAAAAAGTTGATTTTGATGATTTCCTCCAGGTTTTTTGTTGCTTTTGTAGACTAACAACTTTTTTGGAGATTCTTACTCCACCATTTTTAATAGTGCATTGTTTTGGAATCTTTTTATTACTTCATAGTCTTCATTTCTTCAAGTTGTTATTTTCCCCAATCCCTATGATTTTAGTCTATATTTTTCAGATTTTTCACTTTTTAGTTATTATTTGATGTCTGATGATATTTAGATTTAGATGCTACATGTTGAATCTGAGTCCATGGGATTGGGACTTTCACTGTCTTTTAAAATATTGCTTCTCTTTCATTATTATTATTTCTTTTTCAGTGATTCCTATTTGTGTGTATTTCAGAGCATCACAACGTTGATAAACATCTCTTATGTATGTATGTACATATGCTGACATTCTCTTTCTGTGCTTGTTTCTTGGTGAATTCATCACTCCCAACTTACCAATTATCTCTTCTACTGTGTTCTGCCTAATAACCCATATCTTGAGCTTTCTTTTTTTAAATGCTGAAATATAAATTTCTACACTAGTTTTAGATTTACAGCAAAATTGTGAAGTAAAGAGATTTCTCATCTATTACCCACATTTACATATGAGAGATACTCCTCCACTATAAACATCCCACATTAGAGTATTAGATATGTTATAATCGATGAACCCGCATTGACATATCATTTCCTAAAGCCCATTGTTTTATTTAAGTTCTTTCTTGGTGTTGTACATTCTATTAGTTTTGACAAGTTACACGCATCCATTTTTATAGTAATGGGGTGGGAGTCTTGGGACTTTAAGATGGCGGAGGCAGGGTACAAGGAAAGTGCTGACTGAGTACAAAATGGGGACAATAAATCATCATGTCCCTATTTAAGATAAAGTCCCATTCAATGGCAATTCCAGCCAGGAAGGGCTTATCACCATAGCAACTTCTACCACCAGCTCTGTGTTCTAATTAGGTGAAAATAAAGTAACTCATGGGAACAAAAAGGACAAGGTCTTCAATCAGGTCCACATGGAGGGGAACACGGCACAGCTCAGCATACAAGACAGGACTAGCCAGGACATCAAGGCCTTGAGTCACTCTCTCAGCGTTTTTTTTGCAGAGTGTATTTCACTTTCAGTAAATCTGTTCTGCCTGTTACATTTGTGGTCTTGCTCAATTCTTTAACAGAGAAGCCAAGCACCTGGATCCCAATTGGACCACCCACTGTTATCATTAATGTACAAAATAATTTTACTGCCTCAAAAGTTCTCAGTGATTCTCCTATTCATCTCTTCTTTCCCTTTTACTTCTGGCAACCATTGATTTTTTTTCACTGTCTCCATGGTTCCACATTTTCTAGAATGTCATATAGTTGGAATTGTACATTGTGTCCTTTTCAGATTGGCTTCTTCTACTTAGTACTATGTATTTAATGTTTCCCCAGGTCTTTTTATGACTTGATAGTTTTATATTTGGTGTTGAGTAACATCCCATTGTCTGGATGTACTGAAGTTTATCTGTTCATTCACTGACTGAGAGCAAATTAGCTGCTTCTAAGTTTCATAATTATGAATAAAACTAATATAAACATATGCACACAGATTATTGTGTGGACCTAAACTTCCAACTTCTTTGGGCAAACACCAAAGAGTATTATTTGTAAAAAAATCATTCAACTGTTTTCCAATGTGACTATATCATTTTTAATTTCCACCAGTCATAAATGAGAGTTCTTGTTTCACATTCTTACCAGCAATTGGTGCTGAATTTTTGTTTTTATGGATTTTGGCTACTGTAATAGACATGTCAAGGTCTCATTGTTGCTTTAAATTTGCATGTCTTTAATGACATACACTGTAAAGCATTTTTTTATTTCACTTGATTATTTATCATCTGTATATCCTCTTTCAGGTTCTGAATGTTAAGATCTTCAGCCCAATATTTCAACCAGGTTATTTGTTTTCACATTTTGAGCTTGACAGTACTGTATGGGATATGTATTTTGAAAATGTCTTCTCCCAGTGGGTGGTTTCTTTTCTCAGTCTTTGACATTGTCATTTACAGAACAGAAATTTGAGATTTTAATGAAGTCTCTCTTACAATTTATTTATTTTTTCATTGATTATGCTTTTGAGGTTGTAATTAAAGTGATCCAGATTTCTCCTATATTATCTTAAAATAAGTTTTGTGATTTTACATTTTTGTTTATGATTCATTTTGACTTAGTTTCTGTGAAGATTGTAAAGTCTGTACCTTGATTATATTGCATATGAATGTCTAGTTGTTCCAACACCATTTGTGGAAAGAATCTATTTGTTCCATTATGTTTCCTGAGCTCTTTTATCAAAGACCAGTTGATTATATTTATGTTTGTCAGTTTTTTATCTCTCTACATTGTTCCATTGGTCAGTCTGTTTATTCTTTCACTGGAAATACACTGTCATGATTACCATAGCTTTTTAGCAAGTGTTGAAGTTAAGTAGTATCAGTCTTCCAATTTTGTTCTTCTTTAACATGGTGCCAGCTCTTTGGGGTTTTTGTCTCTCTACATAAACTTTAGACTAACTTTGTCATTATTCACAAAATCACTTACTGGGATTTTGATTTATATTGCATAGAATCTCTAGGTTATATTGGGAGGACTTGAACTAAGGACATTATTGAGTTTTCCTATCCATGAATGTGGTGAGAATTATCTCCTTTTATTTGGTTCTTTGGTTTCTTTTATCATTCTCATAGATTTCCTCAAGTCAAATTTTGTCTATATTTTGTTACATTTATACCTAAGCATTTCATTTTGGGTGCTAATGTGGATGATATCTATTTATGATTTCAAATTCAATTGTTTATGGTGGGTATACAAGGAAGCACTTGGTTTTTGTACATTAACCATATATCTTACAATCCTGCTATAATTGCTTATTAATGCCAAGAAGTTTTCTTTGTTTTTAGTTTTTTTTCAGATTTGCTACATAAATAATCATACTATTTGTGAATAAAAATAGCATTGTCTTTTCATGTATTTATCTAATCTATTAATCCCCTTTCTTTTATTGCTGTGAGTGCTTTAGTACAAGGTTACCAAAGGGAGTGGTAAGAGAGAATATCCTTGCTTTATTCCTGATCTTAATGGGAAAATATTTGTTTTTGACTGTTAAACATAATGTTAGCTGTAAAGTTTTTGTAAATATTCTTCATCAAGTTGAGAAATTCCCCCTGTGTTCCTAGTTTATTCACAATTTTAATCATGAATGTTTGTTGAACTGTGTCAAATGCTTTTTCTGTGTCTATAGATATGATCCCATGATATTTCTTTTTTAACTTATTGATATGATGGATTACATCAATTACTTCTGAAATGTGCAACTAGCAGGACTTCAGGGACAAGTCAGAATTAGTCATGTTGCCTAATTATTTTTATACATTTTTGGATTAAATTTACTAATGTTTTGTTGCTTTTATTATCTGAAAGGGATTATAAAGAATTGCTACAATGTGAATATTGGATAAAATTCACTAGTGAACCCATCCTGGCCTGATAATTTTGCTTTGGAAGATTTTAAATTGTTGATTCAATCTTTAATACATGTAGGCCTATTAAGATTGTCTATTTCTTCTCATGTGAATTTTGGCAGATTTAGTCCTTCAAGGAATTGGCCCATTTTCTCTAATTTATAAAATGTATGAGCAGAGCCTTGTTCATAGTCTTCCTTCATTATATTTTAATGTTCATGAGCTCTTTCATGATGTCTCTTCTCTGATTGCTGATAGTAATAATTTGAATCTCCCCTCTCTTTTGCTCTTATCTCTCTCTTTTAAATTGGTTCTTCTTAGTTATACCTGAGAGTAGAATCTATTTTGGTAAAATTATACAAGCATGGGATATATTTTATTTTAATTAGGTCCCAATTTTTGTGGGTGGGCACAATGGTGGGATTCACTTTAGGTATTTTCATATGTGTACCTGGGAAAATTATGTTAGATTTATTTTACCATCTTTCTTATTCCTATCCCTCCTCCCTCCCTTTTATTCCCCTTTGTCTAGTCTACTGAACTTCTCTTCTTCCCTTTCCCTCCTTTATTGTGGTTTAGCTTCTGCTCATCAATGAAAATATGCAATCTTTGGTTTTGGTGGCTTGATTTATTTCACTTGGCATGCTAGATTCTTCAGATCCATCCATTTACTGGCAAATAACATAAAGTCATCATTTTTTTATGGCTGAATAATACTCTATTGTGTATATATACCATAATTTATTTATCCATTCAGCTGTTGATGAGCATCTAGGTTGTTTCCACAGCTTAGCCATTGTGAATTGTGCTACAATAAACATTAATGTGGCTGTGTCACAGTAGTATGCTGATTTTAACTCCTTTGAATATATGCTGAGGAATGGGATAACTGGGTCAAGTGGTGGTTCCATTCCTAGCTTTTTGAGGTTTCTCCATACTGCTTTTCAAAGGGGTTGCACCAATTTGCAGTTCCATCAACAATGTATCTTAATTTGGCTAGAGGCTTTTATGTGTTAATGATCTTTTTAAATGAAGTAGTTTTAAGCCAAATGCAGTGGCAAACACCTTTAATTCCAGCAACTGTGGAGACTGAGGCAAGAGGATTATAAGTTCAAAGCCACTCTTGGCAACGTAGCAAAACTCTGTCTCTAAATAAAAATATAAAAAGGACTAGGAACTTGTGCAACGGTTAAGTGCCCCTGGGTTCAATCCCTGGTACACACACACACACACACACAAAAAAAAAAAAAAAAAAAAAAAAAAAAAAAAGAAGAAGAAGAAGAAGAAGAAGAAAAGAAAAAGTAGTTTTGATTTGATTTCATTAATTTTGTCAATTGTTTCTTGTTTTCAATTTCATTGTTTTATATTTTAATCTTCAATTATTTCTTTTCTTTTGCTTAGTTTTAATTTAATTTGTTCATCTTTTTCCAGTTTCCTAAAGTGAAAACTTATATTATTTATTTTGTATTTTTTCTTATTGTCAAATATATTTTCAATGTTATAAATTTCTCTTTAAGTATTGCTTTTCTGTATCTCACAAATTTTGGTAATTTATGTTTTCATTTCCACTAAATATAAAATATTTTAAGATTTCTATTTAATTTCCATCTTTTGTGTGTTTTTTCCCAGTGGTCTTTATATTATTTAATTTGATTATATGATGTTAAAGTGATCACTGATAAAATTGGTTTCATATCCATCATACTTGTTGTTATTTTGTACTTGTTGTCTTTATTCTTATTTAAAATTTTTGTCTTCCATTTTTGTCCACCTTTTGTGGTTTTGAGCATTTTCATTTTCTCTCTTTCTTAACATGCCAGTTATGTTTCTTTTTCTTCGTTTCCCCCTCTTTTTAGTTGTTACCCTAGAGTTTATAACATACATTTACAACTAATTCTCCCAGTCCACTTTCAAATAACACTGTGTCACTACTTAGAAGAAAATAATTCTAATTCCCCCTCTGTTTCTTGAATAATTGCTGTCATTGGCTTCACACATACATAACATACATAAATATATAATTACATATATATGTATATATATGATATACACATAGGAACACATAATTGAGTACACATAAGTTACATATTATACATGATTTCAGCCATCTTGTCATTTTTTCCTTCTCCTGTTTCATTAGCAAGTGCTTTGTGTTTGATGTGAAAGAAGTAAGTAAAAAAATATGTATTTAAGACATTGTCTTTATAAGACATTCTTTAACTAATTAATTAACAAATTAGGATAACATCACATCATCTAGTGCATAATTACAGTTGCCTCACACAGAGTGGCAATTTCAGATCAGTAAAGTGGATCCTCCTACTCTTTCCCTTTATTTTTTTTTCATAGAAATTTCTAGATTACTTTGGAGAACTCCTGAAGATGAGTAATTAATTTATGTGCTGTTTTATTGCCTGGTTGTATGACCTTATCAGAAGGGTATTTCCTCTAAAGTTCCATAGTTCAGCCATTCTCTAGCATTTGTAAAATTAATAGCTTTTATAAAGGAATGAGGTATACCACTCCTGAACAGGAATCTACTTTACCTACACAAAGTTTATGAGATCTGAAGTAGCTAAAATATTCTCTTTTTTTTTTTTTAATCCCTCCCTTCTGCCCCATGAACAAAATGAGTATATGAAACTCTAAGTCAGGAAAGTATGTAAGCAACATCAGGTAAAAAGATACACATTTGTGGATTAAAAGTAAGGCACAATTATTGAATATTTACTTAGAATTATCATACAAAACAAGTCTTTGTATCCAAAGACAATTCTTTGAGTTATTTATGACATAGCTATTTTTCTTTTAGGTTCTCAGAAACACCTTAATTTTGATCAACTTAATTTTTATCAAGATTTAAAATTTAAGAACTTGCAATAGAAAATTATTGTAAATTTACTATACACTCAATCAAGATTTGTTCATGTGATTAAAAGTCTCTAACATGATTTTATAAGTCATTCTCTCACTTCAGATTTTTGGAACTTTTTCTAGGTGTGGGCTGAGACAAAAATATAAAAAATTACTTAGAATTTTAATTTCTAAGAAATTCATAGGAATGAATTTGATTTTCAAATTCAGATAAGTGAGTACTTAAGTATTATTCCATTGCATCTTTTCCTGTTGACAAAAACAATTGATGGAAAATATTCTTGTAGTGCACGTGTTCTATTTTCTTACCAAAATATGTGAATTATAACCGGAATTCTAAGGTTTGGAACAAACATGAATTTGAATTAGGAAATTTAATTAAATATGGAGCAGTGGATAAATTCTGTCTAGGCTGATAGGAGAACCAAAACTCCTACACTTTTGAAGTGTATGCAATGTTTACTAAAACCTGCCAAATTTTGAATCCCTGTATACCATGAGATGAAGCACAATATGAAAGTTAAGCTTCTGTCTTAGTCATTATTCATATACACTGTATTAACTGGGGACGTTAAAGAAATATTTTAGTAACACCGCAAGAATTGCAGCCAACAATCTTCTCCGGGTTATGTGCAAAATAAACAGTGACTAGAAGGAAAACTTATTCAGTAAGAGAACTTTTAAATTTTATAACTATAGCTTTTGGTATAAGGAGAGGAAGTGAAATTAAATTGCTGGGCTGTTAATAAATTCTGGTTTTGTTTAGGTAAAGTATTTTTTCATGAAGGGCATATGTTGCATATTCCTTAGCACAATAAGATCACAGTAAAAAATAATAAAGCCTATTCTAATTTGGACACAAACATTAGGAGAACTATTTGTGGATTGGCAAGAGGAGTAGTTGCAAACCAAGAGAGGCATTCATTCTGTTGAAAGCAAGGTGGTGTCAGCTCCTTTCTCCTAGGAAAAGGAGCCAGTGCATAGATTTTGACAGGGATATGTTGCAATAGAAGAACTGGAATTTTTTTTTAATATTCCATGTTATTTTTTGTTAGTATTTTTTCCAAGAAAAATTTATGCTTTCCTGCCCTTTCATATTCTATCTGTCACTGCTGGTCTAGGCATAAAGATTAGAAGCTTCATTTAATTCCTTTTTCAAAGTGTGTAATGGTATCATCAAATAATGAATATTTTCCAAATATTCAAAAATGTAATAACACGAGTGGATTCTCCATATATTGGTATTGTTTTAAGTTTTCAAAATGTTGTTTTTATTTTCTTCCTCAAGTTGAACATAGATTAGTCCTGTGAAGAATATACATTGTCATTGTTATAATACCCCCATATTGCAAGCTCTCTGATTTTGTTAGCATTACAGTTGTAATTTCCCTAATGCCTTTCATGTAATACAAAAAAACAGATCAGAAAACTTGCTCAGTTTATTTCTTCCACTTTAACATTCAGTACTTGATATTAATCTTCCTTCTCATTGAGGTAGGTGTTATTATAATAGTTTTATGGATTGATGCAAAAAGGTAGACCGCAAACAGCTTCAAAATGGCTTTTGATACAGGTCTCTGAAGTTATGAATTGTAATGTCAGGATTTTGTTGCATTATTATCCATGTTGCTTTTGTCTTCTTATCTATGGATGATGATTTCTGATAACAAGGACTGACAGAGAAACAATCAAGAAAATATTTATCTTGCTGGGCATGGTGGCACTTACCTATAATCCCAGTGGCTCAGGAGGCTGAGGCAGGAGGCATGCAAGTTCAAAGCCAGCCTCAGCAATTTAGGGAGGCTCTAAGATACTTTGCGAGACTCTGAATCAAAAATCAAAAGGTGTGGGGATGTAGCTCAGTAGCTAAGCACCCCTGGCTCTAATCTTCTGGTTAAAAAGAAGAAGAAGAAGAACAGGAGGAGAAGGAGGAGGAGGAGGAGGAGGAGGAAAAGAATATGATGTATCTCATAACCAAGAAGGAAATTGGCTACTCTGAAAATCTAACACATATGAAACCAGAGAAAGAAGCAAACACATCACTGGGCTTACTTTATTTTAAAAAATAATAAATCAGTAGTGGTGTATCTTCCACCTTTCTGTCCTAAATGAGAGGTAGCATAGCAATGTAATTGAGAGCCCAGTTTATGGGCTATATTGACAAATGAGATTTTAATCCTGATCTCACCACTTCCCGTTTTGGAAACATGGTACTTATTCTGTAGTACCATTTATTTTTTTAAAAAATAAGAACATCTACATACTTCCTTATGAAAGTAAAAGAGGAGGCGCATATTACCCTTCCTCCTGATTTATAATTACCTTCTCTATAGCCTCTAAACTGAGCCTTTATATTATTACACTTTAACATTATACCTCTTTTCCTTTTTTGTACTAGGGCTAAGAAGGAACACTTGTTTCTTCACAAAAAGAAAGAAAAATGTTAAAAACAAACAAACTAGCAAACAAAACCTTCCTTGCTTATAGTAAAAAAAAAAAAAAGTCCAAGACCTAAAACATAATTTACTATATGAAAAACCTAAAACCTTAATTTAAATTTAAATCAGAATAAACCAGAAACAATGTATCCTATTCAAGAGAATACTACAAAATCTATGCTCTGACCAGATTCTAAAGGAGAAAATCAGGAGGAAAAAAAAAAAAAAGATGGGCAATGTAGTTATTAAGTTAAATATTACTTTTGTCTTAAGTTTCAATACAGTTATTACATATGTATAAAGAACTGAAGAATGATTTGCACTCAAAATCTCAGTTATAATCTTGTCAGTAAATTACATCTCCTTGACCAAAAAAAAAAAAAAAACTACATGCACATGCATATATGCACAAAATAAAAGCATGTCTTAGTTTTACTTTTATATTGGAAATATTTGTTATATATTTGCCTAACCTTTCATCTTCATTATTCAATAAGTCATGAATATATGAATACTACTGGAAACTTCATGGGAAAAAATCTGAAAAAGGTATACTTTTTGAGAATATGTGTGGACCATTAGTACTTTATTTAAGGGCAATGAGAATTGTTGGAATTACTCATACATTAAAATATTATTTGTAATCAAAGTTTGAAAATAATTATAAGAAATTAAAAATGAAATCAAAAGAGCCAGTTTCGTCCAACTTGACTAAATAAGCTATGAAAGCACAGGTGTGAGAATAACAAATCTTATTCAGAGACCTCAGATATCATTTTTACTGATATGGGCAATTGTTCTCAGTCCAAGAAAATTATGTAATAGGTGGATTTTCAAGCTGTGTGCTGTGGTCTGATAATCTAGTGCTTCATTCCCTTCTCACAGTGTGTCCTATAATTACTAAATTAACAAAATCAAACCAGATCTTAGAAAATAACATGTATTATGTAATCGGTTGGAAAATACAATCAGTACTAGAGGGATTATTTTTAAGGAGACAGTATTATCTGGGTTTAATTTTTTCTTCATTGATGAGAATACACAGTTGATTCAGCATGTAATTTGTTCATTCAGTGATCAGAATTTTAATATTTGAATTACTCAGATTTATGAGAAAGAAAATGTTCCCTGACATCTCATTTATTTTTGATGTGTGGTTGTTTACAAAATTGCTTAATCTGGGACTGTGAGCTCATAGGCCAATCGTCTTCTTAGAATTGATTTTAACACCAAATTCTTGGGTCCAGAGAAAAAGACTGAACTATTAACTTTATTTCTCCCCCCTCCCAGCATAATTAGTATCTCAGTTTGTGTTCATAACCCTCCTAACAATAGGTATGGCAAGGATTATATTCTTATTTTACAGATGCAATAAATAAGACCAAAAGTCGCTGGCCCAAAGTCCCTCCTAATCATGGCTTTGTCTACTAATCCAAAGAGGAAAAGAAATGAATTCTTAATTATTCCATTGGTTAGACTCTGCAGAGCCAGGGCCCTGATCTGACTTTACTAGTAAACAACAACAGTGTTACAACAGAGGCTAGAAGCCACATATCACTGACACTTCAATTTTGTACTTTTATCCATGTTCCTAACAGGACAAAAACATTTTTCTTTCTTTAACATACTGTTCAGAGCTAAAAGAGAAATTTAAGTTTACAAAGTCAACTGGACAGCTGTCCCTAACAGCTTTCCCCAAATTTCCACTAATATTCTTATGTAGGTAGCAAAAACTTAAAACTTCAAACACTTGGACAAACCATCAATCTATTTGTAGGATATGAGAAAAATTTCTGTTTGCTCAGAAGTATCATCCCATGCTGCTCTATGAGGAAGAGTTTTAACTGCCAGACATTAAAAGAACCTTCAGGAGGGGACCATTTTTCTTCTCCAAACATTTCCCTGAGCCACATCATTTTCTCCTGATGAGATTCCTTTACCTCTTTCAAGAAAGATGTTTCCTTGAATCTCGTTAATAATGGTAAACTTTAGAAAGAAAGAAAGAAAGAAAGAAAGAAAGAAAGAAAGAAAGAAAGAAAGAAAGAAAGAAAGAAAGAGAAAGAAAGAAAAGAAAAGAAAAACAGTGTTAAAAAAGTTCATGGACATTTTTCTCTGAGATCACAAGATAATATTATTGTGTTTTTCATTTTGTGCAATTTTCTAGTCTGAACTAAATGGAAATAAAAAGGGCAGTAATTTGTTTTTAGGGTCCTTATTTTTTCAGCCACCCAACATATCCTATGTTCATTCTTCTGTTTCAGCATTTACCAGTCAGAGAACAATCGAGAAGACACTAATTTGAGTATATCACATCTTGAAGGTTAAAATAGGAACTGGTGAGATTTTATAAATAAAATATGTAACAAGAATCCAGAAATTTGGATATGAATGAATGTCAGTAACTCCATTTTTTAATTTGTTCTTTTTAAATATGCATGACAGTAGAGTGTATTCTGGCATATTATTGTACATACATGGAGTATAAATCCCTTCTTATGGTTGTACATGATGTGGAGAGTAACTCCATTTTTTATGAGAAGTAGACAATGGGTACAGAAAGAGACTTCATCTAGGAAAATTGCACAAGATGCATTTGCTCAATCTGACAAATGTGCTCTCTGTTCTTCACATCTATCATCTTTACACAGGATAAGTTCTGTTTTTGTTAGATGAGGCAGAGCACAGAGCCAATGACATCCCCACAATGGGTGTTTATAAGCACTGAATTTAATAGGGTCTTTCTTTATTTTTGATAAGGGAAAAAAAAAACAAGTTAACCCTAAGTGGAATAAAAGAAATGTCATCCTGAAAAGAACTAGTTAAAGGGGAAATGTAATCATTTTGAAATATTTCAAATAATTCTGCTCTTCTTAACAAGGATTACCTTCAAGAAAAATTATTTTTCCAGAGCCTAACCCACTATTTTTTTTCTCAAAGCTTAATCCACCAAGGGGAAGAGAAATACTCAACTCTAGCCCACTCTGGCATTCCATATGGGGAAAGGAAAAGTAATTCATTCCAACCCATCTAGCATTCTCTTCCACAAAAGGTGAGTTTAAAAATAAATTGAAGGATTGGCAAAGTTCAAAGTCAAAGTAACAGACTTACAAAAGACTAAGACCTAACCATGGGAATATACAGTGTTTGAGATGCCTCCCCAAATATTAACACATTATTAAAGGACTATTTACTACAGCTCACATTACCCACTACATCATGAACAGATCTTAAAAGCCATAGAAAAAAACATAAACAGGGTTTGCAGAGAAGTAGCAAGCATCAGTCTGAAACTCAGATATGGTAGGGATATTTGAATAATCAGATTAGGGATTTAAAACTACCTTTATTATGAGAAGACAACAAAAGGGTAGAGTAGAGAGCATACAAGAACAGACAGGCAAGGTAAGCAGGGTGATGGAAATTCTAACAAAGAACCAAGAGGAAAATCCAGAAACCATAAATAGTGGGACAGAAAAAAAGTAATTGATAAGCTTGTTAGGTGGCTAGGCTTGGCCAAGAAAGACTGAAGATATGTCAGCAGAAACTTACAAACTGAAAAACAAAAAGAAAAAAAAAAGACCAAAAAAATGTAATAGAATATCCAAGAACTATAAGAGAATAGAAAAAATGTAAGTCTAACTTACTAGAGAAATGAGAAAATAACAACAACAACAACAAAAAAAAAAAACCTTAAGATTTCCCCCCAAAGTAATGATATACATGAAACTACATATCTAGGAAGTCCA
Organism: Urocitellus parryii; assembly: GCF_045843805.1. Lineage (NCBI taxonomy): Eukaryota > Metazoa > Chordata > Mammalia > Rodentia > Sciuridae > Urocitellus > Urocitellus parryii. The sequence goes on from NC_135539.1 coordinate 100,623,904, forward strand.
AAGGACACTAAGCAGAAGAAAAGGGAAAAAAATAAAAGAAAAAAGAAAAAAAGAAAAATCCGCCTAGACATATCATTTTCAAAATACAAAAACTCAAAGAGAAAAATCTAAAAAGATGACAGACCAACTTAAATTTAGGAGCAATGATTTGCATCTCATCTTCTGAAATTAATGCAAGCAATAAGAGAATAAATTAAATGTTTATAGTGTTGAGAAAATAGAAAGGAAAGATAGACACCAACCTAGGATTCTCTTTCTCTGTGATTAACCTTGAAAGTGTAGAAGAGAGTTTCTCCAGGAAAAAAAAAAAAAAGAAAGAAATATTTTGCCAATAGGCCTGCATTATAACAAAAGCTAACAGTTCTTCAGAGAGAAGGAAATGGCTTTAGGTCAATGTTTATTTAAAAAGAAATTTTAAAAACACATGAGCAAAGAAATAAGTGAGGGAAAAATAAAAATGTTTTATTTTTTGTTATTCTTAATTGTTTTAGTAATTAATTGATCTTTATTATTCTTTTAGTCACTGTATTTGGGTTTTCCAGAGAAATAATAAAGACCAATTAATTGCTGCAGGTTCATGTTCCAGAGTCTAAAGGCTGAAGAATGTGGAGTCAGATGTTCAAGAGCAACAGCTGCAGCAAAAGACCTGCCCACTCCAGAAGAGGAGCAGAAAAAGCCTCAGGCTCTTCCTTTTCCTTCACTCCCTATTCTGTCTGGTCTCTCATCATTGGATGGTGTTCAAGCCACACTCAGTCAGCAGACCCACCTGCCAGTATTCTCTTGTAACCTCCTAAAAATAGACACACTGTGGATTATGCTTTACCAATTCTTAGGCACCCTTCAATCCAGTCAAGTCACTACCCCAAATTGACTGCCGCAATGTCCATATGTCCACAGAATCTTCATGATTTTTTTCTTCTTGATATTAGTGATTTACATGTTTATTTCCCCCACCTCGTCTGATTAAAGATCTTATTGATCTCTTAAAAGAACCAAATTTTAGTTTTGTTGATTTTTAATTTTATTGCTATGCATTCTAATTTCTATTCTTCTGCTTATTTTGAATTGAATTTTCTCTTCATTTGTAATTTCCTAATGTTAGGGCTTAGATGATTTTATACCAAAAACTCTTCTTTTCCAATATATACATTAAATTCTATAAATGTCCCTGTAAGTATTGCTTTTGATGAAACCCACAAACTATGATTTGTACTCTGACTTGCATTTAGTTAAAAATATTTATATAATTTCTTATGAGAGTTCTTCCTTAATGCATGCATGTTATTTTTTTTAAGAGAGAGTGAGAGAGAGAGAGAGAATTTTAATATTATTTTTTAGTATTTGGCGGACACAACATCTTTGTTTGTATGTGGTGCTGAGGTTTAAACCCGGGCCACACGCATGCCAGGCGAGCGCGCTACTGCTTGAGCCACATCCCCAGCCCAGCATGGTTATTTAGAAGTGTGTTGTATAATCTCCATCTATGGTGGAAATTTCCTATTATCTTTCTGTTACTGGTTCCTAGTTTAATTCCCTGTGGTGTGGGAATAGACATTGTATTATTTCTATTCTTTAAAGTTTGTTACAATGTGTTTGATGGCCCAGAATGTGGTCTATCTTGGTGAAAGTTCCTTGTGAATTTGAGAAAACTTGGTATGCTGTTGCTGTTAGATGAAGTGGTCTATAGATGTCCATTAAACCCAGTTGAATGATGATGCTGAGTACAACTTTGTCACTCCTGATTGATTGCCTGCTGGGTATGGACCTCTCATGTAGAGGGCTGTGGAAGTCTTCAACTTTGAGAGTGTATTCATCTATTTCTCAGTGCAGTTCTATCAGCTTTTGCCTCACTTATTTTGACCATTTTGTTTTACATTGCATTTCCTTTTGAGAAACATTTTATATGCAGACTAGCCAAGTTTCTATTAACAGGATCATCACTTACATGCCTCAACTTCTCTATAAGTATGGCTCGTTGGGCATTTATACCTCTTTAAACTTATTTTCTTAATCCTGAAACTCTAGTTTAATCCCAAAGCAGCTATCAAATGGATGTTGTAACTTGTAAATTACATTAACACTTAATTTCATTCATTTAATGTAACAGTTATGGAAAGTAAATACATACTCTCAAGAGTTAAATACATTACGTTTCAAATAAAACAGTGAACACTTAATATGAATGTAATTATTCACAGCATTCTTATGGAATCAAGTCTGTCATATTTACTAAAGAAGTAACAGTAAATTCTAACTTAAGTATATAAGAAATTCACATTTCAATTACCAAAGACAAAGTCTGATTTATGTTATATGGGTCACAATTTCAATCAAAAGAATAGTTTTTTGTTGATTTTAGGTATGACTGTGTAGTTTCTAGCTTATTGAAAAAGCTAAATCTCATTGGGATTATTTAAAAACTAGTAAGACATTAACTTTTATTTTGGTGACAGAGAATTTGGCCAAAAATCACTATGCAAATTATATGAATATTTATTATATGTGATTATCACCTTCTAATGATAACTGATTTTTCCTTACTTCATATGAAGTTGTATATTATAAAACAGTAAGCCTTAAAAGCCAAATTAATTCTACTTGAAATAGTCATACTCTTCAAATATATGTTAAATAAATATCTGTCCATTTTATTTCCAAATAAAAATAATAATGAATCACTAGTTACATATCTAAAACACAAGCAAAACCCATCAAAAAAAAACCTTTAATTAGTGTCACTTTTTTTTTGTCTAGGAGGTTAATATAACAACTCTTTCTGCATGTTAAGAAACAGTATGTATTTCTTATATTTACTTTAAAACAAACATAGAAAACTGTGTCATATTTCATGTAGGCATTCCTCTGAGGATATGTAAGTATTTCATTCTTCATTCATGTTTTAATTTACTAACACCTGATATACACCAAGAGCAATGTTAAAAATTAAGATCAAAAAAGATCTCTAGTTTCTAATAATGGTGGAGGAACTTAGAAAATTAACCTTGCTGATAGAAATTATAGAATTTAAAAAAAAAATGAAATGAAACAAAATCAGCTCTTTGATGGAGAGAGAGAGAGAGAGAGAGAGAGAGAGAGAGAGAGAGAGAGAGAGAGAGTAAGAAGGCAGAATCTTGGAGTCTGGGAGTCATGCTGGGTGAAATCCACATTTATTTAATTTTTCAATAAGGACACTTTTGGGCTGTGTTTTATATGAAGAATAAAACTAAAGAAGAAAGTTCTATTATTGGCTGAGAATTGGAATACAGTGCTTCTAGAATGTTTAGAAACTGAGGAAGAAAAATCCCTGTTAAAGAATCATTCAATTCCAATACTGCTGTGTCTACAGTTACATTAAATCATGAATCTTACACTGATTCAAGTGGAAAACATTTGGAATAGAGGTAATCATTAGTTTTCCTTTATCCTTCTTATATAATAATTACTTTTTAAGAGTTTTTAATTATACTTTATCTAAAGGTTTAAAGTCTAGATTCAAGTGTGTGTGTGTGTGTGTGTGTGTGCGTGTGTTCATGTGTCAAGCGGACACACATCCTGCACTTCCTGAAATAAAAAAAAAGAGTTGATATCTTTGATAATAATACTATTGATTTCACTTTTGTTTCTCCAAGTCAGTGAAAGAATCTTCTTAAATTCCAGTGGGACATTTCCTAGTTTTCAAATGTGATCTCTTGAGAATAAGAACCAATTCAATTTGACAGCCATACCTGATACCTTAATCCTCCATATTTTAATCATCTGGATTTTGCAATTCTATTGTGTTTTGTAGGAAAAGCAATTGTGTTATGTGAGAGATGAAACTTTGCAGTTTTCTCATGTTTTATTTTTTCAAGTCTGTTTTAGAATTTTTCCATCTGGATGAGTAATGCAGAGGGATTTTTTTTCTCTTCCATTGCTATCATCCCTTATGTGAATTATTAATATATGTTTTTATTTATAATCCATTACCTTTAAAAAAAAAGAGTCATGGATGAGCAAGATCCAGCTGCACTTGGGCTCATCAAATGTCTCTAACTATTTTTCAAAGTTTTAGCATATTCCCAAACATGTTTTCATGAGCATTTTCTCTATATTTACAGTCCCTTGTGTATTTAAGGGAAATGTAAGCCTTATGTTTCTTTTTCATTTATACTTAACTCATCAAAATATTTTGTAAAGCAATTTAAATGTCCAAGGAGATTTTTATTACTGATTTTTTAAGAAACAGAAAGACCTATTTCTCCAATAGTAGAGTTGGGAGGTGGCATATAAAATCAACAACTAAAGTTCAGTTTGGAGTTTGAAACCAACAAGGGTAGAGTATGTTCTAAACTTGGCAAATCCTGCCCTAAATCACTTGTAGGAAATCTTCCTTTGCTTACTATGAACAAGCAGTTTTATAACTGAGCTTCATCATGGACCTTAATGTTCAATTTTAATTTCCTTGTATCTAGCTATAGGTCAAAAAACAGTTTTTCAGAATATAAAATACAGATATACTATGTGAACATGGTATAGAATCCATGTATCAGCTAATCTGGAAAGAATAATTTTAATTTCTGGTTTGTGACAAAACATTAAGAAACTGAATTATTCTGCTTCTTTAGAGTTTGCCAAGCTAATTAATTAAATGAGCAAAAATGAAATAAGTTAGAGATACTTCAGTTATTTAAAACTTTGAGTGGTTTTAAAAACTTTTTGCAATTTTTGTACAGGAAATCAGTATAGCAATCAGACTACTTGTTAGGCTAATCATTAAAGCCAGCAAAACTTAGATTAGATAGCAATATTAACAGGTTAAATGAGTATATTAGTGAGCCAAGTAGGGACACCTCCTGAACTTCTTGAAAGAAAAAAAAAGAGTTGATATCTTTTATAATATATGATTGATTTTTTTATTGTTGGTTGTTCAAACATTACATAGTTCTTGATATATCACATTTCACACTTTGATTCAAGTGGGTTATGAACTCCCATTTTTACCCCGTATACAGATTGCAGAATCACATCGGTTACACATCCACTGATTTACATATTGCCATACTAGTGTCTGTTGTATTCTGCTGTCTTTCCTATCCTCTACTATCCCCCCTCCCCTCCCCTCCCCTCTTCTCTCTCTACCCCCTCTACTGTAATTCATTTCTCCCCCTTGTATTATTTTTCCCTTTCCCTCACTTCCTCTTGTATGTAATTTTGTATAACCCTGAGGGTCTCCTTCCATTTCCATGCAATTTCCCTTCTCTCTCCCTTTCCCTCCCACCTCTCATCCCTGTTTAATGTTGATCTTCTTCTCATGCTCTTTGTCCCTACTCTTTTCTTAGTTACTCTCCTTATATCAAAGAAGACATTTGGCATTTGTTTTTTAGGGATTGGCTAGCTTCACTTAGCATAATCTGCTCTAATGCCATCCATTTCCCTCCAAATTCTATGATTTTGTCATTTTTAAATGCAGAGTAATACTCCATTGTGTATAAATGCCACATTTTTTTTTATCCATTCGTCTATTGAAGGGCATCTAGGTTGGTTCCACAGTCTTGCTATTGTGAATTGTGCTGCTATGAACATCCATGTAGCAGTGTCCCTGTAGCATGCTCTTTTTAGGTCTTTAGGGAATAGACCCAGAAGGGGAATAGCTGGGTCAAATGGTGGTTCCATTCCCAGCTTTCCAAGAAATCTCCATACTGCTTTCCAAATTGGCTGCACCAATTTACAGTCCCACCAACAATGAACAAGTGTACCCTTTTCCCCATATCCTAGCCAGCACTTGTTGTTGTTTGACTTCATAATGGCTGCCAATCTTACTGGAGTGAGATGGTATCTTAGGGTGGTTTTGATTTGCATTTCTCTGACTGCTAGAGATGGTGAGCATTTTTTCATGTACTTGTTGATTGATTGTATGTCCTCCTCTGAGAAGTGTCTGTTCAGGTCCTTGGCCCATTTGTTGATTGGGTTATTTGTTATCTTATTGTCTAATTTTTTGAGTTCTTTGTATACTCTGGATATTAGGGCTCTATCTGAAGTGTGAGGAGTAAAGATTTGTTCTCATGATGTAGGCTCCCTATTTACCTCTCTTATTGTTTCTTTTGCTGAGAAAAAACTTTTTAGTTTGAGTAAGTCCCATTTGTTGATTCTAGTTATTAACTCTTGTGCTATGGGTGTCCTATTGAGGAATTTGGAGCCCGACCCCACAGTATGTAGATCGTAGCCAACTTTTTCTTCTATCAGACGCCATGTCTCTGATTTGATATCAAGCTCCTTGATCCATTTTGAGTTAACTTTTGTGCATGGCGAGAGAAAGGGATTCAGTTTCATTTTGTTGCATATGGATTTCCAGTTTTCCCAGCACCATTTGTTGAAGATGCTATCCTTCCTCCATTGCATGCTTTTAGCCCTATATGATTGATTTTAATTTAGTTTCTCCAAATCAGTGAAATAAGTTTTGATTTATTAATAAGATTCTTAAGCAGATAGCAAGGTTTATTCTCCCATGAATTGGAGGGTTTGGGGTAAGACTAGGAGATATGACATAGAGAAAAATGTCATGTATATCTAATTTCGTACCTTAATTCAGACATTTAACTCTCTGAGCTGATTTTCCCAATTGTAAATAGTGGGTAACATCCTCATTGCTGGCTTGTTGCATAAATGGTTAGGAAACGGAGTCAGTTCTCTTACAGCATGAGGGCTCACATGACCAGTGGTGCTCAAGCTTCAGTGAGACCACTACCTGGAGGAGGAAAAGATGGTCTCAGTGTAACTTTGGTGCCAAGGATGATTTCAAGGCTCTTCCAACACCAATCTATCTATTCCTTTCTTTTTCCCAAGGATATATCTGTAAATTTTTCAAGTATATGTGGTCTAGACTTCCATAGCATCATTTTGACATATGATCTACAATCTAACAATTCCCTAAACAGCCACTAAACTCAATTGAGGAAAAATTATGTATTCCATTTCAAGAAGACTGGAAAATAATCCAGAAGGAGGCTTAGCGGAGTGTACTCTTCTCTAATTTTGAGTATTCCAGTGTTGGTAGGAGAGGCACGTAGCTCATGAGAAACTGTTTTTGGCTGAGGTTTTTTAAAGCATGAGTTCATTATAAAATAAAACAAAACAAAAACAACTTTTCTTCAGAGAGCCATAGAAATAGAATGGTCCCTAAGAGGAACCAATAAGAGCTGTCCTCTTTTGTTTTTAATATGGCCTCTCTTTCATTAACAATCTATTCTGTCACACAATTATCAACTTTATTACTAGAATTATGAGAAAAACAAAGTTGGGCCGCTAGTCCTCTTTATTATTAAAAAAAAATTCTCAAAAAGAGAAATTCTACAAAGATATCAATCTTTGGTAATAGGAATAGTTTAACTCGCTAGTAAGTATGATGAAAATACAACAATCAAAGAAATCCTGGATTAATCAAAATTATGTATTTTTAAATTTGTATTAAAGTGAGAATTTCTTTATTGGTATACTTTTTGTGTGATTTGTAAATCAACATGGCACTGATTATGTTGTTTCTGAGAAGTGGGTAAAAGATTTAGTAGAACAATCTACCTAAAAATGAAAAACACGAAGAAACCACAAGAAAAGAAAAAAAGGAGAGTTTTAACAACATGAAAATTGAAGACTCATTACTTCAAACTAAACTCAAGTTCAAATATGTAGCTCTGTGGTACAGTACTTAATCAGCAAGCACAAGGCTCTGGGTTTGATCCCCTGCATGAGCAAAAGTGAAAACAAACAAATGAACAACAGACTAAAAATCAAAATTTAAAGACAAAAAGCACTGAAAAAATATTAAGAATATTTAATTCAAAAATTGAAACATGCTTGCTAAATAAATGTTGCTTACCAATAAAAAAAATAGGAAAATTAGCAAAGAATGCATTATAGATGATTCACAAAATAAGTGACAGAAATGGACTTAAAAAAATATCCAGTTTCTTTAATAATAAAGTAATTTCCAATAGGATGAGCAACATGATACACTTTTTACACATTTGGTCAATAAAAAAAATGTTGAAGTATGATAATCTTCACTGTGGGTACAAGCGTGGTAAACCAGATATTACCCCACACTGGAAGGAGGAAAAACTTAAGACATGTTTGAAGTAGGTGTCAAAGAACTTTAAAACTTTAATCCACTTGCCTCAGCATTTCAAAATCTAGATACGTCTCTTTAGAAATTATCTGAGAGGAAAAAAAAAACAGTGGAGGTTCACAATGATACTTAATAGGGGTAAAAAATTGAAAAATATCAACAAGGTCTAGTACTTTTTCAATATTTTACCACCCATGTAATAGAATATTATGGAGCTATAAAATTAATGTTTTAAATAGGTTTTAATTGCAGAGAAATGACAATGATAATTTAATCAGAAAAAATGTCAGTTTAAAAAGCTTTCATATGGCTGACATGCATTGATTTTATATGACACATACTTTATTTCATGTACCTTCTAAAATAACCTCATGTGCTATTCTCAATCATCACATTACAGGTAAGGAAACTGAGCCATGGAGAGATGAAATATAAAGAGAAAAGTAGAATTCCAGTTTGGGTATTTGTGTAATTCTGAAGGCCACATGCTCATTCTTACACTTTAGTCTCAGAGTGGAGGAGGAACCCTTTTTCCATTTCTGTAAAGGGAATTGAGTGATGTTGTCAACAGGATTGCAGAAGTGGGAGGACAGAGGTGAGGGAGGCAGGCTTTTGAATCTGCTGTTTGTCATTAGGATTTGTTTTTCTTTTCCCTAAGGCCTCACTCTGTCTTTTAATTATAGGTCAGCTGACTCTGTAACTGAAAAGTTGAGTAGCAGATTAAATACGGCCTGCTGTTACTGTAATGAGGAATGATTAGGATCTAAGATAGTTCTCTCTCTTGCATGGAAAACACCAATTAGTATTAATGAATCACTGCTTGTATGAGACAGGCATGTTTTTTAGTTTTCTCAAAGTATGAGAGTAACTTAACTTTGCCTAAGATATTTTTGTTTCTTCTTTCTCCTTCTCCTTTTTTATTTGCCTAATATTTGAATGAAACCTTTACTTTCACCAGAAGTTTTTAGGGATACCCTTTAGAAATGATGATTAAGAGTAGAATTAAATTTCTCATGTTAAAAACAAACATACTGAGACTAAAAACTAAAAGCCTATTTTTGGTTGCATGTCAGAATTAAACCTGTGTATGTTTTTTTCCCCCTATCTTAATCAAGGGCTGATTTTATGTCTTAATTATAGGAGCGAGGAAGATGCTGTTTGTCAGAAACAGTTGGAATGGTTATGCTTGTTTATTTGTGGTATGTGATATAAACTCTATAAAACTTTCTGGAAGGTAATTTGGCATTTAATCAAAAAGTCTTTAAAATGTTTATACTATTTGAGAAAACAAAAACATTTTTAGAAATATATCCTAAGAAATAATTATAGACAAAAAATTTGTAGTTATAATGCAAAAAGTTGAAAACTCCCTAAAAATGTACAATGAGACAATCCTATTATAATAGGATTTTTTTTAATCTGTTGGTTCTCTGAAGTACCCCTAGTGCCAAGAATAAAGCTTGTTATATAGTAGATGCCAATAAATATTTGTTGTATGAACTAATAAATAATATGTAATTGATAAAAGGCATTTTTTCCAAAAGTATTTATGATAAATTTTTAAAGTAAGTGAAAAGGATAAATTTGTATATGCAGTATATTAAACTTATTTAAAAGTGAAAACATATTTAAACAACTGCATAATTCTGTATATAAGTGAATTTGGAGGCATACAAAACAAACAACAGTAGTTGCCTTTAGGAAATAGGATTTGAGATATGGAGGGCAGAGAGATAGGTTTACTTTTACTTTATATTATTTTTATGTAGTTGGTTCTTGATCCATGCAGATTACTTTTAATTTTAGAAAGCTAACTAAAGGCTTCTGTGTATTTTTCTCTATGTGTAGTATTTGAAGATTAAAAGTCAATTTGAAATGTCCCCACCAAAATAAAATTATTTAATTTATTATTTTCTGCTTTGTAAAATTACTGTAGAAAATTTTCAGTATGCTTTTTTATGTTTTTTTAATTTCCTCATTGAACCTATACTACATGATAGTAAGAATCATTAAAAAGTTAAAAAAAAATGGGGCTGGGATTGTGGCTCAGCGGTAGAGCGCTTGCCTAGCACGGGCATGACCTGGGTTTGATTCTCAGCACCACATAAAAATAAAGGCATTGTGTTGTGTCCATCTACAAAAAAGATTCATATTCTCTCTCTCTTTCTAAAAAAAAACAGTTTAAAAGATATGATTAATTAAGGGAAATTACTTTTCTGTAGACTTGTTTTTCTGAATTGAGGATTATGCTTCCCAGGAGGTGCGGGGATAGTGCAAGAAGGGTATTTCTATACTTGAGACTCAGACATGTTGGCAATTAAAAGTAAAGATAAATAGGGAAAGTTTCTGAAAATAAATGTCCAAAATTTCTATAGGGTCTTTTAGAGGATGGAGAATTTGACAGGGAGAAGAGATTAGAGAAAATGTTTTGTGGCTGGATTTAGGGAAATCACTTTTCTGTAGACTTGTTTTTCTCCTTATAGAGCAACTGCATTTAAGAAACTTTTACCTCTTTGTTTGGTGCTGGAATAAACCTAGTAGAATCTGGGCAGAGGATTGGATTGAAATACAGCACAGAGAGACAGAATTCTTGAGACAGAATGAAGGTACAGATATTCTAGAGGGGCCATGACCCTTAGAGAAACTCTGACCTTCTATAGTATGAGTTTATTTTCTTACGTGACGTGTTTTGCAAGTGTCATTATTGGTTTTCCATATCACTCCGGAGAAGCACACATCCTGTGTGTCTCTATTCTAATTATAGCTCTATTCCTCACATGGTATCCAGGCAGGACTTTGAACACGACCATGAACATGGAGAAGCTGGCAGCTTCATTCTCTTATGGGCAACAAAATGGACCCTCAGCTACACTTTACTAGAGGTATAAATGCTATACATTTGGAGATGTGATCTGGTCCTTCAGGAAAGCTGCACTGGGCTTTGTTATTGCTGAGCAAGAGCCTCATGACCTACTCTTCCTCATCTCCCTGCTACTTCCGTTTCCAATACCCTGATTTCTGCTGGTATCCTCAGCTGCATCTGATCTCATCTTGGTCTCAATCACTTCATTGTCAAACTGATTAAATGACATTTTACTTGATTATTCTGAGGAACTTGGCACCATGGGCTACTCTTCCTTCCACAAGATTTGTTTTTGGACCTCATGAATGAAATAGAGGTGTTCCCAAATGATCTGACACTAGTTCTTTTCCCACCCAGTGTTTCCAGGAAATCTCAAATGCTCATGTGCAACTACTTCATAAAAATGTACTTTCCTTCCAGATCTATATCATATGCACCTCCTTCTTAAAGTTTTCCCAGATCTACCCTTCACGGACATCAAAAACTCCAGTAGTTCCAGTTCCACAAAATACTATGTATCATTTTATGACAATTCTCATTCCATTGGATTTTCATTGTTCCTTTCACAACTTCATTTTCTGTAGGTCTGTCAATGCAAGGATCAACTCAATCTGAGAAGCTTTTCAGGAATATAAAGGAAAAAAAATGAAATGGATGAAAGAGAGTACAAAAGGCATGGAGGACAGCGAAAAAGCATCTGATAGAAGGGTTCTGGATTTGCCTGGACAAGAAATCAAAACAATTGGAATAGATGAAATAATATAATTTAAAAAAAAATTTATGGAGCTAGAAAATGTTTACTTATGAAATTGGAAAGCCTCGATGCATTCTTGGCAAAATTAATAAAAAAGAATTTGCACGCTATTTGGGTAAAAGTATAAGGCAGCGTGAAGAAACAAAAAATGAATCTGGCTTTTAGCTTTTCTGTTATATTTACAATTTTTGTGGGGAAAATTTCGTGATATAAGCATTTTATTCATACATAATTAGTCTTTTATGTGTGAAAGCAATAGAAAAACATCAGATGTACAATGTTTTAGCAAATATTGTTCCCAATTGGAAATTTTTCTTAAGACAGTCTGTCTTAATTATGCTGATTAAAAATGAATGCTCAGAATGGGGACGGGTATTGTAACAAGAGGGCTGGTAGGTTACCTGATATAACTAACATCAGCCATGGTACACTGACATAAGAAGAGTTATAACTAAGAGCTTAGTTCCCTCGCATTGTGTATTGCCTCATGACTGGGTCTCAGCGATAGAATATGAGCTAAGTAACATATGATTCCAAATCCAGCTGTCCCTAATTTCTTTACTCATATACTGGCTGAACGGAGAGACATCTAAACATATAGAAGAAAACAGAGCCACAAAATGTAAGGAAACCTTGCCCCTGAATTACTATGCGGACCAGCTTTTCATTAGATGGTGAATTATTGTGTTAAGCTGCTGAAATTATGGGATCATTTGTTAAAGCTATTATCTCATCCTTACAAATACCTACAAAAACAAACAAAAGATATCAAGCTGCCATTATGGTCATGATTTTTTTTTTACAGTTTTTTTTTTCACTTCACTTTTCTTTGAATTCTATGGTTCCTTCTCCTAGTATAATTTAAATGAAGAATTGTGTGCCCTGCATATGGTGATAAACTATACTGATTTTATATCATCTTGGTTGTTCCATGCTTGAGCTTCTAGTTACATATTTTCTCCATTCTTCTCAGCTTCTATCACAGTAATAAGCATATAGTAGGCGTTTAGTAATTGATGTTAACTTATAATTGTGCATATGGAAAATTTATATTTTCTGGATCTAGGTATCAAAACAGTAGATCTCAATCTTTCAACAGATGCCAAAGCCTTACTTCATAGATGGTAATGATTATCTAAAAAATGTTGAATGTTCACTTTGGGACAACACAGCTGTGGCACTGTAGATATAAGATGGAACAAAGTTCCTGCTGTCAGGAAGCCTATCTAGAGGGGGAAGATAGAAAAGGAACAAGTAAGGAATCAGTGAGCAATAACTTTTACTGGGAAAAGTAAAGAGGTTAAGCAGGGGAAGGATTCTTGGAGAGAGAAGTGGACTGTTATAGGCAGAAGTGATTTCTGAGTAGGAACTAGAAGAGATTAAGGTGTATACTCTATGAATTCTAGTAGGAGAATGTCCTGCATAGAGGGAGCAGCCCCTTTAACCTTCTAAAGTCAGGAAGGAGCTCAGATTGTTCAAAAAATTGTAGGATGAGTTCAAATGTAAGCTATAGTAAGAATGAGAAGTGATGATATAGAGAGATGATTGTGGGCCATATCAGAGTTTGGACTTCAGACTGATACCTATAAAATCTCACTTTTTTTCCTGTCACCAAAAATTCTGAAATATATTAATATTTGTAGTTTCAAATGAAGAGAATTAGGTTAGGAATATTTAAGTAATACATTCCAAAGTAAAGTATAAGACAAGAGGCAGAATCTAGATTATATCCTAAATCTTATCCTAAATTGTATTCTAAACATATTCTTCAGGTAACCACTGGGAAATTCTACCTCCAGAATTTTGTCAAAACTACTAATGGTCTTAAATGCATGTTACACCACACATATTCAGAATTAAAAATTATCATCTCTTCTTTAAGCACTGTCCCAGTAGTCCAGAATGTCTTCTTCCTCCTTGAGGAAAATAAAACATTTCTCCTCCAAGTAAGAAGTTTGAAGAAATCTGCCATGAAACAATGATACTGAATTTCTTTGCTTTTTCACGGGAGCATGTTTGTAATTCAGGACATTTTTTTTAATGAAAACTTTAACATTTTGTTTGGGTGTTAGCCTAAAAAATATTAACTATATCCTGAATTATCTGGCCTCTCTAGAATTAACCACCTCCTGGTAAATTCAGTGTCAAGTCAAGTTGTATTACTTTTTTGTTGGGCTAATGGAGGTAGGAGAATGAGTGATAGCCAACCCTCAAATAGGAAAGGAAGGTTAAGTATTTAGGTGTACATGTATGGATGGGTGCCACAAACTGCCCGGTCCCGGGCCGGCTGAGTCCCGCTCCTGCTGCCGAACACTGCCTGCGGCACCCCTGCTGAGCGATTCCCTGCTGAGCTGTCAGTGCACTCGGGCTTGCAATCTTGCAACCCGGTTGGGCACAAGAACACAAGCCAGTCAAACTGAGACAAAGTTTTATTTAGAGAGAGGCCGTGTGCGTCCCCTAACAGGTGGGTCCGCCACGTGTGTGTTCTACCTGAGCCGGGGGGGTTTCCCCTTCCCCCGGAACACCCTCCTACCATCCTTTCCCAACCAATGGGAACTCTCCCATTACAAGAGTGACATGAGTAACCTGAGTCCTGAAAATGGGCCCAGCTAGACAGCATGAGTCCAATTACCATATGAATGTGAATTGCTGGCTGGCGGTCATAAAATCCAAAGGTGCCTGTATCAATATTTTTGCTGTGGCTCCTAACATCTGCCCCCTACTGTTTAAATAAACAACAGGCAAATGTGGCTAGGGACCGTGCCTGTTAGGTATGTCCAATTCACATATGGTTCTTACCCGTCATGGGAAAACTGACCTTATTGCGTCAGTCTCCTGGCTTAGGTTGATACCACTGTAACCGAATCATACCCGTCACTGACTACCGGTCCAGTATATAGCCATACCTGTGTAATAGGCCTATGCACCAGTGGGGGGGTGAGGTTCTTGCCTCACCTCTGTTGGCCCCCAAATTTAACCTTGGTGCCAGTGGGGGGGTGAGGTTCTTGCCTCACCTCTGTTGGCCCCCAAAATCAGACCATCACTAGCAGAAGGGAGAAAGACGCAGAATTGCCACGACACCAAGCCAATTGACGGCTCCTTTGGAAACACTGGTGACACATCGGCTAAGATATTTAGCACTACCAGTTCGCTGTATCAACAAATAGAGCACAATGCATACAGGTGATACATAGTCCAGGCAAGTTGTGTAAGCAGTTCAAAGTGGAGGAGTCTATCAATATGTCCATTTCCTCCCAAGGTAAATTAAGTCCTTGATTGAGCAGTTCAAATTGGAGGAGTCTATCAATATGTCCATTTCCTCCCAAAGTAAATTAAGTCCTTGATTGAGCAGTCTTATTGAGTTATTTTGATTGATGTATCAATTTATACAGTTTATAGTGATAGCTATCATAAAAGTTGTAGTTTGGTCTAGTCTTCACCGGCACTGGGATGGAGATGGGAATTATGGCCATGTTGCTAAAGAGACATTATCCTGAACAGAATTATGAAATATAATGAAAAGGAAAGGTGAAAGTAAACAAACATATCTGTTAACCACCTTTAAAAACAAAATTTAATAACAGCTGTTTACCTAAAGTAAATTAAACCATATAAGTCACGTGACTAAATTTTTTTTTTTTTTGAATACTTGTATCTATATATACATGAGCGCTCCTTATAAATGAAATATGGACATACACACATACAGACATACAACACAAAACAGCATACATAACATAGAACATATAAGACAATAGTAAATAAAGGCCTTGTAGCTATAGCTAGGTGAAATCTCCATTGCAATGTTTAAAAACTTTACAGTTAAAAAAAAATAAATAAATAAAACACAGTCAAAAAAAAATAAAACTGATCAGAAAAACATTAACCTAGGTTTGTATGAGCTTAAAAAATAGGTAAAATAAAATAAAATAAAATAGAACTTTATGATGTGGGAAAAATGCAAATAATAAAATAGATATTGAAAAAAGCACCGTGGTAAATCACTGTCACAGATGCAAGAATAGCCAGGCTGGAACTCTGGATATCAGCTGTTATGGATTTGAGTCAAATCATCTTCTTTTTCTGTAGAAATTGTTTTAGTTAATCTCTCTGGAATCCAAATTGGTTGCTGTTCCTCCTGTGGAAAAACACAGACGGAGCCCCGACTCCAGACTATTACTGGGTCCGGACCTTTCCATTGTCCTGTTAGAATATCTTTCCAAAGTACCTTAGGCTTATGTACATTTTTCGGATACATATGTCTTTCCGCAGCACTAAGTCCTGATGAATCCAAATTTAGAAAGTTTAGAGTAAAAAGGGTTATTTTAAGTTTATCTTTGGGGGATATATACCCCTTACTAATTCCCTCCCTTTGCTTTAATAAGTACATTTTTATAGTTTGATGAGCTCTTTCAACTATGCCTTGTCCCTGTGGGTTGTATGGGATTCCTGTTATATGAGTAATGCCAAATGATGAGCAAAATTGTTTAAAAGACTTGGAGATGTAACCAGGACCGTTATCGGTTTTTAACTGTTTAGGAACACCCACAGTGGCAAAATTTTGTAAGCAATGAGCTATAACATCTTTAGTTTTTTCTCCGGGATGAAGGGAGCCCATCAAAAATCCAGAAGAAGTATCAACTGTAACATGTAAATATTTTAATTTTCCAAATTCTGGCAAGTGTGTGACGTCCATCTGCCAAATATGGTTAGGTATCAGTCCTCTAGGATTGACTCCAAGATTAACTTGTGGCAAAAATGTCACACAATTTTGACATTGTTTTATTATATGTCTGGCTTGTTCTTTAGTTATTTTAAAACGTTTTTGTAAAGTATTAGCATTGACATGGAACCTTTTATGAAAATTTATAGCTTCTTCTATTGTGGAGAAAATATGTATGTCATGTGTAGATTTATCTGCTAGTTCATTACCCAAACTAAGGGCTCCAGGCAATCCTGTATGTGCTCTGATATGTCCTATAAAGAATGGATCCTTTCTATCCCAGATTAGACTTTGTATAGCAGAAAACAAAGAGAAAACAGTAGAGGAAGGAGAAATCCTACCAGCATCTTCAAGAGATACGATAGCATTAACTACATACTGACTATCAGAAAATAAATTAAATGTAGAATCTTTGAACATCATAAAAGCTTGCAATACTGCATTGAGCTCTACCTTTTGAGCTGATTGTTTGGGTACTAAAAATGTAAAAGTTTGATCAGGAGTAACTACTGCTGCTGTACCATTATTTGACCCATCAGTGAATATATTTGGAGCATTTATGATAGGGGTTTTTCTTGTCATTTTTGGAAAAACTACAGGATGCTTAGACCAAAAGGACAACAAAGGATTAGATGGCAAGTGATTATCAAATGCAACACTAGATTTACACATGATTATTGCCCAAGTATTTAACTCATTAGCTAACTCATCAATTTGATCCATAGTATATGGAGTAATAATTTTATTGGGAGAAATCCCAAACACTCCTTTTGCTGCTTTTATTCCTTTGAGTATTAATTGCCCTACAGCCTCAGGATATCTAGTAAGAATAGTATTAGGAGAATAAGATAAATGTATCCATAATAATGGACCTTCTTGCCAAAATACCCCTGTAGGAATATTTTTTGTCGGTAATACAATAAATAATAAAGGCAAACTTATATCAATTCTATCCAAATGCATATTTTCCATATATGTTTCAATGATTTTTAATGCCTTTCTAGCTTCAGGCGTTAACATGCGGGGTGAATTTGGATCTGATGGACCTTTTAAAATATCAAATAAAGGTCCTAATTCTCCTGTTGGTATGCCTAGATAAGGCCTTATCCAATTTATATCTCCCAATAACTTTTGAAAGTCATTAAGTGATTTGAGTTGATCTACTCGTATTTGAATTTTTGGTGGACGGACCATGGTTGAGGATAATAGAACTCCTAAATAATTAATTGGAAGATTTAATTGTACTTTATCTATTGCTATCTCTAGATTATAATTTTTTAATAAGTTTGTAAGCGTGGCATAACATTCTAGCAATGTGTTTTTATCTTTATGTGCCATTAACACATCATCCATATAGTGAAATATCTGTAGTTCAGGGTTTTGATTTCTAAGTGGCTGGATTGCTTTATCAACATAAATTTGGCACAAAGTTGGGCTGTTAGCCATCCCTTGAGGGAGTACTTTCCATTCATATCTCTGATCAGGACCTTCATGATTCAGTGCAGGGATAGTAAATGCAAAATGTGGACTATCCTCGGGGTGAATTGGAATTGAGAAGAAACAATCTTTAATATCTATAGCTAGAACATGCCACGTTTTTGGTAGAGCAGACAGTTGGGGAATCCCTGATTGAGCAGGTCCCATAATAACCATCTCATTATTAATGGCTCTTAAATCTTGTAATAATCTCCATTTACCAGATTTCTTTTTAATAACAAAAATGGGAGTATTATGGGGAGATACGGAAGGTTGTATATGTCCTTCCGCTAATTGCTGTTTGACCAGATCATGGGCTACTTGTATCTTTTCTTTAGTTAGGGGCCACTGAGGAACCCACACTGGTCTTTCTGATTTCCAAGTAATTTTGATTGTCTCAGTGGCCCTTTTTGAAAACCCAATCCATGTTTATCTATCTCTTGATCTACTTGAATTGGTGCTGTTATATCTTGTTCTTGATCTCTTAATCTCTTTTCTTTTTTAAAGCCTTGTTTTGCCCTAGTAGTGGGCGCGTTAGGATTGACGTTATTTGTTAATGTCAATCCTAATTGATCTAGGACGTCTCGTCCCCATAAATTTATGGGGAGATGGTCCAATACATAGGGCTGTATAGTTCCTTCACATCCTTCAGGATCCCTCCAATCTAATACCATTGCACTTCTATGGGGATTAGTTGCCACTCCTAGGCCTCTAAGCGTTTGGGTCGCTTGCTGTAATGGCCAATGTTTAGGCCATTCCTGGCGAGATATGATGCTGAGGTCAGCGCCTGTGTCCAGCAGTCCATTAAAATCATGTCCTTGAATATTTAATTTTAGCATAGGGCGAGAATCTAAATTTAAAGATAGCATAGCCCAATCTACACCTGTGGAGCCTAATCCCTTGGAACCTCTTTCTACATTACAACTGGAAAATTTATCATGTAGGCTTGGTATTATTAATAACTGTGCTATTCTATCTCCTGATGAAATTACTGATATACCTCTTGGAGAACTAGCTATGATTTTTATTTCACCCTCATAATCGGGATCAATTACCCCAGGACTTATCATAAGTCCTTTAAGTGTAGAAGAACTGCGTCCTAATAATAAGCCTACTGTTCCCTGGGGAAGAGGTCCTTTTACTCCTGTGGGAATGATTTGAACTCCCATCTCTGGAGTTAATACTGCTCTGGCAGAGGCACAGATGTCCAACCCTGCGCTCCCTCTAGTCTGTCTGATGAGGGATCTGATGGATAATGCGTCCTGGGCACCACCTTGATGGTGCTGCTGGGTTCCTCCATTGCCCCGTATATTTGTGGTTTTGGGCCCCGGGGCATTGGGCCCTCCAATTCGTTTTTTGACAACCGGGCCTGATGCCTTTCTCCACGATATCGTGGGTAGACACTTGGTCTTTGTCCATTTTTTGATAATGGAATACCCTCTATGGTGGTTTGAGAATGGCATTCATTAGCCCAATGTCTCCCTCTATGGCATCGTGGGCAAATACCCGGGATTCTACTCTTTTGATACTTAGCTTTGTTAAACCCTCCTCCTATGGGGCAATTTCTTTTAAAATGCCCTTCTTGATTGCAATTATAGCATGTTTTTGGCTTGGTACTTAAAGCCTGTTTTACTTCAGCTGCCATGACTTGTCCTTGTTCATTAATGTCTCTACATAATTTAATATATGTGTTTAAATCTTCCTGTTTCCACGGTCTAATGACCTCTTTGCAGCAACGATTTGCTTGATCGTAAGCCAGCTGTTTTATAAATGGCATTGCCTGTTCTGTATTTTCAAATGTCTCAGAGGCTGCTTCAATAAGTCTAGCTACAAAGTCAGCGTAGGGCTCATTAACTCCTTGTATTATCTTAGATAGTTGACCTTGAAAATCCCCTTGTCCCTTCAAAGTTTTCCATGCCTTAATTGCATTTATAGCGATCTGAGCGTATACGCCAGGATCATATCTGAGCTGTTGCATTTGCTCTTGAAATTCCTCTTTTCCCAGTAACATTTTCAGGTCTCGTTCAGGGTAACCTGCTTCTGCATTTCGCCTAGCTGTCTCCTTGCAAAATTCCTCATTGGCAATTTTCCATAATAAATACTGTCCTCTATTTAGCACAGAATTACACACGTTAGCCCAATCTGCTGGTGTTAAGTTCCAGCCGGTAATAGATTCGACCATACTGACTGTGAAGGGAGCGGCCGGGCCGTAGGCTGCTACAGCTTCCTTTAATTGCTTTATTATTTTGAAATCTAAGGCACGGTAAACTCGTTCTTTTTCTTCTCCCTGCTCAACTACAGGGCATGCTAGTTTTTGGGGTCCCGCCTCAGGATTCCGTTCATCATCTATGGAGGCAGGTAAAGCTGTTGGTTGAACTATGCCCTCTGGTGGTGGAACGGAGTTAGTAGCAGCCTCCCTATCTGACGACCGTTTTTTCCCTGAGCTTGCCTTGTTCAAATTTTCTTCTATCTGACTAGCTTGAGAGACCTTTTGTTTTGCTTGACCTAATATGTTTTCTGCCATGGCCTGGACCTCTAACAATTTACTTAACAGTTTTTCGGTTTGTTTTTTACTAGATTCTAATCTACTATAAAGGTAACGTAACCCAATAAGATAGGATAGAAGAAAGCCAAAACAGAATGAAACAGAAACGGAGAGGAGGAAAATGATTATGTCAATTTTCTCTCTCTCAGGGCCGAATAACTTCAAACCTTGAGTTAACCATTTATCCCAACTCGTCTGAAAAAATTGTAAGGCTAGAGAGCCTGAAATAAGAGCAGAATAAATCAAAACAGAAATACCCATTCTGTCGCCTTTCCTTAGGGGCGAGCGATATTACTCACCTTTAAATTTTGGGCGTTCCCGGTACAGGGCCACCAAAATGCCGCAAACTGCCCGGTCCCGGGCCGGCTGAGTCCCGCTCCTGCTGCCGAACACTGCCTGCGGCACCCCTGCTGAGAGATTCCCTGCTGAGCTGTCAGTGCACGCGGGCTTGCAATCTTGCAACCCGGTTGGGCACAAGAACACAAGCCAGTCAAACTGAGACAAAGTTTTATTTAGAGAGAGGCCGTGTGCGTCCCCTAACAGGTGGGTCCGCCACGTGTGTGTTCTACCTGAGCCGGGGGGGTTTCCCCTTCCCCCGGAACACCCTCCTACCATCCTTTCCCAACCAATGGGAACTCTCCCATTACAAGAGTGACATGAGTAACCTGAGTCCTGAAAATGGGCCCAGCTAGACAGCATGAGTCCAATTACCATATGAATGTGAATTGCTGGCTGGCGGTCATAAAATCCAAAGGTGCCTGTATCAATATTTTTGCTGTGGCTCCTAACAGATGGGTGTTGTTCAGGACTTCAGAGTGAAAAAGTGTGGAGACAACAGAGCTATCCTATGAAACCCAGTCTTCCAGTTCTGCCTAGTGGATAGTGAGCTGTGCCTGGGTCATCTCTCTGTAATCAGCAATCAAGGTTTAGCAAGGCAATGCCCTTTGACATATGGAATGACTAATTATTTAAATGTATTGGTCCTGAAATTCTACTTACTTTGTAAATTTACTTTGATTTTACAGCCACAGAGAGCTGTACACTAGTAATTTATACCTTCTTTATGTCAGTACGTATTAAAGAAACACTTGATGATAATTTAAATTCAAATTGAGGTCTGCAGAAATGCTTTCTTTAAAGGAGATTCATACATTTCTCAAACCTATAAAATATTGATTTAAAAGGTAAATGTCACATACAGGAAAGATCTGTTAATATACTTTGGTAACTTTGTTAGCATGAGGACTATAGCTCATATATATATATGTATATATATGTATATATATGTATATATATATATATATACATATATATAAAACTTTTACTATTAGAGTGATAATTAAATGATAAATATACAATTGAATATATTTTATACTTCAAAATGATATTATAGATACATTTTTTCCCACTTGGAAAAATGTTCATGTATTGTTCAGTGGAAAAACTAACCAACAGAAATCTATATATAATTTAATTTCATTTAAGAAAATATGTGCTTGTGTGTTTCTGATGTGTATGTGCAAAATCTATGAATGGAAGAATACGGCTGAGAAAGATGCACCATGGGATTTAGAATACTCCTCTTGGGACTTTGGGATCATAAGGCTTATATTTTTTTTTTCTTTTGGTTAACCTGTGTTTTCTAAATTTCCCTTGTTGATCAGGAATGACTTTTACAATTTAAGAATCTTAAATTTTAAAAATGTAGTTTAAATGTTAAAAATAATCAAAAGCCATATAAAATAGCCATATCACTTTGGAAAGAGACACCAAGGAGAAATTCAACACCTTATATATGAAAGATTAAAGAGGGTGAAGCACAAGAGGGTTCACAGATGTTGATAATCCTTTGAGAAACATGAAATAACACCAGAAATATTCATTGGAAATAACAGAATGGGGCATTGCAAAACTATACCTGGGAATAACTTTCCTAAACACTAAAATGTGGATAGTATCTTATAGTACTAAGATGTAATTCTACTCTTTTATCTTTCCTAAATGAAAATAAAAGGGACTGCTAGAATCAGGTTGTAACTTTCTACTAAGGAAATAAAGATGTTTGGTGTTGGTAGAGGGAAGAGTAAAATTTTAATAATTATTTCCTGATAACTTGTGTTTATGAAGAGAAAAATCCTAATTATTTATATACTTCATCATTTTCAGAAATAAAATGGAATACATAAATCTTAAAAAAAAGATACTTGAAAGAATTTCCCCAATTATTCTTTTAGAAAATGCAGAAAATTTCAAAACATAAGCCAAAACATCCATATTTCCATGGATCAAAGAAAATGGCAATTAATATTTTAATGCAAATAGTGTTGGTCTTTTTCATCATTATGTATATCTTAAAACTGACTGGATATAGTCAACATCTTGTTTTATAGCCTAATTATCATTTAAAATACATTCAGAGCAATTTTTCCCTGCATTTGTACAGTCTTAGAAAACCAAAAAACGGTAATGATTTTTTAGCAATTTTTTATAAATAAATTTGAGGTTGTTGTGTAGTACAGTAGTTTGAATTTTTATTACAATATGACAAATAATACTGAGGGGAATATAAAACTTTGAGTTTCTCTTTAACTATTGTTCTTAGGTTAAATTCCAGAATTAGAGTTCCTGGGTCAAGACATAGTTAGCAAAATCTACTTGCACAAGTATCGCTCTTGAAGACCTTGCCTGCTAATACACCTACGCCTTGTTGAATATTCCAAATCTTTCTTAGCCCGGGTAGCTTGAAGAAGAAATTCTGGATTTCCATTTAATTTGAACACACCTTTGTACTTTGCATTCAGACCTGAGAAGGAACTCCAAGAACTGTCATAGTTGGAAGTTTCATTACTGATGAGAAGAATGATTGAAACACCACAAAGGAAAAATCTTCCCACCTCAGTTTGACAGATGGCAGGAATCAAGTCTGACAGTTACCAGAGCTGACAACTGCTTCATGAGGTGATTTCCAAAGAAAATTGAACCTGTGGCGGGGAGCTTCTACCCTTGTGCATTCTACAGTCATTTCCTGGAGTAAATATCCCAGGGTATGCTGTTGAACTAAGCAAGAAACAAAGACAAGTTCTGGAAACCATTTAATTGCTATTCAAGCACTTCTGGAAGTGCTTGAAGACTCTCACAAGGGAGGAAAATATCCTTAGCACAAGATGAAGGAATTGCTAATAACAGAGGGTGGTGGTGAGAAAGCCATTTTTAAAGAGAACTGTTTCTAATCCTGGAATTAAAACAGTGTATTACTCAGGTCAACCTTGATATTAAATTATAAATACTTAAACTTTTCTCACAAGAAGTGGGAATCCTTTAATACTTATTTATTTGATTAGTTTTACTGTTGAGCTAAAGACAAAAATGTGTCTTTGTACCCCAATGCTCACTCTAGTCACACCATTAGAGAATTTTTTTAAGAGATGCCCCACTACATTTACATATCTCCTATGACACATGTATCCCAAAAGACTGGATTCTCGCCTAGCTAGCCCATGTTATGTCACAGAGTTTAGATGAGGAGTGGTAGGCAAAAATGGAACCCACTGTGTGATGCTGGTGAGGTTGAACATCAACTCTGTTTATTTTGCATTTGAATTTTCCTGTTTGTGGCCTTCATCGATTTTTCCTCTTAAAGTACTCCTCTTTTTCCTGTTGATGTTAAAGAACATTCTTACACATCCAGGGCAGTAACCCTTTACCCTCTATGTTGCAAATAACACATGGTTAGTGTATTATTTATAGTTGTTAGTATAGAGACAATTTAAACTCTTTTCCTCAAATATATGACCGTTTTTGCTTTTTACTTAGATTTTTTCTACTGCATGATAATTCCAGTGTGTGTGTGTGTGTGTGTCTGTCTGTGTATGTGTGTGTGTGTGTGTGTGTGTGTCTGTCTATGTTAAGTTTGAAAAATTAATCCAAGTCTCTGCATTCAATAAAATATAGTTTCAAGGAACTGCAATGTTTTTCTCAAGTTATTTAACTTGTGAAGTTAAATTTTTAGGCTTCTAGGCTTGCTAATCTGCAGATGTTGTGATGGCAACCACTCAGTACTGGAATGTCTTCCTTTTTTGGTCCCTAGTTCTTAAGAGAAATAACTGCTGATTATTGCTAGGACCCCAGTGACTTCCTTCTTCCATGGAGTCACTTCAAAGCACTCTCAAACAATGTTGATTTTTTCCATAAGGTGAAAAAGTAAGACAGAGGTTTTACTCAAAGAAATATGGGGAAAAGTTCCCAGGAACACTTTCTAGATAATGTCTACTTCTTCAAATTTCTATACTCAAAAGTAGAGCTAAAAGTATCTCCCACAGCTGTCCTCATTCTGAGTCCCCCCTCTTTGTGCTAGTCTTGTCCCTCTCCGTCTAGGAGCCAGAGACTGGGGCAGGGGGTGGCAGATATTGATCCAGTAACCATTTTTCATACCATCACAAAGTAAAAGCTACTATCTTCACATAGCAAGTAATAGTAATTTAATGCCACCTATGATGAAAAATGACAAAGCCCATAAGCTCTGTTTGTTAAAGCTTTAGATAAATTCTCCTTAATTCCTATTTTCTTACAATGCCACTTATTATCCTTCTCTAAAAGAAATTTTTGGCAGTAAGTTTCTTGCACTTTTCCCCCTTAATTCATTATGCTCAAAAGTGAGTTTACTGAGGCCAGATTTGTATCTAGATTATACAACACCTTTGGTCTCATGGAAAAAAAAATAACAAGTAAATATATCTCCTTTTTTCAGGTGGATGCTAGGATCACTTGAGTATAGGGCACATTTCAGCCTCTGTGCGGTCTTCAGCTACTCCATCTAAATCAGGGTGCAACCTGCACAACTGTGCAGAGGGACAGGGCTCTTGGTGCCTCCCATTGATGTGTACAGCATGAAGCTGAAAAGAGCCACGTGAAAGGCAACTGCCAAGTTCTTCTATGATATCTCCATGCCAGTATCTTGAGCTGGATGATCCATGGCTATGATTAACCATCCTGGGTGCTCTTACATAGAAGGCTGATACTTTGAAGGAATTAGAACACCATTTTAAAAAGATCTATGCCATTTAAGTCTTTTCTTTGCTCAACAGAGATTTCCAAAACAGCAGAAGTTTGTGGTTAGTATAGTAGTCCTTTCAGTTTTATTTTTCTGGTCTCAAAATATGTTGATGCACTTTTATATCGTGAGGTTGGAAAAGGTCAACGTTTAATTTTTTAAATGAGTGCTCTATGAATTAGAGCTACCATCATATTAAAAAGTTCATATTCTTGCTCTCTAATGGAGATGCATAGATCTCTCTGATTAGCCCAGATATCT
Organism: Urocitellus parryii; assembly: GCF_045843805.1. Classification (NCBI taxonomy): domain Eukaryota; kingdom Metazoa; phylum Chordata; class Mammalia; order Rodentia; family Sciuridae; genus Urocitellus; species Urocitellus parryii. The sequence goes on from NC_135539.1 coordinate 100,649,677, forward strand.
GCGGAGAGGGTGCTCCCAAGGCTAGAAGAAAACATGTAGCTAACCCAAGCCAGGGTCTGGCTGCTAGGTTCTATTAATTAGGGATGAGTTTCCTTGATCCCCAATTCCTGAAGCCTACCACATTCCTTTTACTTGAGATATGCATAGACTTTGGTTTTTTAGGACCATATAATTAAAACAAAAATAAAAACAAAGAAACAAACAAGAACCCAGACTTCATGGAAACAAGATATTCTGTATCACTCTAACTTCCTCTTCCGTGTCTTTGGATGGCTCAATGAGGCAGAGAGAACATGGGGGCAGATGGACTGGGCACAGAGGAGAGCTATGGGGCCCAGGCTGACTGAGACCAGCCAGAAAAACCAGCAGTGGAACACATTGCACTGGATGAACTCAGTCATAAGGGACAAGTTGAAGGATTTTTCTTGATTGGTTGGTCCTAGGACTCTGTATATGTGTGTGTGTGTGTGTGTGTGTGTGTGTGTGTGTGTGCACGTGAGTGTGCGTGTATGTATAAGTACTCATGCACATGCCAGCCAAGAGCCACATCTCTGCTTCAAACCAAATAGCCTTTCTCTCCGTGCACAGTATCACACATCTGTAATCCCAGCAGCTTGGGAGACTAAGACAGGAAGATCATGAGTTCAAAGTCAGGCTCAGAAACTTAGTGAGGCACTTAGCCACTTGGCGAGACCCTGTCTCTAAATAAAATATTAGAAAAAATGGCTGGGGGTGTGTCTCAGTGGTTGAGCACCCCTGGGTTCAATCCTCAATACCGCAAACAAAACAACAACAACAACAACAACAAACCAACCAACCAACCAACAAACAAAAATGCCAACCTTTCTCTTGGGCCTCACTTTTGGTCTTAACCTTCTACTAACTCACTGATATCCTCAGGGCTGTCTGTGGGTCATTCAGACAACTCAGAGTCATTTGAATAACTGATGGATATAATAGAACTTCTGGATGTAGCGTATAACTAGTTCCCCTCAATGCCCCTTCAAGGTTTGAGGTGATCATTGGAAACTTTCAGAAATACTACCATATACTTTCTGAAAGAATTTTCATTTCCTCGAGGTATTCATTAATATTATCTTTGAGATTTCCAAGTATTTTCTGTTTTCCTTTAGTGTCATTTTTAAGTTGCTCCACTCTTGAGGGTTTCGACAGAATCATTTCTGAAGAGATCTGGGTGTTTGAATATCTATCTCCATTTAGAAAATCACACAGGAATCCCAAACAGGTAATAAACTCATGAGAAAGAATATTAAGCAAGATGTGAAAGGGGATTAACTCGGATTCTGGTTGAGTCTCTACTGAATCTCAAGAAAGTCAGTCAGCTTCTCTTTTTCCGTTGTTTCACATACAAAGGGAGAAAAGAATGTTTGCCTTACCTACTTCAGGGGCTGGTCCTGAGAATCTTAAATGCAAAAGTATTTTTTTTGCAAACTACAAAGCCCTCCCTAGCCGTATGGTTTTCTTATTAGGAGGCCCTGCTACCTTCCTACCTGAGGGAGCCTCTCACAGAACTCCCTGCCCCCACCCCACACTGGCACTCCTGCTGCTCTGTTTAGAGAAACACATTTTATGGCAGCACAGATACAGACCTGGATCATGGGGTCACTGCTGTGTTTCCATTACAAATACACAGGCTGCGGGCTGCAACCCTTTCCACATGCTGAACTTGAACATGAGTCCCGTGTGTTGAGAGCCTTCTGGAAGAGACCCAACAATTACAGAGGAGTGCACCATAGAGACTTGGCCTGAATGTAATTTCAGCCTGAACTTTTGGGGGATTGTTATGGGGTCCCATCCTGCAGTCTTTCAACATAGGATATTCTCCTGGGCCTGGAAGGTTTAGAAATTCTTCAGGATTGGGAGGCCCAGCCTCTAGCATTGAACATCAGGGAGGACTCTCTAACCAGAAGGGAACTTAAACCTCATTTCATGAGTCTGCTAATTTTCTGTGTCTGTGTGGCCTTTAACTTGAAGTAAATAAGCAAAGGATATAGTTTTAAGTACAGTGGTTTCCACATTCCTGGGACGGATTTCTCTTTGCCCCCCAGGTTGATAGTAGATCATAGTCATAGAAATGGATCCAAATGGGTTTTGCAGAGATAGTCAAAAAGCCATGCCAACTTGGCCTCCTTTGCACGGTAAGTACAGTGTGAATAGCTGCCAGATAGAGAAGAGAGGACCCCAAGTCAGTTGTTGATTGCTTTAGTTCCCCTTTAAGTCAGCAAACCACAGCTGCTCAGTGTGCTTCAGCACCCACAATGTGACCGTGGAGAATTTGGGGCACATGTACACAATATTTTACAAAATCAAGGATGTTAACCATGTTGTAGAATAAATAAAGGAACTAGGGCTCTAATCTACAGGTCAAGTCCAAAATTAGTTTGGATCTTAAATGTCCACCAAAGGCCCATGCATGGTCCTGTCTCTGGAGCTAGTGTAAGGTGGTGGGACCTTTAAGGGGTGGAGCCTAATGAGAGGTTTTATGTCATTGGGGTTGTGCCCTCAAAGGAGATGGTGTGAAAGCAGTTGTTTCTCTTTCATTTGTTTCCCAGCAAATGAGGTGAGCAATTGTGCTCTCCCTACTGTAGTGTGCTGCTTCACCATGGGCCCAAAAGCAATGGGCTGAAACCTCAGAAACTATAAGCCAAAATAAACCTTTTTTCTTTATAGGTTGATTATCTCAGGATTTTATTACAGTAATGGAAGCTAACACACCATGAACCTGTCTCTTTGTCAACTGTTGTCTAGTGTCACCAGGTGTTTATTCTTGTTTCTGGAGCAGACACACAGACCCAAGGAAAGTCTGGGCATTAAAAAAAAAAAAATCAGTTATAGCCACTCATCATCCCATGTCAAGCCTAGTGGAGCCAATATCAGAGGCCTTGGTTCATCCTTCCATTATGGCACTCTTTACAGATCTTTCTCAGGATGCCCACTGTGACTAGCAAAGTGTCTCTGCACATGATAAGCTCTCATTACATTCGCCTTCTTTTAAAAATAAAATTAGTTTCTCCTTTTAAAATGAAGGAGTAAACCAATAATTTCCATGGGGAAATGAAGTAATTGCATTAAAACAGAATCTTAAGTATGCAGCACCTGTATTAGAGTTTATCAACAAACACTCTTACCAAGGCAGAAGTGAATAGGTGACTCAGTTCTAGAGGACAAAAGATGACATTTTTTTTTAACAGCCATGGTGAAATACAAATTATTATTTACTTTATGAGCCATATGAGTTGTCCGTTCATAATGCTTAACTTTCCATTGTAGCACAAAAACGGCACAAATAATACTTAAATCAATGATTGTAGCTGTGTCCTAATAAAACTTTATTTAGAAAAATAGGCAATGGGGCAGGTTTAGCCTACATGCTGTTGTTTATGAACTCCCACTACAGGCTACTATGCACGATGTTTGATGTGTGGACAATAAAAAATCCAGCAGACAATAATTAGGGTGTGTTATGTGCTGCTATTAATGAGGAATGAGTTAAGATTCCGTTGTATGCACATACATTATTCTTTTCTGGCATCCAGCAGGGTGGAATCTGATAAACAGAATTTTCTCTTTGGAAAATACTCACTATGTCTGTGTGCTTGCCCTGCCTGCTCGCCTTTCATCATTGCCGGTTTCCACACCCCACTCCTACACTCTCTCAAACAGCTGTATACTGGGGCTGGAAAATGGTACTTTCATCCTTGGAACTGGCAACAGACTTATATTTAGCTTCAACTTACATTGTATGAAGCACTCTCAGCATGCCTTATCTAATCTTCAACACAATCCAGTGAACTAAACTCCACTACTCCTAGTTTACAGATGTGATGCTATAGGCCCAGAAAGGTTATGTCCCATTGTCCATTCATTCTATACTAATTGGTGTGGAGCTCAGATCCCACCCAGGACCACAGGAACATTATCACAGACGTCATACGTGATAGATTTTCTTTGAGCATAAATAGTTTATTTTGAAAAGAGGAGAAAAGACAGGAAACATCTTGAATCCAAATAAGGAAGCTAAGAGGAGGGCTGAGTGTCCCAAGACCACTTTTTAGGGTGGGTTTTTGTTTTGTTTTGTTTTGCTTTGTCTTAACATTAACATCATGGCTATGTTCTGGAAAGGGCACGCATTCTTCATTCTTTTTTCATTACTTGAGAATTGTTGCAACCATTATGCAAAACCAATAAAAAGAAAAAAAAAATTTTTAAATGTCATTTGGCAGGCAATGCCCAGCTGAGGAGCAGCGGCACAAGTCTCTTGGGAGAACACTATGCATTTTGTAAAATTTCTTAAGAGAAAATTTATGGTTTTGAGAAAACAAAACAGGAAATTGAATTAAAAGGAGAAACATATTTAAATAATGCTCGAGTGATGACATAACCAACCCAAGTCCCCAAATCACAACCTAGAGTCAGGCATCATCAGCTGCAAGAATTTTCTGGCATTGGTTCGTGCTGTTCATAAATGAGAAGAGATGTTGTGTTTAATTGGTGCTGCATCACAACTTTTAAATACATAGTTACTGCATATCTTTACTGAAAACACTGAAATATGGCATCCATTCTGGCCTTGTAAATTTTTGTACCTGACTCTGAGTTGGCAGAGCTTTACCATAAGACAACCCTGGGGCAGGTTTTAGGAGGATTCTTTCTTCTGTACTCAATACTTATTTCAGAATAAAGAAATTTAAAAATCCATTTTAAGAAAACAGAGTTGATATCAGAGAGAAAGAATATCAAAAGTCATTTACTACAATCAGTAGTAAGTACACATTCCCTTTTTTTGTTTGGTTTGGTTTGGTTTGGTTTTGGTTTATGTTTTTGGTTTTTGGTACCAGGGATTAAACCCAGAGGTGTTTAACCACTGAGCCACATCCTGAGCCCTTTTTTATATCTTATTTAGATACAGGATCTCACTGAGTTGTTAAGCTGCTGAGGCTGGCCTTGAACTCATGATCCTCCTGCCTCAGCCTCCTGAGCCACTGGGATTACAGGTGTGCGCCACCTTGTCCAGCACATTCACATTTTTTCATGTTGTGATCAGTTAAAAACTTTTCAGAAAGAGGAAGTTGGATTCCTAATTAAAATTAGCAGGCATCCACACCTTTCTTCTATGAATTTGTTTGCTTTTCCAAGATCCTTGAACAGCAGAGAATGAAGGAGGACAGTGAGCACTTGAGGAAGTTTAAATTCTGAATCTTCACTCAGTTATCTCTGAAAGAGCGACCATTTCCTTTAGTAGTTATAAAGTAACAGTTACATAAGAAGATGTATATTTTTACACATCTCATTTTTGCATTTTCTTTTTCGATCTACACTTTAAATATAGGAGTTTGATTATAGTATAGGCCATCTTACAGAGGGGTACTGAAAATGTTATACTTTTTTCTTTCCCAACCTCTGAACTGCTACCCTAATCTGACCCAAAAGGAGATCAAGAAACTGTCCTGTCATTCAAAGGTAATAACAACTGACAACCTCAGTAGGAATGTTTTTGGCCTTGATTGATTCTGTTGTTTTGCCGCAATGGGGTTGGGTTTATAAACAGCACATTTAAACTTCCTTGCTTAGTCCATTCTGAGGTGAATTACAGACATTGCTGGAGGGCCTGGAAGGTTCAGCTGTTCACCTGGACACACTAGCCACATCAAATGGTCACTGAGCTACTAACCACCCAGGAAGTTGATGAGTTGCTTTATCTTCTCTACCAGAGATGAAATCCCTTAGAGCAAAAGTCCTATCTATTCCCTTTTTTATTTCTATTGCCTAATATAGCATATAGTTTAGTAAAGAGTAAGCTGAATCAAAAATGTGAGAACATAAATTCAACAGGAAAGGATTTTTGTGGTATGGCAGATTATTTGCGGTCTGCTTACTATAGTTTCTGTGTGTGCATGTCTCTGAGCTTGACCGGGGTGACTTGTATCCACTCATAGGGCACAGCAAAAGAGATGGCGTGGGATTTGATGTCTCCAGATGCATTGCAATGTCTGCCCTTGCACCCTTGGGACCCGATGCCCATGCAGACCATCCTGCTGGAGACACGTGGCATGACTGAGAATGGCCATTAAACCCTAGAGGTGTTGGTGAGGCCATCTTAACCTATAAAGCTCCAGGGTAGCCAGCCACTGGATAGTTGGGGCTTCATCAGTGGCCATGTGTGATGGGAGCAGAACTTCTTAGTGGAACACAACCCAGAGGACTGTCATAGATTTGGGACACACACACACACACACACACACACACACACACAAAGACACACAAAGACACACGCACTATTTATGCATATATATAGATAACTAAAACCTATGAAGTTTTGAAAGTGGAATAGTTTCATCTATCACATCTTTGAATAAAACCAGCAAATTTAATCCTAAGAAACTAACTAGAAATACCCATTTGAAAAACCTCTTAGAGCTGAACACATCTCCATCACATGAGGTTCTTCAAATGTAATCAGCAGGGACACTGTTCCTATTTTGTTTGTTTTTCTTAGAGTCAGTGATATGAAACCAAATTTGCAGGTCAACCTACGGGCATTTCTTCACAGATTGAGGACACGTGTTTGGTTAGACCTATGTTTAATATTGTTTGATAATACATCTAGTGAAAAGAAATCTACTGACAATGTTTTTCTTTGGAATTTGATTTACAACAATAACAGTTCCGTGATAATAAACTTAAATTTGAGGAGTGGCCATTAGGGTAAAGTAAAAATAAAACATTAGAAGAAAATATTTCTGCCTGTTAACACACGGGAAAGACACGGGAAGCTCAGATCATGGAGTGTGCGGGTGTTAGAGCAGAGAAGGTTGAACTTATTCTCAGATTGTAAAAACATATTGACTAAGAACGGAAGAGGTCATGAGCAATAATCAAGTGTTAGAAGGCTGTGTGTCTTGTCTTTGGAGAAGAAAAAGGGGCTTCCACATTTTTCTCTTTAAAGGTTTCTTAGCCAGATTATTAAAGAGCAGCAGAAAATCACTCTTATTATAAAATGTTGCTGATATAGTATTAAATAGAATTCAAGTACTATTATCAGTAGCAATGAATGAAGCACTTTATATGCATTATCTCAATTGCACAACAATCTTAGATTAGCAGAGATTGTTATAGTTTTATAGAAAAGTCAACCGAGGCTCAGGAAGTTTGAGTGATTTCCTAGGGTCACACGGGTACTAAGGGACTGGTTGAAGACAATCCCAAACAGCCTAACCCCAGAGTGGTTTAACTGAACCACAATGCTTAGATTATTTTATTCCTTAGAAACGAAAATGCAACGAAAGACGTGGGGAAGAAAAACAATGAGCTATGATATCCAACCATCCTAGAACTGCAAAGAACCAAAAGGTCATGCTATTGCTATCTTTGCCATCATGTCTGAATCATGTCAGATGGACATGTAACTTGTTATGAAGAAAAAACTAATTTTTTTCTAGTACTGTTTTTTCCCTTCACAATACCAAGTGGATTTTTTACTTGAAAAAAAAAAAACATTTTTTTCCCAAACTAGAACAATATTATTTTCAATTAGGATTTACCATTGTGTAGAAATATGTTTGTGCATTATGTAGACTGTAATCAAGATTGAAACAAATTCAAAAATCTGTCCCAGGAATATTGTTGAAATATATGTGAATTCTCTAATAATGCAAGACTATCGTTAGCTCTATTTTCTACTTGCGGTGAAATTGGGAATACTTTACATCTGGCAAAGTAAACTAAGAAAGTAAACCTCCTTCCTCAAGCAACATCACTAAGAAAACTCTCCGTGTTATATCGTATGTGCCGAAATTACTTTTGAAATTCAACTGCAAGGCACAGGGTTCAGTGCCTCTGGAAGACAGAGCACATAAACATGGAGTTAAGAAGGGGCTGTGACAGATGTCAGGTGGAAGAGGCTCTGTGGAAAAGCTTTCTGAACCCCTGCTTACACAATATGAAGTCAATTTTTCATATCAAACCATGTTAAGAGTTCACAAATGATAGTGGAGTTTGTGTAGCTCTGAGACACTTTTCACCTACAAATTTCTTTTTCAAGCTGATATTACCCACAAAGATAGGAAAGGTTTCTGGTCTAAAACCAATCATCTACTAATTGAGGTGTTCATGCCCCAACCCGAAGCAAATCTCTATTGTAATATATCCTAAGATGTAAAAGGGGGGATAGCATCTATGCTATTCATTAATTGGTTTAGAGTACCCTCCAGCATGACTTTGACATCTACTATCTTCTTTTTTATATTTGTTTTGTAATTGCTCCCCTAGGGCAAGCATAGACAACTGAGGAGAGGACAAAGGACAGAATATAAATGGGAAATTGGAAAAGCTTGCCTCATGTCATGAAGTAACATCTGTCTGAGTGGAAGGAACCAGAATTCTGCTACTCCTGCTGTGAGCACTTCAGGTTATCTTAATAAAACGAGATCACAAAGGGGCCTTTCAGTACCAGGTGTACTCAGCAAACTTGACTGTGGAGAACCAACTGACCCGGCTCAACTTCTCCATTATTGTCCCAGCTGGCTTTTAAATTATGTTTTGTTTTGTTTTTCCCTCAAGTACTTTTTCAGTTTGAATAATCTTTGAAAACTTCAAATGTAATGCTTGAAATGTTCCTATCAGACAGGAAAGTTCTGAATCACCTCTGGTGACTGGTAAGGTAAGGAGGTAACCAACAACTTGAAAATGGATTCTTTCTTTTCAGGTTGAGGGCCATGAAACGTGGGAGGAAGAAGATGAAGGTGTAAGGTCCTGTGTTCCCTCTCTGGCATGGGGAACTCAAGTGTATGGAGCACCATTGTTTACAGCATCTCAGGGCTGTGACTGGCAACCGTGATTGCAGCTGGCCAGTGAACGCTGAAAAAAAACAGCATCACCAAAATCCAACTCGGTTTTTAAAAGCACAAATTCTTTGCACTGCCTGTGGACGAAATTACTGACTGACATGCTAAACCTATTAAATATGTATTTTGCAAATTTTGAAATGAGGAAAAATGCTACGTAAAAAAAAAAAATTTACAGATGCTGAATGATTGTAAATGTGGTTAAAGATGTGGGATCTACTCCAACTCTGTTCTTTCGCGGATTGCTATTAGCTTACATTTGAAATCTCTATTGGCCACGTATTTCACATTGTTCTTCCAAATGTAATCATTTCTCTCTTTTATCTGATCTCCTACAGTCTCTCTGTTTTCATCAATATCTGACAGCAATTCCCAAAGATCCAATAGAGTCCACTCTAATATCCTTATGTGTACTCTCTTCTCTCTTTGAAATCTAATACCTTAGCAGTGAAATAATTTATTGTGCTTTATTTAGACTTTTATTTTTTGCATGTGTTTTGATACTATCCTTTTGAAAGGGGTTATTTGGAAATCTAAACCAACTGTTCACCAAAAGTTATGAAAGCATGATTAAGAATTTTTCTCTCTTCTTAAATCCCTTTTTAAGCCTTCATTTTTTTTTTTTTTTTTAGTGTGCCATGGCAAATGCCACACAGTCTGGCAATGATGGGAAAATGAAGATGAATACTTCTTGGAGTTCCTCTAATGGGCAAAGCCATACAGAAGATCCAATGAGCCAGAAAAATCAATGACAGTCCTATTTTTCTTAGAAACCCTTAGATGATGTGGTTGTCAGAACCTGGAGAGGTTTAATTCATTGAATTTGACCTTCTGGTTAAGACAGCTGAAGCACCAATACATTTGCTAATAAATAAGTGAGGGCTACTTGGTTCCAGATTGTGTACGCTATTATTTCTATTCATCTTGAGTCCTGAAAAAAACAAATGTGTTTTATAGGCACTATCTGAGAATAAGTTTTTATGGGTTCACTACAATCTAATGTGTGCATTGTTAAATTAAAGGGAATGCTTATTCCAGTGAAGTAGTTGGCAGAAAACTATAAATCTTGATGGGTAGGAAAATATGCCTTTCAATAAAAAAAAGAAAGAAAGAAGCAAGATATGGGCAGCAAGAAAGCAAAGCAACCCTGCTGAAGGACTTCTTTAAAAATCAGGCCCGTGTGTGTGCACTATCTATCCATAGCCACCCTTTTCCAATAGCTGTGACCCCTTCACTCACCTATTGCCATTCTGCTCTTTGCTTCCCATTTTCATTTGAGAAAATTGTCCCTTGGCTGGGCCAAAACTTTGAGGCAAGAATGAAAAAATATTTTTTTCTTCATTGTTAACCTGTGAAAATGTGTTTTTTTTTTGCCAGTGTTGTGCTGGCTATTTCTTTGTTCCTTATTTTCCTTCTTTCTCACATAGCTCTATTCCTGGCAGGATAGATCTTGACATGCAAATAAAATTCCATCATAAATAAGTAAACTGTTTCTTGGTTGGAGTCTGAAAAAACTCTATTTCTTACTCTTCTGCTCACACAAGATGTATTTCCCACTGCTTGTTACTAAACTGTGCACCTCAGCAAGAGGTAGACAGGCAACAGAATATCCAGAGAAATGCGACTTCCATTTTTCTTTAACTGAGGTATGAGAATATGAATAAAAGGCGGGTGCTGCCTGCTGCCCTAGAGTAACAGGAGACTCACTGTGTTCTCAGAACTGTGTCTGTGGACACCATGTCTACACCACACACATGACTGACCACACTTGTTCATTCAATACAAGCTTATCAAGCACTGTAACTGCTGGATACAATCAGTGTACAAAATATACAAAAGTAGTTGCCTTCATGGATCAATCAACATTTGCATAATGTTTAGAAGTTTCAATCAATTGTTGAATCAACCAATTAATTATTGAATGATAATTGATCAAACTTGAATTATATACCACAATTAGGTTACTAGACTAGGAGTTAGGAATCAAAGACTTGATTCTAACTCTCCAGGTTCTCTCAGTCTAGGAGTGAACACTCATCTAAGCCAACACTTAGAATAAGCTAAGAACAACTGAATTAGTGAACTGGAATAATGTGAGTGATCATTACTAATGGGCCATAAAATTTGAGTGCTCAGAATTCTATTTTAATAGTCAATGGCCAATATTTTCTCCAGTCCTAAAACTTTTGTGTTTTTGTGATTTCTTATATTTTATAAAATTTGCATTATAAGCATTAATTATTTTCTAAGTAAAATTCAATTCATTCTCAAAAGTTAGACTCTGCTAATTCAAAAACTGTGATGCACCAGATACTTGCTATAGTAATTACTTTAGAGCTATAAAGAAGATCAATCTTGGTTTTTATACACAAATATTTTGTTTCTGAAAGATAAAACTAGCCTTAACAGGTATACATTCAGCATCAGGAAACATTCATGATGTGGAGTTCAGAGATAGCTTTTTTATGTGAGCACTAGTATCATTTAGACATAGGATAGATTGGGATAGTCAAGAATGATTATGAGAAACAAATAAAAATAAATCTTTAGAGTGTAAAGACAGTGTTTAAAGAAAAGCTATTCTAAAGATATAGATTCTTCTGGAAAAATAAACCAGATTTAGAATTGCTGTAAAAAGCTCTTCCTGATCACATCTGGATGAGATGCCCCTTTTAAGAGCTATTGAGCTGCACATCTGTGATTTAGACCAACACCAGGTGGCTATCACAACAAAACTCTAGTCAAATGTTTAATTATTATTCAATTGGCCTATAGGGCAGTCTCTTTAATCATGGTGAAGAAGGGGATAAATAGAACTACAAGATTATTATGAGCACTGTATGTTGAAAAGCCCCATTAGAGCATAACACTAAAAAGAGTTTCAATATGAATAAGTATATGTTGTTTGTTCCTTTAACAGGACAGTACTTGATGTTAAAAGTTTAAACTTTTCTTGGTGCCAACGTCTTTTCCTCCTAGGAAACTTGTCACTAGAAGGGCCTCAAAAAGTCACACTTAAATCAAGACATCAAAGAATAAATTTGAGCTGTTTGCCACATTTGGGATGAAATTAATGTATCCGTCACTGACAGGGAGGAAATGCCATCTCTGATCACCTTATAGACTACTGACCTCTGAAGTTATGTAAAAAGATAAAAACCCAAAAAACATTCTTCAAAAGGGTTTTATTTAGTGGTCACATTCCTGAATATTTTACCTTGTTATATTTTTATCCCCAATCAATCTAAAAAGTGATCGCAAAGTTTGTTTTGTTTTGTTTTTTTCTCCACAAGAAATGACAGAATTGCTTTTGTTCAACTTGGAGCAGCAAATTTACTTTTTCTTTTTTTGGTGGGGGGGTTGATACTGGGGATTGAACCCTGAGTGATTGACTCAAACACTGAGCCACATCCCCAGTCCTATTTTGTATTTTATTTACAGACAGGGTCTCACTGAGTTGCTTAGGGCTTTGCTACATTGCTGAGGCTGGCTTTGAACTCTCCATCCTCCTGTTCCACCTTCCTGAGCCACTGGGATTACAGGTTTGTGCCACTGCACCCGGCTTATTTTTTCTTTAAAATTTTTGATAGGTTAAAAAACATATAACTTAGAATTTCTTTATCTTCCTTCCAATAAAAATAATAGATAAACAAAGAATAAGTAATAGCTTTTGTGTTTTCATCCTGTAAAAATAACTTACTGAGCATCTACTAAGTATGAAAAAGCAGGAGGGGTTGCTATATTAAAACCAACAAACAAAAAACCTTTAAAATGAATAAAACGGGATCGATTTTTCTTTTTAGTGGAGGTGACAGACAAATAACTACATTTAGCACACACCATGTGTTAAATTTTCAGTTAGATACTAGGAACCTAATCGTGAACAGGTCTCAGATTCCTGCCTCATGGAAAATATGCAGTAAATGAATGCATACATAAAGTAATAAAATGCATACAATAATAAAGAAGGTGATTATCTTTGGGAGGAACCAAGAGGGAGCTATGATTAAAAAGAAAAATCACAGAAGGAGTGACAGTGAAGATGACTCTAATTAGGTATCAGTCAAGTTAATGTTTGAAGAATAGATGTCAGTCATGCAGAGAGCGAGCTGAGGAAATGATACTACAGGTAAATAAATAAATATATAAATACATAAAAATAAGAAGAAAGGAAAAATAAAGAAAAAGAAAAAAAACTGCTTGTGTTAAGAGCTAGATGTGTGATTCATTTCAAATATCATATCTTTATGTTAAAAACTTTCCCCAAACCCTCCAGGCACAGTAGCAGAGTTAGTACTCCTTTGCTGGTGCTTGGTTAGATTGTAAGTCAGGCTGCTCTGTTTAGTCTATCTAATGTTGAATTTTTTTTTTACATATATGTCTGAATTCTCACTAGGCTGAATTTTCCTTCACCATTGGCCGCCATGTCTGTGGTAGTACCTAGAGCGCATGTGCCAAACTGTTTTGGGTTTCTTCTCTTTTCCTCCATCAAGTTTGAACACATACCAGTGAGACTATGAGAAGGGTGCAGACTCTCTTGCATAATGCCAACAGAATAATTAATCTGGAAAGAGTGAAATTTTTATCTCAAGATTCCACACCCTAAGGGCAGAATAGGTTTCTTTTCCCTTCTATTCTTCTCCACTAAGAAAATAACTTAGAATAACCAGTGCCATTGCCATAGAGAGCCACAGGGGAGCAGATGTGACAACCAGCCAGAGATATAGGACCCTGGAGGTAAGGGAAAAAAAAAACCTGGAATAGATGAAAGAATCAAAGAGATTATGTGAGATACTTGGGGACAAAGCTTCTCCACACCTTAAGTAGCAAGAAGGCATTTAAAAATAGAGAATGGAGGCTCTGAATTCTTTAAAGAAAAATCTGGTCAATGACTCAAATCTCCAACTTGTCTTGAAAATTTTCTTGTAAGTTAAAGTACATAGTTCCAATTGTGAAATTAGACAATTTAATATGATTTTCTAGACTCTGTTTTATCTAATATTTTGAATATGTGAACCACAGGTAGCCTTATCCTCACCTACGAAAGATAAAAGTAACACGATGAATTTGTAAATAGGAGGGGCTTAATAATTTCTTAGTGAATGTTAAATAAATAAAAGATCAAAGTGAAGTCTGTTTCATTTATATTCTAATCTATTGCACTGGGTGAAATAAAATTCTCTCTCTCAATCCAGACTCCTGCAACTAGAGGAAGTACAATTATAGAAACAGAAAACAGACAACATCTTAAAATGAGGTAAATGCCTATTGAGAGGGTTCACAGGTTTGGATATAATTTCAAGACTTAAAAGCAGCATTTATAGAAATAAAATAGAATAAATTGTAAGGAAGAATTTTCTTTTAGGATGTTTCAAAGTGATCTTAGTAGGCAGTAGGAAAATCACATGAAATAATTTTTACACTTTGCAGGTACGTTTTTTCTGAAAAGTACCACAACTGACAAAATCTGTTTCGCAATATCAATCCCTTACAGCAAATGTATGAAAGCCAACAAAAATGACATATTTTTAAACACCTTAAATATAAAAAGCTTAAGAAGCCATTTTTCCAAAACACTGAATAGTTTAAAAGTCAAAACAAAATACTGCAACTGTTACCTTGCATTAATTAAGATAATCTAAAGCATGCTGTGGAAACAAATCCCTTCCAAGTAGCAGTGGCTAACCACACAGAGCCTCTTCCTGAGTTATGGTAGGCTTCGCTTCTGGTAATAACTGCAGAGCTCCTATTAGACTAGCCCTCACACAGGTAATAATTGTAATCACCAGACAAAATATAAAGAACAAATACTTAAAGGCACTTGAAAATGACCAAGCCACACAAATACTACAGAAGTCAACATCGGGGAACTAACATGGGATAAATTTTCCAATTTTTCAGAACTTTAGCCTGATTATAGGCTCCAAGCTGAGCTCCAAGGGCCCAAGAAAACACAGAGGAAGTCTTGACTATTTTTAGCTTCAAGAATCAAACTCCAAGCGATATAGAAAAGGCTAGAAGAGCAGAAATGAGATTTTTGCTGTAGTCAAGGACAATGGAGACAGAGTTCATAGTTTGAGTTCAGCCCACTTAACTGTCTGCTATAAAAAGATTAATATTCTTTTAAGGAAATAACAGAATCCAGAGTCTCCACAACAAAACACTCACAATATCTAGCACAAACTCCAAATAATTTGACACATAAGAAAACAAAAATCAACTAAAATTTAAAATTAGCAGGCAAAGATTTTATAGCTGCTATGACTACTATGCTCAAGGACATAAAGGACATGTTCACAGCAAAAGAAAATGTATAAAGTCTTAAAAGATAAATAATAACTATTGAAAAGATCAAATGGAACTTCTAAACCTGAAAAATACAATGTTTATAATTTTTAACAATTATATCATGGACGTAATTTCAGATTGGAATGATGGAACAAAAAAACAGAAACATGAATACAGATGAATACAAAATCACAGATATCAGTATGTTTAAAAAGGATGAAAAGTCTTAGAGATTTTTGTGACAATTTCATAAGGTATAATATACATGATATACATATATATATACTCATATATGTATGTGTGTATGTATGCATAAATATGTATGAATATTTATATAAATAGAAACTTAGTTTGAAATTTATATTGAGTAAAAATATTCTTCAAGTATGAAATCAGAATAAAGAATATTTTCAGTGAAAAAGAAAATCAGAGAATTTATCACCAGTCAATCCATACTACGAAAACTATTAAAGGTAGTAATTTAGACTAAAAAAAAAAGTGATGCCAGATGGACACTCAGATATTTATGAAAGAACGAAGAGTTTTGGAAATCATAAATATAAAAGTCTATGTTTTATTTTCAATTAAAAAATGCATACCCTTTTTAAAGAAAAATTTGCAATATTATAGTATAGAATTTTATAATTTATATAGATGAAATACAATTGACAAGTTTAGCAGATAGGACATTAACAGGGATAGATTCCCATATATGGTTACAAGCTTCTTGCAGTATATGGGAAGTAGTGAAATAGTAAAACTCATAGACTCAAAGTACTTAAAGATGTTTATTGTAATATCTTAACCATTTAAATTAATGCAAAGAATTTTGTGGAAAAGCTGGTAGATACATTAAATAGAATTATATAAATACTCATCTCTAAAAGATCTCAGTAAAGTAGGAATTGTGGAACAAAAGTTAAGAGGACATT
Source organism: Urocitellus parryii (assembly GCF_045843805.1). Taxonomy (NCBI): domain Eukaryota; kingdom Metazoa; phylum Chordata; class Mammalia; order Rodentia; family Sciuridae; genus Urocitellus; species Urocitellus parryii. The sequence continues at coordinate 100,665,761 of NC_135539.1, forward strand.
AAAAATGCAAATAATAAAATAGAAGGCTTCAATTTAACTACATAAAATATAATATTAAATATAAATGCTCCAAACACTCCAATTAAAGGATTAAAGAGTAGAGATTTTCAGATTGAACTAAAAAAACCCCAGCTATATTCTATCAATAAGACATGACTTTAAATATTTTAAATGCACAGGTAAGTTGAAAAAAGTAGAAGGCTCAAATGGCTATAATAATATCATCTAAAGAATATTTCAAGGCAAAGAGATAACCAGAGAGAGGAATATATTATAATGATAAAAAGGCGAATTCATGAAAAAATGGGTAAATATACACCCAATAACAGAACTTCAAAATTCATAAAAAAAAATGGCAGACTAAAGGAGGAAATAGAAAAATCTACAATTGGATGAGATTTTGAGACTCTTCTCTAAGCAATTAACAGAACAACTAGAGAAATAAAATATTAAAGATATTGAAGATTTGAATGGACAATACCATTATCCATCTTGACATAATTGGTATTCATAAAAAAACCCATAGAATAGCCTAATTTTTTTTAAAGTGCACATGGAATGTCAAATGTTTATATTCAAAAGAATTTAAAATCAACAACCTAGGAAATCCTTAAGATCTTTTCCAACTTTACAATGGTTTAAAAAAACAACAACAACAATCATTTCTTTTCCAGTTTTACAATGGTAGAAAAAACAACAACACACACACACACACACACACACGCACCCACGCACGCACGCGCTCATGCACACCCACCCCAAATCTAAAATACGTTGAAAGAAGGAAAAAATAAATATATTTAAAATAAACATAAATAAACATATACAAAAAGAATCATAAACAGAAATATTTTTAAAAGCTCTGGAAAACAAGCGGTTAGTATATAACTGAATCAAGACTCATTGAAAAAAAAAGTGAGTTGGAGATTGAAATCATCATGTGAACATTCATAATATTAAATTTCAAAATAGTGCTATAGTTATTAAAGGAATGAACTTCAGTATTAGAATTTTTCACAAAGACAATACCAGGAAAAATTGTTTTCCTACATGTTCACATGAAATCGCTATGGAGTCAGGTAACTCTCAAGGCTGACCTACTCCATTACTGAACAACACAACTTATTTTATGTTTCCACCATCTCATAAAGAGACCTCCTCTGTCACTCAGGTAAGCAAAGACAGAGATTGAATTTCCTTTTCACAGTTCTATCCTGGAAGTGACTCTCATCACTTCTGTTCACAGTTTATCTGCTAAAACTCATCATACACCTTCACTTACTTTCAAGGGGTTAGAAAATGTAGTTTTTAATATTTCCAGGAGTGAAGACTGTGAAACAAAATTTGGCACTGACGGTAATACAGAAATCTTTTCTATTACCTTTGTCAATTGATCAGAGCGTATCATTTTGGCAAATTTTTTTTCTGAAAATATAGTTTATTCGGACTGAACCCCCAAATTTATATATTTTTTTAAAAGGCTTTCCTATTTTCTTTTTTGTAAGTCTCTACCAAGTTAAGGATTTAAAAATAAATTACCATGTTACTTTAAAGTAATTTTTCTGGGTTAGGTTTTCCAGTTGTTTATACCCTGAGAGAATGAGGCATGAAAAAGTTATCTACTGTAGTTTTGCACTATGAAGGGACCCTACTGATGTGTACTACAATGGAGAAGAGAAGATTAAATCACAATCATTTCTTTCCCATTACTTTGTTTAAAAATGAAATCAAATTTTGGTACACAGATATAAAAATTCCTGTCTTCAAATTACAGTTGAAAAATTAATAGTTACAGAATGAGTGCTGTCTTATAAAAATTGAACAAGAGCTTTAGTTGAATGCAGGCAATTCTTTGAAAAGGTTATGGGGAAAACCCAGTGTTTGTTTCAAGTAAAATCATGGTGAAAAACGCATTGTAATCAAATGTATTCCAGAGCAAGTCTGGGTTGCCTTTTGTGATTGGATAACTTGAAACTATTTAATCTGAGAAAAATAAAAGCATGCAGTTATTCCCTAGCATGTATAAAGCACGTACAGAACTGTAAATGGTGTGGAGAGGAAGGAAGACACTGGACAACATAGAGTAGAAAGTATCAGGTACAGGAGTGGAGTATGGGGGACAGTTAGACATGAAGCCCTGGGTTCAAGTCTTGTTTCTTTGTTTTAGTGACTTCATTAGTTGTGGTCAGTTATTCTACTTTCATAGGCTCAGTTTCCTACTCTCCAAAATTGTAATAGCCATATTTATTTCATAAAGTTATGAGGATTAACTGTGACTATCTGGTACATAAAAGAAAATGTGCAATGATACCAGTGATTGTTATGGCTGAGGGCTCAGCAGATAAAAAGCTTTGGTAAGGGAAACCCAAAAGCTTTCACCTGAAAAATGTTTTCAAGTTGTTGAGACCTAATAACGATTCCTAATTTTTTCATTTCATTTCATATGAATGAGAATTTGCCGTCAGCAAAAAAGGTAGATGATATTATACTTCTTATAGTTTTCCCTATTACTAATTGATTGACATTTTTAATATATGCACATGTGCATACACACGCGCGCACGCACACACACACACACACACACACACATGCACACACCCCCCATTTCCATTGTTTTCTTTTCTCTGAGCTGGTGAATGCGTGACTGAAATGAGACTTGTTGAGACAAAGTAAGACAGAGTGAAGGCCTGAAATAAACAGTGTGAACATCAGTAATGCTTTAATTTCCATGTTTCATGGTTATGCAAGCCCGCTGCTTTGGAATTTCAACATAACCTTGAACCATCACCAACTCTAATTTTCCTCACACTTCAACCAGTAGTAATTGGGCCCTCCCTCCTCCTGCCACTGCTGCTGCTGGCATTTTTTGCTGGTGCCTTTCCTTTGCTTTCATTGACTTTGTTTAATTCTTCTTGGCAGCTGCAAGAGCTGGATGCCAAACTTCTGTGTTTGTCACATCAGAGCCATGACCCCCACTCCTGCAAGCGTGGCCAGCTGAACTGTGCCGCACTGTTAAAAAAAAATTGCCTTGGTGAGACCTCTGACCAGGGGCTGTGCTCTCAAGTTGATTTTGAGAGCAGCAGGCTAAAGAATCAAATATAACTGAATTCAAATCATGGCTCACCTACCTGTTACTGGAGCATCATCGGGCAAGTTATTGATCTATGGGACTCTCAGCTTCCTCTTTTCTAAAAATAAAAATAGTACTTACGTCAAAGTGTTGTTTGGGATTAAACTAATTAGTGTAGATCACGTGTCCCTGCATTGTATTAATCCCTCAATAAATGTTAGTTACTACTATTTTTCTTTCCAATGGAGAGCAGCTGGTCTCTTCAATTAACCCCTCGTCGCAGTGCTTTGGCATCTGTGAGTAGCTAGCTGCACATGGTGGATCTGCAGGGCCCTGGGTACATTCTGAACATGGTACTGAGGTTCATTCCCATACGCAAAGCATGCCTTAGGGCTACCATAAAATAGGACCATAAACTGGGTGGTTTTAATCAACAGACATCTTACTCTCATAGGTCTGGAGATAAGAAGTCCAAAACTTAAGGTGTCAGGAGGGCTACACTGTCTGAAATCTGTAGGTAAAATTCCTTCCTAACCACTTCTTATCATCTTAGTTGTGTGCTGGAAATCTTTAACCTGAAACTCCAACATCTGTATCTGTTGTAACATGGCCATCTTCTCTGTGTTGGTCTCTGTGTCTTTCCATTGCATTTTCTTCTATCTGTATCCCTCTTCTTTGTATAACGATACTAGACTATTGAAGTTAGGGACAATCCTACTCTCATATGACCTCAAGTGCAATAATACCATTTCCATTAAGGTCACATTCTGAGGTTTTGGGAGTCAGGAACTCAACATATCTTTTGGGGAGACTCAATTCAACCCATAATAAATGGGCTTGTGTTGTGGTTGTTGTTGTTGTTGTTGTTAATCAGAGCCAGTTAATATATTGTATCTGTTCCTCCTTCATGGAAGGTAGCTTGCTATCAGGATCTGGTAATGGAAAGTGGCCAGAGTGGACTTTTGATTGTCTCCCTTAGAAAGTACTATGAGAGTGACTGGGATTGAACCAGCACAGTCATTTTCAAACTTTGGTAGATATGGTAATTGGCTGTTGAGTTTCAGAAACAATGTCTAGGACCCACCATTAGTGATTCAGATTAAATCTGTTTGGGGCGAAGCCTTGGCAGTTGGATTTTAAAAATCTCCCTAGGTGATTGCAATGTTCAGGCATGTCTGAGAACCACTGGACTAGAAGAACTCAATGCTAGTGCTGGCAGATTTTCTACTTGATTCAAGTAAACCTAATTGAAAGAATAAGGTCTATTTGCCTATCCAAACCCCTTGGAGTCAGATGTATCTGGGAGTTCGTATTTCAGATTTGTTTTTAAAATTTTAAAAAGTAATATGGAACATTTATAAATACAACAAATGGGGTCTGAATAGCATCTCTTAATCAAAATTAATATTTTTTTTCAGCAAAACATATAAACGTATACATTTAAAAAAAGTCCTATGTCAGCTCAGTATAGGTTTTAACACCAAAAGAGAACTGGTTCTCTACTTTGAGAACAAAATTCAGCTTTCAGTTCTTTACAGATTCTTAAAATGAAGAAGGGGATTGTGAATGTAATTATATACTCAGATAATAGAGCAAGAGTATTATACATTGACATTGTATTCTAGGCTGAATTTTTTCAGCCTTATGTACAAGTAAAGTATGAAGAAAGAGTTGTATATGGCCAGGAATGTCAATTCTTTCCACTGGAATGTGCTCCAAAAACCATTTCTACTTCTGCACAGCTATTTTTTTTTTTTTTTGGTACTGAGGATTGAACCTAGGGAGACTTAACCATTGAGCTGCCTCCCCAATCCCTTTTCTTCCATATTTTATTTAGAGACAGGGTCTTGCTGAGTTGATTAGGGCCTTGCTAAGTTGCTGAGGCTGGCTTTGATCTCAAGATCCTTCTGCCTCAGCCTCCCAAACCACTGGAATTACAGGAGTGCTCCACCTTGCCCGGCTGCAGAGCTATCTTAGTTATTTACAAACTTGCCATCATGGCAACAAAGACATTTAAATGTTGATTTCTAGCTTCTGCCTCATCTAGGATATGTAATGGGTTGAAGAGTGTCCTAGAAAATGCATGCTCTTCTCCAAACTTCAGCATGTGCACTTACTTGAAAATGGAATTGGTATGGGTGCAGTTTAAGATGAGGTCAAACTACAGGAGATCGACTCTTAACCTAGTCTAACTGGTGTGTCTATAAGAAGAAAAAAAAAAAGATACAGAGGCAGATGCACAGGTTGTGAAGATAATGTGAAGACACAAAGAAATCTCCACATGATGACAGAGGTGTAGGTTGGGGTTATGCCCCTGCAAGTCAAGGAAGGCCAGAGCCTGTTGGCAACACCAGAAGAGAAAAGGCATGCAAGAGGTTCTTCCCCAGAGAACTTCAGAGACAACATGGCTCTGCTCTCTCAGATCTCAGACTTCTGTCCTTCAGAACTGTGAGAGAATAACTTTCTGTTGCTTAAGTCCCCATGTTTGTGGTGATTTGTTATACCAGCTCTAGGAAACTTATATAGAAGCCTGATGGTAGTCCTCTCAAGAGAAAGAAATATAATTTATGCACCATTTGATAACTCTTCATCCTAAATATTTTTTGATGAGCTACACACTAAAGGTGGTCTCATTGGTCATAATACAAGTTACAAGTGTTAGGATTATTTTGGAGGGGAGAGGGGGTAGAGAGAGAGAGAGGAGAAAGTATATTTCCCTTCAACAGGGGAGAAAGGGGGTCTTATGACATACAAGGACACTTCTCTATTTATTACTCCAATGAATTTTTAAATTAGTGCTTCCCTTCACATAATCCTAGAAATTAATTCACATCATGGATATTTATTGACCTTATCAACATGGACAAGGCACGGGGACAAATGATGGCCAACACAGAATGTGTAAAAAGGGAATTGATAAATAAAAGAAGAAAGTGATCTCTCCCCAGGGCTAATGGTTACATAGCAAAGTGTGAAGGTAAAGTGACCAGTAAAAAGAGATGGAAGGAAATAAAGGGAAATCTAGAGATACATAGTTTCAAGAGATATAAGCCAAAGCTATGTCAGTTGACCTCCCACCTCCTTCGGTCTATGCTTCCTTCCAACACATATATACCTTGGTTTCATCCTAGAACTCCTACCAATAATACCCAGCCGTCATGCACTCTCTGTAATCGCCCACTGCCTTCTCTGTCCAAGAATTAGGGAAGTGTAATAATCAGGAAAAATAAATATGAAACATCAAAGGAATAAGTTTAGGCAGGAGATGGATTCTGGAATCAAGTTGCCCCCCTCATAATCATAGACCTAATTTATTTCCATCCTAAAGAATTTCTGTCCATTGTCAGAATATTTTTCTATTAAAAAGCGACTTAAGAATCCTTACAAAGCAATGTCATGCTGTATATTTATATAATCCTTTGCAGTTTTATAAGCATTTTCCATGTGGTATCAAATTTGACACTGAAGGCAAAGTCAATATTATCGAAACTTAACATATGATTAAGGTAGGCAACTTGCCATCACTGGCGAATGACAAGACAGATTTGGACTCAGGTCTTGTGAGCCCAGGGTTTTCAGTGCTGTACACCAAGAAGTTTTTCTGTGGTAGCACACTGCAATGTGACAGTGTAAGCTCTGTAACCTGGCATTATAGAGGTTGAACGGTGGAAAAAGACGCACCTAGGTTTGCAAAGCAACTCAGTCTCTTAACTACCTGGTGACTCTGAGCAAGTGGTTTAATTTGTTCCAGTTTTTATTTTCTCAGCTGCAAAATGAGGTTTCTTGTAACTACCCTAGGATGTTAGTCATGATCAATGATCTAATCTGTACAAAGCTTGAGGATTTGAAGATGGTATTATATCTGAAAAATAACAGGAAAAAAAACTATTTTAGAGACATTGAGCATCTACAAAATAGACATGGTCTCACAAATAGGTGAGTGTGGAAGACCAAGCTTGCACAAGACTGGGTCACACTCCCTCCCCAGCTGGGTGCTGAGGTGCTCAGTCACAGAAATGTGGTAGAGCTTTCCCCACCCTTCTTGGGTTTGAGGATTGGTGTCTCATGCATGGGTGTGTCTTGCTACAGCCCCATGGGCGAAGCTATGCTCACCTGTTCCTTTGTAATATAACCCCTTGCCCTGTTTAGGATAGAATCTTCCATAGAAGTGCCTTGTGTGTGTCCCCTTCTCTTACTGTGCCTTTGGGTGTGGCTTATCCAGGTGTCAGTCAACCTGCTGACAGTGGACATCATGAAGATAGACTCAGTCCCCTGAAACTTGACCCCTTGCCTCCTTTGAATAGCTTCTCCTCAATAAAAGGGGTCAGCACATGCTCTCTCTCTCTCTCTCTCTTCCTGTGGACCCTTAAGGTCAGAGGAGCCTTCAGAGCAACCCCAGTCAGCCCAGTTCAACTGGAGTGACCTCTGAGCCTTTTAGTCGCAAGAACAGAAAACCGGTAGGTGAGATATGCTGGCACAGGAAACCTTTTGGTCTTCCTTCTATGGCATCTGTTGCCAGGTATTTGCTTTAATTTTTGCCTCAACAGATATTCTCTTGCCTGCTTCACCATCTACTTTCAAGTGGGGAGTGTGATTGGAATAACAAATATAAGTATAGGTATGTTTAGATAGCCATTAAATTGTTAACCATCATCGCCTTCATTGCTATCGTGTGGAGATGACCAGTTATAACAGTTCTTTCAATGTAGAGGCAGAGTGGATTCCCACAATCTCTCAGGTGACTTTCATAACCAATCTAAAACTAAATGTTTTCACTTCTATTTTGGTGAAAGATATTCCCTAATTCCTAATTTTGCAAATTATCGCAGGATATGTGGTTTACTCATAGGAAATAATAGCTAAGCATAGTCATGAGAGATGATTTCCTGAAACACTAATTGCAAAGGAGAAACACTGCCCAATGAAAGGAAGTGATCTACTTAAAGAACAGGAGTGTTCCTGACCTAATTGATAAAATGATTCACATGGAGTTCCCGGGGGTGTGGTGCCTATCTCCAAGAGGCAGAGGAAAACATTCCATGGATATCTTCAAGGTGGAGACCTCCAATTTTTTTTGCAAACAAAATTAATTATCAGAGGATTTCCAAGGGCAGTTAGCCAATTTTGGTCTAGGTTGGGGAAAAAAAGTGAAAATGGTGATGGAGAAGTAAGATAAACATATAGATATTACATGGTTGATTAATATGGAAAAAATTTTTTAAAAAGGTGGTTTAAGAAAAAAGTGCTAAAGAATCTTTTCTGAAAGGTGAAGACAGAAAATTAGCAGGAAAGTTTCCCTCCTCCTCCTCCTCCTCTTCTCTCTTCTTCTTTGCTAGGGAAGTAGGGAGGGGTAACCAATATAGGAGAATTATTTCATAGTTCAGAGGAGAGGAGGGAAGAGAACAGGGGAGGGAGGAGAGAAGGAGGAGGGAAAGGAGAGTCATTTTTATTATCTGTCAGTGGAGAGAGGCGTAAAAGGGACGCAGACCCTACACTCAACTCTGTTTTTAGAGAAAAAATAAACTTGGGAGGAAACATTTTCCAGAGGGCCGTGGGGCTTGTATCAGCAGGAAAAGGAGGTGGGTCTGGCAACTGGAAGAATGGAAAGCTAATTATGCATTTAAGCTACAATAATCTCTGTTTTCATCTTTCAATTAGAGGGAGGAAAGACCTTTTTGCATTGCTGGGTTGAGTGTTGTAAAAAATTCACTTAAAGGTACAGATATGTATGTGGCTATAGACAACCCTAGCACATCTTTGTGCAAATTCACATGAGGTACAATTTCTTAGTGTCCCCAGCCACTGATCCAAGTGCTAATCCTGGGAGCCCTCTGGAAAGAAGAGATTAATGTACCTTTGTCTAAAAAGAGCTAAGCCCACAACAAGTGCACATGGCTTGGAAAGCAGAGTGCAGGACAATCAGGTCAAGTAACACAGAAAGCAAAGCTCTTGCTTTCTTGAGTCAAACCATCTTATTAAGAGCACCATCTGTACACCAAAATCAAATAAGCTAGAACTCTTTAGCTGCATTTGTTATACAAACTGGATCAACAGTTACAGTTGCCTATTCTTTAAACTTAGCAATTATTCTAGCTCCCTTGTTTCCCCCATAAAGAGTAAAAAGGTAAGCATCAGTCTAAGTCTAATAATTACAATCGGTAAGTCTAATTTTATGGTGTGTTTGATGGTTAATGTTGTGTCTCAGTGCTTAGATTATAGTGTCCAGTTATTTGATCAAGTCTAGATGTTGTTGAGAATATATTTTTTTGGATTTGATAAACATTTAAGTCAGTAGACTTTGAGTAAAGCAGTTTACCCTCTATCTCTGGGTGAGCCTCATCCTATCAGTTGCATACTTTAAGAACAAAGACCAATTCTTTCCCAAAAGGAGAATTTTCCTTCATTCTGCAACAGAAATGCTCCTTGAGTTTCCATTCCACTACCCAGACCCACAATTTTTAAACTTGCTATCCCTCACATTTGCATGAGATAATTCCTTGATATTCTTTCTTTTTCTACACACACACACACACACACACACACACACACACACAGGTTGAATATTCCTAATCTGAAAATATGATATACAAAATGCTTCAAAATCCAAAATTTTTTGAGCACGGACATGATTTCACAAGTGGAAAATTTCATACCTGATCTCACAGGACAGGTTATAGTCAAGTCTTGAATACACTAAAAACACTGTATAAAATTACCTTCAGACTACATGAATATGGTACATAGAGACATACATGAATTTTGTTTTTAGACTTTAGGTTTCATGCCCAAGATAGTTCATTATATATAAGCATATTTTCCAAAATCAAAAAAATAATATGAAATCTAAATCACCTCTGGTTCCAAGCATTTGGATAAGTAATACTCAACTTCCACTTCATATATACATATATATACACATTCACACACACATAAATACATGTGTATGTGCATGTATATATATCCTATTGATTTTTTTTGTGTGTATATTTTTAAGAACCCCAAAACAATGGAAAGCGAACAAATGTCATTTTGTCACTACCCAGTGCTTACCAGGATTCAGAATCCTGGCTGAAGGTGGCTGTGCTACCAATTTTCTGGACCACTTGTCAAACATAAATAGACTTTTATTTCTGGAAAGCTGTGAGAAGGTTGATTTCTGACCTGTATACTTCCTGGATGAAGTACACACTCAAAAGCATTGCTTTCTATAATTAATATATTATATTATAATATATATATGTGTGTGTGTGTCTTTTAATCCGAAGGAAATGTTTATGACCTATGAGAAAGACCAAGATTGCCACATCTGCCACTCAGGACAATATAGTCCTTCTTACAATGTTTGGTAGGTTTTCTTTTTTCTTTTTCTTTGCTGTTATTCCAATAAGTCTGCCCTGGAATGTTCTTGTGGTAGTTTGAGATACTTGGGGTAATTTGGTGGTAGATAGGTGTGATGGTTAATTTTGATTGTAACCTTGACTGGAATAAGAATGCCTGGAAAATTATTAAAGACTATTTCTGGGTATGTCTATTGTATATGGAGAAGATTGGTGTGGGAGTCAATGAACTGAGTGGGGGAAGACCTGTCCTGAATGTGGGCATCAACATGAAATAGACAGGAAGAAACAAAAAAGTGGAAGAAGTGGAAGTTAGTTTTTCCTCATGTTCTTCTTTCTGGACAGGTACATTTTTTCCTGCTGTTCTGTGTGGACGTCATCCAGGTTCTCCAGCCTTTGAATATGGACTTACAGTAGCAGCTCTCTGGGTGGATCTGGGGCCTCTCACCTGGAATCAGGGATGTATCATTGGCTTCCTTCTCAATTGGAGGCTTCTAGCTTCTGGGATGAGCAGCTTCCTACTTCCTTGGCTCTCCAGCCTTCAGACAACCATGGTGGGACTTCTTAGCCTTTGACTGTGTGAGCGAATCTAGTACACCCTTCTTATTCTCATTGTATTGATACAGTTTCTCTGGAGAACCCTGCCTAACACAATAGGCACACAGTGCTGATATATTTGAAAATAAAATGTGAGGGATCTTGACTATTCAGGGCTTCTAGGTAGTCAAGGACTCTGGAAAGTAAAGAACAACAATTAAAGATCCCATGTGTTCATCATTAAGTAGACTTTCATTTATGTCCTAATTAAAGGTGCAAAGAAGAACACTGTCCTCTACTTACTCTAGTAAATGGGGGTTTTTTATAAGGTCATCTGGAAAGAAAGAAAAATAGACATTTCTCCCAGAAGATGTGAGAAAGTTAGATGTCTAAATTGATAGTAACCTAAATGACTGATGAGACTCTAATGCTCATCCCCTTATTATCTTTTTTTAAAAAATTTACCATTATTGTGATTAAATCACTTGACTTTTGCTTCCCAACTTACTCTACACTTATGTTAATATCCCAAAGTTTATTCCATGAGCTCATACTCCCAAAAGATCTGAGGAGTCTAGTCACTAATAATCCAAGAAAAAATGAATGTGTTCATCAAGACTTCATCGGATCCCATCCAATGAGCTACTGGCCAACCTTTAGATTGTGTTCTGTGGCCAGTGAACTATGAACTAGCAGCACAGTTTTGTGGTGACCTGTGTGTATAGAGCACCTTGGAAGAAGTATTTATATATGACCAACATTCAAAGCTTTATAGAAAATATGCCAAAACAATGAAAGATACCTTTTTGGGGGGTTTGGCCCTCAGCAATTTAATTATAGGCAGACCATAATTCACACATTCCATCCTGATAGTTCTGTTTCATACATAATCATAACTTATTTCCTACTCTCCTCCCTGTGTAAGTCCTTCTTTCCTAATGATTTTGCTGTTCTTAAGGGGCCTTATTTTTTCTTTTCTGGTACCCAATCTTCTAAGATAGAATCAACCTCCATTGCCCAAGCCAAAGATAGAAGTCACTAGTGTTGTAAACTTATGGGAGCTGTGGTGGAAAAAAATCTAAGTTTCTCTATCCTCTCTGCTTCAGTTAGCTCAGTAATTCCATCCCATGGCCATTAGCTTATAAGGTCTGAGTTATGGAGATTGGACCCCAAAATGGTGCTGGAAATACCACATTTCCACCAGAGACACAATCAAGTCCTGCTATACCCACTCAGATTTTTCAGGCTATTCCTTACTATTTCATCTGGAACATAAATTAGATGAAGAGGGTTTAAGGGGAGGAAAAAAGTAGTGTCCATACGCTAAGAAAGCACTAACAGATTTGCTAATGATGAATTGAATTGAATGAATATATACATCTATAAATATAATATAAAGATACCAAAGCCTTTAAAAAAGGTATCAAAATTTCATGAAAATATACAGCTGTTCTTGATTTATTGAGGCACCCTGGTAAGATTACTTAAACGGAGATTCTCTCCCAGGGTGTAGTCAAGATGGGCTAGTTGATAAGGCTGCTCAATTGATCCTCAGACAAATAGAAAAGAGAATAGGAGTATTCAAGGGAGTATTCACCTTAATCTTGTTATTCTTTGTATTTTACAAATGAGAAAAGTGAAGTTTTAAAAAGTTGAACAACAAGTCCCATATATTTATTTAATCTACATCAAAGATCGAGTGCCTTCTGTGTGCCAAGCACAAAACTTCTGCTGTCATAGAGCTCAAATTCTATAGAGAGGGGTAGCTGGACAACTAAAAACTAAATGAACACACAGATCATATAAGTCAAAGTTATAAATGCTATAAAGAAATAAAGAATAAAGAAATAGAACATGTGTGAGGAACCCATATTCGACAATTCAGTTGCTATCAATTCCCATAACAAGGATTAAATTAAATCACAGATAATTACATTATGTTGAAAAAATCAAAATTGAGTTATAGACAATAAAACTTAATGAAAGAGCATTCCAGGTAGAGACTAACATCAAATAGAAAGCTGCTGAGATGAAAAGAGCTTGTATTAAAGATGGAATGAGAAAACATGGTGGCTGGAGCTTTAGAAAATGATGGAGAGCATGACAGGAGATGAAGACAGAGAGGAGGGTGAAGGCAGGATCATGGAAGACCTTGTAAATTCATGCGTTTGGATTTTATCCTAAGCATGAAGAAGTGTCATTAGACAGTGTAGAATCCAGGAGTGACATGACTAAATTTATACTTTTGGTGGATCTCAGCAACTTTCGCAATATTATTAAAATAGAGATAGACAAAAACTGGGAATAACATAACAATAGATAGTCAAGAGGTTACTGCTATTGTTCAGGTGGAAACATTTGATAGTGTCAGAATAAGTGAGAAAGGATTGTATTCATTGAACATTTTGAAAAGAAAGCAGACCAATTGCTGGCTGTTTGGTAAAGAGAAAAATCAAAGATGGTGCTCTTGCTTTTAGCTCCAAGAACTCCATGAATGATAGTGCCATTTTCTGAGGGGGAGAAAATTACAGAAACAGCTGGGATGTGGGAAGAGTCCAGTTTTGTGTTCTGAAAGCGTGAGATGCTTATTAGATATCCACATTGAGTGTTGAAAAGGCATTTAGAAAATTTATTCCAGAGCTCCAGGGAGAAATCAAATCTGGGAGTCATTGGAGTATGTGCAACAGAAAGAAGAATGCAGCCCCTAAAACTCAGAACTTAACCAAAGCAGGAAATTGGAGCACAAGATGACTAGAAGAGGTGACTAGTAGAAACATAATCTCCCACTCCATCACACCTGTTCCCTTCCCTCCAAGAACCCTTGGAGATATCAGGAGGGGCATTATGTGGGGTGAGGTTTGCAACCTCCTCTTGCCTTTAATTATTAAAGAATTCCAGATGTCTGAATGTTTGGAGGCACTCAGGTGGCAGACATTTGGGTTATGAATATAAAAGGCAATTTGGGACATCTGTTGTAACATACTCATGCTTTTTATAAAAGCAACATTACCTGACTGCTTTTGCTAAGGTGTTTTGAACAAGGTTCATCTAGATTGACAGGGCATATAAGTTAAAAAATTTTGAATAATTGGAAATACGTGTCTGGATCTCAGAAGAGGAATGAGGGTCAGAATTTGAATTTCAGTACTAGTTATATAACAGTGGGAACTGAGTTTCATTGCAATGTCTAGGGAAGGGCTGATAAAGAAAGCTAAAAATGACCTTTGAGGAATATATCTGCCTAAGTTCTGAAAACAGCAAAGGGGTACAGAATGTATGTAAAAGAAGACCAACTATAAGAATGAAGACTGTCATTTCAGTAAGATAAGAGAGAAGAGGTTTCATATTCTACAGCAATAGCTGGTATATGGTAAATATTTTCTGCACTAGAGCCCTGAATGAACTTGAATTGTGTAAAGTTTTATTATTCTTAATTTTTTTTTTGTATTTGTTGGCAAAGTGCAGTGTGAGGCTACACCTTTAGATAATGTTTTCCCAGTAAGAGCTCTAAAGCAATCTTTCTGGTTAAGTTTCAATGCCATGTTCTCCGAGACAGAAAGTGAACTAAGATGCCCAATCCTATTTCTCGTGACTTTCACAATAGTCCAGAAATGGCATCCACCCTCTTGATTCCGTGCAAGTGATCAAAAATAGAAACTCAGAAAGTTGGCAACCCACACCCAAACTCCACCCTTCTCTCATCCTCCTTTGTTTCCATTTGTCCATTACTGGGAGCCCCTCATCTAAGGAGGGTTCCCATCCTTCCTGGCAACCCCTGAACTCTGGCATCCTGCCCGGTGCTTAATAATAATCCAGAATCCTTTTTACCAGCGAGATGAATAAAACGTGGGGAGACAAAACATGGGCTGCTTCTGGTCTCCTTGGCTCACTGTTAGCAAATAAAGCCAACAATGGGTCTAAGTGGAGTCATTTGTGTAGAATGTGTCCCAAGTCCTGAAACACTCTTTAGTTTTCTGCTTAAATAAATATTTAGAGTTTTGCTTTTTGATGAAGATTGTTATGTTTCTAATTCTTTTTTAAAGTGAAGGCAAATTAAGATTTTGATTCAGAAAAGTTTTTTTTCCCCAAATAACAAGTAACTTTTAACAACATTTTTAGTTATTTTGGTCTTAAATAAATAAGACCTCTAGTCATTTACCAAGCTTCTAAGGACCTGCAGGATATTCTTCATTATTAAGTGACTTTAACTGTTCATAAGATTACTTGATTATTCTCTCACTGAAAACTTATATATTTTCACCACCCTACACTCACTTCCTCACTCTTTGTGGTACTATGGATTAAACCCAGGGCTTTGTACATGCTAAGCAAGTGCTTTACCACTGAGGTACATCACACTCAATCCTTTCAGAAAGAAGCAGATAGTCAAATGAGAAGAGTCTGATAGAGTGATAAAATGTAGAACATGGCTGACTTCAGGCCATAGAAGAGTAGATATTCCTTTGATACATTTCCATTTCTATTTTAGAAACTTCTACTTGCAAGAAAGTTCTAGGCCCATCAACACGTTCTCTTTGTTACTCTGCCATGGCTCAAAGTAGATATGCAATCTCCAAACTGCCTGCTCTGGGCAATGCTTAATTGAGCAAATAGAATTTAAGAATCTCCTTTCCCTTTGCTTTCAGTATTGGCTTACTTACACAGCAAAGTTAATTCAATCAGATTTACTCTATGTCCACTTTGAAGCATCAGTACGGGAGCATGTGTTGTTTCTTATTCTTTTTCCTAATGCCTTTTGAAATATATATATATATATATATATATATATATATTTATATTAAATATAAACATATGTTTATTTTTTTTCCTGTAAGCTTTAAGTTAACTCTAACCCTAACCCATGCTAATGATTTTAAGATGGATGATGTTAAGGAGCTGACTATGGTATTAGTGAAGATATTTATGCATAATATTCTCAGGAAAAATGATATAAGAATCACGGGCTTTGATTGTTTTTTATTATTATTATTATTTTCTCTTTATTGATTTTAGAAAGGTCTTGTCTAACTGTAGAGTTAATATTTTAATTGAGGTTTTGTGACATTTAAAAATCAACTCAGTGAGAGTTGTATATTTTTTATGTTGACTATTCCTATCCAAGAACTCGGTTTCCATTATCAAGTTTATTTGCATGTACTTTCATAAGGTTTTATATATAACTTTCAACATTACCTGTTATATTTATTCCCAGGTGTTTTTTCTTGTATTATTATTATAACTGAGAGAACATTCAATTATATATTATAACTGATTATTATATTTTATAGAAGGCAGACTGATAATGTTAGCTAAATTTATATCCTAGCTGCAACAGTTTGGTTCTGGAATGTCTCCCAAAGGCTCATGTGTTAAAAGCTTTATCCTCACTTTTGTTCTATTGGGAATATGTAGAAACTTTAATAGCTGGTGCCTATTCTGAGGTCTTCGAATCATTGGAGGTAAGTCTTTGACAGGGATGTAGGACTGCAGTCTCTTCCTTTTTCCATTTTGCCTCCCAGCCATGTGGTGAGCAGTTTTGTTCTGCCTTGCGCTCCCACCCTGGTGAAACACCACATGCCCAAAGCAATGAAGCCCACTGACCCTGGGTTGAAACCTTTGAAACTGTATGCCAAAATAAAACTTTTATCTTTATAAATAGATGTTATAGTGACTGCAAGCTAACTAACATACTACATCTCTTATTATTTTTAGAAGTGTTTCAATTGGTATTTAGAAGCCAAAATTTGGATGCTAGGTGTGCTCATTGCCAAGAGTATGTCAGTGTTTATGTAAGTTCTATCAGCACAGGACAAGTGAAATTATGCAATTATAAAAATACACACACATATATTTATGTATATTTCCCTGACACCTACATGAGACAGATAAAATTGGGTCAGTATCTGATAAATGGACTTTAATTCCTGAACATGGTAGAGTTAAAAAAGATTATATATGTTGTCCCCCCACAAAAGACTATAAAACTGGACAAAATATATAAGAAATTGGTTGAGGGGTTGAAAAATATACAGTATGGAGTTGTGATCCTTAGAGAAAGTAGATGAATAAGGCAAGTCCTAATTTATGTTTTCCAACTGTCTGAGAGCATACAGGTGACCCAAACAGAGATTTGTTATGATGCTGAGTTGAAGGAGCAGAAATAAAAATTCTTGATGATTTAAGTTTTGGCTTTCTCAGGAAATATTACTATGTGAAGACTTCTGCAAGGGACGAAAGTGAAAGAAAGGGAAGCAAAGACGCTTGTGTAGGGGTTCACCAAAGTGTCCTTGACCAAGGTCTAAGCTTATAGCAAAAGACATCTGCAAGTCAGTAGAACAACTAGAGATAAGATGGCTGACCTCTCAGCAGAAATAATGGGTGATAGAATACAATAGACTACAATAGAATACATGACACCATATATTGATATACAACAAATATAATATGCAATTAATATAAAATATAATAGATACTATCATTTAGTGATTAAATGAAATAAATCTGGAAGCCAGGAAATCTATGACCAGCCAACACGGGAATAAAATTAATAAATCCCTAGGAAAACTGATCAAGAAAATGGAGAACACAAATAGGAATAATCTTCAAAATAAGGGGAGAAGTGGAGAGAATTTATTGTCATGGAAATCAAACTGTAGAAAAACCCTTACGGTAGTGTTTCAAGTTGAAGGGAAATGACACTCTTTGGAAACTTGGATGTACAGAAATAAAGGAAGAGTATAGGGCTCTCTCTCTCTCTCTCTCTCTCTCTCTCTCTCTCTCTCTCATTTTTCTTTTCTGATTTTTTCTTAAAGAGAACTTACTATTAGAAGAAACAACAATAACAAAAACATAAACAACAACAATAACATAGATTGGCTTTTTAATTTATGGGCAACTAAGCTGGAAGGCATTTCCAAAAGCAAGTAGAAGGGAAATGGAATTTCATTAATTGTAAATGTTTCATAATTTTACAAGTTTGAAATGTGAAATTGTGCAACATCTATTGCAGGTAGACTTTGATAATATAAAATAAGTTAATTCTTAGAGCAACCACTAAAAAGTAATAAAAAGAGTTAAAACTAGCAGACATAGAGGAAGTAAAAGAAAATATTAAGTATGTTCAGTTATCCCAAAATATAAGTGTAAAGGAAGGCAGATTGAAAGGAAAATGATAGAAAAAAATGTATCATGCTAATAGTAGGAATAAGAAAGCTGGTATATACTGGATTTATACTGGAAACAGTATATTCCAAGACAAGGATATAAGAGGATATAAAGAAGAATGTTTCAGAATGATAAAGGGTTAATCATTCATAGTGAATACTGAAACAATCCTAAGTGTGTATGTACAGAATAACAAATAAAAAAAATACATGAAGCAAAACTGCCGGAATGAAAAGGAAATAGACAAATTCATAATCAATGTTGAGCACCCTTCTCTCAAGTAATTGATAGAAAAACTAGACAAATTTAAATAAACTCAAAACTTTTATATAAAATGTAGTAAGACAAAAAACTTTTCAAGGATAAAATTCAAAGTCCACATGAAACAGTGAATTCCATCAAAATTTAAAGAGGAAATCATACTAATTTACCAAAATTCTTTTTCTTAAATCTGAAAGCTCTCAGAATGCTACAACCATCAAGTACAAAGTATACATCTTTTGTCAGTGCATGTGGTACATTCACCAAGACAGATTGTTGAAATAGCATTGAAAACTCACTGGATAATTTTCTGACCTTGATAGAATTGAATTAAAATTAAGTATTAATGAACTATTTAGAAATCCCCAAGATATCTGAAAATTCAAAAGTACATTAAAATAATATGAGTTAAAGGAGAAGTCACAAGGAGAATCAGAAAGAAATTTAAACGGAATGATAATGAAAATACACCATAAGTAATTCTGAGGTATATGACCAAAGAAGAAATTTATAGCAAAAAGAGCTATATTAGAAAAAAAAAGAGATTTAATACCAAAGACTAATTTTCTAATTTAAGAGTCTAGAAAATTAACATACTACACACAAATAAGTAGAAATACAAATAATAGGATAAAATATTAAAATATTAGTGAAATGGGAAACAAAAAGATAATGCATAAACCAACAAGCCAACATGGGAATAAAATTAATAAATCTCTAGGAAAACTGATCAAGAAAATGGAGAACATAAACTACCAATATTAAGAATGAATCAGTCCATATTACTTTAAATCTTACAGATATAAAGAGTATATGACAAGAAAGTATTATGAAGAGTTTCATGCCAGTAAAAAATCAATTTCAGTGAATTACGTGTATTCTTTGAAAAATACAAACACCAAGCTTGATTGAAAAGTGATATCAAAGCTGAATAACTTAAAATTTATCAAGTAAATTATATCAAGAAAATTTCCAACAGCAAATTCCAGGCTCATATGGTTTCACTGATATCTTCCATTCAAATTTAAAGAGCAACAGTACTACCTTTCCCAAAGTTATTAAAAATATAGAGTATAAGTGAATATTTTCCAACTACATTGCAGGACCTGCATAAATCTGTTTTCAAACTCTGATAAAAGAAAAAGTTAGAGAAGGTAATGTTAGAGAATATGAATATTTATGAACATAGATGTCTCTAAATTATAAACACATTAATAAATCAAATCTAATAATATATTTTTAAAAATGTCATGACTAAATGTGGCTTGTTCCAGGAGTCCAACATTTTTTGACGTTCAATGGTAATTTACCACATAAAATAAAAGAAAATGTAATCTTCTCAATAAAAAAATAATTTGACAAAATTCAATACCCACTCATGATAAAACTCTAAGAAAACTAATAATAGGAAATAATATCTTCAATTTAAATAAAGGACATCTACAAAAAACACCCTACAACTGACATTATGATAAATAAAGACATGTTGAATACTTTCCTTTTGGGATTATGATCAAAGCAAAGGTGTTCACTTTGACCATTTCTATTCAACACTATATGAGAAATTCTAGTCAATGCAGTCAGACAAGAAAAGAAACAAGGGTCATGCAAATTGGAGTTGAAATAAAACTGTATTAAAACAATGACATTGTTATAGACAATGCATTACAAGGAATCTACAAAAATAGTTAAAAAAAAACTATGAGAATTAAGCAGATTTTGATCTACCAGTAGCTAGAATTTGGTAAAAATTCCCAGTATCACCTTGGATGCTTGTTTAATACGCAGATACATTGGGACATATCCCCAGACCTACTAATCAAAATTTGTAAGAATGGGGCATGGGAATGTGAATTTTTAACATATTCCCCAGCTCATTGCTAATTAACTTTAAAGTTTAAAAAAATCATAGTTACACACAGTACCCATGACTTAGTCAACACTTAGCAAATGCCCATTAATTAGCAACTGATGGCATATGCTTATGTGTTTTCCATCTGAAATTTGGATGGGAATTAATTGTTCTTCTTACAGTCCCATTTTGTGTATCAAAGATTTGTCTTGGACTCATAATTTCTTTGCTTTGGTTTGCATTCCTTACTGTCTCTGGGTACATATTATTCACAATGATTAAAGAGGAGACAGCTTTTTATGTTGTGCAATAAGTTTCTAGCCTATTAAGTGCAAATAACCTCTCTAACCTAACACCTCTACAGGGATGAATAGGAAACTCTCGGGAATTTCTATTGTTCATTATTTTCCATTGTGGATTTTGCTTTAATTTTATTGTTCAACTCAGATTCTGTTTCATTTCATAACCAGAAAGGTAATTTCTGACTTTCATTTTTTTTCATTAGATAGTCTTTAGTTTGGTTCAACATGTAGGAGAGGAAAACAGCGAATGAACATTGGATTCCAAGGACTTTTAATTCATCTTTACTGAAGAAAATAGCACTTAAGTTCCCTAAGCATTGATCTAATTTTTTGTTAGCATTACAGATATACAGCAAACCCATTCGCTCATTACTTTTTATTGCGCTCACCCAACTTCATTTAACTTGAAAAAATAACTAGCCTGTCATTCAGTATCCTTTGGCCCCAAAGGTAAATACCAAGAATCACATAACCAGGCAACAAACATTCTTACCTATATCCTTCTTCCAAACTTTGATGTCATTCTTATAACATAGCCATCCTCTGTTTCAACAACACTCCAAATGAATTTGATGTAAATTATCTTCTTTACAATTGATTTTTTTGATGTAAATCATCTACTCTGCCATTGATTCTGAAATGAAAAAAGAAACTAATGTACAGGTTGTATCTTAATGATAAAACAGTTAATCTCAAAATTATCCAGATTATTTTTTAGAAAAAAAAATTATAAAGATAAATCCATCAATTGACTTTTACCTACAGCAACTAATTCCTGTGTGTGTGTGTGTGTGTGTGTGTGTGTGTGTGTGTGTGTGTCTTTAAATATAAAAACAATCATAACACCCCAAACAGGGATAGTTATAAATATCCTGGGCCTAAATGCTAGGAGAGGAAATTCACCCCCAAAGAAAGAATAATCAGCCTGGTTCTATGTGTCCTTTTTTTAAGAGGCTGAAGTATTTGAAGCTTATACTGTAGAAAGTTTTAAAAGGTTCCTTGCCAAATCAGATAGAGGTAATGTAATCACACTGTCATTCCAAAACTTATCCAGGTAACTTTTTAAGTTATTACACAAGGCCGGTAACTTATTTGTTTAGAGATCATTAATTCTAATAAAAAGTGCGTTCAGGAAAATTTGGATGGTTGATTGGGTGGCTCTTTGTCTGAGTTCCAAGAAACTTCCACTCTCCCCTCCTGATCCTTCGATTTATACTTCGTGTTCCTCCATTAACCTCTGGGCTTCTTCATATGTGACATGGAGATAATAATCATTATAATCTCCCTAGGGAATTTATAAAGATTAATTTGTTAATTAGGGAAAAGTTCTTTGAGATCCTAAAAGGAATTTTTCATAGATAAAGTATAAAGATATCATTATAGTTTGTGTGAGGCTCTGCTTTATGGGTGGGATGACCTCCTCTTGGAAAGGTCACAGTAATGGGCCACAGGCATGTACTGTGACAACAATCTAATCTTTCCTATTGCACAGCTCCCTGTCCTGTTAGCATTGTTCCCTGTTTTCCTGGCTCTCTATCGGCAGAAGCCTTAAACATTGAGCAACCTTCTGGCTTGAAGAAAAACTAAGTGCATATTTGCCTATATTCCAAAACCAAGATGACGTATACTTCCAATCAAACAGATGTGGTCAGCCGTCGATTGGACCCGGAGGAGAAGAAATTGAACACATCCAAAACAACAGCGAGTAGGAAATAGGGGTGAGCAAAGGTGGGGAGATGCACGATGTCTCTCCTTTCCCATCATTGTTTCCTTTCCTCTTACTGGTCCAAGTTTCCCTTTTTTTTCTCTATAAGGAAAATTTCCAAGTCTTTTTCCCTCCTGGCTTTCTTTCCCTGGACATAAGCAAAGGTGTGTCCAAGGTTAGCAAGACTTTCCCATTACCTTCCAAGCTCTCACAACTGAGCAGGAATTTTGAATGGTTCTCAATAAGTATTGCCAGTTTCAATAATTCAGAGACTTATATATCCATTAATGGACTATCCAGGCTCCTTGGTATTTCTTTCTATATCCGTTTTTGCTCCCTGTCTGTTAGCTATTTCATTGAAAATTGCCAACTCTGTTCACAGAATCATGGAATAATTGAGTTGGAAGGGGAGGTAGAGCCCACAGTCCAAACTCCCTCTCTCCCTTACCCCAAATAAAAATCCCCTCCACAGCATCTCTGCAAGAGTTTATCCAACCTCAACTATAAGTACTGGGGGCTTATGCCCTCATAAGACATATTTATCCAGCACTAATGATTAGAAAGTTCTTTATCCTGAGCCAGAATCTGCTTTCCTATAATTTCTTCTCTTTGTTGTTAGTTTTTCCCCGCAGAGTAATATGGAATAAATATAATCCCCTTCCACACTCTTTCTCCTAATTCCTCTTTCACTTGGGTTAAGCAGCCTTAGTTCCTCAACTGTCTCTGTGTGAGGTCCAGTGTGTGATCCAGTCATGGCATGCTTGACTCATACTGAACTTGTCAACTATAAGGCCTTTGACTTTTCCACATAAATTGCTGCTAATCCACCACTCCCTCATGTTATACCTATCTGGATATTTTTTTTTTTTTTTGAGGCTGAGTGGGCAGATGCTTTATAATTATCTGCTTCAAATTTTATTCTGTTAATCTAGGGCCATTATTCAAACTGCTACTCCTCCTACCTTTGAGCCATCCACAGATTTGACGTCTGCTTTCTAAATGATCTTCTAATTGGTTAGTCAGAAAAAGAAAAAAAAAGACTCAGGCACATACCAGGGAAAATCTCCTTTGGGAGAGTGTAGCAGCAGCTGTCAGTACTCGGTCCACATCCCCTCAAGTCCTTTTTAATTTTTCCACACGCTGGGCACATTATGTGCTTTCCTTCCACCAGCCAGCAACCATTCCTTCGCTGGAGGGCTACCTCCTGCTGCCAATGTCTTCATGGAGGGCCTTTCCGGGAGGTCATGGATTTCTGGGGGCAGCCCTTAACCCATGACTCAGACACACTGAAGTATAAATATTCCAGTTCTCTTTCACCTAATGTGGACAACTCTGAGGTGTGGCCCTTTTTCATTATCAGAGTCCCTTACAGGATTTAATCACAGGACCCTCCATGGGGCTTTCCCAGATAACATAGTGTTACATGGCCTCTCAGCATGTGTACATGTGAGTATGTGAAGTGTATAAAAAAAGCAGCAGCCAATACTTAATCTGCTTGTGTACAATAGCTCATATACTTACACATGTACATATCTGTCTCTTTCCTTCATTGACTGATCAATTTTTTGTTTCACTCCGTACTGATGAAAGAATATCTGGTAGAGTAGGTTCTTATGTAAATTTTTTTTTTTTTTTTGGTAGTAGGAATTGAAACCAGGGGCACTTAACCACTGAGCCACATCCCTGGCCCTTTTTATATTTTTATTTTGATACAGGGTCCCTTTAAATTTGCTTAGGACCTTGCTAAGTTGCTGAGGCTGACTTTGAACCTGCAATCCTCCTGCCTCAGCCTCCCAAATTGCTGGAATTACAAGCATGCTCCACTGTACCCGGCTTATCTATATATATATTTTTTTACCTCAGTGATATGCATGTTAATTCAGTTTGGAGACATTCTCTAATAAAGAGTGGAACAAAAGTGAATACATAAATTCTACATTTTAAGGATTATTTACCAATACTATAGCTTATGCACTAGTTTTCAGTCTCTCTCTCTCTCTCTCTCTCTCTCTCTCTCTCTCTCTCTCTCTCTCCTCTCTCTCTCTTTCCTCTTCTTGCTCTGAATATAAATTTAAAGGACATTTTAAATATTGGTAACATTTGGTACAAACTGAAGTCATTCTGAAACATATCATTCCTGACTACTTTTTTCATTTGATAGATGAAATGTTCATCAAAGCAAAAATCGAAGGGATTTCATGAGTTTGTTGGGATGAAGTTGTAGGAATTAGAATAGTTCACCATTTCTAACTTGTACATGTCCTTATTAAGAAAGTAACTTTTTATTATTCCTTCTGACAATAGTTTATACATTCCTTTGATAGAATAACTTGTATATTTTTATAGTAAATTCTTTTTATCAGCATATCACATGCTCTTCTTTTCCTTGATCCTTGTATACTTGGGTGCAAGAAATTTCAAGCAATGAAACAGTGCTAACTCCTTCCTCCATCCATAAGAAATGTTTGGATTGAATTAGGTAGAATTTCCCACTGAACCCTTTGATTTATTTCATTGATTTTTTGCCACTAATCAACAAAATCTGAAGGCTTCCATTTGGTCCTCAGAATTTTTTATTCAGTGACTCTGAATATACTATCCCTTGCTATTCTTACTTCTAGAACATGTCAGTTGAATTTAATTTTTAAAATTTTTACTTCTTTATCTTGTGGGATCATATAAATCAAGGTCAGTTATTTTGGTTTTTATTCAACATGATAGAGGCATAAACACATATAAATATATAAATGTACACATACATACATGGAAAAGTAGATAAATATTTTATCTGTAATCTCTATTATATCTAGATTCACAGTGGTAATTGGTTATTTACAACTTTTTTCAATTACATCTTAATATTATCCAATAATAGAAATCTAGGCTTCAAAATACTTCAGATAAAATCTCAACCAATCCCATAATACTTTTGTAGGTGCACAAATTGAGGATAAAATTTATGTATCTTATTGAAATTCACAAAGTTGGTTATATTGACTGGCCTAAATTGAATTCTAATCTCTTGTCATACAGATATCCCTCTTATTACCATATTATTTATTCCATCTATTACCTTGATAAGTAAATTATAAGGAGAAGGAAAAAGGAATGAAAATGAAATTGTTCATTTTATCGTCTCAGTTATGTAAAATTAAAACATCAAGACACATGGAGCTATCTTAAGAAAAAGGAAATATTTTGACTGAATTTGGGGATTGCCTAATTCCTTGAGGTATCCATAAAGAACATGCCCTATGTTGGGTAAAAGAATAAATTGAAAAATGTCTTTATGTTTTCCTTAGAAATAGAGCATTAGCCTTTTATATGTGCCAGCATCACCATAGGGTAAGTATGAGCATGAATGTATTTATTTGTGTTCTTCATTTATTTTTGTTACTTTTCTTGAATTAGCAAATACATCAACCGTCAGAAGGGTATGCTCAGCTTCCTCCACCCATCTCAGGAATATGTGTGTCTTTTTGCTTTCAATTCGTGAGTGATAAGATACAACCTGATAATACCCAAAGTTAAGAAGCATCTCTTATATTCACTGGATATTTTTCTTCAACTATTGCATGTATTTATTTGTCAACCTTAGTTAACACAATAGAGTATTTCCCCATAGAAGACTATGATAGTCAAATATTTTGCTAATCAATATTAATTCACATGTGTATGTTTCATATAAAAATAATTTTTCAATGTATAAGAAGTGAAATAAATATTTCAACTATTTTTATTAGTATATTATTGTTACATATAGCATTAGGGTTTATTTTGACATCATCATACATGTATGGAATGTAATTTATTCCATTTCATTCCCCAGTAATTCCTCTTTCTCTCTGTTCCTCTTCCTTGATGCTACTGGTCTTACTTCTCTTTATTTATTGTTTTTAAATTGGTGCTTTATAGATGAAACTGAAATTCAGAATAAAGTTTTTTTAAAACCACTCTCAGAGATCACTAGTAGAGAAGCTAATAAAATCATACTTAAAAGTATGCTATTAAAGGTATATCTAGTTAATGTATAAACAGATTTCAATCAATATCAAAGAGGAGGTGGATGATTTTAGCTTTGTTTCATTATTTAAGGAAAGAATAAACAGCAAAGAGAATAATGTTCATTCTTTCCTTATTTTTCTTCTCCATTATGAGACTGTCTTCAACATTAGCTTTAGTCCCTGATAATCTATTTCTCTAGCAACTAAATCAAAGGAAGGTGAGTCTGTTAGTGATTCAAGTGATTCCCAACTAGAATCCACTGTTTTATTCCACTTCCTGACATATCAGCAAATCATTTTTATGAGGCTTGATATGATTCATTGAGCCATTGGGGGAGGGTCAGGGGGCAAGGTGCCATTTACCAGAATAGGTTTAAGCTGGGGAAAGCGAGGTCAGAGGGGAAGGGGGACCCTCATTACTGCAGGAGGATTCTGGGGCTGGCTGTGTGCCTGCCCAACTGTGTTAAGCTCACTCTGGGTGTTTGTTAACACAAAGCACCAAGCTGCAGGTGTTCTGCGCGCTACAGAGTCTTCAAAGATCAGCCTCAAATGTTTCTGTTACTATAAAGAGGATTAAACGGATTTAAAAACATAGCAGGCCTGTCCAACTGCTAACATATTTGCCAACAGTTGCCAAGAGGGAGGAAAAAGTGTAGGTAATATCAGCTAGAAGTCCTGGTAGTTGGGGGAAACATACTTTTCAGGTTTCTCTCTCTCTCTCTCTCTCTCTCTCTCTCTCTCTCTCTCTTTAATAGCCAGAATGTGGAACTGTAGCACTTTCAACTGGAACTTATTAAGAATTCATGGGGCAGAAAATGTAAGGGGTTCTGGAAACAGAGACTTTGAAAGGCCAGAAGTGAGCTATAAATAAACTGCTGCTGATATTCACTTTTTTTTTTTTTTTTTGCTAGTGGTTAAATACACTTATTACACCAGAATGCAAACATGGAGCAAACCGGGTGATCTGAAAGCCTACTTTCCATTCAGAGGCACGTTGACGTTTATGGACCTACTTATCACACAGAGGTATCATAACAGCCATTACACTGTCTCAAAAAGCACATTTGCCATCTCATATAGCAGCTGAAGTTGACAGGCATCACCTGCAGGTGAAAGTACGAAGGCCAGGCATCTGGAATCATCGTTAAGGTGCCATTGTCACTGCTTTCAACTTTGCCTTGGTTCGGAAAATCTACCTGTAGTATTTCTGGTTCCCATACAGAGCACACTGGTTTTCAGCAAGGTATAGTGAGTGGAGAACTGAATAAACTGTCCAATCTTAGGTAGATCAAATCATCTCTCTGAGTTTTGCTTTCTCATTGATGAAAGAGGTAATAATTATCTCCCTGTGTCTATCTCTATCATTAGAGTGGAATTATAGAAACTCATCCTCATGTGCTTATAGATTAAGAAGTGAGGATATAGGCAAGCACATTATACACACTATACCAACTCTCCATTTTCTAGGGTATTGTTGTATAATCTTGTTTGTATAAAGGGAATTGATTTTGGAGGACACTGCGGAAATATTTTTTAAAAATATTTCTTTAGTTGTAGATGTATCTTGTATTTTTACTTGTTTTTTTATTTTTTATTTTTATTTTTATGTGGTGCCTGGGATTGAACCCAGTGCCTCATGCATGCTAAGCAAGTGCTCTACCACTGAGCCACAAACCTGGCCCCAGAACATATTTGAATGTCTTATCACATAATGTTACAAGAATTTCTATTATGGGTATGTTTTTAGGGTACAATATATGCATTTTCCTAGAAAGGCATTCCTAACTTTTATCTTCAAGGAGTCCATAAGCCTTGAATATATTGAGAACCACACTATTCTGTAATCTCTTAGCTATAACACAGAGGGCAGAGGTATAGGCTCCTGGCTCTTCAAAGAAAGGGTTTGCTTCTTCAAAATCACGAACAGACTTTCATTTTTCTCATGGCTCTTTTTAACTTCTCTTTCCTCTATTTCCTCATCTGTAAAGAAGGTCTAAAATAACACGCTTGAAAATTAAATAGTACAATTTTGACATTTTTGAGGGGTAATGGTTTCTAAATATTATCTACTGTTTTAGTAGGTAAGTACAGCAATGAATGATTTTATACTTGTTGAACATATCTTTCTGTAACCAAAGGAAATCAGGTACACTCATGAGAAAAGGTAAAATACCAATGATGGGAAAGATTTCCATGAAATGAAACACATATAATATTACATATGTTCAATCAGTCTAAGATGAGATAAAAAGAGCAGGAAAAATATATGGGGAAACAAATCAGGATGCCGTAGGGTGAATGATCTGGCTTCAAGTTGAGAAGCATCCAGAGGTCAGTTTGGCCAGTGGATGAAAGCAAGATTGTGGAGAGTCCAGGCCGGCATGCTGTGGAGTTCAGATTTGACCTGTAGGTGACAGGAGCCCTAGTTCCATGATGACAACAATATACTTAAAGCATTCATATGGCTTATGTGGGCAGGATGGAGCCCTGTGAGGAGAGACTAGAGTCAGGGAGTGAGCTGGGAGCTATGGCAATAATCAAGGTGTGAGGTGATGAGGACCTGCTCCAGGGTGGCAATATTTGTGGAAGGTGTGTGGGGACATTGTATCCACCTTAATTGCTTATTTGCTACAATTTCAGCTTCCAACCGCAGTTTGCCTTGGCTACTAAACCTTCCTGACTCTGAAATATTCATTGCAGTCTTCCAACAGAGAAAGGAAGCAACAAGGAAGCAGGCAGGCAGGAAGGAGAGAAGGTGGAGGGAGGGAACCGTTGGAGTCGGCAGACTCTGGTGTGAAGACTAGATTTTGATCAACCAAAGTATTCTCAGAAAAAGATGGAGGAGAGCAGGCACGGGTGCTCATTTGAACTTATTCAATTAAGGAGTAACAAAAAGAACTAACATGATTGCAGAGAAAGAGAGGAATTGCTCTTCTAATGGAGCTGCAGGCTTACCTGTAAAAATTTTAAACAGCTGCCCATAATAAAAATTAAAAAAAAAACTTATATTACAAACATAAAATCTTAAATATCATTGGATATAAATTTTATAGAACATTCCTACTCTTACTGTCTGGGATGCCCTATTTTGCCCCATTCCCCATCTATTTATTTTGTTTTCTAGTTTTTAACAAAGGCTGGTGTGACTCACAAAATTGATTTTCTAGTCACTTAATGTGTAAAAAACCTATCTTTTATGAGCCATAGACTTCTAAGAAGCAAGAAGTCAGCACTAGGATCTTGAGATTCATGGATCCACAGACATAAGGGAAATGTCTTAAATCGACTTCTCTTTTCAACCCACCAACCCCAACCAGGCTTTTCTCCTCTGGAGTTTCACGAACTGATAATAAAGGGAGGCATTTGCTCCATTAAGTTTAGAACTCAGTTTCAGGATCAGATCTTAGATGCAAAGCCTGCCCCCAAACCATCTGGTAGTGCTGGTCCACTCACTAGCTTGATGGCCCTCGCTAGGGACACAAGCCCACACACAAAGATCCATCAACAGTGATTGCTCACTAATGAGACCTGAACCCAGACACAATGGCCAGAATTGGTGCAGACATTTTAATGTCTTAGGCTGGTTCCTTATATTATCGTTGGCTCTAACAGGCCAAGGCACACAGAGTAACATTCTTTACCTGCAGTTGGCTCTAATTTCAAACTAGGTAGAATTCTTTCCTACCTTTGAAACCACAAAATAAAATCAAAGAAATAGGATCTTTTGCAAACTGTGACTCTGCATTGATGAGGAGAGGCAAAAGGCAAGCACATGGCCTCAGGTTGGAAATAAATTTCAAAATGTCTGATTTCAATCACGGGGCCAAATTACCTGGGCACACAGTGACCGTTAAAACCTCCTGTCCATAAGCCCCTCCTGTGTGCCTATGCATACTTGTGATTCAGCATTCTGGTGCAATAGAAAGTAGGACATCAAAGCAGAGAAGGAGAAGGAAACTAAAGCAATGAAAACCAATCTGGTTTAAAAAAAAAATTGAGTCTCTAGGAACTCAGCTATTTATCAATATTCTGGAAAGAAAAAAAATAGAGTATCAATCCTAGGACGTATATACTGAAACAGGGAACACAATTACCCTCACTTATATGCTTTCCTGTTGGAAAAAAAAAGAGGGGGCTAAAGTTGTAGGAATGTATTTCTAGTATTTCAGGGGCCATTTTTCTTTTAGGAATAGTGGTCCACTTGTAACCTGATTTTGAATGTTTCCCTAGATATTTGAGTCTAGATGGTTAGACAGTGTTGAGTATTTTTGTGGGCCCCTGGTTTCCTCTACAGTCTGAAGATTGGTTAGATATGTTGTCTGCTTAATTTCCAAGTAAAGTCTCTAGTCATATGGTTCCAGAACTGTGCATTAACCCTTCCAAGGAAGTTAATGGGAAAATTTTTAAAATTTTATGGAAAAATGTTTTGTGTATATGTGAAGGAGAATTTTCCTAGGAAGATGGCCATAGTTTTCATTATATTTCTCAAAAAAAAAATCTGTAAAAAGTTTAAGAATCACTACATTGGACTATCATCAGAACTTTGAGGTGGGAAAATAATATAATCACAGGCTCCATCTTCAGGGATCACTCAAAGAATGGATTGGAAAGTGAGAGTGAAACCAAGAAGAATCTGAATAAACCCCCTAGCTTCACGCTTGCAGTAACTGGCTTCTATCACCAATTTTAGAGGTCATGCAGTTAAGCAACATGTTCTCATTAGTTTTGCTATGGACATTGCCTCTGACATTGGGTCAAAATGGTAATGGTTGTATAATTTGTTCCTCAGGGACTCGAGTGTAGTTCAAACTAGTCATGCTGTACTCTGAGAACATGCAACCATTTTCTGAACATGCATCCTATGAAGACCTGTGGAGCTTAATTACATATGCAGACCACCAGTTACTTCACATTTCCTTACCTCCAATCACCTTTCCCTGTGTCTCAGACCACCCTGTTTCTTGATCCCATACATAATACCAACCCCCAGGAGGATTTGATATTTGCTATCCTAACTTCATGCATGTCTGTCTTGTGAATAAATTTTCTTTTGCAAAACTTCTTGTTTCAGTGATTTGCATACTGTGTGCTGATAGGTGGAGGTGGTGTGGCTAAAACACGCCTGATTTGGTAACAAAACTACCAAAGGTGATAGTTGTATATAATGACAAATGGGTTCCATTAGAGCAGTGTGCTGGCATGACCCGGACATGGTTTGTGTTTCAATGCAATCCATTCCTCTTCACCACATAGCTATATACTGCGTGACCACCAACTATAATGTGAGAAGAGGATTGTAGAGAAGGGATCCGTGTGAGCAACTCAGTGCAGATCTATCTCTACCACTTGGAGAGCACTCAAATCTCACTCCTAACTAACACCTGTGAGGGTCTTAGTATTGGAATAGACTTGTGGACCCTCAGCTTTACCTCCATTCAATACAGTAATCCTTCAAACCTGTGTACAATCTACTCTCTGAGTTGGCCCTTATCATTTTATTCTATTATTGGACAGCTCTAGTTCCTGAAATCTCTTGTGATTTTATACCAAAAAAAAATTTCTTCTATGGTTTTTTTTCCCCACAATGGTCTTAATTTTGTCTTCACTGATATATGAAAACTAAACAAAAATGTCTTAGTAATAGTGCAAAGCCTTCAAAAAAGTAACCTTTCATTGGATAGCAATATTTAGTTTAACTTTTTAGAAAGCTTATGCCTCACAAAATATATTCAGATATATTGTCTTCTTTAATCTTTAAAAACCTATGAGAATTATCATACCCTTTGTTTTAGGCACAAAGTTGGAACTTGCCAAGATTATGTGATTTATACAAAATCCTACCACAAATAAATGGAAAAGCCAAGACCATATCCTCTCTCCTTTTCTCTCTTACCTGCACTGCTTCCTGAACACTATGAGGAGAGCATATCTACTACACCATGCCCTTGCCCCTTCATGATGTTCTGTCTTCCTACAGTTTCAAATTCAATGCAGCCAAGTAACCATGGACCAAAGCCTCTGAAACCTTGAGCCAAAATAAAACTTTCCTACTTTTTACTTTTTGGACCAGAAACTGAATTAGGGGGCTTAACCACTGAACCACATCCACAATCTTTATTATTATTTTTTTTTAATTAAGAAACAGGGTCTTACTAGATTGTTTACAGCCTTGCTAAATTTCTAAGACTGGATTTGAACCTGTCATCCTCCTGCCTCAGCCTCCCAAGTTGCTGGAAATACAGGCATGTGCTACCAAACACATCCCCAATCTTTATTATTATTTTTTTAAATTAAGAAACAGGGTCTTTGTTTACAGCCTTGCTAAGTTTCTAAGACTGTATTTGAACCTGTCATCCTCTTGCCTCAGCCTCCCAAGCTGCTGGAAATACAGGCATGTGCTACCAAACCCAGCTAAATTTTTCACCATTTAAACTGATGCATTTCAGTTACTCTGTCACAGCAATGAAAAGCTAACACACACTATATATGTACATAGAGATTCTTGCATACACATACACATACACACATATATATATATGCACTATAATACATTATGTTCTGCCACATGGGGGAAAATGTGGGACTCTAACACAAAATAAGAGACATGAACACATTTGTTCATGGGAATTATCCAAATGTTATACACTAGATCTAGCAAATAGTGTTCAAAGTTTGAACCCTATTAGTTTCAGTTACAATGAAGAAAAAGCTATGAAAATTTTGAAAGCTATGAAAGGTAAAACAGTGAGGCACTATTCTTTTATGTTATCCCATGGATACATGGCACATTCTTCATATTTTATGTTGAATGAACTTGTTTGCTTTTTGCATTTATTCTCTATTAATATTTAACTGTTCTGGATAGCATTGTCATTTGGTGTTTGCTGTTTAAACACTTGATAATTACTTAGTTATAAAGGCAAGCCTCAACATCTTCTATGAGATTAAAGGAGAGAAACTAGCAGATTTTAGATTGTACAGTAAAAATTTTTAATCATTTTCATTGCACCCTTTTGCCCTATAGTCTGTCATCTATCAAATTCTGTTTGGAATAAAGGGATTTTTCTGTTGAGAAGGAAACAAACAGATTTTTTTTTTGGCTTCATGTTTCATTTCAAATGACTGAAAATGGTAGTAGTGTATGTGATAATGATGACATGATTTCTGCTCTTTCTGAGGAATCTCAGTTCACACAATTGGACACTGCAGAACCAGGACCGATTAAGAGGGTCCCATTCACTGAGAAATAAGTAAACAGGAAATTTCAACAAAACAACCAGTGTTGTATGCTTAAACAGATTGATAGGGAGACAATAAAGCAGTTCTGTGCTAATAGTTGCTTGAAATCTGGTCTTTCAGGAAAAAAAAAAAAAGACAGATAGTTTTTCTATGTATTTAGAGGATCTGAAGAGGCCACTTTGCTCAATTTAGGTCACATATTTCTCTTCAATTCTGAAGAAGGACCTGAAGACAAACTGCCTGCATTACAATTCTTTTAGCTCTGCCAGTCACAAGTGAGTCATCTTGAATAAGTTGTCCAACTTCTCTGTGCCCTTGTCCTTACCAGTGGTATAATGATGTTAATAATAGTATCTACCTTAATAAGGCTATGATGAGGATTAAATAAGTCAAAGCCTGACAAGTGCTTAGAATACAGCCTGGCACATAGTAAGTGATCAGTAAAATTTAGCTAGCATTCATTCAATGAAAATGTTATAATTGTTGTTTAATAATTTGGAATACAACAGACACTAGTATGGCAGTATGTATAAACATGGCTGTATAACCAATGTGATCCTGCACTCGGTACACATGGAAAAATAAGAATTCATATTCCATTTGAATCAAATGTATGATATTTCAAGATCATTGTAATGTTTTGAGCAACCAATAAAAAATAATTAAAAATAATAATAATTCAATGAAAATGTTATAATCGTTGTTTAACAATTCTAGTACAGTCACTGTAACTCAAGGAATAAACAGCGAGAACTCTTCCAAAGTAGTTATCTTCTTTCTTCATGCAGTGAATATGATCATATGAGTACTTCAAATTGACATGGGTCACCATTAAAAAAAAAAGAAGGAGGAGGAGGAGGAAGAAAATTATAATGGATTATTGTAGAATTTTGCAAAACGATAGGGAGAAGACTCATCCTTGCTCCCTGTGATGTATAACAGTTTTCTTCAGCTTCTCTCTGCAGAATCTGCTACAAATGGCTAAATTTGTAAATTTGTAAATTCACAAGTATTGGAAAAGAAACTGTCTACATCAGAGGAACAAAGAGGAGTAGGAGGGATAGTTTGTCTACTGCTTCCACGTGGTGAAATCTTGTCGAATGCAGCACCCCTCGCCTTACCCTAACTCACTCAGACGTGCAATGGTTGAACATATAAAGTGAAATAGACAGATGCATTATTTTGAATGCATTTATACTACACTTGATATTGGAAATCTGCTACAAACTCGTCAGTTTTGCTGAGTAGGTATGTAGCAAGGAGTTCTGAGTAGAAGGATTCACAACAGGACTATTTTGTTTCACAGATAGAAACATGACAGGAGCTAAGCTTCCCAGAAGGCAAGTCATTTCCTTAAGACCAGAGAACACAAACATTGTTAATACATTAAAATAATCCTCCTTGTCTTCTGATCATAAGCATACTCTCCAAAGTGGTAGTCTTTTTATTCTTTTATGTAGGAAAAATCCTTCAACCACTCATTTAACTTATTCCCCACAAATCCCTGTGAAACAGGGGCATTCATAAGGAACATTATTAGTTCAAAAGAACTAATTCATATGAAATGATTAATATTTAATATTACATAGAATATTATCAGCTAATGTTTGTCACTACTATTATCATCACCACCTTCATCATCATGAGTATAACAGAAGAAATAGCATATGAAAAGGATTATTACTGCCAAAGAACATAGTACCTCCAGAGACAAGAATATTGATGGATCTATTGATATGTTGTATGTACATCTTGCTGTATCCAGAATTGGAGCTGTAAACAGTAAACTGAAACATGTTAAAATCCTTTTAAGGTGCTAAAATTTTTCCCTAAAGTCAAGGAAAACCATTACTTTTTGATGTCAGTATGTGAGAATTTGGCTTTAGGAAGATAATTCTGGATATAGAATATGTGTAAGGTTTAATATACAGGTATTGACTAATCACATTTAAAAGACCAAAAACCTAATTCTAAAAAAGAAGATACAGTAAGAAAGAGACTTAGAATCTTCATTTTGAAAAATTAAAATAATTTCACTGGTCATCTAAGTTGCAACAAAATCTATATTCCTTTTAAAAATGTGAACTAATATGGAATGTCTCATCCAAATTTCCCAAAATTCTTTACAAGCTTCTAAAGAATTTAGAAGCCAAGACAACATAACTGCTTAGATTAGGAAATACTTGGATGTTGTACAGGAAGTGTATTTTGGATGCTTATAATCAATATTGTTCAATGAAAATATCAAATCTCTAAAGTTTTTTTTCTGATAAGGATAGAAGTCATGTTTAATATGTTAAGATTCAGATGATTTAAATATTTTTAAATTTTAATTTATAAGTAATGAATAATGGATAATTTTCTGTTGGTTCACTTGAATTCTCAGATACCCAGGATGTTGGTTTTAAAATCCCTAGAAAACAATGAACAGTCTTAACAAGTTATCCTGCAAAAGAAATTTTCATATACATTGAAAAATTGAACCTCTTTAGTTTGGAATAGTTAGATGGCTCCAAGTGTTCCCCCACCCACTTACATTAGATTTGTTAGAAGGCAAAACAGTGAATTATACATGAATTATTCCTTCTGAGGCCTTGGTGTGCTGACAAGCACCTCTAGTTCAGGGTCAGTGATGTTTCTTTGTTAATTTTGAATGGCAGATTCTGGCATATAAAATTCATCAAATTGAGATGCAAATCTGACTTCAGTTTTAAACATGCTAAAAAATTAATAAATTTTTCTTTGCTCATAAAATATTACAAATCAGAAGTTATGATTTTAACATGTGTTTAACCAGAGAATATATAATAATTATCATCATCATCATCATTAACATCATCACAATTATATTTGCTTTGAGGAAATGTCAGGTTTGTGTTTGCATTTGATTTGATTTGGCTTTATTTTGTAAATCTCTCCTCAGAATAGGAGTTCAATCCCTCATGTGACAGCGATTTCACAGATGGACTGCATGTATTTCAGTCTATACCATCAAGACACTTGTTGCTTTTGAGGACCATTACCACTTTAAAAGATGTGTGATTATTTTATTCTCCTTTAATTTTTATTTATCTTCTAAAAACCCCATAAAAAATGAAAAATAATAATGTCTATAGTTCAGAAACTTTTGAAAGTCCCCCTCATATATTGGAAATTCCCTGTATCTTAATCCCTCTTCAATATGGTAGAAGCCAGGCATGCTTGTAGTCACCCTTGCAGCTGAGGTGCAAGATCTTCTACTTGTATGGTATATTAATTTTGATAACATGAAGGAAGTCCTCCCTGGGTTTGATTTTTCAGACAATGAGGACAGAAGTCCTATAGGAACATGTCTTGCCCTGCATCTGCTAGGAAATCTGCAATTCCTGGTCCTAATTATGGCAGCAGTGGTCAATACTGGAGCTGCCCAGTGGTGCATTGGGGTACATTCCTGGTTGTCCTACCTCTACCTCTGATCACCAAGCATCTGTACAGATGTGTGTCACATAAACCATTCTCACTGCTTTACATAACACTAGTCCCTCATTCTTCCACAGCTGAAAAAACAATTAAGGATGTCCGTTAAGATGAAACTTTAATACAAGGGAAATGGGAATTTATTATATTTTTAAAAATACTAAAGTTGTATCTTATCTTATAAGAGCAAAGGACTGTTCAATAGGCAAAGTTAATGCATATATATATATATATATATATATATATATATATATATAATAGCCTATTTTCTAGCCAGCAATATGATAGTCTTGCTGGAAGAGGGAGGGTGATTTAAGTTCCAAGCTTTTCCATCTTTACTTACAACTAGAGTTGAATAGACAAATGAGCAAGCATTAAACTACCAGAAAAGAAACTTGGATATAACAAAACTTAGATGCAACAAACTTAGATGTAACAATTATGGGTTAAAGATAACATATAATGAAATGTTAATTGTATCACACAGTAGTAAGTATAAAAGGAAGTATAGAAAAAAAGCTATAAATGTGGGCAGAAAAAGTTCAAGATATCTTCATTATGACATAGGATTTAAGCTGCTTCTTGGCAACAGTAGCATGGTTTAAATTCTGGATCTGTCCCTTGTTGCATAACTTTGGATGAGTTGCTTAAATGTTCTGGCATTAGTTTCCTCCAGGATAAAGTAGAGGTAATAAAAGTACCTACTTCTAATATTGTGAGGATTAAAGGATTTAATACATTTGTGTACCTAAAATAGTACATGCTAATACATTATGACTAATAGCAATGCATTTTAGCAGTTAGAATTATTAGCA
Source organism: Urocitellus parryii (assembly GCF_045843805.1). NCBI lineage: Eukaryota > Metazoa > Chordata > Mammalia > Rodentia > Sciuridae > Urocitellus > Urocitellus parryii. The sequence goes on from NC_135539.1 coordinate 100,703,503, forward strand.
TGCAATGTATTTTATCTATTAGTATTTCCCTAGATAGGTTAAAAATGCATTTTAAAGAAGTTGAAGATGAACTGAGCATCATCCTAACTTGTTAAACTGGTCCATGCCATCAGAAGACACATTGCCTTCCAAGTTCTGTCTCCTAGCAATAATTAACTACCTCTGTTATATTATATCATCAATTCTACTTCTTTATTATCAATCATACCCTTCTTTACAAAATCCATTATTTTATTTGTACATAATTGCTTTTATAATTAGTTTAACCACAGTATATTAACCTAGATAACTGATCTATTCCTAGTGGCAAACTAGTTACATAGAACTTTCTATTCTTTCATGAATCTTAAGGAATATAATAACCTTGTATTCCTATGATATCACTTAGGTAACATTACACTTTCCTTAATAGTTTTTTTTTCTGAAAAGCTACTAATAAGCAGAATAAAATATGAATATTTTTATATAGATCTGATAGTGGAGATCTCTGATTTTTATCAGATATAGTATCAGACAAATATGCTTACAACTTCTCAGATCATGACCCATCTCATGATGTTGAAAGTGAAGCACATAATGTGGACCTGAGCAGGTAGTCAAAATAGAGCTTATATAGAGCCCACATACTGGGAGCAAATTTTTACCCCTCACACATCAGATATAGAACTAATCTTTAGGGTATATAAATAACTCAAAAAGCTAAGCACTGATAAAACAAATAACCCAATCAACAAATGGGCCAAGGATCTGAACAGACACTTCTCAGAAGAGGATATACAATCAACAAATATATGAAAAAATGCTCATGATCTCTAGCAATCAGAGAAATGCAAATCAAAACTACTCTAAGATATCATCTCACTCCAGTCAGAATGGCAGCTATTATGAAGACAAATAACAATAAGTGTTGGAAAGGATGTGGGGAAAAAGGTACACTCACACATTGCTGGTGGGACTGCACTCACACATTGCTGGTGGGACTGCAAATTGGTACAGCCAATATGAAAAGCAGTATGGAGATTCTTTGAAAATCTGAGAATGGAACCACCATTTGATCCAGCTATCCCTCTCCTTGGACTCTACCCAAAGGACTTAAAAACAGCATACTACAGGAACACAGCCACATCAACGTTTATGGCAGCATAATTCACAATAGCTATACTGTGAAGCCAACCTAGATGCCCTTCAGTGGATGAATGGATAAAAAAGTGTGGCATATATATACAATGACATTTTACTCAGCAATAAAAGAGAATAAAATCATGGCATTTTCAGGTACATGGATGGCGTTGGAGAAGATAATGCTAAGTGAAGTTAGCCAATCCCAAAAACAAATGCCAAATGTTTTCTCTGATATAAGGAGGCTGGCTCATATTGGGGTAGGGAGGGGGAGCATGGGAGGATTAGATGAATTCTAGATAGGGAAGAGGTGTGGGAGGGAAAGGGAGAGGGCAGGGGACTAACAAGGGCGGTGGATATGATGGACATCATTATCCAAAGTACATGTATGAAGACTCGAATTGGGTGTCAACATACTTTATATATAAACAGAGATATGAAAAATTGTGGTATATATGTGTAATAAGAATTGTAATGCAAAAAAACCCAAAGTACATGTATAAAGGCATGAATTGGCGTGAACATACTCTATATACAAAGATATGAAAAATTGTGCTCATGTGTAATAAGAATTATAATGCATTCCACTGTCCTGTATTTTAAAAAATAAAATAAAAAATAGAGCTTATGAATATGCCTTGTCAACAAAAGAATTCCAAGAAAAGTTGGATCTATGGAGTACAGCACTGTTTTGTATCCATCTGTCTTATGTCTATGTTATAGCTCCTAGTGACATCTTCTATTACCTTCTGTGGGGATGTCTGCCTACAAACACATATATAAAGCAGGGATAGGAAATGGAGGAAGTGGGATCATCAATGACATCAACTGAGCATACCTATACAGTTTAAACACTGGATTCTCAATTATGTGACTCAATAAACTCTTTTTGCTTGAACAAATCTAAGCCTGATTTCTGCCTCTTTTAACAAGAAGTTTTATCTAACATATCTCTATACTCTTTAAAATCTCATTTGTGGCTCTCTTTGGTGCTATTGTAGTGATAAATTATTAGATTCAATGTCTGGATCATGAATCCTAATGGCAAAATCTATCTTTCTGTTAATAGAATTAAAAAGTATGATATATACATGTATAGATAGATAGATAGATAGATAGATAGATAGATAGATAGAGATGTAGATATATAATTGATTATCTGTATTGTGTCAATCAGTGTTCTGGTAGCTGGGGTGGGCACAGAATAGATGAAGTCTCTGTAATCATGTATGCACACTTTCTAAAGGGGATAAATACAACAAACAAGGAACAAACAAACAAATAAATATAGCTTCAGGTATTGTTCAGTGTTTAGGAGACATGGATGAGGAGGATGAGGAGGCATGGAGTAGGAGTAGTCAGAATGAGGGTGGATCAGAGGGTCTTTCTGAAGACATGACTATTAAGAGATTAACTGAAGTCAGGAAATGAACTATGATGAAGAGTACTTCAGGCAGAAGGAACAGCATACTAAAAAATCTCAAGATGGAATGTGCTTGATAATTTAAGCAACTGTTAATATTATCTTCCATGAAATCAGCATGCTCACCCACTTTTTGCAGAAACAAAGTGTGCACATGCCAAAGTGAAGTAGAGAAGAGATGCAGAGGGTGCAGGTGTCAAAAACAGCTATTTAGCATTTATCAAAAAATGTTTTCTGTTTTCTCATTTTTATATATCTGTGACACACATGGTAATGAAGCAAATAAAAGTTTGTTCAGTAACCCCTTGTTAATATGAATATGTTTTTCTTTCTTCTGTTGAAATAATGTGGCCTCAGAAAGCAAATGGATGAAGCAGATCATTTAACCCCCTTACTTGAGACTTGTGAAAGTTAACTTACTGTTCAAAGTTATAACCAAAACTTTGGGACTTAAACTTCTTGTTCTCACCATTCACATAATATTTCATTGACTAATTCAGCAAATTCTATCCATATACCTCTTTTGGAGATATATAGGTTGAATAAGAAGAATATGAATGGGTATTTCAGTAAAATCTGCAAAATAAAAAAATGGTGGAAAAAACTCTTAACACTATTTATCTTAGTCAGTGCACTACATGGCTTTGAGTGGCAACAAATTTCTTTAGTGATTCCACTTTCTTAGATTAATTCTATTTAGGTTATCATTTAGTTTGCAGTTCCTCATACTGTTCAGTATATAACATCATTAAATTTTTGAATTGGATTAATGAAAAAAATGCATCTAAATATTAACAAATGAATGAACCAACAGTGAGAATTTTCAGCAGCTCTTGGAATCAGATCAATCCTGTATAAAACAGTAAAAAATAAAATGAATGTTTGAACATTACTAAATTTTTAAGAAATATAAACCTATGTATCTCCATTAGTATTGTTCTATTCATTATATATACACATATCGATATTATGAGTTGTTTTCCTTCTTCTAAAGAAATTTATAGTCTAAATGAAATGAGATAATTATTTTTTAAAAAAATACCTTTTTGCAGTTGTAGATGGATACAATACCTTTTTTAAAAATTTATTTATCTTTATGTGGTGCAGAGGACCAAACCCAGGGTCTCACATGTGCTAAGCATGTGCTCTACCACTGAGCTACAACTCCATCCATACAACCCAATGAGCTAATTATTAAGCCATTTCCTGCCTCTTTGCTTTCAACTAACCTTCTTATACTGGATTTCTAATGCCAGAGCTGGAACTCTGTAGACCACATGTCTGATGGTTTAGTTGCTTTGTGTTAGGCTATTCTAGTAGAGGGTCCTAGACAGAGAACCCAAGGCTAGGGAAAATAAGAGCTCTATTTCCCACTTACTTACTATTTATGATTTTGCTTCCTGTTCCTGGTCAGTGATAGCCTAGTAACATTTCTTCACCCTGGAGGGGCAATTCTTCCAATCTCCGTACCTGCTTCTAATTTGTGCCATGATCAGCCCTTACTGAGTCAGCCTCATGATGCCTCTTTAGAGACACCAGCATCTGCTGGGCAGGAGGCTCTACTAAGAAGTCTGAATGTCAGCTCCACTGAACTCCTTCACCAGGGAGGATTAAAGGAAGGTTTGGGAGGTCACTTTAGGTAGTTGCTGACTCCATGATGTCTTTGTGTTCACTCTTGGCCTTCTCAGTTATCAATTCCTGACTCATCATGGCATAGATATATGTGAGCCTTCTAAAGGTCATTACATGTTCCCCAGATGAAAGGGAGCAGAATGCTGAGAGGCCCAGTGGATCAGGAGAGTCTTGGGGCTGTCAACAAATAATTACCTTTGGTGAGGACATTGTGGCTGAGGCAGATGGCTGGGGCCACATATTATTTAAGAAGGGTGCTAACATGTCATGCAGGTCAGTTTTACGTTAGCTACTGCTAGTCCACGCAACTAAACAGAAAATATGTGTTCCTCAGAGAATACTCAGATCTAAAAAGCCTAAGGCCTCTGTCTTTTTTCACACTGACCCAGAGGGCACCACTAAGCTCCCCCATGTACACACCAAGATGACACTTGGTGTTGTTTGGAGGAGTAGTGTATGGAAGAAGATACCTGGAACAAGAAATTAAATTTTTGGATAGACCATCTTTATGAGACTGTGTAACATTTTGTTCCTGTATTGATGATTAAATGGGGAAAAATACAGAAATTAAATTTTCTTTGCACATTTGAAAGTAATATAAGTGAAAATTTTACCCTCACTATAATTGTATGCAAATATGTTCAATAAAATGCAAATATTATTATTGTCAGTCACCGGCTTTCTAATATTTATAAGGTCTCAAGTTTGAGCATTGCTCAGATGCTATTTTATCTATTAATTGAGCTCTCATTAAATATTCTTATCAAGATTATGATGTCTATAAATAGAAAAATGAGGTATATATCACCCATTAATAGAATGGCTTTCTTACATAGGCTTACTGGGAATTGATAAGATTATAAGCCTAAGTTTTAGTATCCCACCTATTAGATATTTCTCCATCTGACTAGCTCTTTCTTACATAAGCCTCTGGGTCCCGACAAAGCTGTTTACTGGTTGTCATGATTGTGTTTTTGGAGTTAAACTATTATATTAATAGGGCTTAAAATTTCCATTTTTTAACAAGCATTTAGAACAGTCCAGCTCCTTTTAGACAGTTAATATAGTGCATATTGATGTTTACAACATGTCGTAAGGCTAACCACAGCAAAAGTCCTCTGTATCCTTACCAAAAATCAATCAAAAGATGGATAATTGAGTTAGTCTCCTCGTGACTTAACATGGCATGTCTGTATTAACAAATTTGCTAATGATGTAGTCACGCGTTGTTTTCAGGACTCAGGGCACTGATTTCATAAAGTGAAGCAAGCAGAATAAGATCAATGACTAACACATGAACAGCTGTTCCTGCCAGTCATTTGGTGTCAAGAAAAAAGGCCTGGAACTCACAGTCAGATGATCCAGATTTGAGTCCTTTGCATTTCGAGTTTGTATCTGTGTGACTTGGTTAAATCACTTACTCTCTCTGAGCTTTAGTGTGTTTAATTGGACAATGGAAATCAGCCCTTACAGTACCAATGGAATAATGTAAATTATGAGTGCAGAACAGAGAATTTGTGTGGTGCTTTTAAACATCTCCTAAAATATCTATATCTTCTGCTCAAAGCACCTGTCCTTCAAAAGGTTTAAACAAGTTTCTATTGTCCAAGATGAGGAGAAATGCTCTCTTCATTTCTATGGAATACTGGTGAACAATTCCTCCAGGAGCATGCATATTATAAAATGTAAATTCCATAAAGCCATATTTTGTTTGCATGCCCCATATGCACTAATTAAAAGAATGGTCTGGCGATAGAGTAGCATTATCACACACATGACCCTTTTCTTCACCAAATACCAGAAAAGATTCTACTCCTTAGAATATGAAGAAATGCTTTAAGCGATGAAAAAATACACAGGAAATGTTTATCTCTCTGAGTTGGAAAATATTAGACCATCTGAATTTCACAAGACTATGCTGTTTTTACCAAAATTGGTTCTCAGACATCTTCCAGCAAAACCCTTTTTGTTTGGTACCCTACACACACTCTCTTAAAGTCATTACTGTCAATATTTGAATCCATCCGATTTTCTTACTTAAATCCCCAAGAGAGTTTCCAATTCTCTCTTGAATCAAGTTAAAATCTTCTAATTATTCATGAGGGGTAGTGCCCTATTACCTCCCCATTAGTTTCAATTTCTGTTAGAGATTGGTTTACTGCATTGGGAAATTTACTCAAATGTCTTTCCTTACCTGTCATATCTCTTCTCATCTCTCAGACATGTTACATGCTGATCTCTCTGCCTAGAATGCCTTCTATCAACTAAATTCTGCTCAAGGCTTGGTATCTCCAAATCCTTTGCTGTATCATTCTCTTTACACACTCAGCCTCTCTACTCCTATATAACTGGAGGTATTTGGTTCTTTGTTTACTCCTATATTATTGTAGTATCATGTGAGTTTTTCTTTTTTATGCATTTAATGCTTATTTCTTCAGTAATGCTCATTGCTTTCACAACAGAGCCTACCACTATATTTATTTTATTTTATTTTCTTCATCTTCCTCCTCTTTTCCAGTTTAATATTGCATCTGAGATACTGGAATAGAGGTATCAAAAGAGGAGAGGAGCATCCTCATCTCTGAAACTCACAAAAGTTTCCATTGAAAGAAAAAGCCATTTGAAAAATCTTCCAGGTGCTGAGAATATGCAACTGTGTTATACAGAACCAGTGAATGGGCACTAACTAACCTGACCCACCTTTGTTCTCCACTCATTTGCTGGACATGCAACTCACTCTGCAGAGTGAAGCAGGAAGAACAAGAAGAGAGTGTGGAAGGGGCATCTCTCTCTGTATGATGGGTCTCACCTATAGCAGGACTAGCTGGGGAAGGGAGAAAAGTCTAGATCTAAAGAATCTTTGAAGTTCTTCTGATTAAAGGGGACTATAACTAGACACAGGTAATTACTGAACTGATTTGTATTTTTATCTTTTTCCGATTTCTTAAGAATGGACAGGAAATCCAGAGGAAGCCTGAATTTTATACTATTATAAGGGAAGAAAGGTCTCTAGGGTTAAAAATATTGTGGAAAATGGAAAAAATCAGTTTCTATGGCCAACTCCCCACAAGTCCTGCATATAATATGATAAGATCTCTCCACTTCCATTAGGATTTATCTTTATAGCAGAGGTTAAAGAAATGCACCCAGTCTTTCCGCTCTCTCTTCCTTTGTGCCTTGTGTGACTAACCATATCTATTTTTGAGATATCTGGCTTAAGTTTAGAAGTTGACAACTGAGACATTTCCAGTCCTAACTTATGCTCAAAGTTGGAATGGACTTCTGATGAAATGAACCTTGAGTTGAACTGAGCATCATTTACAAAGAAGCAATGCCAACATTTTTGTTGTTGTTGTTTTAAAACCCAGTGAGAACTTCTGAACAGAAACCAAACCTATATTTTTGAAAACCACTGAACCAGAATAAAACTAGAGCATCAGAATATTTTTCTGAAATAAGCTCGAACCAAATTGATATCTTATTTGATCCAAGTTCCTGGTTAAGATAAAGTGTGTGGTCATGTAACATAACAAAGTTAAATAGCCCACCCAGAGATTAAATATGTGCCCTTTCACTCATTAGTACCATATTTTAAAACTAAAACAACTGTGAGAGTTTTCCACAAACCACTACAATATACATGAGGAAAGAGTTGAATGATCACTTCTGTAGAGAGGAAGGTATAAACCTACAAAGGTTCAGGGATTCACCCAAGATAATGCAGAATTTTGCAGTGAAGAGCTGGAATATTTCAAACACTGTTTTCCTTTGGGTTTTATGTAAGAAGAAAGAGGCAGATTCAAAACCATAATCAAATTCATATATACTCATTAACTTTTGGAATACTTCAAGTCATTGACATTGATCGTTACCAGTAGTAGAAGCTGTCAGAAAGAGACTTGTCATTCTCTTTTCCAAGTGGTTGGGAAACTTTTTAGTGATTCTTGTCCAAACATAGTCAAATCAATATGAATTCTCTTTTCTCTAAGAACTACTCAAGAAGTGAATACCAATTTTCCTCATAGTTTTGTTTATTAGTGTTATCTCTGCTGAAAATTTAAATATTTCCACCAAAGGATGGACCTATGAAGGTCAGGAATTGTGATGTTTTTCTCCCTGCTTTGTGAGTCAGTGAACAGTTGGAATGGGCACAGGAGTGAAGCCAGAGACATCTCTGGAGGACCTCTGTGTGAAGGTGAAATACATTTACCACCAGGCCTTTAATTTATTGAAGGTAATAAAGAGTTATCCACGTGTTTAGAACAAGTGTCTATTTTTGTCTTACTCCTTGCATGTTGCCATTTGATTGGAATTTGAGGTAGTAGGGATTTATTTATTTAGTTTTTTAGTTCTTTTCCGACACTTAGAAATGCAAAAGTTGTTCTATAGAGACATCCATTCATGAAGAAAAAATTGCTTGTTACTGTAATTAAACAAAGTATGATTTTTCTTCTCTGGAACATTTCACTGTGTAATATCAAAGGGATGGTTTCATTTTAAATGATCTTTTGAAATTAAAACTGCTTTTAAGTAGTGTTTAATTATTTCAATGGACAAGAAGTCAGCATTTAGTGTCATTTTTATCTTTAATAACTCAGATCATTTGCCTGTTCTCACCTGATCACTGTTGAACTCTTTTATAGAAAGTGTCTTAGTGAATCTATGGATTATCTGAAGACAAGCTGCAACTCTGGAGTTAAAAAAAAAAAAAAAAAAAGGAACATCACCTAATCCTGAAACTAATGCAATTGTTCAAATGCAATTATTGTTGAACTCACTTAACAGTTTTATTGTTTCTTATAGGTCACAGTCTAGATAACTTCATTGTAGAATTTATTCCTTTCTCTTCAGGTGTTTAAGTATAATACACTTGTAATCCTGCAAGATGTTTTAATAATCATGTTTTCTTTGTTTAATCTCTGGGGACAGCATCTTAGTACCTCTGCCAATCATGAGCAGGCAACTTTACATGTGTCCTTATTCAGTACCCACATGAATGAGGCAACTTCAAGGTTCAAATGGTGTCAACAGTACCAATATACTTCTTCTTCCCCACGCCCAACTAGCAGTTATTCTAGAATGGACGGTGAATTTTCTATTGCTTGTAAAGGGTATGTGCTTTCCATCCATTTAGGATTCTGCCTCTTTAGAGCATTCTGCATTCATCCTGGTCTACTGAAAGCTCCACCAAGAACTCAGGAGCCAATTTGCCACTAAACAGATGAAAATGAAAAGTGCTAAATTCAAGAGGATGCAATGTCCATTTCTTCTACCTTATATTCACTGATTCTACCTGTAGATTCTAAGTCAGCCATTCTCTGGATATAGTTCCTGTCTTAACAAATGTACAATAACAAAAGGAAATTACTGATGAAAGAGAATATTGGCTCATATAAAAGGTCTTCTTGATAATATGTTGTGGGTGGGACTAGACTCAATTCCAATTCTCTTTTTCATGGTCTCTAATGTTGTAGTATCAAACTCCTAGAATGGAATGGTTTTTGTTTAATCTTCAGATATGCTAATATACATAAATTTACACCTAGATTCCATGTACCTCTTGCTATTCCTGTGTGTTTTACTATGCCTGACTCACCTGCTTCTAATACTTAATCCTGTTTTGACTTCAAATGTACGAATTTTCCCTGGGGAGCTTACCAGGCATCTGCATCCAGCATATCTGTCTTGACCTTCTCAGGTATGTTGTGTTAAGTCCCCTCAGGCTTTGTACATTTCCAGGACTAAGCAAATTTTCCTAAATTAATCATAAATATTGGAGTAGTGAGAGCAGAAAGGGAAGGACAACATCCAACTGTAACTATATATACAAAGGAAATGAGACAGAATTCTCATTGCGGTGTTTTCCTTTAGAAGGGTGTTATTGTTAGGATAAATTATGTGTGTTTTATAGACTTTCAGGTACTGTGTAAAATATTGCACCTTTGTAGGGAATGAATGTGGAGGCAAGAGATTTTGTCTTCTGCCTGCAGATCAACTCTTATTTACTCCATTCTCTGTGCTCAGAAAAACAAATATGGAATTCTATATAAGTTATCCTTTCAAGATGTTCAGGATTTGATTTTTATTTTAAAAGCTTGTATCAAATATTTGTCACTTTTGCACAGAATTGCTAGTTTTGTTTGATTGTCAAGGGAAGAATAAGTAGATTAAATACCTGGGATAAGTGTAAAGATAAAAGAGAGCTCAGAACAGAGAAACTGAGACAGTCAACAGGTTTAACCTACTTTTCAACTTTGCAGAGAACTGGTTTAGGTTGCAGTAATAAATTATCTATAATTATGTACAGTACAGAATACCAGGTAATGAATGATGTTACATGTTTAAAAAATTATCTGGGATTGGATAAACATGTGTTCTTCTGAATCTATATGAGACAGTGATGGAGAGGAAGAGAGAACTTCTAGGGAACTGAAAGCATCATGGAGAAAATTACGTTCTTGACCTTACTACAGTTTTGGCAATGGCAAACAGTTGGTAACAAGTTTTAAAAAGTCTATAGATCAAATATATCCCCAACATGCTTTTTAAAAGTATTTGTGCATCCTCAGACATTTCTTTATTTAATTTTGTTGCCCTTTCACTTATACCTATAGTTAACAATACCACATCCTGCATTGAAATTTTTGTTAAGAAAGAAGGTTTCATGCTTATCACTAGTTTATTTTGATTCTTGTGGTATTGGGAATCAAACCCAGGTACCCTTTATCCCAGTGCTATCCCCCAACAACAGAGTATTACTGAATATTTATTTTTGCAACAGGGTCTCACCAAATTGCTCAGGCTGCCTGGAACTTGTGATCTTCCTGCCTCAGAAGAGATCAGAAGAATCTACCACCACACTGGGTTCACTATTCTTAATATTTTTTTAAATAGCAACAGTAGTAACAAGAAAAAAATAAAATAAACAAGAATTCCCAAATTTCCAATTTAGTGGTAATAATATTAGTTGCATTTGAATAGGATATGAGAGTTAATTTCTCAGGTGTAAACTTTGGGATTTTCAGTTTGATTGTCTTCTTCAGATGTTTAATAATTAAAACACTAGCATTTGGGGCTGGAATTGTAGCTCAGGGTACAGTGTTCGCCCAGTATATATGCAGCCCTGGGTTTGATCTTCAGCACCACATAAAAATAAATAAAATAAAATAAAGATATTGTGTCCAACCACAATTTTTAAAAATAAATATTTAAAAAACCCACTAGCATTCTTTTTTCCTAATTGTTTTGCTTTCTAATGACATGTTCTATTTTTGGCTACCCTATTGATGTAAATTGCACATTTATTTTCCTGCTTCTTCAGATAATCCCAACCTGGCAACTTAAATTACTTTTATTTTCTCTTATTACTTTGTAGATTTCTATTTATTTTCAAGTATTGGACAAGTTATTAACTCCATTTCAGCAATACCTTCTCTGTATCTATCTCTGTCTCTTTCTGTCTCTCTTCTTTCTCTTACACATATACACACATAGGAGTTATGAAATTAATGACAAACTGCAGAAACTTCTAACTCAAGAAGGCCTGATATACTGATTATTATATCCATTAAAATCTATACTCCCATGCTGACTTACACAATACGTACATATTATATGTTTTATGCTTTCACATGTAGGTTAACATGAGGAAGAGAAGAAAGGGGATTCTAATTTGCTTTCCTCCTTAGAAATTGTCAACCTTTCTGTTCTTTGTTTTGCCTGTGTGGAGGAACTGACAGGTCTCACTCTCTTTGTTGCAGAAGAAAGTACTTGAACTTGACAGTTTGGGCTGCCTTCGTTATATTTATACAGCTATTTTCAGTTTACAGAGCTTTTTATATCACCTTATTTGATCTTCACTATAACCCAGAAATACACATAGGGCAAATAGTATATCATTCCTCATACATATGAGCAAGTGCATGTGTGTGCATGAATACACACACACACACACAACACACAAAGTATCTGGCTCAAGTTCATGCAATTAGATGACAGTGCAGAGATTCAAATTCAGTTCTCATAATTCTCACTGTAACCCTCTCTCCAGTCTAATAATGTATTCATTTAGCAACATATTATTGTAGGTATATCTCAATACTTACCATATATGGTATAATAATGTCCCTTTAAAAATTTAGATAATCTTACAAAACTAATATCATTTTTAAAGTATAATCACCATGAAGATCTTTTAAAATGTGATTAACTTTCCCCTAATTTATCTTTTGCAGCTAGGAAAAAATGTTTTTTTTTTTCAAAAGTAGGCCTTTTAAGAGTGGAAAGAGTTCATATTTATTTTCTTCTTGGATTTCAAATACATTTGATACCAAAAATGAGTTCCAGGCTAATGTAATCATAGAAATATTTTAGAAGACAGGAAAACGAAAATGTATTGATTTTCCATGTGACCTTATCTACCATACTTGACCTTTGTGTTGGAACTTCATCTGCAAAAGATTCATCATAATTATACTACCTTATTTTCTAATCAGTATGCAGGAATTCTAAGGCCTTTTGGAAATAAGAGAATTGCCCCAAACTCCAGGACTCACTATCCCACTAAACAAGGTGATGAGATTCTGTCATCACTGCACCAGGGTGATGAAAAGTTGACATTATTGCAGCTGCTACCATCATGAAGCAAAGCTGGCTCATAGATGACATCACCTTTTCCCCCAAAGCCAAGATTTAGCTTCAGAACCTTCTTTTCATCATAGCACTCCAGGCAGCTAGTACACAGTTGGTACTCTAGCTTGGTTCAAAGCTTGAAGTCTGAAGACCAACAGCATTACGTAGTAGCTCATCAGAAAAGTAGAATCTTGACTGGATAACTATGGTTGACATCAATTAATTGCACATTTCAAAATATAGCTAGTAGAGAGGATTTTGAATGCTCCCAACACAAAGAAATTATACATGTTTTGAAGTGATGAAGATGTCAGTTATCCTGGTGTGATAAGTACACATTGAATACATGTATTAAAATATTATTCTGTACCCATAAATATGCACAATTATTCAATGTTAATTCAATTTTTTTCTTAAAAGAATGTAGAATCTCAGTCCTGGCCCCAATTTACTGAATCAGAATCTTTATTAAACAAGATGCCCAGTGGTCCATCAAGATGCCAAGATGTGCTTAAAAGCTGGAGAAGTACTCTAAATTATGAAATATTTGTTCCATTATTCACCTCTGAGAAATGTATCCGTAGGAATAAAGGGAAGTTTCTTATGATTTGGAGCTATTTTTTAAGACAGGAATTGAAGATAAACCCAAAGAGTCCCATGGTCTCTGCTTTTATATATGAAAGAAAATAAATCAAAGAAAGGGGACTGTCATTAGTGGTCCCTCCTGAAATGCTTCAGCCTTCCTGGGTTTTGCCACCTGTGAAGAATGCAGATAGTTTTAAGTTTCCTTACTGCAGAAGAAAACACTTTAAATTGTGAGTTTTGGCTGCCTCTCTTATGCACAGAATTACTAATGATTAAAGTCACAAACATCTTTGAATGAGGCAATTCTGTAAAAGGATAAATTATGATCTAAACTTAGCTACAAATGGAATCAAAACTGGGGTGTTTCTTTTGAAACATCAGTTTGTTTTCACAGTGGCTTTAACTCTGAGCAGCATCACCTTCAAAGAGAAAAGCAATTCTGCCATCTCCCACGAAGAGGTCTTCCGTGCTGGGATGCTCCGGGAAGTAACAAACATAACACATAGCCAGCATCTTGCATAAACTTAAAAAGTCAAATAAGTTAAGAAACTTCCCAGAATCTTTTCCTCTTCTGACCAATTTGTAAAACTGTAAAATTATTTTTCTAGAAAATTTCTGGTTAGAGTGGAAGAGTGTTTTAGATCCTGGGGTGTTGTCTCTGGGATCTCCCACCATCGTGATCCCGGTAGACTTCATTCATGACAATGAATAGATTGCCTGGTGATTAAAAGGCATAGAACATTTGTTAATTTGATTTTATTCAAAATGGCTTAGTACAAGTGTTAGTGAAAGAAATCCAGTAGTATTTTCTACTAGGGAGAAAACAAAGGAATTTGCTTTACATTGGAAATTATTCCTCTTTTTAGACACTGACAACCCCCTCAGCCATATATGTAAAGGACTTGAGTCTAAAAATCAAAGTCTTGCGTGTTTCAGGATTATCCAATAGTCACAGTGGCAGCATCAGTATTTGCTTAAAGTTATTAAAAAAAAAATACTTCTGAATAAAGAAATCTGCAGAATCCTTCCCCACATGTTTAATGCTTCTAATACAGAAGAATGTATGCAGGTGTTTCCAAAATTCTTTCACACCTTTAGCAGGGATAAAAGTACAAAACTAAATTAGTCCTTCAGCTGGCTATATTGCAAATGTTAGGACACTTGAACAGTAATATTAATGGCTAAATCCCTTCTTTGAACAAGTCTTCCGCCCCCACCCCCCAGCAGAATGTCATAAAGCAGATAGGAAGCATGTGTTCACTGACCTGAAAAATTTGTTTCAGCTTGGTTTGATTTGAAGAATGAGAACTTTGTAACCCCATATTTCGTTAAAACGAGTTACATTTGAAAAGCAAATTGATGAAGGCCTAACTTGTTCTACTAACAATCACGGGAATAAATGTGGTTAACTGCTTAATTTCTAGTATGCTGTGCTAACGAAGAGTTTGCAGATATTTTTCCAAAGTATTTTCTGGTTATGAAACAGCAACAGCCAAAAACCCTCTCTTTCTCTTTTAATATTGAGAAGAAAACAGAAAAAGCCCATTGTACCGGTATTTCTTCTAAGGTATTTCTCCAAAGAGAAAAATTGGTTGAAAAGTTAAAAGGCAAACCTTTATTTGGGGGTTGGACTATTTATTTGAAACCATATCCATGTAGAACTAAGGAAAAGATGTCCCTAAACATTTTCAAATATTGCCCCAGTTAAATGAATCCGGTGGTCTGTAAATTTCTCAGTTTTGGAAAACTCATTTTTGTGATTAATTGCCTATTCCTCAATTCTTAGCACAAAACTATATGACCAACAAAAATCAAGGAGCCCAGGACCACCTGACCTACCGGCAGAGCCATGTTGGAGCCCAGGTCCTGGCTCAGGACAACCCCTACTGACCCCCCTGGGAGCCCAGGCCCAGGTTAAGCCCAGGTCCTCCCTGTGGACCCACCTTGGAGCCAGGCCTAGTCCACCTCCATCTTGGGAAACTGTAGCCATAACTATAGCCTTCCTCACAGAGTTTCCTCCGCTTTGCAACAATAGACAGGTACTAAAGGCAGCTGCATTTTGAAACAGGCAGCCCAGGGCCATTGTAAGGCTCACTCTTTCAGACTCATGTCTGAAAGTGGTTGCATCTATCATGGGACACCTCCACTCTGATCTTGAGTTACCTTCACTCTTGCTACCACCACCTTTAGTTGTAGTAGCATCCATCATGGGACACCAATGGGGACTGGAAGCCCAACACCAAAGTGAGGTAGAGGTGATCTACGTGGACACTACAAGATTATAAGTTAAAAACTGTAATACCTCAGAAAATGATAGGAAGATACATAGACAACATGGAAAAAAACAAGGGAAGAGGCAGACAAACAAACCAAAATGCTACAATAATAGAATCCATAGACCGTGCAGTTGATGAAGTGTCAGAGAAGGAGTTCAGAATGTACATAACTAAAATGATCTATGAATTAAAGAATGACCTAAGTGAGCAAATATAGGCAAAATTGATCAGACCAACCAAAAGATAAGGGAATAAATACAGGTAGCAAAAGGTTGCTTCAAGAAAAAGAGATTCTGGAAAAAAAAGAAAAACAATCCGAAATTCTTAAAATGAAGAAAAAAATAAACCAAATAAAAACTCAGTATATGGCATCACCAACAGACTTGATCATTTGGAAGACAGAAAGTCAGATAATGAAGACAAAATGTACAACCTCAAAAGTAAAGTTGACAACACAGTGAACATGATAAAAAACCATGAACAGAACATCCAAGAATGATAGGATAGAATCAAAAGACCAAGTCTAAGAATTGTTGGGATAGAGGAAGGCACAGATTCAAACCAAAGGAATATACAATCTCTTCAGTGAAATAATATCAGAAAATTTCCCAAGCATGAAGAATAAATTGGAAAATCAAATACAAGAGGCTTATAGGACACCACAAGTACAAAATTACAACAAATCTATACTAAGGCACATTATAATGAAAATGCTTAGCATACAGAATAAGGATAGAATCCTAAACGACACAAGAGAGTAGAATCAGATCACATATAGGGGGAAACCAATTCAGATCTCAGCAGATTTTTTTCAACCCAGACCCTCAAAGCCAAGATATCCTGGAACAACAAATATCACGCTCTGAAAAAAAAAATGGATGCCAACCAAGAATCTTATATCCAGCAAAATGAAGCTTCAGTTTTGATGATGAAATAAAAACCTTTTATGATAAACAAAAGGTAAAAGAATTTACAGTGACAAAGCATGCACTATAGAGCTTTCTCAGCAAAATATTCCACTAGGAGGAAATGACAAACAACAATGAAAATCAACAAAGAGAGGAAGTACATTAAAGGAAAGGCCAATCAAATGTGGAATAAAGTCAAGTTAAAAACCAAAATAAACCGAAATATCCAGGAATACAAATCATATTTCAATGATAACCCTGAATATGAATGACCTAAACACATAAATTAAAAGACACAGACTGGCAGATTGTTTAACAAAAAATATCCAACAATATGATTCCTTGAAGTCTCATCTCAAAGGAAAAGATAGCCACAGACTAAAGGTAAAAGGGTGGGCAAAGCATACCACTCACATGGACCCTGTAAAGAGGGTTCCATCCTCATATCAGATAAAGTAGACTTCAAACCAAAGCTAGTGAAAAGAGATAAAGAAGGATATTTCATATACTGCTTAAGGCATTCATACATCAACAAGTCATAACAATCATAAATATCTATGTCCCAAATAATGGGGCATCTATGTATATCAAACAAACCCTTCTTAAATACAAGAACAAAGTAGACAACAACACAATAATACTGGATGACTTTAACACAATTCTCTCACCACTGGATAGATCTTCCAAATAAAAACTAAACAAAGAAACTGCAGAACTCAATAATACAACCAATAATTTGGAATTAACAGACATATATAGAATATTTCATCCATCAATTAACAAATATTTTCTTCTCAGCAGTACATGGATCCTTCTCCAAAATAGAGCATGTGTTATTCCACAAAGCAATTCTTAGCAAATACAAAAAACTAGAGATACTACCCTGCATTCTATCTGACCATAATGGAATGAAATTAGAAATTAATGATAAAATTTAAAAATAGAAGCTACTCCAACTCCTGGAGACTAAAAATTATGCTACTGAATGATGCATGGAAAATAGAAGGCATCAGGGAGGAGATAACAAAAAAAAAAATTTCTTAGAGGTAAATGAGAACTCTGTTACAACTTATCCAAATA
The DNA here is from genome assembly GCF_045843805.1 of Urocitellus parryii. NCBI lineage: Eukaryota > Metazoa > Chordata > Mammalia > Rodentia > Sciuridae > Urocitellus > Urocitellus parryii. The sequence continues at coordinate 100,721,157 of NC_135539.1, forward strand.
TATGGGGCACTATGAAGGCAGTGCTAAGAGGAAAGTTCATTGCATTAAACTCATTCATTAAAAGAAGAAAAATCCAACAAAGAAATGGCCTGCCATTACATCTTAAGGCAGTAGAAGAAGAAGAACAAACTAACAGCAAAAGTAGTAGAAGACAGGAAATAATTAAAATCATGGTGGAAATCAATAAAATTGAAACACAAGAAACAATTCAAAAAAATTGACAAAACAAAACCTGTTTCTTTGAAAATAAATAAATAAAATTATCAAACCGTTAGCCACCGTACCAAAAATAAGGAGAGAAAAAGTCAAATTACTAAAATTTGTGATGAAAAAGGGACTATCACAACAGACAATACTGAAATACAGAAGATAATTACAAACTATTTTGAAAAGTTATACCACAGTAAAATAGAAAACCTCAAAGACACCAACAGATTTCCTAAGGTATATGATCACAAACTGAGTCAAGAGGACATACACAATTTAAACAGATCAATTTCAAGCAAGAAAATAGAAGATGACATGAAAACCCTACCAAGCAAGAAAAATATGAGACCAGATGGATTCACAGCTTAGTTCTAAAAGACCTACAAAAAAGAATTAATACCAATACTCCTTATATATTAATTAATTAATACCAATACTCCTTATATTTCTTATTCCATGAAATATAAAAGGAGGGAACCCTTTAAAACTCATTATATAAAGCTAGTCTCATCCTGATACCAAAACCAGGCAGAAACACATCAAGGAAAGAAAATTTCAGACCAATATCCCTGATGAATATTGATGCAAATATTCTCAATAAAATTCCAGTAAATCGCATACAAAAGCATTAAAAAATAGTGCACCTTGATCAAGTGGGGTTCATTCCAGGGATGCAAGGTTGTTTCAACATATGGAAATCAATAAATATAATTGATAACATCAATAGACTTAAAGATAATAATCATATGATTATATCAATTGATGCAGAGAAACCATTTGACACAATACAGAACACTTTCATGTTCAAAACACTAGAAAAACTAGGGATAGTAGAAACATACATCAACATTGGAAAAGATAAACCCAAGACCAACATCATTCTAAGTGGAGAAAAATTGGCAACATTCCCTCTAGAAACTGGTGTAAGACAGAGATGTCCACTTTCACCACTTATACTCAACATACTTCTTGAAAATCTAGCCAGAGCAATTAGACAGATTAAAGAAATTAAAGGGGTACAAATAGGGAAAGAAGAACTCAAACCATCATTGTTTGTTGGCAGCATGATTCTATACTTAGAGGATTTAAAAAACCCCATGATAAAACTTCTAGAATTAATAAATCAATTCCGCAAAGTAGCAGGATATACAATCAATGTCCATAAATTAAATGCATTTCTAGACATCAGTGATGAATCCTCTGAAAGAGAAATTAGGAAAACTACCCCATTCACAATAGCCTCAAAAAAAAAAAAAAAAACAACTTGGGAATCAACAAAAGAGGTGGAAGACCTCTACAAAGAAAACTACAGAACACTAAAGAAAGAAATTAAAGAAGACCTTATAAGATAGAAAGATCTCCCATACTCCTGGATAGGCAAAATTAATATCATCAAAATGGCAATACGACACAATGCACTATAAAGATTCAATGCAATTCCAATTAAAATCCCAACATCATTCCTTATAGAAATAGAAAAAGCAATCATGAAATTCATTTGGAAAAAGAAGACACCTAGAATAGCCAAAGCAATCCTTAGCAAGAAGAGTAAAGCAGGGGGCATCACAATACCAGACCTTAATGTATAATGCAAAGCTATAGTAACAAAAACACATGGTATTGGCACCAAAGTAGACATGTAGACTAATGGTACAGAAGAGAAGACACAGAGACAGACTCACATAAATACAATTATATCATACTAGACAAAGGTGCCAAAAATATGTGTTGAAGAAAAGATAGCCTCTTCAACAAATTGTGTTGGAAGAACTGGAAATCTATATGCAGCAAAATAAAATTAAACACCTATTTCTCACCCTGCACAAAACTCAACTCAAAGTGGATCAAGGAAGGACATAGGAATTAGAACAGAGAATCTGTGCCTAATAGAGGAAAAAGTAGGCCCAAATCTTCATCACATCGGATTAGGCCCTGACTTCCTTAACAAGATTCCTATAGCACAAGAAATAAAATCAAGAATCAATAAATGGAATGTACTCAAACCAAAAACCTTCTCAGCAAAAGAAACAATAAGGTAAACAGACAGCCTACATTTTGGGAGCAAATTTTTACCACATGCAACAGATAGAGCACAAATTGCCAGGATATAGAAAGAACTCAAAACACACACACACACACACACACACAACTATAAACAAACAAATCAATAAATGGGCTAAGGAGCTGAACAGATACATCTCAGAAGAAGACATACAATCAATCAACAAATATATGAAAAAATGTTCAAAATCTCTAGTAATTACAGAAATGCAAATCAAAACTAAGATTTCATCTTATTCCTCTCAGAATGGCAATTATCAAGAATACAAACAACAGTAATAGTTGGTGAGAATGTTGGGGAAAAAGCACATTCATACATTGCTGGTGGGACTGCAAATTGATGCAACCAATCTGGAAAGCAGTATGGAGATTCCTTAGAAAATTTGGAATGGAACCACCATTTGGCCCAGCTATTCCACTCCTGGGTCTATAGCCAAAGGACTTAAAATAAGCATACTATAGTAATGCAGCCACATCAATGTTTACAGCAGCTCAATTCAGAATAGTTAAAATGTGGAACCAACCTAGATGCCCTTCAATATATGAATGGATAAAGAAACTGTGGTGTATATATACACAATGAAATATTATTCAGCCTTAAAAGAGAATAAAATTATGGCATTTGCAGGTAAATGGATGGAGTTGGAGAATATCATGCTAAGCAAAGTAAGCCAATCCTAAAAAAACAAAGGCCAATTGTTCTCTCTGATAAGTGGATGCTGGTCCATAATTGGGGGGCGGGTGGGAAAAACGGAGAAACTTTGGGCAAAGGGGAGGGAGGAGTGGGAAGGGAGCAAGGGGACAAGAAAGATGGTGGAATAAGATGGATATAATTACCTTAGATACAGGTGTGACTGCATATATGGTGTAAGCTACACTGTGTATAACCAGAGAAAAGAAAAGTTGTGCTGCAATTATGTACAATGAATCAAAATGCATTTTGTTGTAATATATACCTAATTTGAAATAAATAATTTTTTTAAAAAAAATCAAGGGATATATCAGTTAACAATAATCAATACATAAGTAGCTAGGTTTAAACTGATGGCCCTCTGTAAAGGTTCAGATAAGATTTTCAGCTTTGCAGGCCATATGGTCTCTGTGACAACTATTCAACTCTGACATTGTAACAACAGCAGTTATAGACAAGTGTATAAATGAATAAGCATGACTGTGTTCCCATAAAACCTTATTTACAAAAACAGACATTGGTCTGTGTTCCGTCTATGCACCATATAGTTCACTAACACTTGGTGTCTGGAGTACAATATCCTGAGGCTTTGGGGGTCAAATGTCCTATTTTTAAATTTGTTGTTTCCCTTTGACTTTGTAGATGATATGTTTCACATGAAATTTTTAATATTTGTTGAAAAAACTCCTATGAATTTGGAGAATATTTATATATATAGAACATGATTTCTATGCTCAAGAGATTTTTAGTATAATGGTCTGTCTTCCAAACTCTCCAATCAAGTAAGCTATTCATTATTCCAATCCCAGGATAAGAAAAAGAGGTCAGAAATGCTGTGCCAACTAGTAAATGTCCATAGATAATAAACTATCAGGTATAAGAAAATATTTAGCTTCTAAATCATTTTATCTTTCCACATTGTTTTTTTTTTTTTATTGGCGCATTATAGTTGTACATAATGGTGGATTCTGTTGTTACATATTAGTACATTCACACAATATAACAATATTATTTGGCCAATATCACTTGCTGGCTCCCACCTCTCCTCTCACCCCAGACCTCTTTTGTCTATTCTACTGACCTTCTTTAGATAGTCATGAGATTCTCCCCTCTACCTTTTTTTTTTTTTCCTTTCTAGCTTCCACATATGAAAGAAAACATAACACCCCTGACTTTCTGAGTTTGGCTTATTTGCTTAACATAATCTTCTCAAATTCCACCCATTTTCCTTCAAATAACATCATTTCATTTTTCTTTATGGTTGAATAAAACTCCATTGTATGGAATAATATTCAACCCAAAAGAAGAATGAAATGATGGCATTTGCCGAACTGGAGATCATTATGCTAAGTGTAATAAGCCAGACCCAGAAAGTGCAAGGTCAAAGGTTTTTTTCTCATATGGGGAAGCTAGTCTAAAATAAGGGAAAATAAAGGGAGGAAGGAAAGAAAGAAGGAAGGAAGGGAGGAAGGGAGAAAAGAAGGAAGGAAGGGGGAGAGAGAGGGAAGGGCGGGGAAGGGAAGAGGAAGTAGAATACATCAAAATAGAAGAGAGATCAGTGCAGTAGAAGAAGGAAATTGAGAAGGAGGGGTAAGGGACAGGATAAGGGAAGAACAGTAGAATAAACCTGACCTAACTTTCCTATGTACATATATAATATACCATAGTGAATCCCACTTTTATGTATACCCACAGGCATTAATTAAAAAAAACTTCACTGTGTATATATACCAAATTTTCTTTATCAATTTATCCATTGATGAATAGATACTTATTAGGCTGATTCCATAATTTGGCTATTGTGAATTGTACTGCTATAAACATGGGTATGCATGTATCACTATAGTATGATTTATTTTATTCTTTAGGATAAATACAGAGGAGTGGTATATGTGGATTATATGGTAGTCCCATGCCTAGTCTTTTAAGGAAACTCCATACTGATTTCCATAGTGGTTGTACTAATTTGAAATCCCACTGGCAGTGTAAAAGTGTTCTTTTCCTCTACACCTTCTTCAGAAATTATTGTTTGTATTCTTGACTGCCATTCTGACTGGTTTATGATTAAATCTCAATATAGTTTGATTTGCACTTCCCTAATTGCCAATGACGATGAAGATTTTTTCATATATTTGTTGTTTATTTGTAGTTCTTTTGAGATGGGTCTGTTTAATTCATTAATTATTTGTACTTTTTTGTTGCTAAGTTTTTTGAGTCTTTATATATTCTAGATGTTAATCCACTGTCAGAACAGTAGTTATCAAAGATTTTCTCCCATTTCACAGGTTCTCTATTCACACTCTTAATTGTTTCCTTTGCTGTAAGGAAGCTTTTAAAATTGTGCCATCCACTTATTAACTCTTGGCATTATTTCCTGAGCACCCCTTAAAGAATTTTGACATATTTTTCTTGTTTAAACTTTTTAATTGAGGTATAAAATTTATATAGAAATAGATCCATTCATGAAAAATTTTCATTTTGTAACAAACATATAAATGAAACACAATGCTACTAGCATCCCAGAAAACCTCTTACCTTTTTCCAGAAATTACAAAATACTCTGTCCCAACAAAGTTAACCATACCCACGTCTTTAATTATGTGGTCGACTTACGACAGAGTAACTTTAAAGATGTTAGCAGAAAATCCAGGCATTGCAGAATTTAGCTTTAGGGATATGACTCTTCCCAGCTCTCAACTCATGTATTTCAATTAAGGATTGAATCCATACCAGGGCTCTTGGATAGATTCTGAAATATACACACCAAAGCAATCAATGCATTCTCATTTCAGACTGTTGTGTGGGTCCGAAAGCACAAGGAAATTACTTCCCTCACTTATTGGAATGAGAATAATGGGGATATTATTCTTAAGTTCCTGGACACTATGCAATCTGAGGATACAGCTAACTCCAAAGACCTCTGAATCTAGCTGTACTTGAGACTAACTCTACTTCTGTAGTTTTCAGTTTAAAGAGTCAATAAATGCTTCTCATTCCTTTGCCCTAATGAAGGGTTAAAATAATTTAGATTGAGAAAACCAGGAGCCAGGAGGATATTTATTTCTATTTTGATGTTATTTTAAAATTTTGAAAATAGAGATGATTGTTAAAAGTAAGAATAAACAGAAGAAGGAAATGGAAGGATTAAAAGCTATGAAAAAAATACCAAATTTAAACACTTATAGTATGAGAAGTAAGAAAAAAGCCAGAAAAGGGCATGATATAGAGGCTAAAGTAGAAAATTCAGGTAAAAATTCAGGAGTCATAGCATGTACATGACATTTACTGTTCTTTCTAGGAAGTAAGATGAGTGGAAATGTCAGGAACAACTCTAGTCAGTGGTAAATTGTATCATAATCTATTCACAAGCAAGCATTGTAGTGATCTCCTTATGCACAGACTTCTGGTTTCTGTCCTGAAAGCCTAAATATCATAAATGGACTTCAAAGCATCTAGTAAGAGCCACGTGACTAGCTAGATCTTGTCTCTCACTCTGTGCTTTAATGACCAAGTAGGACAGTATATCCATATCCTCATTCATAAGCACATTTGAGATAGGAAAAGGAAGCCACAGAAAGCCCTTGGTTAAATGTTATAGGCCTTGACTGTCTTATTCAAATGGGACATTTAATATATAGTTACTTTGTATAGTTACTTTGGATTGCCAATTTCTAAGGAAATGGAATGCAACAAAATATACCAAAATTCAGCTAATCATTAATGAGTAAATTATTACTCATTGATGACACAGAAGTTACTGAAGGATAAAATGCACCAGTTTTTGTAAGTGTATTTCATACTCTACATATAAACAGAATTGGTTGTTCTCTATATGGGGGAATGTCAGATAAACCAACATTTTCTGATCTTTAAATTTACATGTCCAGCTACCTAATGAATATTTTCATACTCCACAACTTCTGGACCAACTCAGTCTTTGATGATTCACACAGGCCAATTTGAAAGAAAGTAATGCAGATAAATTTATTCAGAATTTCAAATTCATCTAACTAACAATTAGTAAGTGGTCTGTAATTTTACTGGAAACGTAACTGTATTATTAGTAAGTAAGAATTACACAAGACTGCAAACCCTAATGAAAATTGACTGTGGGGAAAAAAAACAGAAACAAAACAAAATTAAATTATAATGTTATGCTTTCATGAGGCATGAGGCCCTGGGTTCAATCCCCAAACACACACACACACACACACACACACACACACACACACACAAACACACAAAGAATGTTAGGTGATTGTGAATCTTTGCCCTTTCCCACTGCCTTTTAGATTTCTTTTATTGGTGTATTACCAATAACCAAGGGACTTGTTATACTGTATTCATACAATTATGTAATTTGGTCAACTCATTCCCTTCCCTGCTCACCTCCCTGATCTGCTTGTTCTTTTATTTGATGTCCTTTCTCTTATTATTACCATTATTTTATTTAGTGCATTATAATTATACACACATGTGTATGATTCATTGTGGTATATTTATATATGGACCTGGCATAATTTGACAGATTGCATTCTGCAGTACTTCTATAAGCTCTCCTCTCCTCCATCCCTTTCAATTCCCTTCCTCTACTCCATTGGTGTCTTTTCTCTTTGTGAGAGACCTCTTTTTTAATTCATTTTTTCCTTTCCCACTAGTTTCTGCATATGAGAGAAAAATATTTGATCCTTGACTTTCTGAGTCTGGCTTATTTCACTTAGCATGATGTTCTCCAGTTCCACACATTTACCCATACATGACATAATTTTATTCTTTATGGCTGATAAAAAAGTCTACTGTGTATATATATCACATTTCCTTTATCCATTCATCTATCAATGGGAATTTAGTGAGGTTTCATAACTTGGCTATCATACATTGTGCTGCTATAAACACAATTTGGTATGTGTGGATCGCTGTTGCATGCTGATATTAGATCTATTGGTTAAATACCAAGACCTAGTGGGATAGCTGAGTCATATAGTGATTCTATTCCTAGTCTTTTGATGACTCTTTATACTACTTTCCAAACTGGTTGTACTAATTTGTTGTCCTACCAACAATATATAAATGTACTTTTTCCCCACATTCTTGCCACCAACTATTTTTTTTGCATTCTTGATGATTACCATTCAAAGAGGAGTGAGACAAAATGTCAATAAAGCTTTGATTCACATTTCCCTAATATCTAAGAATGTTAAACTTTTTTTCATATATTTGTTATATTTGTTAGCCATCTGTATTTCTCCACTCCACCCCAGTCCAGGGAGTGAACTCAGGGTGCTCAACCAGTGAGCCATATCTCTGGCCATTTTTATATTTATACAGGGTTTTTCTAATTTGCAGAGGGCCTCACTAGATTGCTGAGGCTGGCTTTATATTTGCAATTCTCCTGCCTCAGCCTCCCAAGCCTCTGGTTACAGAGGTGCATAACCATGCCCAGCTACATTTCTTCTCCTGAAAAAAGTTTGTTTAGATTATTTGCTGATTAATAGGTTGGGTTATTTATTTAGTCATTTAGGCATTAGATTTTTTGAGTTCTTTATGTATTTTGGATATTAATCCTCTGCTGACAGAGGAACTGGTAAAGATTTTCTCCCATTCTTTAGGCTTTCTCTTCATCTCTTAATTATTCCTTTGTTGTACAGGAGCCTTTTAATTTGATCCCATACCACTTATTGATTCATGATTTTATTATTTGAGCTTTAAGTGTATTATTAAGGAAGTGGGTGCCTGTACCAATATATTGGAGTATTGTCCCTGTGTTTTCTTCTAGTGGTTTTAATACTTCTGATCTAATTTCTTGGTCTTTGATCCACTTTCAGTTATAATTTTTGTGCAGGGAGAGAGATGGGGATCTAGTTTCATTCTATACATGGATATCCACTTTTCTCAGAATCATTTATTTCAAAGGCTATCTTTTCTTATTGTAGATTCGACAGACTTTGCCTAAGGAGGTTACATATCCATTCTAATTTTTTGCTTTATTCTGATTTACAAATAGAATGGATTAAGATATCCTCAACCACAACTGATATCAGGGTTAGGGTTTGAACCCAAACTCCATTACCTAGTTTTATATTCAGGCCAGATAGGAAGCCTACCAGAGTCTATTTGTATGAGAAAACTGCAAGTTACCAGAGGAAAATTTATGCAGAGGAAAGGTGACTTAAAGTTACCACAAAAAGAAACCAAGACCACAGAAAGCACCAAACACAGTGTCTTTCTTTCTTTTTCTTTTTGTCACCCAACAAAACTCCATGGAGACCTAGACAAAAATAAAATAAACTCTCTACCCAAATCCTCATGGGTTACATGGAATGTAATTCAGCTTTTTTTGTAGTATAAAAAGAAAAACTAGTTTTAATACCTTTCTCTAATTGCTCCACTTAGAATGGAAATAATCAATAATACAAAACATAAACAAATAGAATAAATAGACAAATTCTGGCAAGAATGTGGGGAAAATGGTACATTCATATATTGCTAATGAGCCTGAGAATTAGGACAACTCTTTTGGAAAACAGAATGAAGATTCCTTGAAATACCATATGACCTAGTGATCCCATTAGACCTTGGTATTTATTCAAAAGAACTAAAATTAACATACCACAGCGATCCATGTATATCAATGTTTATAGCATTGTTTATACAATTCACAATGCTCAACTTATGAAACCAACTTAGGTGTTCCTCAATAGCTGAGTGTATAAAAAATGTGGAATATATTCACAATGGAGTTTTATTCAACTATAAAGGACAAAGTTATGTCCTTTGCTAGTGAATGGATGGAGCTTAGAACATGATGCTAAGTAAAATAAGACCATATCAGAGAGTCAAGGATTGAATGTTTTTTCTCATATGTGGAAGCTAGACAGAAATAAGAAGTTTTTTTGCTTTTTTTTTAAGGGGATCTCATGAAAATAGGAGGACAGTGGAGTAAAGGATGTGAATCAATGAGGAGAGAGAAGACATGGGACAGAGAAGGAAACACAGAATGAAATGACCATATTATACTATGTGCTTATGTGAATACACCACAATGAATTTCACTTTGATGTATAATTATATCACTTAAGAAAATAAATTAATGGAAGACCAATAGAGAAAATGGATCTGGGGAGAGAGGAAAGGAGGAAAGTGGGTAGTACCAGGGGTTAAAATAGAGAAAATTATGTTATATAGATTTATGAATTTGTCAAAACCAACCCCACAGTTAGGTAAAACTATAATGCACTGATAAAAACATAAATACAAAATACAGTGAAAGTATTTTGTAGCATATAAATCAAAATAGGGTTTATCCACATTTTGGGGGCCTATCACAGCTCAATTTTGACATTTCCTGGGATCCAGAGATAAGAATGGTAATCAATACTGAGTCAGACCCCAGCAACAATGGTTTCATTGAGGCATGGCCACAACACAGTGGCTTTGGAATCACAACGAAGGTGGCACCAAAGATAGTGGACAGCAACTGATGAAAAAGGCCCAGGTTTAAACTTTGCAGGTCAAAGAGACTCCATTAGGAGGAAAGGTTAATGACCTGTGCTACATGGGGACTCTCAGAAATGATGGGCCTGGGGCAGTTGGCAAAGCCTTTTGGTCTCAGAACAGAGAACAAGGATGAGCCAAATATACCTCATTTTGTTGGCAATGTAATTTAATTTTATATTTCTCAGAAACCCCATGACTTTATCCAAATTATACTCATGTGTCTGGAAAGCCAGAAGATCAGAGAAAGGAGCAACATCATTTCTTAAGTGCTCCTTTTTGTGTGTGTTTTAAAGAAAATGCAAGGCAATTTCTTCTTAATGATTTGTAATTAAAATCATTCAGGTAATTATGTTTAATGAAGACTATTGCTCCTCATCTTACAGCATCCTAAATGAGTCAGAAAGAAATATTCTGCTGCAGGTAAACACACACATATATGTGAGCACCTCTCCACCCACCTTTTCCCATTTTTTTTCCCTCCTCTCTGAGGAACAGGCATTTCCATTATTGGGAGCCCACAAGTCAGAGTCCCTGCAGTGAATAGTCAGAGATGTAGTTAAGGACATCCTTGTCTGATGGATTAGCCAGCAACCAGGTCTGGGTTTATTGTGACTGTTAGACAAGCTTATTCACCTGTTAACCTCCACACTCTATGGCATGAAAATCACTGTCAAAACTCACTAGAAAACACTTTATGTGTGGACTCAGATCTGCCTGGGCTCCTCTGCATACATCTTCCGGCCCTTGCCCTTTTCAGATGGCTGTACTTCCTTCATCACTACTTTCAGAGAACAGGAGGATCTACCGGCTACAAGATGCTCCTTTTCTCTAAGAAATCCCACAGAAAGTAATATTCTGGTCCCCTGGGTCCCACTGAATGATTTCATCCAGGATTTTGTGGATTTCTTTGAGATTGACATTGATCTTCCCTGTTGTTGGACCTCTAAGCCAATGCCTCTGGCCAAGGGTACTCCACAATCCCTTTTAAGTGTTGTACACTCCTGTTCCCAACACAGAGAGAGCCTTTGTTAAGGGACCCAAACTGTTTCTTTCCAAAACGTTGAGCCCCAGATGTTCTCATGGGCCAAGCTGTTCTCCGAATTCGAAGGAGAGCTGGTGCTTTTACAGAGCTGAGTGGTGGCAATTGTCCAGCTCAACTCACGTGGTGAACTTCCCTGCCTTGTGATTTATAAAATGTCCCCAGTAAAACTAAAAAATAAAATAAAATTTAAGAAATCTGTTCCTTATTTACCCTATTCAATGGAAAAAAAAGAGTGCCGTAATGCATTTCTAAGAATACTTAATTTTATGTGTGTGTGATCATAATTGTTTAAACACTTGCTAGCATTTTTCCAGAAGCCTTCTTTCCCTCAGAAGAGCCAAAAAATTATTTTCCCCAACCCGAATTGTGACAAACAAAATGTAATGAATATTTTCTGCTATTAGATGCCTGAAGGACATTTAACTATGTGGCATATATTATAAGAAAAATTTGAAAGGCTGAGTTTATTATCTTCATACTTTCCAAGAAAATATGAAAATGAATCACATTTTTACTAATATTAGAAATACAGAGTTGGGATGAAAGGACAAAGAAAATTCTGGTTGGCCTTTCTCTCAGTTTTTATATATAAATTACTGTATGTATTTTTTAAAGTATATGTTTATTCATTCATAGAATACCACACATATAATTTAGTAAATTTTTTATATCACAAGGAGAAACTAGCTGTCCTTGGCCTTCCAACTACTATACTATGAATTTGATGGAGCAGAGAGTGTGGATCAAGGTTAAAAACACAGAAGAGAAGGCTGTAGATACCCCATTGGTCTTTTCTGTGAATAACTCAGGTCTCTAGAGGAGCACCCGCTGAACAAGAGAATGTCCAACGGCTGAGCAGTAAAATTACTGTCAGGCTAAGATAAATCAGAATCTTGGAAACTTTAGGAAAAAACATTGCAACTGCAGAGCACGCTTATACTGTTTACTAACCAATTCAATTTCAGTTCTTGGTATTTCATTGATGCATTTTTTTTTATCCAGGTTGATTGGATACACATATCCCATACTTTTTTTGGAAAGTAAAACAATTTAAAAAAAAAAAATCTTATGTCGATACCTGGGATGCTGTGAGAAAATCATAAAAAGTATGTAAAATTTCTTGTGATTTAAAATATGTCTAGAACAGTGGTTCTCAAATAGGCTGATTTTGTCCCCTAGGAGATAAAATGTCTGGAGATATTTTTGGTTGTCATGACTTGTAGTTGCTACTGGTGTCTAGTGGGTAGAGGCCAGGAATACTAGCTGATTTCAAAAAGTACATAGAACAATAGAAACACTTTGGCACAAAATGTCAATAATGCCACTGAGAAACCCTGGTCTCAGAGGACACAAGTGTTCCTTAGACAGTAGCATCAAGCTTTTTCTTTTTCTTTTTTTTTTTTAATTTTATTTTTTTTTCAAGGTTGAATATTTTTTTTATTGGTCTTTCAAAATATTACATAGTTCTTAATACATCATATTACACGGTTTGGTTCAAGTGGGTTATGAACTCCCAATTTTACCCCGTATACAGATTGCTGAATCACATCAGTTACCCTTCCATTGATTGACATATTGCCTTTCTAGTGTCTGATGTATTCTGCTGTCTGTCCTATTCTCTACTATCCCCCCTCCCCTCCCCTCCCCTCCTCTCCCCTTTTCTCTCTCTACCCCTTCTACTGTAAATCATTTCTTCTATTTGTATTAACTTGTCTTACCCCTCCTTTCCTCTTATATGTCATTTTGTATAACCCTGGGGATCGCCTTCCATTTCCATGCGATTCCCCTTCTCACTCCCTTTCCCTCCCACCTCTCATCCCTGTTAAATGTAAATCTTCTTCTCAAGCTCTCCGTCCCTACCCTGTCCTTGTTGACTCCCCTTTTGTAAAATGAAAGGTCAAAACTATGTCAAGATGTCCTTTTCTCCAATGAATTTGGATGCTTACTACCAAGACAAATAAGTGATGCTCACCTGGGCAAGGTGTATACACGACCTCTTAGGTAACTAGAAGGAAATCTACAACTCTCCATGACTGAAAAGCTACATTGTCTTCAGAGGATTCACCATTTTCCCTGCTCATGGGACAAGAACTTACCTTACCTTTAGGAATTAGCAGTGTCCAGGCTACAAAGTGCTTTCATCAACACCCAAGCAGAGTCCAAATCGCTACGATTAGTTGGCAAAATTTAATAAATAAATTAGTGGAGAAAATTCGTCATAGTTTCCTAATTGGGAGGGATAAGTGTTATATACTAGAATGGAGCTCTCAGACATCTCTGGGTAAATGAAAAGGAGATGATAAAGAAACATCTGGAAACTGGAAAGAATCTTTTGAGACTGTAACTAGAAGGCAAAGTTTTACTGGCCCATTGTGCCCACAAAATCTCAGGGGACAGGTTGGTGAGGAAAATAAGTTTATTCAAAGCAAACTTTGAGGAAGAGAGAGAACTTTCTATCTCAAACCTCCATCCTCAAAGGTCTCAGATGGTGGAAAGTTCTGTGAGAGGAAAAAGGGGTACTTCAGGACAAAAGGGCAGATATAGCACAGGTTTCTCCAAGATGCTGTGGCCCTTCATCATCGAGAAATCTCTTGCCTCCTCATCACACCAAAGGGATGTGGAATAATTTGGGCAAAGAACCATCTTTGGGCTAGCATTTTGTTTTCATTTTAGATAAACACGTTACTTTTGAACTGAGGAGGGAACAGGTATTGCAGGGGGCTTTCTTTAGAATTGAGAACACCATAAGAAAGGATGTATGTTATCAATGGAGGGATAGATTACGGAAATGGTTGAAGGGGAGAAAAAAGTAGTGCAAGGGGAAAAAAAACCTTTTTTTTGAGAAGATATTTTTGCTAAAAATATTAGTCCCTGAATTGTTCCAAGACATTCTCAGGCTTGTTTCTTTGTACAGTACTAGGGAATAGTTACTATATATAAACTTATAACCTCCATTCATGTTTTATTGTGCTAGTCTTTTAAATTTTTTTATTTGTTCAGATTAGTTATACATGACAGTAGAATGCATTTTGACACATACAAAAAACAGAATAAAACTTCTCATTTTTCTGGTTGTACATGATGTAGAGTTATACAGGTCATGTCATCATATACTCACATAGGGTAATAATGTCCAATTCATTCTACTATCATTGTACTCTCATACCTCCTCCCCTCACTTCACTCTCCTCTAATCTAAAGTACCTCTATTCTTCCCTAGACATGCTCCCTTATTGTGAATTAGCATCTGCGTATTAGAGAAAACATTTGGCCTTTGATTCTTTGGGATTGGCTTATTTTGCTTAGCATGATATTCTCCAGTTCCATCCATTTACTGGCAAATGCCATAATTTCATTCTTCTTTAAAGCTGAGTAATAGTTCATTGTGTATATATACCACAATTTCTTTATTCATTCATCTTTTGGAGGGTCCCTAGGTTGGTTCCATAGTTTAGCTATTGTGAATTGTGCTGCTATAAACACTGTGGTGCTAGTCTATAGATCTATCTTTTCTTTAATCAGAGGACTGCATCATGTCCAGCACTGGGAAAAATCAGTGGGGAGGAGGTTGGTACAAATTACGCATGGGTCCATTTTTCATCACAGCAAGGGCCTCTCTCCTGGACTCCAGTAGAGTCCATGGGCTGGGAACAGTGACGATGGGACCAATTCACCAATGACAACAGAACACACTCCTTCTATAGAGGCAGTATGATATTCGTCCCTCTTTTTTTTTTTTTTTACCATGTACCCTAAAAACACATTACAAAGAGAACAAAAGATACTGTACTACTTTGCTGCCCATAGTAGCAAGTAGAAAATTAGTGTCATTGGTTTTTCAAGCAATGCAAAAATAAGTGATCATGGTCACAAAACTCACAAACTCCCCAAATGGGCTTTAGAAGCATTTTGATGACAACCAAATATTTTGCATTAATAGCCTACTGACTTTAGTCTCATTACTGATAATTGTTATTTTCCTTGAAAAACTATTTCCATCAACTCTACCATTCATATAAAAAAATCCAAACCCTTACAAAAAGACATAATGTTTTGGAATGTTTACTACAGTTCCTTTAGGCTTGCAGTATTTGAACCTAGAAGGGTTCACAGTGATAGGAAAGTCTTGCATATCTGAAATGATAGAGGGTATTGACAAGGAAATGCTGAGTCATGTTATCTTTTCAGAGGATCATGATTTTCTGATCTGTGTGTCCATATTCCCACCTAAGAAAAAACACCTCATAGGAGAAGAAATATAATCAACTTGGGTTTTAAATCAGTAAAAAAAAATACATCATTCTTCTGTACTTGTCCAAGTTAGAGCATTTATTTTTTTTAAATTTTTTTATTTGTTCTTTCTAGTTATACATGAGAATAGAATATATTTTGATGTTTACTTACATAGAGTATAACCTCTGACTTTTGTGATCACAGGTGGAGTTATACTGGTCATGTATTCATATAAGAACATAGGAAAGTTATGTCCAATTTATTCTACTGTCTTTCCTATTCTCATCCCTTTATTCCCCTTTGTCTGATCCAGTGAATTTCTATTCTTCTCTCCCCTTCAGTTCCCCTGACTCCCATTCTGACCTCCTCTGCCCCACTTATTGTGAGTTCGAATTTTCACATCAAAGAGAAGATTCAGCGTTTCCTTTTTTAGGATAGGCTTATTTCATTTAGCATGATACTCTCCAGTTCCTTCCAGTTACCAGCAAATGCCTGAATTTCACTCTTCTTTATAGCTGAATAATATTCCATTCTGTATACGTACCATATTCTCTTTATCCATTCATCTGTAGAAGAGTACCTAGGTTGCTTCCATAGCTTAGCTATTTGTGAATTGAGTTGCTATAAATATTGATGTCACCATGTCACTATAGTATACTCATTTTAAGTGCTCTGGGTATAAACTGAGGAGTGGGATTACTTCGTGAAATGGTGACTCCATTCCAAGTTTTCTGAGGAATCTCCATACTGCTTTCCAGAGTGGCTGCACCAATTTGTAGTCCCACCAGCAATGTATGAGTGTACCTGTTTCCCCATATCCTAGCCAACAATTACTGTTGCTTGAATTCTTGAAAATTGCCAGTCTTACTGGAGTTAGGTGAAATCTCAGTGTAGTTGTAATTTGCATTTCTCTAATTGGTAGAGATGTTGAACATTTTTCATATATTTGTTGACCAAGTATATTTCTTCTTCTTTGATGCATCTATTCAGTTCTTTTGCCCATTTATTGATTAGGTTATTTGGCCTTATAGTGTTAAATTTTTTGAATTCTTTGTATATCCTGGATATTAATGATCTATCTGAGGTGAAGGTGGTAAAATTTCTTTCCCATTCTTTATGTTCTTGATTGTTTCCTTTACTGTGAAGAAGTTTTTAACTTGATAGCATCCCGTTTATAGATTGTTGATTTTATTTCTTGTGTTTTAGGAGTCCGATTGAGGAAGCTGGTTCCTAAGCCAAAATGATGGAGATTTGGGCCTACTTTTTCTTTTAGTAGGCACAGAGTCTCTGATCTAATGTTTAGGTCTTTGAGTTTTGTGCAGGGTGAGAGGGATTTAATTTCATTTTGCTACATAGGGCTTTCCAGTTTTCCAAGCACCATTTGTTGAAGAGGCTATCTTTTCTCCAATATAGGTTTTTGGTGCCTTTGTCTAGGATGAGATGATTGAATTTATGTGGCTTTCTCTCTGTGTCTTCTTTCTGTACCATTGGTCTATGTATCTGTTTTGGTGCCAATACCATGCTGTATTTTTTACTATAGTATAATTTAAGTTCTGGCATTGTGATGCCTCCTGCTTCACTTTCCTTGCTGGGGATTGCTTTGGCTATTCTGGGTCTCTTATTTTTCCAAATGAATTTCATGACTGCTTTTTCTATTTATATGAAGAACATCACCAGAAATTTAATAGGAATTGCATTAAATCTGTATAGTGGAACCAACCTAGATTCTCTTCAGTAGATGAATGGATAAAGAAAATGTGGTATATATACAAAATGAAATATTATTCAGCATTAAAAGAGAATAAAATCATGTCATTTGCAGGAAAATGGATGGAACTGGAGAATATAATGGTAAGTGAAGTTAGCCAATCCCCAAAAACCAAATGCTGAATGCTTTCTTTGATATAGGGAGACTGATTCATAATGGGGTTGGGCGGGGACATGGGAGGATTAGATGAACACCAGATAGGCAAAGGGGGTGGGAGGGGACAGGAGGGGGAACTGGGGTAGGAAAGACTATGAAATGAGATGGACATCATTACCCTAACTAAATGTATGAAGACACAAATGGTGTGACTCTATTTTGTATACAACCAAAGATATGAAAAATTATGCTCTATGTGTGTAATATGAATTGTAATGCATTCTTCTGTCATATATACCAAATTAGAATAAATTTTAAAGTGTTAAAAATATATTTTCAGTGTTAAATAAGTGATTAATTACAAAGTTTATACTATTTCTCCTGTGTTTTCTTAGGGTCATTGCTTTATATTCATTTTTAAAAGTTTTACATATTTTCTGAAATGAAATTCATTGCTTTTAAAGTTCTAAATTAAGCTCTTTTTTTGCTTAATTTGTGAGATCAAAGAACATTTATAAAGAGTTGATTCTTGCTTCATCCTGGGCAATAAATGCAATCACTGCAAATTAAGGGAGAGTAAAAACTGAGAATAGTACCACCGGCTTTTTTAATTGATTGATGTTATCCTGAGATTTACCCTAACACTACACATGTATACTGTGAATAGTTACAAGTCTTAATTAAATCACGATTCTAAATTTTAAAAACAGAATTTGAATCATGCTCAACAACAGAATTAGAGAAAGAATTAGTTGTGGGAACCAATTTGGCTTCAAGAAAAAGACCATATTTGATTTTGTAGTTTTTTTATTTTTTATTTTTTTGACCAAATTGTCTTTTTTTCCTTTATATTTAACTGTTAATGAGTCCATAATTTATCTAACAGACCAGCACGTACTAATAGGATCTTACAATATAAAGCAAGAAAAATAGTTAAAACCCACATGAAAATTTGATACATTGGTGATGTATTAAAAACATAATTGCTGTTTTAATAGTCACTTCCCTCGATTCCCTATTGGTGTATCTTAATGACAATGGCAGATGATAAAGCTGTGTCTGTCTACCACTTAAGACTAAGTTTTTATTGCCTTTTTTCTAAAGTATTTAATAAAACCAACACACTAATATATGATGCTTGGCTTAACTTCTAAGAGTGATCTCACTTTGCATTTGAATTAGATCCAAAGAAAGATCCCAGTATCAACCAACAAATAGTAATCATAACTAATTTACCTTGTAGATATCTAAGGTATAACTACAATTATGTTTTATTTTCCTTTTTTTTTTTTTTTTTTTTTTTTTTACAGAGCTACAGCACTATCAGCTGCTGCATATAAATCTGTCTTCTAGATTCCTGAGCTAAGCTTTCTAGGGAACTTTCTCAGAGTCTACACCATTCTCTTACTATTGATCCTTCATTAGCCTCTCCTGAACCTCTAGTACACTTAGGCATATGAGAGCTGAGAAGAGGAAACAAAGAACCCCAGAGCTCAATGTCAATTAAACGTAGAAACTCCTATCCCAAGAGGAATTTTGTAGAAGCTTCAAGAAAAAATCCACTGTCTTTTCAAATCTGAATAGATTTACCTTCAAGACAGTTGGAAATAGCAAAATTAACTTTTATAGGGTTGTTCACATGGAGCAGTTTCAAGTAAGGTGTAGTTATTCCATTTTTTACCTCCCGTGGGCGAAACCCTTATCAGTAATTTATCTATCTATAAACACATAGTCAAGGGATGGAGTGTGTGTGTGTGTGTGTTTCAACATAGTTCTTCTTTTCAGCTTTCTGGCCCCTTGACCATCCTGATCTCCCACCTACACACCTGACACTCTTCCTGACATTAATTCTTCTCTTCCTCCTCCTCCTCCTCTTCCTCCTCCTCCTCCCTCTCTTCCTCCTCCTCCTCCTCCCCCTCTTCCTCCTCATCCTCCTCCTCTTCCTTCTCCTCCTCCTCTTCCTCCTCCTCCTCTTCCTCCTCCTCCTCCTCTTCCTCCTCCTCCTTGCCTAATTTCTTCCTTCAATTAATTTCTTTCAGTATTATTTTTAAATCCCCAAACACTCACTCTGAAGCATTAGGAGAAATTGGTTTTATAGCCATGAATTTTTAATTGAGTTAATATAGAGAGTCCACTAGTTCTTTACATTAATAAGGTCCTTAAATTAATTTTGGAATTTTGTATCCGACAAGTTAGTTAATTTCCACCTTCCTCATTTATCTAGAGCTTTTCAAGACTGCTCAAACAGAATTCCAGTTCTACTTTAGTCTTTGATAGTCTTTCTCACATGCGATTAGAGAGTGAACTATTTCAATATTTCCCTCTTTTGCTTTGTCATGTGAAAATAGCTTATTCTTTATGAAGACAAGATGTCTCTTAACATTTACAACAACTATGAAATTTTTAGTGCTGCTATTGCTTTTTAAAAAGGAAAGAACACAAATACATATTGTGAACTCAGTACATTTTTAAGAGAGGCGACCTGCACACATCATCTCATTTGGCCGTTACGGCTCTCTGGAGCTGGTGTTTGTGCTCACTTTTACTGCTGAGTGAACTCAGGCTGAGCAAGAGGGTCAATTGTCAGAGCAAATGCAGGCCTGTCTTCCGATTTCAGCCTTTACTATCAATATAAAGGCCTCAGATTTCTATGTTAAGTGTCCTTTCCTTTCAATTCAGTCAGTAATTCCATTTTTTTTCTTGGATTTTTTTTTTACTTTATAGTCATTTTTTAATACCACAAGCAAAATTTATAAAAATGATTTTACATGTGCTTTTACTTATTCAAAACACATTTACTATAGTGCATCTACTTAATATCTCTATATTATGCTGGGTATTATATTAGATTTGAGGAATCCAAGAAAATAACCCCACTGCTACCTGTCAGTAGTTTGCATTCTGTTAAAGAAGCCAGCTGTGTCATGGGTTCACCTTGGTGAGGCATGGTGAGCTCTGTAAAGTGTCTGTGCAGGACACTAGTTCAAGTGAGAAGGGGAGGCCACCTCAGTAATGTTTAGGAACATCAGAATTTCTAGTTCCCATCTGTACTGGATTGCTGACTGAGAAACTAAACCAGTTCCTGTACCTACTCCTGGACCTCAGATTTCTCTTCTTTGCCCCATAATCAATTTTCTGCTCTGCAAACTGGTAGTTAACCTTTCCCAGGGAAAGGACAATGGTGTAGACATCAAACAAGCCAACTTTGTGGCTGGAAAGGAAAATCTCTCTGTTTCCTTTACTTCGATTTGCTGTATCACTTCAGGCTGCCCAAGTAAACTTTCTTTGACTTGGTTAATTATTTGCACAATACAGGTAATATGTACCTTATGGGTCACTGAAGGGCTTGATTAATTGATGTTTGAAACATCTTTGAAAATGTAGCATTAAGGCTACTAAGTAAGTGCAAATTATTATTATTATTAACATTATCATCATTATCAATCTGTTTCACAGAAAGCCAAAGGCAGTCTGCAAGTAGTAAAACACAATGGTTTTCTTTAGGCTTGGATCCAGGTTCCCAGCTAGGTCCGAGTGTCTGAATCTAACTTCGAGCAAAACTACTGAATTAAGTTCTTTCTCTATGTAAACAAACAAACAAACAAACAAACAAAACAAAACAAATCATCCCTTGCTTCCACTTGTTGGCTGATTCTATTGCTCGTTACTCAACCTTTCTCCTGATCCTCACACAACCATATGTATATACACAGAACATGTTACACACTCTTCAATCCAAGTGACTATTGCCTAGACCCTTCAGAAAGCCCTGATATCTCATTTCTCCAGTTGTTTAAAGCAGGAAACTGAGACCAGGTTCAAGTCATAGATTTGAACTCAAAAGTGTGAATGAGATCACCTTTTATTTAGCAGTTGAAGCTGTGCCCCTATGCATAAATCTTGACAGAAAAAAATTACATTAAGCCACATAAACATCATTTTGCATATAGTTGTTTGTAGCTGATTACTAAATAATTATTTAATTTATTTATTTCTAATTTAGAGCACTAATTATGAACAAAATGCAGTTGTTTAGTGAAAATTTTTTCAACTTAAATCATGCATTCCCCTGTTCCTAAATAAATTTTCTCTCTTTTTTTTTTCTGGATAATCCTTACATATTATTCATGACTTACCTAAAATTATCCCTCATTTAATAAACTTCCCTAACTCAGTTTAGCATGTGATGATATTTTTCTCTCTTGAATACACAATACCTTATTTACATTATTTATCTATTGTTTTCTTTCACAACTTTTCAAGTATCTTGACTTCTTTTCACGATTTAATTATACAACCCTTTGTTAGTGGAAAAGACGGAATATTCAGCTTCATAATCCCTGAAAAAATGGAGGTTAGACCATTGGAAATGGTACTGAATCGACATTTTCTCCCTTTCTAAAAGTTACTAGGAAGACTATTTTATATCTCCATGAAATATTATGGAAAGGTTGCTCTACCCAATCCTTTAGTTCCTGGGCACAGCGTTAGATTACATTTCCTAACCTCTCTTGCAATTAGACTGTGCCATGTTGTTGAGGTTGGTCAGTGTGGTATTATAGACATTATTCATGCTACTTCCTGAACGGGCCTGTAAAAATCTCCTACATAATCTTCCCTTTTTGCTTATACTCTCTTTGCTTATTAGCAAGCTAAATAAAAAATTGAAACAAAGTACATAAAGATAGACAAGCCAACATTCCCAGTCTTCCTGCCATCTCTTGGAGCAAAGCTTCCCAAAAGAAAGCAGCAAGGAAGATCCATGGTGGACTGTTGCATGAGTGAAAAATAGACTTATTTTATGAAAAATCACTAAAATTTGAGGATTATTTGCTACAGAAACCTAAATTGACTTATAACAATTTTCATAATCATCTCAATATATTTGTTATGTTCAGAATTAAACTCGTTTCCTTTTCCTTCATACCCCAAATCCAGTGCTTTAGCAAGTCTTAACCACCTATTCACTTTTCTGCATCACCTCCCTGAGTGTTCACAAAGCTAGCATTATATCTCACAATGCTGTCAAATTGCTTTCCTGCTTCCGTTCTTGCTGTTTCTTGCCCTTTTCTTCTCTCTCTTTTTCCTGCAGTTCTGGGAATGGAAACCAGGACTCATGCAGGTGAGGCAGGCATTCTACCATTGAGCTACATTCACAGTTTGCCCCTTTTTCTCTATACAGTCACCAAAGTCATCTTTTAAACCACACTACTGCATTGTTTTAAATCCTTTTGCAGTTCATCATCCCACCAGAACAATGTATATACTCCTAACATTGATCTACAAGACCCTGCCTTTTTTGGTTGTAGTCTAGCTCTCCAAGTTCATCTCAGGTTATCTGTTTCCCACACACCTGAAAAGTCTTGTCAACTGGAATTCTTTCAGTTTCTCTAATAATTAGAACTTTTATCTCCTACAGGTCTTTGCCCAAGGTGGATGCCCCAGCTTTAAACAATTTCCTCTTTGCTCCTCACGTGGTCAGCTTCTTTCTCCTCCTCATATCACCAAGGATCAAGAGTATCTTCCTTCAGATATCCTTCATTATAGTACCTTACTCTTCTTCATGTTAATAATTACCATAATTTAAAATCATACATTCCTGTAACAGGAAGTTCAGTTCACACATTCAGAAAGTATAAAATTGTAAATCTATTTTACATAAATGGGTACAATTTCCTTCTCTAACCTATTTGAAGGCTTCAATTCCATTTGTATGTTAATTAGGACATAGGTTTCAAATCCTAATACCAAGAACTGAATAAACAGGGATTAAAATGACTCTGTTAAACGGTGAGTCATTCATATCCAAAGTTTTAATTTATCCTTTAATAGCCGGAGGGTAGGCAGTCCAAGAATGATAAAGGAGTTTGAAGTGTCAAAGTTCCAGGCTCTTTTTATATTGTCATTCTGCCATCCTCAACAGCGGCTTCCATACTTGGGTATGGAAGGGCAGATGGAAGATTAACTGACAACATTTTGAGTGGTAGCTAACAGTGGAATCAGGTCAGAAAGGACGGATATTCAACCTTGAGTAGCTGTAAAATTTTTGCTGAATCTCAATGTGTCAGTTTCTGTGAATGGAATATCCAGAAAATACCTATTATGTTTTTTTTTGAGTTTCCTTTCTAAGTCTCTTCCAATATTTTCAATATTTTAGTTCTTTCTTAAAAATAAGCAAAACTAAATAATTTTCAAGGGAAAGATTCCATTTTTCAGTAATGGAAAGAAAATTCTTCTTGGAGCTTCTCAGTATATTTTCATTAATAATAAAATTTAGAATAATATGGCAATAGACTTTCTAATTGCTTAATCTATAAAGACCAAAATTCTAATGGAAAGTTCCTAAGAAGGCAAATTTTAACAATGAAGATTATTAGTATATTAATATAATAAGCCTTCTAAAATTTATCTGACCTCAGGTTCATTTATTACCTTCTACTGAAAAAAAGGCTAAATATAGAATTTCCTGACTTCCATAGGAAAAAGTAATAAATGTTTCAGACCACACATGAAGAGTAGTTTTGCTGTGGTTTTTGAAGGTATATTCTCATGTTTAATGATAAAAACAGAAAGCATTTTAAGCAAAATTTCCATGTGTGTCCAAAATGGAAGACACAGCATCCTCTTTTTATAAAAGAACCAGCAGTTACCGGTGTCTGAAATGGCCAGTTAGTTCACGGATATGTACACAGGGGCTCTTGTATGCACATGTGCACAAATACATGTCCAGAGACCATTCTGGGTTTTATATTCATGTTTCTAAATGTGATGCATTCCCATATAAGAATTGCTATCCACATGGCTTCTGAATGCAAATTGGATCAATGCAGCCATTGATTCCTTCCAAACGATACAAAAAAAAAAAAAAATGACCAAACAACAAAGGTGCATAAAATCATGTGTAATCTCTAGCACTGTATGGAGCACAGGTGAAAACTGTAAATCAGTTATAACGTCAGCATGTTTCGAATACTATAAATGTAATTTACAAAGTAGGAAATATCTAGGGAGGATTGAATATGTCTGAAGAGAGAGACAGAGAGATTTCTATGTTATGATAGGCAGTTGTCTTTCTTTGCTGAAAAATTCAGATTTATATTGGAACCCCACCAAGTTTACAAATTTTGACTACAAATTTAGGTCCTACTTTGTAGAGAATCCACTTTTTGGGGGGACAAGAATATTAATTTTCTTGCCCCCTTTTCTGCCTTACCTGATTCCATTGTCTTTCCAAGTAATAAAATAAGGCTAGAAAGTATAGATGTTTGAGAGTGAAAATCTTTTGATAAGGTAAAGTAAAATATTACATGATTATCTATCAAATTAATTAAAAAATAACTATTGGTAAATGGAAGAAAGATAAATAGAGGAAAAGAAAGAGGGAGTGGGGAAAGGTGAGGGAAGCAGTGGTATTGGGGTCTGAATTACAACAAGATATATTCCATGATTGTATAATTACATCAAAATGGATTCTACTGTCATGTATACCTAAAAAGAATCAATAAAAAATATGAAATTTTTTTTGTGGCTTCTCAAAGACTAAAATAGTCTCTTCTATTTTTGCTCTAGGTTTCTTATTTGTATTGACCTTCATGGAACAACTGAGAACAAAGAACAAATATCTTTTCAGGAAGGATTTGTCTAAAAATTTTAACCAAAAATCCAAAAGATAAAAGCAGAAGCTGGATTCAAAAGAAACAAATAAAAGAGAGATGACAGAATGTTCTAGAAAATAATAATAAGAGAACTGTGATCATTTCAAGACCACACCAAACAGTGGGTATGAAGCTGAGAAGTTGCCCACATTATGCAAAGGAATAAATAAGCAAAATGTTGTTTTGCAAACAGGTATCATTCATTGTCAGCTTCCAATTAGAGATGGTTTAGGCATTAGGCCACTTTTCCATGAAATGATTCTAGCAGGTCTCAAGATGTAAGAGATGATATATTATTTTTGTGTAGAAGCAACCTCTGATTTATTAAAGCATATAGGATGGGAAAGTGACCACCCGCATTTGCTTCTTTATCTTCTTTTCCAGATGTATTTTGTGTTTGCACTCTGTTGTCCTAGTGAAATAGACTAGAATTTTGTGAATATTGGCCCCATAATTACATGTAATATCTTTGCAAAATTTGTCTTTAGAAATTTTAAAATAACTTGTAGTCCTTAAATTTATATCAAAATCGATTTAGAAAGGCCCTTGTCAATAACAAACTCTGAATTCTTTCTAGGAAAGTCTTCAGTTTTTACTGGATCTTACCTGATTATTAGTATAAAATATTTTAATTTTTACTCTCTAAGACAGGAAGCAAAATATTCAGACACAGTAAGTTCAAATAAGGCCAAAATGGAACTGAAGCGTGGTCAGTTTGATTTTTGGCTACTTGTCAATTTAGTTTAAAACCACAGTTATCACTGATATGTTCAATTGCATAACTCATTCTACTAAGAATGTTTGTCTCTCTCATGCCACACAAGTAGAGTAGGCTGGACTTTCCCAGAAGTGGGGGTGCGTGGGACGTAACATAGGCAGGGCAACACAAGTTTACCAGGGAATGTGCCATAGGAAAAAGGTGGAGACCATTCTTCAAAAACATGTTTCTTAACCTGTAACCAGATGCTCTTTTATTGAACATGTACATGAGACAAAAGTATAAACATTAGATTTGTATTCTCCTACATAAAAAAATATAAGGTTCTTATTTAAGTAAAAATTGATAATGTGCCCTAATATTATTGAAAGAACTCTCCAGAATCCTGATGCCTAGGGATAATAAGAAAACAGCGAAGGTCTAAATTTCATACATTAAGAATATTCAGGGTAGAAGAGAAGTAGACCATCTCATATCAAGTCCTTCTGCAATGTAGCTGACATTATTGGGAAATCATTTGATACAGATAGTCAGCCTACATTGAGAAGTTACTGGACTAAATGAGGTAAGGACGGGAGATTTGGGGCTAAAATTCCATCCCTGCCCTTGAGCAATATATGAACATATATGTTCTTATAAGGTTTGTTATCCAAAGGTCATGCTCTGGTACATCTTTAATTCATTTAGCAACTATAACAAATAAGATGTCACAAAGTTATATAATCTTTTCATGGCACAAAAACAGATGCAGTTATGATGTGCCCTTTTATGATTTCAGTGGATTTTTTTTTTTCATAAATTGCTGTGTGGGTATAGCTGTGGTTAAGATGGTACATTAGGATTGACTTGAGAGAGATTCTTTTTCCTTTTCCTTCCAGCCCAATAAACTTGACAAGACCTTGGTTGGTCTGCAAGTTTTTTCCCTATGAGACTTTGTGGCTTGGTGAGAACCGCCCCCCCTTTGCTAGTTTTTAAGCTCCAAAAGTGACTGAAACATGTTAAAACTTCACAGATATATACCTAGTACTTGTCTAAGTGCCTGTCATGTAGCCAGCTCTCCATCAATACTTATGGAAAGGAGATGAGGGGGAAAAGAGATGAAAAAAGGAAGGATTATGGGAGGGAAGAAAGCAGAGAGTCCCTCCTTCCCCAGAAAGGAGGGAGAAAGGACCTTTTATGTACATAATGATCAAACGGAGTACTGAGCTTAAGTAGTTGTAATCTCTGTTGGTCAATTCATCCTGTTATTAAGTTGACTGGAACAAATAACCAGTAAACTAGGAAGCCACTCGTTATTGTGAAGATTGGATCCTAACATCTATCTACCTGTTTGATTTGGTGTTCAGAGCATTTGAACTTTTCTTCTGCAAGCATTTCAATACTTTTTTTTTTTTTAAAAAAATCATTTTTGCCAGCTAAACACTAGGTGACACTGAGTACCTTCATATTCAGAATAGTTTAATGCTTAACTTCCAAATTCATTTTGAACAAAGCTTAAATCATGTTGGAATAACACACATGCACATAAAGGCAGAGTCACTGCCTGCAAAGATATTAGGAAAAGAATATGATCATGAAAAATCTTTTACATACAGAAAAGGAGAGAGACTATCAGATATGGGCCTCTGACTCAAGTCTTCTGCTGCAGCCACTGAGAACTGTGTAAAGGGTTGTTTAGTTCAGTTTATTTATTTATTTATTTTTTATTTTTAAAACTCATTTATGTTTTTCTTCAGACCTAAAGACCTGACAAGAACAACCTAAAGAAGATTATTTTGGCTCATGATTTCAGAGGTTCAATCCACGGTCAGCTGACTCCAAAGCTCTGGGCCCAAAGTGAGGCAGAACATAATGACAGAAAGGTATGACGTAGAAAAGCAGCTCAGAACACAGCTACCAGGTAGCAGAGAGAGCTCTCTTCACGAAGCACAAAACATAAATCCCAAAGGCATACTCCCCAGTGACCTACTTCCTCCAGCTACATCCTACCTGTCTGTGGTTATGACTAGTTAATTCATGTCAGTGGGTTAATGCACTGATTAAGTTACACCTCTCATAATGTAATCATTTCCCCTCTGAAAATTCTTGCATTTTCTTACACATGGGCTTTTGGGGAACACCTATCATGTAAATCATAACAAGGGTAACTACCCCTCCTATTCCAACCCTGGAAGCCCAACGACATTTCTGGCAGCATAAAAATTATATAAGTCAGCCTCTTGTTGCTGTGACCAAAATACCCGATAAGAACAACTTAGAGGAGGAAAAGTTTATTGTGGGATCTCAGTTTCAGAGATTCAGTTCATGGTCAGCAGACTCTTTACCCCCTGGATCTGAGGTAAGGCACAGCATCATGGCAGAAAGGCATGGTACAGGGAAGCTGTTCAGCTCATGGCAGCTGGAAAGCAAAGAAGGGAGTGGGGTGTGGGGAGGGATTGCCTGAGGAGCCAGGGACAAGATATAATCCCCAAGGACATGGCCCCTGCTACCTACTTCCTCAGCTACATTTCACCTGTCATACTACCTATTCAAATTATTCATTTATCAAGTTATTAAAATTGGTAATCCATTCAATTGTTAAATCCATCAAGGAAATTAACTCAGTGATGAAGTTATAGCTCTCATCATTTTCTAAAATCCCCACCTCTGAACTTTCCTGCATTGGGGATCATGCCTTCACAACATGAACATTTTAGGAGACAATTCTAGATCCAAACCATTACCCAAGATTGCTTTAGAACTTGTGTTACTATGAACTTCCACGTATTACTTGTTCACAAGCGATAAGCACCTGCTGAACTCTACTCACAGTGAAATCTTGCATGGTGCAGGCTGTGTTCATAGTGTCAGCAGAGTATATCCAATGGATGACCTTGAGTGGTCTCTTAGGGAGGCATTTCTATTTCTAAATCCTCCTCTCTCAAGCAACTGATGCTCAAATTTTTTACTTTAGAAAGATGATTGCTAATTTCCCCCACTTTCAGGATTTAGAGGATATATTAAAGGTGATGACAAAATAATTACTGATCATTAGATACAATGAGCAATGTGGTTATCACATGAGACAAAGGACCAGAATATGCAAAGTCACACCGTGTCATGATAGCACACTGTCCTTACAGATAAACCACATAGGATGTCAAATTGTAATTGGACCTGTGCTTGATTCACACAGACTGTAAAATGGAGAATCAGCTGTATGATTTGAATGGTTAGCTCCATGGAGGTAGTGTTTGAGAGAGAGCCTGCTGAAAACTTCTAGGATATTATTAATGATCTTTTTCTTGGTAGGTACAAGGGGAAGTTTAGATTTTTTAAACTCCCAACAAGTAGTACCAAGTATCTATTTTTACAACATGGATGGATAGACAAATATATAAGTTTAGACAGATACATGCACAAATACGTCACATATATACTCATATATTACATAAAATATGCATGCACACCTGAGTATAGGGTTAGATCAAATAGAGACAGAAGTAGGTGGATGCAGGTATAGGTACATGTGGATGACAGATAAAGATGTATATATAATCTACAAAGTATCAGAATATGAAGATTCTGAGCCACATAACCTCTCTTCACTTGAGTAGTATGCAGTGTGAAATTGAAAACTAGGAAAAGGGGGTGGGTTTTGCTCTGAGCCCTGCTCTGAGCATCATATCCACTCCCAGCCTCAGGAGTGCATCAGACCATTTGGAGCTTGTTCCTCTTCCCTTCAGGTAAATGTTCCAAGTATTAAAAACTCCAAAAAATCTCTTGCTTAATTGTCCTTGTGTCTGCTTTCCTGACCTTCAAGGTACCACTTGCCATGGTCCGATTTTCTCAAAGATGTTCTCTGCTACCTTTATACATATCATCAGATCCAAAAGTCATCAAGAGGTGAACAGATTTACGGATGTGGTCTGGGGCATGCCCATGGGTGAGAGTGAGTGGCCCTTTTGATGCAGGTGGAACAAGTAGAAAGAGAAGGGCTAGGAGGTTGAGCTGTAAGCTTGCTACTGTGTTTGGATCTCCTTGTGCTACCAAGATCTAGCGTGAAGATCCAAATAGTTCTGAACTTCTACATTCAAATTTGTTGGGGTTGGAGTTGTGGCTTAGAGGTAGAATGTTCACCTAGCATGTGTGAGGCACTAACTTCAATCCTCAGCACCACATGAAAATAGAATAAAGGTATTGTGTCCACCTGTAACTAAGAAATAAATATTAAAAAAAAATTAAATTCAAACTTGTTCTTTAATGTTCTCATAACATTGCCTGTGTCCAACAGGTAGAACATATTTTATCTAAATGTATATTAATTTATCTATCAGGTTACACTATTCACTGTTCATATTATCCAGTGTACCCAGTTCCTTCAGAATAAGCTTTTGATTCTTATCTGTCACTTTATATAGGAGGCTGCTGGCAGAACCATCTGGAAATTCCCTGACTCTGACCTTTTAAGACCTAATGTACTTCATTTGGATAGAATGAGTGGAGACTTCTTTCCTCAGTCTCCAACTGGAGTCTGGTATTTCTCACAGAATCTCCTTCAAGATGTCCCCTCTCAAAAACAAACAAAAAGCTCTGCAATTACACACTAACCTGGGAACAGATCATTGTCGTCTAATATGTACTGGTAAAATTCAGATATCATGAAAAATTTGTAACTATGCAAGTTGAACTATAACTCAGTCGTAATAACCAAGTCTTTGTAAAATCATGTAATTGTTCCTCAACTCTGCAGAGGTCATCTTAAGTCCTTTTGAATCCCACCCACTTCTACTTTCCTTACTCACCACTTTGAAACCTTTTACTTAGATATATGAATATCTAACTATTTTTTTTTAAGCTTGTATCATTTGTTTGTTTGTTTGGTACTGGGGATTGAACCCAGGGACGCTGTACCACAGAACTACATCCCAACGATTCTTGTCTACTTTACTTACTGCTGTAACTCCAGTTTTTAGAATACTACCTGACACATGATAGATGGTCAGTAAATATTTACTCATTAAATTAATGAATGAATGCTAATATAATAAATCTAGTTTAAGGTTGAAGCAAGTACAAAAAGGCTATTCTGAAGGAATTGTGCCACATTGAAAAATATTAATGATTAATAGTATGTAACCAGATATTGGATGCATTGACAGAGGCATATTAATCATAAATCAGGATATAAAATATTTGAATCCCTAACCTAAGGTCAGTTAAGTGATAGAAACATTATCTTAACAAATTGACTTCTTTAAATGGACAAAACAGTATTTGTTTTCCTTTTTCTTGTACTGTCTGCTTCTTTTAGAATTTACTTAGAGTTGGAGTAGAATGGGGGCTCATGGATAAAAAGGAGCCACAGTGTTATCATCTTTTTGTGTTAGTTAGCTTTTCATTACTGTAACAAATACCTGAGACAATCATCTTATAAAGAGAAAGGGTTTATTTCGGTTCATGGTTTCAGAGGCCTCGGTTCATGGTTGGTTGGTCTCACTGCTTGTAGGCCTGTGGTGAGTTAGTAAACCATACTGGTAAGCACATAGATAAGCACAGATGCTCACCTCATGGCTAAGAGATAAAGAAGAGAGAGGAATATACCAGGGTCCCACAATCACTTTCAAAGACATGCTTCTGGTTACCTAAAATCTTCCATTAGCTTGACCACCTAATAGCTCCACCATTTCACATTAGTGCCATGGACTGGGGACCATACCTTTAACACATGGGCTTTTGGTAGACAATCCAGACCCAAACTATATTAATATCTAGTTATATGCATATTTATATCTATAATTTTTAATTCCTTTAAATACTTTCTATGTGACCTGATGAGTTTCAACTTTACAAGTGGATGCATTCTAAATGTTCTTTTCCCCCTTAAAATATGTTACTCTCATATTAGATACATTTAAGATGAGGTTAATTCTGAATAGTAGATGACAATCTACAGTGTGGAAACAAAATTGAATTTGTTTGTTAATGAAATTTGGTCAAAGAGCTAGGGTCAGAAAGCCATTCAGATATGAAGACTCTTTCATGCTGTCAAAATATCTTATGACTGTGAGATTCATCCTTATGAGTGTGAAACAATAGAAATGACAATTCAATCATTCTCATTTAAGGTAGAGAATATACTGTACTGTATGTACCCATTCTATTGATGGACATTTGGTGCTTCTAATTCAGGGTTATTATGGACAGTGCTAGTATGAACTTCTGAAATTTGCCTTTTAGTGGACAACTGTACACATTGAGGTTTGGTATCTGCCTAGGAAGGAATACAGTGTCTGGATGGCACAATGAGTTTCTGTTTGTCTTTAGAAGATAATACCAGCTTTCCAAAACATTTATAGCAATATTACTCCCACCTACAGTATATGAGAATAAAAGAGGCCAAGCACAAGCGTTTTTACATTGTATTGTTCCATTTCACATAAATTCCAAGACCAGACAAAACTAACTGATGGTGACAGAATTCAAAATAGTGGTTACTTTCAGGAGGTAATGACTGAGAGGGGCCTGGAGAGATTTCTGGGATGCTGTTAATGATCTATTTCTTGGTAGTTAGAGGGTGGAGCTCCCAGTTTGAACATTTGTCAACATCTGTACTTTTATGATTTGTGCAACATTCTGTATGCATGTTAAGCTTCCGTAAAAGCTTACTTAAAAATATTTTTTGTTAAACGAGCTGCCTTGCTAGGGGAAGGAACTCACCCTCTGAGTTATTTAAAGCAAGGATGGACATATGGTAGGAAACCGAAACATTTTACAGAAGATTGGATGAAATGTTCTTTTCTACCCTTACATTCTGTACTTTTCTGATCTTTGCCTGGTTGTCTATTATCTTTGTGCCATACACCATTCTGACCAATTTCTTCTGAAGGTAGTGCCCTAAGACTGAACTTTAAACCCTTCTGTTCTAATTGCTGCACAGAGTCCTGGATCTCCTGGAATTCCATTGAAGTGGTTTTGGTACATCTGCTCTGGGTCTTTTGTCAGACAGTCCTCGGTAGCAGAAAAGTGACAGCACTGTTCACACTTCATATGCATGCCCCTTTCTCTAAGTTTTGTCTAAGCTGTGCCAACTGCTCAATGTGTTGGGGCTGCTGTTGACATGTTGTTTGCTATTTCAGTCCTTTTGGGTTTTGAGCATGTGAAAGGAATACGAATAGAAATGAAAAGCAAATGAAAAGCAAAAACGGAAAGAAAATGGGGTAGAAATGTAGGCAGAGAAACCATCCTTTTCTTAGGAAGTAAAGCTCGAAGTAATGTGAGGGAGGAGGATACAGCAGAGAATTCAACTCAGTGTGCAATAGAGGGAATCCAACGTAACAAAAAGAGGAGGTTTAATTCTTAGGAAGCCTTGCTGAACTACATATTTGGTTCACCAGTAAATGTAAAATCTTGGTTAGAGCATACATAGAAAAATTTAGATAGTTTATATCAAAAATAATAAATAAAAAAGCCCCAAGAATCCAGGAGCCTTGCTGAAACTTTAGCCAGAGATGAAAAGCAATTTATATCTTTCTATTGTGTCATTTTAAAGAATAGCAGGCATTCATCAGCAGTCAGTGAATATCTGGAGTGCAGCTCCCAATTAGGAATACATGGACTGTTCTTGTCTTTATCTATACCCATCCAATTGCCTACCTTTTACTCTTAAAGGGCTTTCTGTCGATTGCAACTGAAAGAGTACTAACTTGTATCCAAATTGACAAGTGTTGAGGAAAACAAAACAAAGCTAAACTAAACAGAAAAATCTGGAATTGTTCTGATGAGAGCTGGTAGTGGAGAGTATTTGTCTACTCCTGAATAAAAAGCTATAAGATTTTTGGTAATAATTACTAATTACCTGTCTTCTCTCTTGGGATCAGACATTATCCTCTTTGAGGCTGAAATTTTAAGGGTTCAATAGTAAAATGTGAGATAACCAGAGATTGCTGAATATTTCTTATGTGCTGTATTGCCCTATTTTTAGAGGGTAAGAAGTTCCTGTCCAAAGTTCCTTTGCTGAAAAATAGAATACAAAACAACAGTAAGTATGTAACTTTATTGAAGGAAAATCCTAAACTGCTTAAGATCATACAATCATGGGTCTTTTTGATCTTCAAAATTAGTACAATGTTTTCTAATATACTCTGCTTCTGATGCTAAAGATAAGAACAATTTGTGGTTAGAATGGAGATACGCAGGAAAAGAAAACTCCAATTTCACATCCTACTGTTCTTCTCAATCCACAGAGTACTTCTTGCTAATACCTACAGTATATAGTTGTAGTTGGAAATTTAACCTTGGCATAAACTCTGCCTATGTCTCTACTGTCTAATATGGTAGTCATTAGCCACATGTGGCTACATAAATTAATCAAAATTAAATTTCAAAAAAAAATTAGTTCTTTATTGGCACTAAACTTTTATTTCACACATGCCACATGTACCTAGTGCCTACCACGTTGAATAGCACAGAAGAAAAGAACATTCCTATCACTGGAAGAGGTTTTATTGGACACCTCTGATCCAGAACAAAATTATTTATAAGGGAAATTTTCTCACTACCCTAGTATGGTCTATTGTGTTTTGAATATGCTCCAAAGCTGAGGATTTAAGCAGAAATTTGAGGACCAGACAGCTAGGGGTTTGCAGTTCAGTTCTGTCTGGGCTGTGAGAGTTCTAATATTGCTAATTAGTAAAGAGTATCTACAACAAAGACAATGGGTGGCGGCTAGTTGAGTACCTATGGTAGGTGTATGCGAAAGATTCATAGGACTGAAAAAAAAATTTACTGTGTTTCTCAGACTCTCAGGCAATTCAGTCCCTAAAATTAACATCAAGAAACTTGAACAACTAAATCAGGAAAACCCAAAACGGTGCCACAGTTCCTCTATCATGTCTTCTTAGTGGGGGCTACTGAACTTGGGAGTCCATATTGATTAATTAAGGGGTTTGGCCAATTGTCAAAAAGTTCATCATCCATCCAGTGCATACCACGCTATCACCATCAAGAACTACTGAATATCTGACATGTTTCCCTTCTAGTTTTTGGAGGGAGTGGGACAGGGGTTGGGGGGTTGCCAAGGACTGAACCCAGGAGCTCTTAACCACTGAGCGACATCCCCAGCCCCCCTTTAATTTATTAATTTTTATTTTTGAGATGGGTCTTGCTAAGTTGCCTAGGGCCTCAATAAATTGCTGAGGCTGGCCTTGAATTTGGGATCCTCCCGCATCACTGGGATTATAAGCATGTACTACCAAACCCAGTTCCCTTTCTAATTTTTTAAATAGGTTTTTACTACTGCTATTTTTCTCTCGCTACCATTGGATATTGGGCTGCATTTTTAGGAAGAGATATCAAATGTGTTTGTTAATCCATATATTTTATGTTCCTCAAGAGCTACATCTGGATATGACAGAGCTATCTAGAGAAAAAGGGTTTTAGGGTTGCTGAACTTAGACTATCATAATTATGTATGGAACATTAACAGAAAGCAGTCTAGCATAGTCTTCTTTTGGGTTGGGGTGAGCAGACTTGGAGCATTATATGGAATGAGTGAATCATGTGAAACAAAGGCTCCTTAGGAATTATTATAAAAAAAGAGGAAATGTATGTTCTAGGGGCATGATATATATATATATATATATATATATATATATATCTCCAATTGATGAAAAAAATATATAAAACAACCTTTGAGGCAGGTTAATTCCAGATCTGTTAGAATGTCTCTTTTCCATCTGATATATTTTTGATTTTGTAAATGGCCCCAGACTCCTGACCCATGGAGATTGGAACAGAGACAAGTATGTATCCAAGGTTTCTGCCAGTTCCTATCATGTGGCCAGAACTGATGAGTCCAGGGATAAACACCTGACCTAGACACAATGAAGTGAAATATAAAAGTCAAGAATATGATCACAACAATGCTTAAGAGAAAAGAACATTGGATTAGGAGCTAGGAAGTCTACTTTCTACTTATAATTAGTCAGTGTATTCAGAGTGGGTCTAGTTACTTTTTCTCTCTGGACCTAAGTTTCTTCATACATGAGAATGAGGGTTTGGTATTAAAATATTCCTATTCACTAGTGTGTATTTTATGAAATGTATGTATGTTAATGGGTATGTACAAAGGGGGGAAAAACTTTCTTGCTCTGATCTGAGTTTACCAGTTTTTTTTTTTTTTTTTTTGCCTTAAGACTTCTCAAGACACTTAACAATGTGTATTCTGCATCTGCTAGAAAGACCAAAATATGCATTGTTTAGTTTCTTTGCTGTCATTACTCTCCTGGAGCCTTTCTCAGGGCTCTGTTTCCATAGAAAACACTTTGAGAAATTTGGGGACCTTTTCTGATATCTTTCATTGCTCCTATCTGCCATGGAGGTCATGATCACAACCCAGTGGGGAAGAAATCATTTAATGTTGGGCCTTACACAGTTTGCAAACAGCCCCTCATTTCACTCCGAAGTCTAGGGAGGAACACAGATGCATTGCTTGCACAGTGCCAAGCAGGCAGCTTGACTGGATTTTTCTTCAAATCAGGCAAACCCATTGGCATCAAGTGGAGCCAGAGGAGAGAGCGTGCATTCCTGGGCTCCTTTTTCATTAGCCACGCAGCAGCTGCGGCTCATGCCTGAGCTGTTCTTCAGCTTAACTGGGCATGTGTCCAGCAGCATGAAGAATATAGAATGGAAAGAGAGGGATAGCATGCTTTCTTTTAGGATTTGAAGGACAGAAACCTACTGTCTTATCCTTCACTAAAGGAATCCTAGAATGTGTGCCCAGTATTCCAACATTTGAAGGAATTCAAAAGGTCATCTCATCCAGCTACCTGATGGATGGATACCTGACATCATTTTTGCCACGGTGTTAGACATTTCCATTGAAAAGAAACACACTGACTACAAAGCAAACCAATGTATTCATACTGATTTCATAGGCAAAAAAAAAATGTCTCTTTTTGGTTCATAATGTGACTCCATGAAGATTCCATCTGTTGGTTTAGTTCTATCTTCCAGAGTCATTCAGATTGAACCTCATTCCCTCTCACAGGGCAACCTTAAAAATTGGAGGCAAAATTACCATGTACTTCTGAATATCTGATGAAATAATGTCAATAAAGCTGCTTTGAAAATTTTCTATGTTATAATAGACAGGTATAGAATATTATGCCTAGCTTGTTGTCAACTTTTAGTATTATGTTTATCTCTCAAAGTTAGGGTGCACAATCAATACTGAGGTCACTGGGTAGCAATATGAAAAGAATATCTATATAGCTAAAGCTAGCAATATATGTAACATAATGCTTTTGTTAGCGTATGAGTAAATATTATAGTTGACATTGAGCTGTCAAATAGAAATCCCCAAATATATAAGCAGCAGCTGAAGTCAGACCCTACACTGGCAGTGAGTTATTGTCTGATGTTGAACAATATAATGAGCTTTGCAATGGCCAGTGGGTGAAGCACTCAGAGGAGGGGCCTAGCCAGGGATTCAATCTAGGGCACTGTTTGATCTGTGGCCAAGTTGGTCACAGATATCGATTACAACAAATCCTACCAGATATGCATATCAAGAACTTAGTAACATAATATTTGGGTCTCCATGGTTTTTCTCTTGGGTGTATAAATGTAGTTAACATGTGTTTCTGCCAATGAGAGGATATTTTGTTAGGTGAATCACCATAAAATTTGGGGAAAGTAAAGAGCTTTCAAATGTTCTAACTACAGAAACTAGATATGCATTAATCAATCCTTTTGAAGTCTTCCACGATCACTTTACATCCTAATTGACTTAATACAAAACAAATCTTACTATAAATGCCTATAGTTACATGAAAGAATTGTTCATTTGATAAAGTACTTCTCAAGATACAAGATGCCAGCAAAATATCAAGTTAAACATTTCTAGAATCCTGGGGTTTAATCAATTTTTTTAAAAAATTTCTTCTGTTCAAATGAAAATTCAGTATATTTTGAGCCTTCGCAGAGGAAAACTTAGGCCAAATGATTCTTTTTCCATTTTAGTCATTTTAAGAGTTCATCTTTATTGAATAACTTGTTTTATCTCAGAACAGAGGCTCTTTATTATTCATCTTAACTAATATACCTCAAACTACCCTGCCTTTTCTAGGAAAATTTTTCTCAATATTTTTATCAGAGGTAAATGATCACTTTTTATATTAAACAAGTTTATTTTCTAGGAGATACTTTAAAAACGAAAACCTTGCATCTTTTCTAGTCTACTCCTTTCTGAGAAGCTAAATTCTTTTTGATGTATTTGTTGACATTGGACTAAAAACACCATTTAAAAATACTAAGAATATTCCAGAAATACCTATGTAGAACAACATATATCTAAAATTAGCCCCCTTCATTACCTAGTAAAATTTTCTATCTAATGATGAAACATAATATATTCCTAATAGTTGAATATCTAATATTCTTTCCTTTCTTCCATTAATCTGGAGAGGGAGGTGGGGGGTGGGTAAGTAGAGATGGAGATCCAGGAGAATCAGGCAACACGTTGTCCATCCTGAAGCATCTCAGCATTGGTCTGTCAATCTCCCTACAGGCAACACAATGAGAGCAAATGTTCATTTTAACATGTTTCAGGTTGGCACCATATGAGAGGAACTCTGAAGTGATGAGACCCAAAGTTTATATAGGGTGCCACAATGTGGGCTCATCATTTCTCTTTGTACTAAAAAGAGCAACCTTTACTTTGAAATGAAAACAAATCTTCCCTGAGGAGGGGGTGATGGAGGAAGGGTTTGCCTACCTTGGTATATAAGTAAATGGCTCTGGGATAGGTTAAGTCTTTGAAACTCTTATACCACATGCTATTTCTCACCTCTATGAAATTTTCTAGTCAATCATTCTTTAACTAAGTTTGCTAGGGTTTCTTGCTTCTAAACCTGGAACACATAGAAACATAGAAATATTCCTGGGTCTTCAAAACACCATCCATTGATACATCCAATGAACATCTACTGAGCTCTTAATAGATCTTCTACGTGGAGACATATTACACATAATCCAGGCACAGAAAGTAATAAAATAGGCTTATCGTCCTCTGGATAGTCACAGCATGGAGTTTGTATTTCTCCAGTGGCAAGGGTTTCCACTGCTTTACAATGTAGTTCATTTTATTTTTGAGATGTTCATATTGTTAAAAAATCATTTCTTATAGTATACTGGTGTTGAATTTTATGCAATTTCACTTACTTATTAGTTCTTTTTAGACTTTCCAGAATAACTTAAAATATTAAGTTACTCTGATTGTTTTCATTGATTGTTTTCAATTAATAAATTTGAACTTTCTTATTATGAATAATTTCTGAGCATGTTATCATCTGAATTATTTAACCCAATAGTTTTCCAAGGCTTACTTAAAATTTCTTCCAGGCATTTTTTTTAAGCAATCAAGATACAGAATGAAACTATCCCCTCCTTTTGTCTGTGTGTAACACATTTTCTTGGCCAACTATTACAGTTAAACTGACTTTTGAAGTTATCTTTTCTATATCTAATAAATTATTTATAAGGAATCTTGGTGCCATGAATAATACTGATTTATGATAATCAATAGAAAGGATAACAGTATCATTCAGAATTTTTGTTCTTCTAAAGTTAATAATAATAATGAAAATCATGCTTAACACTTCTTTGTGAATTCATGTTTTGAACAGTAGGTCTCTTACTAGTGTTGATGGATCCAGCTTAGACTGACCACTAAAATAACTGGACTAATTCCAGTTATCAAGATAACTCTGCTAATGCACATGTATATTTAAAACTGAGTCTTTGAATTTATTTTCTCTATACTTTATCTGTTTTAATGAATACACACTATCATAATTTAAATTTGAATCTAATTTCTATTAGTAGTAGAAATATAAGATCTACTTAAGAAATTAAATAGAAAAATACTCAGAGATTATGGAAAGTACTTTAAATCATTAGTACAAAGATTAAGAATTCAAAAGCAGATATTTTTGAAGTACTTTTATGTTCAGTAGACTTTTGGGGGCAGGAGAGTATAAATAATATTCACTGGACTTACAGACAAAACCTAATAGAGTTTACTTCTAGTGCAAGAGAAAGAATAAACAAGATGAAATAAGTAAAGCATATTGCATGTTAAATGATGACAAATTTTCAGGGGAAAAATTAAAGTGGAGAATAGAAATGGTGGTATAAAAGGGAATGGAAGGAAAAATTTTAGACAGGTTTAAGGGTGCCTGGGAACCTGCCCTTCTAATGTTCATTTTAATTTCAAATCACACATCCACAAGAAATTAAAGCTAAGTTTTAAGAAATCTTTAGTAACTTAGCTTGTTGTTGATGTGTTGCTTTGTAGTTCAGAAATTCCCTTTTCTGTGTTTTAGCCTTACTTTTTCTCTATCCTCACCAGCTTTCCCATTAGAAGAGAGAGATGACCAACTACATGGGAAAATCTAAGACACCCACTTGATGGGAATTCTTAACAATTTTGTTACTGGATGCGAATCACATGAGAAAAAATATCTCAGCCCAAACACCCAAAAGCAAGAATGTGTGAAAATATGACAACTTGGACGTAAAATGAGGAACTCCCAGATGTTCTAGGGCTGTTTGTGTTTAGCCACAACGACGTGAATTGGATTCAGAAATACTTTTCTCTGTTTGATCCTAGCTTGGCCTCCCTACTCTATCAAGTAGTGCTGAGCACACAGAGCTCTACGCTCTCTAACGTGTGCTGAGAGAATGCATGCTTGTTTAAGTATTGGCCTGAACACACAAAAATAAGGAGATAAATAAACTTAAAATAACATCACACATACTCGGATTCCAAAGTAACTTGTTTTTGAGTTATTTGTTTTCCTGGCACAAATTCTAAGATAATTAAAGGTAGGTATGCTTTCAAATGACAATGTTTCATGTTTAAAGCTCTTTTGGGAAATAGAAGCTAATAGGAGCATGACTCCTAATATTTCCATGTATTCACCTGTGGAAATTCTACATGAAGCCTCATCTCATTTCTTCTCTTCAATACAGCCTTTGCCAACCAAACTAATGTACCTTGACATCTCTTCCTCTGTAGTACTTACTATTCATGAGTGGACTTGTTAAATGTTCATGTTTTTTCTCCTTTCTCTAATATATAATTTCCTTAAACACAAGAAAGTTTCCTCATGAATATTTCCTATATTCTTCATTACACCCCAAACCTAAGTGCCATTCAAATAGTTACCTCTTGGTTGATGGACTGATTCTTTTTCTGGTCTTGCTGATGGTGACTCTTGTTCTATCCAACATGGTAGATGGGTAGTATAATTGCAGATTATTGGGAAATAACAGAAGTGACAGGACCAATTTGAATTCTGAAATTGGAGGAAGTGATGGTGATGAATAAGAAAGAGAGAACATTAATCAAGCCTTTGGGCAGCTGCACTTCCTAAGAAGAGAATCACAGAGCAGAGTGCATTAGTTTCAAACTCAAGCACAAGTGTTCTGCTCTGTTTCTTTGCTTTTATTTATTGATCTTTATTTTGCTAATCATGAGCACTGTAGTAGGACCTTCTGGCAGAGTTCTCATCTTCCAGCCATAATGAAAACCAGAGGAAATAGTCATTCTAGTGCAAAGAAAAGTTCCAACTCAGGATGACACAGGGAAAGATTAAAACACAAATGCACATTGTAGCTTTGGAACATACATTTCAGTTTTCTTTTAGAAGATTTACTTCTCCCCATAGCACTTAACTTGGGTTCTTATTTGCAAGGTGGAGACTCAATAAAGTGCTAACATTAAGACTTATGATTAAGAAAAAGCACTATGTAAAATTATTATTTTAAATGATCACAAATGTATTTTCTATGTAACTCTGACATTCTTTTATATTAGAAGAGTTGGAAAATTTCATTCTAAAATTGAAAATTGTTTTTATCCTTGATCAAACTCGGAGGGACAGTTAGTTAGCTTGGCTTAGTGTTGGCAACAATGCAGTTCTCTCATTTGCTTTTTCCCAACTTGATTTTTCTTGTGCCTTTCCTATGCCTATAGCCTATGCATTCCTCCAATTTCCTCTTTGAATTATCGTATTTTGAGACTACAGTCTTCCCTCTCATCTCAGCCCCCATTTCTACCATCTAGCCATTCTCTCAGGAAGACCACTTACTTCCTGCTTTTACATCAACTTCTACAAAATTTTATCTGAAGATTCTCAATCTTGATTCTATCTTATCATTCTTTGCCTCTTTTCCTTTCCCTAAATTGCTAAAGATAACTGCATAACTCTGAAGCTATGTCACTGGATACTCAGATTCCAAGTAGGAAAGGACTATCATCATCACTCAATAATCCTTTCATAGTTGTGTAGATATTCTTGCTCATTTCTTCATTGTTATGTTGATAATTTGTCATGTTCCTATTTTAGTTCTTTTATCTTCTCTCTCATTACATGATATTATGTGATATTATGTTCTCTTGCTGTCTAGGTCTTAAATATATAGATCCATTGTTT
Organism: Urocitellus parryii; assembly: GCF_045843805.1. NCBI lineage: Eukaryota > Metazoa > Chordata > Mammalia > Rodentia > Sciuridae > Urocitellus > Urocitellus parryii. The sequence goes on from NC_135539.1 coordinate 100,763,606, forward strand.
CTGTACCTATTGGGTTAGCTTTTCATTTGCTGTGATCAAAATGCTTGACTAGAACATATTAGAGGATGGAAAGTTTATTTAAGCTCATGGTTCCTGAGGTTTAATCCATGGTTGGTATAGTCCATTGCTCTGGGCACAAGGTGAGGCAGAATATCATTGCAGACAGGCTTGGTAGAAAAATGCTGCTCCATTTATAGCAGCCAGGAAGAAGAGAGAAGGAAGTGGGGCCATAGGAGAATCTTTTCAGGGCACAACCCCAGTAATCCACTTTCTCCAGCCACACCTTACCTACCTACATTTACCACCCAGTCAGCTCACTCAAACTGGGATGGACTGCTTAGGTTACAACTCTTATAATCTAATTATCTCATTTTTGAGTATTCTTTTATTAACACAGGAGCATTTAGGGGACACTTCATATCCAATCATAGCACCTATAAAATCATCCCTCCCCTATTCCCTTTCTGATTTCAAAGGAATGGGGGTTCTTACCCTTGATCCAGCCTTTTTTACTTCATTCCCCATCCCCTTGCAAGATGAGATCCACCTATTGGTTGTATTCTCTTTTCCAAAGCCATCTAGAGGTAATCATTTTCTTGGCATTTACAGCAGTCAATCCCTACTAGTCTTAATAGTATAACCACTATGTATTTATTTCTAAATAATATACTTTGATTATGTTCTTCAGATAAGCTGTTCCCTTCATATAAATTAAATCATGTGCTGCATGGATTGGGGGATTTGGATTCTTTTGCTTAGCAAAATTTATTTTCAAAGATTTATCTTGATGGAATAAAGAATTTATACATTCTTTATTTTTTTGTGCACCATCCTGTACCTATAAGCACATGTATCCATAGGGTAGAAATGTAGGAGTAAAACGGCTAAAGCATGTGATATAAATCTTCAACTTGACTAGAAAATGACAAACTATTTCCCAATAGATTTGACTAATTTATGTTACTCCTATCAGGGAAGAAGTTCATTATATTTTCTTTTGTTATTATATAGCCAATCTAAGTTGGACTTGCTTTCTTATTAAGATTGTACAAACTCTTTATATTTTATAGGTTTACTTTTTTCTTTTCATCTTTTTATTACAGGTTTATGATATTTCTTTATATATTCCTGATATGACCCTTTATCAGTTATATATATTTTAATTATTCCCCCCCCATGGCCTGCCATTTAATTTTCTCATGATATCCTTTCATGAATTAATTTTTTATATAATTTAATGTCATAAATGCACAAATGCTGTTTGACTTAAAATTGAGTTATATCCCAATAAATCCAGCGTGAATTGAAAATACATGTGAAATTGCGTTTAATATACCTACCCTACCAAAAAAATCACAGCTTAGCTTAGTCTACCTTAAACATGCTCAGAACATTTACATTAGTCTACAACATTGTGCGAAATTATCTAACACAAAGCCTATCATACAATGAAGTTTATAATATCTCATGTTAACATTGTACCAAAGTGTAAAACAGATGATTTGGGGGGTACTACTCCTTATTAACATACACAGCTGAAAAGCATAGTGGGCCTTAAGAATGTGTGAAATGTTGAATTAAAACTAATTATAGGATAGTGTAGATGTTACAGAAACAAGGTCATCAATTTCTCTTTCTTTTGAAGAAGTTCAAGAACAGCTGGTAGAACGCATGGACAGACACTTGATAGTTTAGCAGATATGAGTGTTTTTTCAGAAATATATCAAATTTTGACTAAGCAGTGTGTATCTTCTTTTCATTATATATTTATTCATCACAAGCAAGAGCATCCTGTGTCTGCTGTCAGTTCTTGTGAATCTCTTGTAATTGACTTCCATTTCTTCTAACATTCATGTACCATTGCTGATAGGAGGAACTATCTCCATTGATTTCTTTGCTGTGAACTTTCTTGGTGCCTTGGATATAGCTTCTCCTTCTCTGTCTCAATTTCTTTAATTCTTTCTTCCTCTAATTCTTTCCATTCCTCCTTAGAAAACTCTTCCTCCTCAGTTCCAACCAGGTCATGAGTATCTTCTTTGTCACTGTCCAATTCTATCTTTTTCCTAATCACTAACTGTGTTGCTTTCTATTTCAACAGAAAAATATTTGTTAAAAACCTTTGAATGTATTTACATATTTCCTAAAAACTTTATTCCAAATGCCATTCATGCATTGCTGTGTGGCTTTTATTCATGCTGCAACAGTGTCTGGTTACCATTTAGTATATTAAAACCTTTCCCAAACTCTCTGAATGTTTGGCCAGTTCAGAAGCTTTGATAACCTGTGCAAATGTTTTCTGTAAATAGTGTGATTTGAGCACAGCTAATGTGCTTTGGTCCGCTGGTTGAATGAGTGTGGTTGTGTCCAGTGGCAAATGCAGAACCTTTATATTAGGTGGCACATTGTTAATACTGTGTAGAGGCCATGAAGCTTTATTTTAGATGAGAAGAATCTTAAATGGGTGGTTGTTTTGTCTACAGGATTCTCCATCCTGCAGAATATAACATTTCAAGACAGTCTTTATAGACAATGTTGATTCCATCCAGGTTCCTTGTTATGACAATAATAAACAGGAAATATATGCTCACTCACATTTTTTAATGCTCTGGGGTTCTTTCGGTGATACGTTAGAAAAAGCTTTAAATTGAACCCTGCAGTATTTCCATCCCAAAGAAGCATTACATGGTCATCGTTCTAGACAATTTTTGTGTTTCTGTGACCGAAATACCTGACAAGAACAACTCAGAGGAGCAAAGGTTAATTGTGGCTCTCTAAAGCAGAGATCTCAGTGCACAGAGGGACAATTCCACTTCTCTGAGCCAGAATATCATGGGGCAGAGCATATCAGAGGGAAGCTGCTTCCCTGAAGGTAGCAATGAAGCAGAAAGATAGTGAGAGAGTGAGAAGGGGCCACAGAGAAGATGCATCCTTCCAAGTCATGCCTCCAGTGACCCACCTCCTCCAGCCATGCCCCAACTGCCTAGAGTTACCATCCAGTCAGTCCATTCAAACTACGATGGACTGATCAGGTTTACAACTCTCATAATTCAACCACTTTCCTTATTAGTGCATTAACATAGGAGCTTTTTTGGAGAACACCTCACATCCGAACCATAGTAGTCACTGAATACTTTGCACTGTCTTGGACTCTCCCTGAATGGTTGTGTACTCTGTCATACACTGGCAGAACAAGTTTGTTTAATTAATATTAAATGTTTGTTCTGGAAAATATTTCTGATCCACAATTATCCTACGCAGCTCTCCCTTACAAACTTCATCACCTGCACTATCAGCACTTGCTACCTCATTGCTGACCCTCATATCATGAAAATGATGACCATTTTTGAAGCATTGAAATCAACCATGCACAAACATTTATATATATATAGGATCACTAGCATGTCTTACCTGGATTATCAGTAGGCTTAGCCATATGTACTTGTGCCTCTGGTCTTCCATCCACAAGGCAAATAATTTTTCCATATCATCAATTGGCCCAGCTCTTTTCTTTGTGATTGTCAGTGAATTTAACTGATGGTTTATTGCATCAATGATCTGCTTCTCATCCATTAACATGCTTGACACCATTGGTAGTGACAGTTCTAGCTCACATGCCATGACTCATGTTCTTCAGGTAAGCAATCTCCTTGAGTTTCATCTCAGGAGTAATTGTCTTCCTCTTCTCACTAGAAATAGAAGATACAGTTGAGCAATTGTTTAGATGCAATAGAATGCATAAAACACAATATCAAAAGTTGCTGGCAACTCAGTAAACTATAGAGTATTTGTTGTTTCTCTCCATGATCACATGGCTGACTAGGAGCTGCTGCTCACTGCCACTGCCCAGAATTGTGAGAGATTCATACTTGATATCACTAGCCTGGGGAAAGATCAAAAGTCAAATTTCAAAATATGGTGTATACTGAATTTTCATCTGTTCCATACCATAATGAATTTGAAAAACCTTCAGTTGGGAACTTTGTGTCAAATTTCCATTTCTGTAATAAAATACCTGAGATAATCAACTACTAAGGTGGAAAGGTTTATTTTACTTATGATTTCAGAGGTTTCAATCCATGGTTAGTTGTCCTGTACTTTGGGGGCCTGTGGTAAAGCAACATATCGTGGGAGTGTGTGATAGAGGAAGTTGCCCACTCATGATAGCCAGGAATTGTCCCAATACCTCTTTGAGGCCATGTCCACCAGATCCTAATAGTGCCACTGGGTGGTGTCCAAGCCTTGCACACATGAGCCTTTAGGTGACACTTATCCAAACCATAGAAATCTGTGTTATTTTTTCTTTATGGTTATAATGGTTAATTTTAGGTATCAACTTGACCTGATCAAGGGATACCTAAATAGCTGGCCAAAAGTTATTCTGGCTGGGTCTGTGAGCATGTTTCCAGAGAAGATTGGCCATGTAAATCAGTGGGATGAATGGGGCAGATCCACCATCTGTGTAGGAGGCATTATCCCCTCAACTGGGGACCTAGATAGACAATAAGGTAGAAAAAGGGATTTATTTTCTCTCTCCTAGAGCTGGATCAGCCTTCACCTTCTCCCCTTGAACATCAGAACTCCAGGCTCTTTAGCCTTTGGATTCAGAATTCACACCAGTAGTACCCTAGGTTCTCATTCTTTTGACCTTGGACGTAGAGTTATACCATTGGTTTCTCTGGTTCTGAGGTCTTGGGATTTGGACTGAACTACACTACTTGCATTCCATTATCTCAAGCTTGCAGATAGCCTGTCTTGAGATCTCCCATTCTCTGGAATTAGAGGAGCCAATTCCCCTAACAAATCCTATATCTATCTACCTAATGTTATAGATTCTGTCTCTCTGGAGAACCCTGACTAATAAATACTGTGGTCTATAGATTTTGCATCTTGTTTGGGATGTTTTTGCTTCTATATCTTAAAGATACTCCCCAGCCCCTCAATATTATCTTTTTTGAAATTTCTTATTTGTATTTTATGTTCAGATCTATAACTCCCCCTGTTTTAGTCAACTTTTTCACAACTGTGAATAAAAGATCTGATCAGAACAATTGTAGAGGAGGAAAGTTTATTTGGGGGCTCACAGTTTCAGAGGTCTTAGTCCATAGATGGCTAGCTCCATTCCTTGGGGCTTGAGGTGAGGCAGAAGATCATGGCAGAAGATTGTGGCAGAGGAAAAGAGCTCACGTGGTGATCAGAAAGCAGAGAGAGAGAGAGCCTCCACTCTGGAGATACAAAATATATGCCCCATAAACATGCCCCAATTCCCACCTTCTACAGCCATACCCTATCTCTTCAGTTAGCACTCAATTAATCCCTCTCAAGAGATTCAATTACTGATTACGTTAAGATTCTCACAACCCAATCATTTCTCTAACCCAATCATTTCTCTGCTGAACCTTCTTGCATTGTCTCAAATGTGAGCTTTTGGGGATACCTCACATTCAAACCCTAACACCCCTACAACTTTTTTATTATATTTGTATGACACAGAGTGCAACTTCAGCTCTCCATAGAATCTCTGACTTTATCAATATCATTTCTTTAAAGGACTGTCATCTCCTGATGACTCTACAGTGCCACCTTGTTACACACTAAGAGTCTGTACATGTTTGGGTCAGCTTCTCAGTTTTCTATTCTGTTCCAGTCAATTGTTTCCTTACTCCTGTATCAATTACATATTATCTTAATTACTATGGTTTTGTAAATCGTGGCATCCATAAAGCAAGGCTCACCTACATTGTCTTCATTAATTATAATTTGTTTATATTTGTTAGAAGTATTCCTAGCTAATACTTGATTCTTTTGATATCAAAATAAGTCTCTTGTTAAATTTATCCACTTTGTGCTGGCATCTATAAAATGATTGTCTTTTATATTTTATCTTTTCTATTTTAATCTAGCTTGATCAAAATTCCTTATTAATTAAGAAGACTCTTTTGGACTTTCTATTTAAATTTAATTTCTTCCTTTCCAATCTTTATATGTTATTTCTTTTCCTTTCTACTAAATGTTTAGGACCTTTAGTTTAATATGAGTCTTGATCTAGTGTATTATTGTTATTTCAAATCCTTAAATTTTGGTTTATTATATAATAATTGATAATGAAACCATTTCCCTCCTATTCTTTTAGGGATTAGTTTAGAAATTCTAATGTGTACTCTTTAGTGTTATGGCTTATATCTGGAATGTTCCCTAAAATCTCATGTTTAGAAAACATGGTTCAGAGGTAGGGCTTTTAAGTAATGATTAGTGTTCTGGCCTCTTCATTGCATTAATCTACCTGGTGGTTTAATTCATTTATAGTAGAGTAGCTTACAGGTGGTACCTATAGGTAAATAGGTCCCTCCTTCTCTCTCTCTGTTTCCTGGCTTCTGTGGGCTGAAGAGTTTTCCTCTGCCATGCTCTTCTGCCATGATGGTTCTGCAGTGAACTCAGCTGACCCGTAGCCATTTCTATGTTTAATCTGAGACAGGGTCCCACTAAGTTGCTAAGGCTGGCCTTGGACTTGCAGTCTTCCTGCTCAGCCTCCATAGTCACTGGGATTACGGGCGGATTCCCCTGTGCCCAGGTCTGGGTTTTATTTTTGTTAATAAGAAATCAGTTGTCTATCTATTTATTCTCCCTCTGAAATAATCTTTTTGTATTTCACTGATTTATAGATTTTTGTGCTTACTCTGTCTTCAGTTTCAGTAAATTGAGATTAGGCATGTACTTCTCTTTTCTTTCTGTGCTTGAGACTTGATCTACGTCTTTCTTTAGTTCCAAAAAATTATTGGCCATTACCTTTGACAAATATTGTTTGTGACCTCTGATTAAACTTATAATAAAACTTCTCTGTCTATTCTACTTCTGTTTTCCTTGTCTTCTTTTCTGTTTTTGCACTGTGTGTGTGTGGGGGGGGTGGGAGGGTACTAGGGATCAAACCCAGGGTCTCATGTGTGCTAGGCAGGCACTCTACCACCCAGCTATGCCCCCAGCCCCCCACTTTTTTTTTTTAACATCAGTGCTGCTTCCTGAACAGTGCTGCCTGGCCTGCTTCTCAGTTCAACTTGCTCTCTCTTTTGCTATGCCTATTCTTCTGTTATACTTGTCTACTCCATTTTTAAGTTTTCACTGGTCAAGCTTTTTTAATTTCTGGAAAATGTATTTATTATTCCAAGTCTATTATACCGTTTTGTAGCCTCAGTTCCTTGAAGATGTATTCAATCCATTTTAAAAACCTATCTACACCTAGTAATTTTGATATATGGGTCTTTGCAAATCTGTTTCTATCATTTGTATTCTTTAGTGTGGTTGCACTCACTGGGTGTAAATTCCTGATCTGCCTGTTTCTTTGCTACATGCTAAGTGTTTTATTTGTAATAATAATTTATATAAATAAAAAAGTGAATATTTCTCCAAATATAATTTATTATTTTCTAGCCAGGGTGCTTATTCTTTTATAGTTTGGATTCACCTCAAACAAAGATCAAAGTGACTGTAAATAGTCTAATATTCTCCCATGAGAAGTTCAGTTGGCCCTTACTTTACTGTAAGTAAAGACCCTAGGGTCCTTTATGTGATTGAATGGGAGTATCTGTTCCTTTTACTTCTGTCCTCATTTGGGAAGACTATCAAAATCAAAATTAAAATGACCAGGTTCAGTAAATGGTTTCAGAATAAAGCAGCTCAAGAACTAATTTTTCTATTTTTAATTTTTAAAAATTATTTTATTGGCTCTTTTTAGTTATACATAACAGTAAACTTCATTTTAATGTACTTGCACAAACATTTATTTCTCTATTTTATCTTCACTTTTGAACTAATGTTTTCTTATCGGGCCTCTTAAACTCTCATAACATGATTTTTTAATCCACATTTTAGTTGTTGCATTTCTTAGTGGAAGAAATGAATCAAATGAGTTGCCACTCATTCTTCAAGATAGGTGATATATTCCTTTCTAAATTCTAAATTCAAAAAATCTTGACAAATTGCCCTGCACCAATTTGCAGTCTTACCACTAGTACATGATAATAATTCTTTGTTCCCATCCTCATCCAAATGGTATGCCATCAAACTTTGGAACCTCTAATAATCTGTTAATACAGTGTAGTTTTAATCTATGTGTCTTATTTTAAAATTATCTTTATTTGTTTTTAAAGGCATTTTTTTGCAGAGGACTCTTCAGTTCTTTTGAAGTTATTTTAAGTGGGGAGACTTGAATCTATTTTTGCCCTGATGGCTTCTCATTTGTCCAACTTCCACTTATTGAATCACATAACTTTCCCCCATATGACATATTTGATATATAATGCCACCTTTTCTCCTGTTGAAGAACATGATATATTTTTCTACTTATTTAAGTTTTCCTTTCTCCACTGGTAACATTTTAACATTTTCTTCTTATAGATTTTGGATGTTTCTTATTAAATATGTTTCTGAATAACATCTTACTACTTTTCTTTCTTGAAAAGGCTATATATTATGCCAATTAAAGCCCAAACTAGGGTTCTTTAGATAAATAGAACCAACAAGATATATATACATATATATATACAACAGGCTACATATACAATGTACATATATATGTGTGCATATATAGATACAATCATTAAACAGGATATAGATGTGTATGTATTTATATGTGTTTATATAATATGATTATTAAAAGGTATTTATTAGATTGGCTTATACAACTAGAAGCTGAATAGTCCTACATTGGCTGTCCGCAGACTGGAGAACTGGAGGAACTAGGAACTGCACAGTTCAAGATGCTGAAGCCTCAGAACAAGAGGGATCAATAGTGCTACCCCATTCTGGGACCCCAGGCCTGGAAACTCCCTGGAGAATCACTGGCAGAGTTGACTTTAGAAGAGCAAAAGAGCTGGAGTCTGATGTCTTCAGGTAAGTGCAGCAACAATCACAAGCCTGTTCAAGAAGAATGGAGCTTTGCTTGGGCTGCTGCTTCCTTGTTCTTCCAATTTTTATTCCATCCAAACCTCCAACCTCTTGGACAGTGGTGTCCACATTTAGGTTGAGTCTCCATTCACTGTCATACATTTCAATCATTCTTAGAAACACCCCCATCAACACACCCAAAAAACCTTTGGCATCACTTAATCCAATCAATCGACAATCCAGATTAGCCATTACAAAGCCATAGTTTAGGGATTAAGACTCCCCAAATTTAAATTACAGTCTACTACTTACTGATCAGAGAAACAATAGCAAGCTATATAAGATCTTTGTCTCCATTTCTCCATCTGTGCTATGGGATTGTTGTGAGAATAAAATGAATTAGCTCTTGCATGCTCTTAGAATAGTGTCTAGCACACAGTAAGCATTCATTATTAACTCTTACTGTGGCTATAAATAAATCTTTTTTTCATAAGTCTTCCAACCTTTTATTGTTTATATAAATTGATAATATCGGTTTCTGTATGTGTTTATTTTGAATCTAGCCAGCACATTAAATTCTCATTTTTTCATAAGCATTTTTCCAACTAACTTTCTAAGTGTATAGTCATATGAGCTTCAAATAATTATATTTTATTTCTTCCCTTCCTATTTTTAAATTTGAGTTTTTTTCTGTTTTCTTTTTACATTAACACTTCTAGAAAAATACATAAAACTTTAAAATTAATAAATAATAATCAAAAATCTTTCTTAAACTCAATGGCTACAATTTCTTTTGAGAATCTATTTATAGTTTTCAGCAGACTTTTATCTTTTGCAGGATCTTATTCCTATGGATGTTCTTAAGTCTAAAAATGTCCCCAAGTATTCTCTTTGTCCACAATTTTACTATAAATATATTATCTTAGAATAATCTTATCCAAATTTTAAATTATACCCCCAGCATAATGACTCACAAAATTCCATCTTTCCTAAGTGTATGTCTTACAACTATAAGCCTACTTATCCAATATCCATTGAGTATTTCCATCAGAATATCTCATATATATTTAATCCCAACATATTCAAGATGGAGTGCATCCTCACCACTAGCCCTCCCCTCCCCAACACAATATTTGTTTTGTGGTAACTACATAAATACAGGAAGTAGAGCTTAACACACAGGTTTTATTTTCAATTCATCCTTTGCTGTCATACTTAAAACTCATTGGCCACCAAGTCCTGGGGATGACATCTCTCAAGATCATTCTTCACCCTCTAGCTGAAGTTCTTCATTTGTTTGCACAATATTGTCACATTGCTCTAACTAATTTCCCAGTTGAGTGACCAACTGTCTTGCTCTACCCATGATTGGGAGTTTCTCCAGGAAGAATGACTTTCAGTGGTAAAACAAGAAGGTTCCAGACAAACAGAGATGAATCAGTCACCCTGCTTTCAGGCCTCCGGCATCACCCTTTATTAAGAAATGAAATTCAGAAGTATAATATAGACCTTTCCTACAACAAATATAGAGGCATACAAGACTTGCATTTAACTACAGCAGTTTAACAGATGCTCTGATTCTACAGGTCAATTGATCCCAGGATTGAGAGCTTCAAATTTCAGTTTTCAACCAATTCTCATATGACAGACAGAATGATCTATTTAAACCACAAATGTGACAATGCTATCCATATTGGAAACATTTTCTAATGACTACCCATTGCCCATAGAATAAACATTAAATTCCATTAGACACATAGAAGAAAGATATTTTGTAACCAAAAACATGCTTTCATTTACTTCTGTATTTCATAGGGTTTTGTTTCTCATTCCTTCACTTTTATCTGCTTTCCAAATGCACCAAGCTGTTGTATTCCAATGTAACCTCTAGTACAAACATTTTATGGTTCACAGTGCCTTCCTCATCATACTATGTCTGCCTCAGAATGAATACGTCAGGAAACTTGTGCAAAGATCTCCCTTCTGAAACATTTCCCTGTAAAATCATCTCACTCAATTAGTAATGTATATTTGGTGGTACTGAGGTTGGTATACCCTTCCATAACACTTTTCTTCTGCTGAAGTTACACTCTACAAAGACTTTCTCTGCAAATATACTAAGATTATGAAGCAAAGTCACTGGCACATCTTACTGAGCACAATGTCTGACACATTCTAAATAATTAAAAAAAGGTCATTGAATGAATTAATGAATGAATATGGCAGGAACATAAGGATCATCTTACTGGTGCATAGGTGGGTAATTTACAGAAATTATTTAGACCTCTTTACCTAAAATCATATGTACTTTTAATAACATTTGTGTGAATTATCTAAATGTCTCCATGACCAGTTTTCTCATTAACATATGGCACATTAAAGCCTGTGAATTTTATATCAACATTCTGCATATTAGGAAGAGAGAATGAAATTCTGACTCAAAACTGCTACTTCATGTTATAGTTAACCTTTACTGGAGGTCCCATACTACACTGGCTTAGGAAGTCTGTCCCTTATAGTTTGCAAGAAAGACAAGGAAAGAGCACAAATCATGAAAGTAAACTCCAGTATTAAAAAATTACATTATGCAGGCTTATAAACATCATCTTTGCAATAATTCTCTACTTCCTTTTTTGCCAAAATTCAAGCTCTGAACAAAAAAACTGATCAAAGAGGGTTTTTAACATTTTGAATCCTGATTTTTGTATGCTTTAAAATCTAAACTGATATACAAAAAGGTACCGAATTTTGTACGTGATTTTATCATAAATTACACCACCCTAATTAAACCTATGATTTCCAATGCATTTATAACACACCATTCATCAAATGCAAATAAAAATAATTTGCAAACGGTATAATTCTGATGAGCTCATAGTCTACTCTGACTTCATTATGGTGGGTATTGTTGGGACTCACTAATGAGCTCTGTATACTGTGTTTCTCTTTGTTGTTTGCCTACATGCTAATGAAACAAGCTGGAAGCAAAAGAGCTAATTAATGGTCCGGTTTTATTCCATGATGCAACATGCCAAACTTCAAGTAAGGGTTGGCAGCGTGTGGGTGAGGATTTGGATATATGTGGGAACCACTGGGAAACAGTCCCTGCACATCAGAATGGAAAGTAAACGAAAAATTGATGTTCTCAAGAGTTAAAAAGTCATCAGTGAGTACATGACAAGAACAAGCAGTGAGATACCAGTTTATAAACTCAAAGAAATCAGTCACAGACAAAGAAGCAAGAGGACCTTTGGGATCAACTGTGCAAACTAAAGTATAAAGGCACCACATTGAGACGAAAATCATTAATTACACTGTCAATTGGCTAAATGTCAGTCTTTACTTTCTGTTATGTTTTACAAGGAATCATAGTAAATGTATGTCAATCAATCTCCAACATCTACTTAGCATTAAACATCTCTCCATCAGTTTGGGCTGGCTTCAAACTGGTGGTTTGAAATAGGAAAGATGTGGGTGCCTTCGCCTGCTCTTAATTCTGCTCACTACTTTCTGTATTTGCTATCTCTTTCATTCTCTTCAGGGTTGCTTTAAGGGAAGGAAAAGGAGGACAAGAAATAATTTTACTTGGGCTAAATGGCTTCAGCTCAGCACCAGACAGATGTCTAAGAATGTAAGCCTGGAAGATGATTTTGGTGGACTTTTTCTCTCATGGATGGCCTTTGAGGGTTTGTTGAGGGTTCTGTTCTTAATCTGATTCAAGAAGGTGCCTCTTTTAGGTGATCACCCATAACCCCTATGTCCCACTTAAAGACTCAGCTCTAATCTCTTTCTGCTGAGTCTAATTGACCTTTCAGCCATGTTGATCTCAGAACCATTCAGGATATTTCTTCTATATCACTACATTTTCTAAAGGAAAACACTTAGGTTCCCTGTTCCCCATCCTGACAAAATAAAAGGCAGACTGACTTTACCTATAGAGCGACTGGCTGGTAGGAAACAGGCTAATCTATGCCTAATGAAGCTTTTTCATACATAGTTCATCCAGTAGTCTGTGTCTCTTGGTAGCAGGAAACACATGCAAAGTCTGTCTAAGGCTGTTGAGTGTACCCACTGATGTCCCTCTCTGTTTGACGTAAAGGTAGCATGCACCATGTTTTCCTCTCCAAAGACTTCTCCACTAACATTCTCCTTAAATCTTCTCTCTTTCCCATTGTTACTTCCTTGAATTTGTTGAGAGTTCTAGGAAGTGAAATGGACTCAGGTTCATTTCCTGTGTAACTCTGCTAAAAATGATTGAGGTGATCTATCCCACACTCATTCAGTGTTCTGATAATTCTCAGGAAGAGTTATATTGTAAATTCTTATTTCTTCTCTTTCTGTAACCAGTAGGTCTAAACTTTAATTGCATGTTAGAACTACCAGCAAAACTTCTTTTAAAAATATGGCTGCCTGCCACCCCATCCCAAGCTGAGAATCTGATTTAATTGCTCTGGTTAAACATTTGTATTTTTTTAATCTCTTGATGGTTTTAATTTGCAGCCAGAGCTGAGAACTTTTAATATAAACAAATGCCAACTTACCTCTTTGACCAACATCTTTGGATGGAATATTCATTATTGATTTCATTTCTCCATGTTTGTAGACACAATGCTATCATTCTAAAAATTATTCCTAATAAAAATTTACTTAAAATCTCCCTGTAAGTTCTTCTAAGAAGTTATTGTGAATATTTATGAAAGGATTCATTCTGTACTGAGTTGTAGCTCATTTCCTTGATAGATTTTAAACTGTCTTACTACCAAGTAAGAATCATGCTGTTTGTTGATTATCAACTGTATTTATCTAAAGTAGTAATTATGCTGTTGGTTGGTTATCAATTGTATTTATCTATACCCATTAAAATTTTCATGTATTTCTTCTCTGTTGGATAAAGTTGTGCATTTAAATTTACTCATCATTCTTACTCTTTTTTAAGAGTGTAGAAAATAAACCAAGAGAGAAAACTGAAGAAAATAAAACAATTAATAATTTCTTTTTAGGAAAAAAAATAATAAATGAACTGACCCAAAGGAAAACTTGACATGAAAAAAGTCTGAAGGAAACACATTTATATCATTTCTATCATGTTTAAGATGAAATTTCCAAAGGACATAAAATGGTCTCTTGACATTCTTATTCCAGAAGGCTTTCACATTTTCATACCCTGAAAATTAGACAGTTCCCAGGTACAAAGATGAGCCTAGCTGTCTAATGGCATCCACCATCAGTGCCAAGTACCTTTAATGTCCAATTTTAACCATAAAGAGAAATTAAATCCATTGATTATTTTTCTGGACAAGGCTGATATTCTCAAACATTGTTAAAACTTAAACATAAATTCAATAAGCCTGTTTCTCTGCTTCCCAGTGTGAAGCCCTATCAGCCCCAAAATTCTACATTTAGAAATTCATTCTACAGATGCAATCAGCACCTAAACAAATAAGTGTTCCCACCTGCATATACAAACCCAAATGGATTTATGGAAACATTATTCATAATAACAAAGAATGTGAAACAAGCTCAATATCTCTCAATGAGAGTTAAATAAATAATAATAAAGTCATTAAACAAGGTCACATTCATCTACCTATGCTGATAAGAAACAATCTGTAAAATACATTGTTAAGTTTAAAAGGAAAAAATGTGTTTAATATGCTCATGTCTCAGTGTTTGGGTCAAAATGTGTAGATAATATATAAATTTGTTCCTATAGTTAATCAAAAAAAATTTTTAAAGTCTTAAAAGGCTGCCCCAGGGAGTGAGTTCAGATGTGGTCTGGATGGGACAAATTTCACTATGTCTTTTTGAAGTGCTTCAATTATTTTTATTGTCAAGTATATGATCTGCATATACTTTATGCCAACACTCATTTGTTTAGGTGCTTGGTTGCATCTGTTGCTTGATTGTATATATGTTGTTGACTTTTCATTCTGCTAGTTGCTTCTTTTGCCATACAGATGCCTTTAATTTTATGTAACACCCCTTCTCTATTTTTGCTTTTCTTGCCTGTGCTTTTGGTATCATAGCAAAGGAATCATTGTCCAGTTCAATGTCTAAACTCTTCCCATTTGTTTCCTTCTACAAGTTTATTGCATTCAGGCTTAACATGTACGTTTGATTAATTTTGAGCTCAATTTTGTATGTGGTAGGAGATAACAATCTAAATTCATTTTTTAATATGTAAATATCAGCTTTCCTAGCACCATTTCTTGAAGAGACTATTTTTCTCCATTTGTATTCTTGGCAAGTTTCTTGATGATTAGTTGATTATATGTGCCTGAATTTATTCTGGGGCTCTCTATGTTGCTCCACTGACCTATATGTGTGTTGTCACATGTGTTACACACTCTCATGACCATCAGTACCAACCTATTGTGGTAAAATGCTTTGAAACCAGAAAGTGTGCCAGTTCCAGCTTGGTCTTCTTTATCAACATCAATTTAACTATCTAAGGTCTTCTGTACTTCTAAATACATTTTAGGGTTTTTTGTTTCTCGGAGAAGAATGTTATCGGTATTTTGATAGGGATTGCGTGGAATCTGTAGGTCTCTTTGAGTAGTACAGACATTTTAACAATATTAATACTTCTAATCCATGCAGATGGATATCCTTCCATTTATCTGTCTCTTCAGTTTGTATTAATGTTTTCTAGTTTTCTTTTTATTCCTCCCATTTCCTTGGTTAAATATTTTGTAAGTAGAATTGATTTCTTAATTTCCCTTTTGGAAAGGTGGTTGTTCCTGTCAATCTTCAGTTACACAGGATTATCTCTATGTTCATGCATTGCATCTACAGACTTGTTTATTTATTCATTCAGTAAACATCTACCTAATGCTTTCTATGTGAACTGAACAATCACTACTTCCTTTTGATTTCACAGTAAACTGAGGGTAACATTTCTCATTCATTTAGTTGTTCATTGTATAGCTCACACAGTAAACTCAGTTTAATAAATATGTATCATGTACCACATAAACCTATGTCAGAGGCATATACTTTCTCTTTAGACATAGGATGGCCACAGTGAGAAAAATCTTTAAGATGTCTATCAGGCCAACCTGACACAATCCCACAAAGACCAGGCCAGAAAGTAATGTTTCTATGGGTCGTGCAACACTGTGGTTCTGTTATTCCATGGAAAAGTAGAAAAATATGATCACTTACATGTTAATATCTTCACTGAACATTTATTACTTTAGCTCTCTGCAAGCACAATTCTATGGGCTTTTTCAGAATATAAAGTTCTGTAAGACATTGCCTTTACCATCAAGAGTTTAGAGCCCAGTAGATATATTTGCCTGACTTTCTTTTATAAAAGCATTTTGGAATTTTTAAAACATTTTTATTCATTACTTCATTGATTCTAAAAACAATCTGTGTAGTAAGTATGACAGGTATTGTTTTTCTCACTTTACAGACAAGAAGTCAAAAATTTGAAAAAATAAGTGCCATCGTCAAAGTGGCTGAAGTAAGAATAGAAATCAGTTTACCTTTTTTTACCTGCATATGCCATACCCTTATTTTGGGCATCCCTGCATTTTATTATGAAAGTAACTGGACATTTACTTGACAACTATGTAAAGAGATTATAGCAAAAATTATGCATTTATATTTAACCCACTTAAAATAATTTAATACATGTATAACCATTCTCCAATCTTATTCTCACAGACCTGTGACTTTTCTTGCTGCATGGGCTGTCTGATTAAATTTCCACATACACTCATGATGCATCATTTATGATTTAATTCATTTTGTTTTCTTTAGAGTGAAGCCAAAATTATAGAGACAGGCAAAGCAATCTGAATCTAGAATCCTTCTAGATCTTCACAGTTTTCCCTAATCTTTTACAGTCATCTTGCCCATACTTAATTTGACAGAAATATCTGTAGGGGCCTTCCTTTTCAAGGACTTCTGAGGTATTCAGTGTAGGCTTCAAAGAAACCACAACTCTCTTAAGGGGCTCATATCATGCTGATGTGCATACTATTTTGTTACAGGAATAAGGACAGTTGTCACAAATGTAGTTATGAGCTGGCCCAACTGACTTTGGATAAGTATGAGACGTGATAGTGGAAACAGAGGTGTTGGTGGAGCCTGAATCTGTGAATTATGGGTCAGTCCATGTGATTTATAAAGTGAATGAAGAGAATTCACTACCTCTGAGATCAATAGAGTTTGGTTAAAAGAATTTATACTATGGTAAGTAAAAAGTGTGTCATACTCAACGTGTGTTTAAGTAGAAAATCGAGCACCTTTCATCTGCTGTGGCTACCTGTGGACTCTTTAAGTGACTATGAAGTTGCATCCATAACCATTGCCAGTACTAAGGTAGGGAAGTCCATTTTAACTGGGCAATCACCTTGTTAAGGTGGAGGCTACTGAGAAATTTTTATGTAAGTAGTATTCAAGAGTATTTGCCTACTTGTAAATGTAAAATTGATCCCAATTATGTTTTTATATTTAATCGGAAATACTCATCTTCATAAGACATAGATTAATCATTGAAATAAAAATAATAATAGCAATACTTTCAAATTTTATTCTAAGTCTCTTGAAGAGGACTGACTGTTTTCTTATTCTCCACTATTGGATTTATTACATGGTTTTACTCAATACATAAATATCTATTGAACTTATGACTAAAAGCCATCTTTAGGACATAAAAATATGGGATTATTTTGAAGCTTTAAGATTAGATCATTTTCCTTATAAGTCATTACCCCTGTTTCATCTGCTCTGTGTTAAATGTAGCATTGTGGAGAGGGTAATTTTATGAGGTGGGACATGTACTAGGGAAGACAGATTCTTATCTAGGTCATTATGAAAATATGTTTTGATTTCCATTTTAAAAATTCAATAGACAATGCAAACTTTGCTTACCCTGTGATTATCTAAGTACTCTGATTTGGGGCTACAGAATTGACAAAATATTCTTGAGATCCCTTTTTTATATAAAAGATACGAGTGTGATTGGCAACTCTAGATGGTGCTTCTGTACTAAGCTTTGGGGTCATCAGTTCCATGGTGAGTTTTGTGGCCTGTCTTATCATGGTTTCTGCATCCCTTTAGTTCAGAGAAATGGGAGGGTGTGTTTTTTTCTCAATAAATCCTTCTCCGGGCTAAACCTACTTTTTCATTTTCACAGCCAAAACTTTTGTAATAACAATTGTTGTCTGGATCGATTTGAGTCAAATTGACTTTGAGTGAAAATCTTGTGCTTTCTCTAAGGAATAGAGAATCAAAGCCATTTTTGTGGAACATTTAAGCAATAGGTTTTCTGTTTTGATGCTAAATTGGACTTAAGTGAATAATCCAAATAGAATTAAAAGAACATGCAAGTAT
The DNA here is from genome assembly GCF_045843805.1 of Urocitellus parryii. Classification (NCBI taxonomy): domain Eukaryota; kingdom Metazoa; phylum Chordata; class Mammalia; order Rodentia; family Sciuridae; genus Urocitellus; species Urocitellus parryii. The sequence goes on from NC_135539.1 coordinate 100,781,828, forward strand.
TGCAATCCACAGGAAGGGGATGATAAGTCCACTTCATGCCTTTTTTTCTTGGCCCTCTTATTTTCCTTCCCCTCTTTCTTTCTCCCCCCCCTCCCCTTTCTTCTCTTGCTTTCCCATTCCTTCGTTCTTTGTTCTTGGCCTTTTTCTCCTTTTCTTTCATTGAATCAACTTCTCTTTTCTGTTTCTCCCTTCCTTCCTAGTCACTGCCTCAGAGCTTCTGGCCAAGGTTCGTCTGGAAGGATGGACAACCTGCCTCTGCAGAGATGGGTCCCATGACTGAATTTTATTAGTCAAGATTCAGAATCAGGACAAAAACAGGAAGGGAAGGTGAAAACAAGTGATCAGGAACTGGGCATATTCTCAAAAAGATCAAAAGATGAAGGAACAGAGCACAAAGGCAGAAAGAGGAGCCCATATGTTTTGAGTTCTGTGGAAGTGGCCGGACCACCCTCTTTGGGGATGCAGGCCTAGCACTTGGTGGGAGGGTGAGTGAAGCCTGGGAGAGGGGTGCAAGTTCAGGATGAGTTCTCCCTCTCACTCTTCTCCTTATTTCATTCCCAAACTTGCTCCTGGTTTCTTTCTTTTCTTCCTCGGTTCTATTTTCTTCAGCAAGATAGCCCTAAATATGGTAGCTATTAAAAATGTTTAGATAGCAGAAGGTATCTGTCACTTTCTTACCTTCTTATTTTTTTTTTTTATTTCAAGTGGTTATTTCTTTGACATTACGAACTCACTGGAGAAAAAAAGGTGAAGAAAGACTGTGGAGGGACGTTTACGTGAAGAGAGAGACTAACAAGCAAACCAATAATGACAGGGATACATGGCATATGAGATACCATCAAAATGCTATGGCAAGACCAGATCTCTGCTCATGGGAAGCTCTCAGTAGGGACAAAGGAAAGGGAATTCCAGGAGACAACAAGTCCAGTGACTTCCAAAGAGCTGAAGGACAGACACAGACCTGGCTGGAGGGATCTTAATCACGGGTGCTAGAGGTCCTAAAAAAGATCCCAAACCTGATTTTTTGTGAAGTGCTGATATAGACTGACTAAGTATGAATGAAATAAAAAAAGATACAATGACAGTGATCAGTCAAGTAAATTTCATCTATGGTACAGCTTCTGTTAACATTAGTTATTGCTTATACTATCTCACATATATGAACTTTACCTTTGAGTTTTATCCCAATATAAAAAAGCTCAGATAAGTTACTTTATATACTACCAGACAACTGATAGGTTATACATGAGTTAAAAGTTTATTCTCAGGTACAGTTTGAAAGGTTAGCTTTGCAACAGTTTATGAATTTGGCAAAGAAGGCCTGGGAGGAAAATAAACAACGAAAAGGCTACAACAATAGTCTAGGTCCCCTACCCCAGCAACCCCAAAATGGTTGAGGACTTGAACTATGATATAAGGAGGGCAGAGGAAGAGGAAAGAATATATTATCAGGATATTTAGCAAATAGATGCTGGTGGAATGTCTTAGTTCATATGGCAGTGATAACAAAATACCTTAGAATTGAGGTCATTTATAAGGAGTACCCATTTACTTCTTACAGTTCTGGAGGTTAGGAAGTGCAATGCTTCCAAAGATCCAGTGTGTGTTCAGGGGCCATTCCTTAGAGATGGTGCTTTGTAGTTGTATTCTCACATTGCAAAAGTAGCAAACAAATTCTCTTTGGTCACTTTCACAAGGGCACTAATCCCATTCATGAGGGATATAATTGCCTCTCAAAAATCCCACTTCTTCATACCATCAGCTTGGTATTGAATTTTGGGTAACATACACTTTTGGGGAATCACTAGGTCAAAAGGGTAGATCTAGTGATTATGCTAATGTTGAAATTGAGAGTAGAGAGGAACTGAAATATCAGTGAATACCTTTATGTAGAGATTTATGGGTACAATGCTGTCTCGCTATGCAGTGACCTCCAAGTACATGAATTCTAAATAAATCTCAATTATTTTTACATTCAAACTAGATAAATATTTTTTTATTTGTAATATGTTATTTTTGGTACTTCCTCTAAGAAAAATAGATCTAAAAATGTGTAGCTTAAAATATGAAATAAACCAATTTTATTTTTAAGGTAACTGTAAAATTCAGAAATTAATGTAAATAGGTTTAAACTAGGACAATCACTCATACTTTGGGTATGTAAGGCAAGGATTTTACCTCACAGTCATTACTTGCTATTTAGAATTGATCATTGTGTGAATTCCAAATAAACATCTTAGACTCAGAATGCTAAGTAATTTGGCTGAAGATACATTTAATGGTTGGTATTAATTGATTTTATGTCACTATAACAAAATGCCTGGAGCTGGGTCATGTATGAATAAAAGGAGTTTATGTATCTCTAAGTTTTGAAGCCTCAAAGTTCAAGATCAAGTGACCTATTAATCCCACCTCTGGTAGACAGCACCACAGCAGAAGCCCATGTGAGCAGTCACATGGTGGAACAGGAAGAAACAGAAATACAAAGGCCAGGATTGTGCTTTTTATAACAACCCTGCACCCTAATCCAATATGACTAATGTTGGAAGTAACTAGAGTCCTGTGAAAAACTACATTAATCCTTTCCATGTCAAGGGTGATGCCCCTAAGGACCAAAATATATTCCACAAGACCCTGTATCTTGAGGTTCTACCACCTCAACAGCACCATGCTTGAGACTAGTCTTCCAGAACATGAATTTTTGGGAGTGGACACATTCAAACCATACCCAAACTGAAGCAGAGCAGAATTTATTACTATCCCCCCCCACCTCAAATTTATATGTCCTAACCTCCAGCACCTCAAAATGTGATTGGATTTGAACATTGGATGTATAAAGAAGTGATTAAGTTAAAATGAAGTCATAAGAATGGATTCTATTCCAAAATGACTAATTTGAACACAGGTAGTTAAAGACCAAGAGAAGACAGCAATATACATCAAGGAAAGAGGCCCTCAGATGAAACCAATGCTACCTACCAACTCCTCTAACTCAGACTTCTAGGCTCCTGGACTATGAGAAAATAAATGTCTTTTGTTTAAGCCATCCAGCAGGTAGTGTTTTGTTTTAGCAGCCCTAGCAAACTAATAGAGAACATGACTCCTAGATGGTCTACACTAGACTGGCCTTCTAGCTAGCCTGACTCAAAACAACAACTACCACCACCAAGAAAAACTGGCCTCTTTTTACCACAATCTTCAAAGAGCTTTTCCTGAGCCCCCCTGTACTCCCCATCTGGGAGTACTGGATGAATCATCATGGTTCACACTCTCTAATTCAGGTGCATAAAATGCCAAGAACTTTCCTTCCAGCATATGAGCTGCTACTCTAGACTGATTATGATCTCTAAATTTATGATGACAATGATTGGGGCAGAGAGAAAAGTTTAAAAATACTATACTATATTAGGGGAAGAAGAATGGAATTTCATGCTAATGTGCCAAAGCTTTTGAACTCTAACTTCTATAAATGACTGAGAACTTACTCAAAGGCTAAGAATGGTATTCTTGGATTGCTCAACTGATAAAGAGAGAGGAGAGACAGCTTTGTGATACAGATAAAACTTCGCAATGAACTAAAAGAAAGAAACTAGCTAAGTTAACTGTTACCTTAAATCACATCAATTCAACTAAGCCTGAGGTCCTTCCATGACAGAATGAATGTCATATTTCTTACATAGACACAGGATCTTTGCATTCTTTTATAATGACACAATATTTTTTCCTAACTGTGAAAGTTGCTAAGCCATCACCCATGGTAATAACGTCACAAATCAATTTAGTTTATCTGTCCAGAGTTCCTAATGCTTTCCTTTGCAATATATGAACTTCCTATAACCAAGGATTTATGAAATAGAAACATACGTGACCTCTATACTTTCCTCAATTTTAGAACCCTATTCTTTAAAATAATTTTTTAATAATTATTGGTTAATAATTAACAGGCAAATCATGTTACATGGATATTTATGAAACATTTTTCACTTTGGTTAAATATCTACTTTCTTTCTTATTAAAGAATACAGTATAAGTAAAATAATAATATCACCATGTTTCATCCATTTTATTATATATTTGATATCTGATAGTGTTCTTGTCCTTTAACAAATTCACAAATTTTATCTTGACTTTTCAAAAATAAATTTATAGTTTTAATTATCTGTTTTTAAAAAAGGATATTTGAGATTATTGGTGAATTCCTTTCTGTCCCTTCCTTTTCTTCCTAAATACCTAGTCCAGGATTGATCTTATCACCTACATCTAGATGGTTACAATAGTCCCTTAATCTGTTCCTTGTTTTATGTCCTTTACCCAACACAATCATCCCTACACATTGCTGACAGCTTAATATAATCCCAAACTAGTTCGTTGGGTTAACTCCTCTGAACAAAAAACATCCATGGTTTACTATTAACTAGCTACAAGATAAGGTCCAAATTCCTGAGTTATCCATAATTTGTCCTCACCCAACCTTCCAAACTTTCTGGCTTTATCTTTTAACACTCCTCCATTGTGAGCTAGCCAAACTGGTTTCCTGAACTCCTATAAGACTTACTATCTGTAATATTTTTTCTTATTAATCAAGCATAGTTTTCAGGCATCAGTAATCATCTAAGTTCTTTAACTAGATAATCAACATCTTAAATTTTGATTCAATTTCACTATTAGCTTCTTGAGCGTATAGTCAAAGCTATTTGCTTGCTTCTTTTATATCTAATAAAGGTAAATATAGTTATTTCTGCTGCTTCCAAGAGACGTTTTTAAGTTTCTTGTAAAAGATACAAATGTGACTAAGGCATAGTTCTTAGTCTTGAATAGTTCACCTCTAGAAGGAAAATGAAAAACTACAGAGGTGAATATAATGCAGTAGGAAAGTTTAAGTCTGCAGAAATTGACAAAGGACAGCATAAGCAATGCTTATGGAGAGAAGAGATGTGGGAGTGGGAAGGAGGTTCATATGACCAAAAGTCATGAAATAAAGTTTGAATTGGACCTTAAAGAATTTTTTCCTAGCCACTTAAGAGAATTTGTGATCAGAACACAGAACACCACTATTTTCACTTTTACATATCTGTCCTTAATTGGAGGGGGAAAAAAAAGTCTGAGCATTTTTTGTTGCTGTTTTGTTTTTAATTTGCTACTTCCAGGAACCTACAGGTTTCTCTAGTATAAAATAAGGTTTATGGTTATTTCTCAGGTCAGACAACTTCCCCAACCTCTTAGTGGAATTTGAGTTATATACATAACTTTTTGTTAGAATTCTGATTTGGTGGGGGGGCTAATTCTTTTTCAACCCATGGCTACAGGCAGGTGGCCACTTCTCAAAACACCTCCCTGAATGTTTCTGTGGAGGTTTTCCAGGCTTTTTCAACTCACAGTCTTATGCAAGGAGCTCATCACAGACTGCTTAAAGAGTTTAAGTTCCATCGACTTAAGCCTATATCTGCCAGCAGGTGGACATTAAAACTCCAACACAGGTTTTGAGACCCCTAAGGGTCACTCGGCTTTAACTTTGACTCAAGTATCTAATTTTGAGGTTTTTGTTTCTGCATGTAGTTTATTTACACACACACACACACATACATGTACTCACAATTTTTGTTATATTTTATCCAACATTTTTGTGTGCCACATACTGAAAAGAAAGGGTTCCCATGTGTCACAGCGATGGGAAATATTAGGATTTGTTCTAGCCTGGCACCCTGATGCATGCCTGGAATCCCAGCGACTTGGAAGGCTGATACAGAAGGTTGGAAAGTTCAAGGCCAGCCTGGGCCAACTTAGTGAGACCCTGTCTCAAAATTCAAAAATTTGAAAAAGGAGTGGGAATGTAGCTCAGTGGTTGAGTGCTTGCCTAGCATGCTCAGGATCCTCAGTTCAATTCCTAGACTGGGGAGGAAAAAAAAAAAGATTTCTTTTAAGTTTATTGCCTTAGGATTACTGTCTAGAACAAAAACATAGGGTTAAATAAAAATTACATTTTAATAGTATAGGACGTTGCTGTAGGAGGGAGCTATTAAGAAAAACAACAGGACCATCCTGTCAACACCTTGTTCACAAACAGGAAAGCACCTTGACCTTGACCATTGTTGTGAAGAAATCCTCTATTGCATTCTCTTTCTCTACAGGAACATGACCCCAAAGCTTTCTTGGTTGTTCTAGTAGTGTTTTATCTACACTCAAGTCCACAAAGTCTTCTTTACAAAGGTGTGACAATCTTCTGAGGTCATGCTGTATTTCAGGTGTCAGTAACTTTGTTCATAAAGGGCCAGTTGGTAAGTATTTCAGGCCTTGTGGGCATATGCTTTATTGCAACTTTTCTGCTATTCAATTATAGCATGAAAATAGCTACATGCAATGCATAAAAGAATGAGCAGAGATGTGTTCTATTAAAATTTTATTGACAAATATAGGTGGCAGGGTGGATTTAGCAGATGGGCCCCTATTTTCCAACCCTGCTATAATTAAAGAAACAAGGCATACATATCAGAATTCTCAGAGATAACAGACTCACTGGGAAATTTCTTTTTCAGAGAGAGAAAGAGAGATTGATATTTACTTGTGGAATTGGCTCACACTATTCTAGGGACTAGTAAGTATGGGCCAGCTGGCAGGCTAGAAATTCAGGTAACAGTTGATGTTTTAGTCTTGAATCCAAAATCCATAGAGCAGGCCAGCCGGCTGGAAACCCAGGCAGTAGTAAATGCTGCAGTATTGAGGGAAAATTCCTTCTTTCTTTGAGAAATCTCACTTTTACTGGGAACATCCTCAAGAGATTGTATGAGACTCATCCACATATGAAAGGTAATCTTCTCTACTTAAAGTCTACTTAAATTAGCTATAGATGATTTGCACATCTAAAAACATATCTCCAAGGAAGCATCTAGACTGTTGTTTGGCCCAACAACTGAGTACCATAGTCTAGTCAAGCAGATGCAGAATTAACTTCAGAGTGTGTACAGTAAAATAAGAGTAGACATAGAAATCACATCATTATGTATTGCAGAATGTATCCAATTAAGTGCTGAAATGCTATGCTAAAGAGTAATGTGTTGAAACAAGGTGATGAATTAAAGGGCTTTAATTTTGAATAATATTTTAATCATAAAAATGAAAACAATAGCACTTTGAAAACATCTAACATGTGTTGAGCAGTATTCTAAGCTTCTGTTGTATGTGGCCCCATTCAGTCCTCACAAAAACCTGGTCATATAAGCCTCGCTGTTGTCCCCACCTTGCAAATCACGTTGACAGGGTGCTTACACATCATCATAACTGGCCACGTAATTGTAATTTAAGGATATCTTTGGCATGCAGTGCTCTAGTTTATTAAAAGCTTTCATTGAAAAGATGACACAAAGCAAATACATAAAAGGACTTTTTAAATCCTGGGAGTTTTAAAGCTATTTCCATTTATAAGAATATAAAGTCTAAGAGGGGGAGTGACATTTCCTGAGCACTTAGTAGGAGTTGAGAAAGTTATTCACATTATCCTAGTCCTCAAACTACCCAGGGAGGGGTACAAGCTCCAATAAGAGATGTCACCTAATGGATCTCAAACTGCCACAAAGTTTTCACATGAAGGAATTACTAAATACATTTCTGTAAAACTCATGTTCAGCCCCCTCTATTACACTGCCTTGTATTAAAGTGCAAATAGGTCCTCAAGAATTTCAGGATTATCCTACAAAAAAGGAATCCACCAGCATGTGAGTTCAGCAGGGCAGCACAGCCGCAGCTGACACCTATTGGCCTCTTTCCATGTGCCACGCAGGGGAGGAGCAATCTACACGCTTGACGTCACCAGATCTTTTCAACCGCCCATGAAATCTGGGGTATTATTATGCCCATTTTGCATGGGAGGCAACTATGACTTGATGCAATTAAGGAGCTTTCTCAAGGATACATGTGAGCAAGTGGTTGTGCCAGGACAGAAAAGCACTGAGCATTAATACCCTCTGCTATCAGAGATCTGTTACCCTAAGTCACCATTCTATCCTCAAATATTCCCCCAAGATGCTATTTGAGGAAATATGTCTTCCTCATTCCAAGAGCATCATATTTCCTGTGAGTCTCTGCTACACTGTGGGAAACACACTTTTCTCTATGGAGAGAAAAATGGAGTGGTCCAGGTATCCCCAGAGGACAGAGAGATGGAGATAGCATATCAGGGAGTATGACAGCATTCCTCTTTTCACATTATTATTGTTACCATTCTTAGTACTGTTTGCAAATTGGTGTTTCAGTTCCACTAGAAGAGGATGAGGCAAGATAAGGGTATCAGTGAAAAGAGTTACAAAGAGTCAGGGTTGAATCAGGGATAATAGCAATCTACCCCACAAAAACAATTAAGGGACAAAGATATTAAGTTGTGTTTTGAAGATGAAAAGAATATATCTAACGCATATTATTTTATGATGAAGCCAGAGTACAGTCTCTGCCCCTTCTCAGAGAGCCCAACCACTGAGTTGCCTTCTACATCCACCAGGCCATTCTGGGGACTAAAATTAATCATCCAAAGGAGGAGATTAGAAAGTGCGGGGTAAAGAAATCTTCCAGGACATAACTTTCTCATTTAAAGTTATTTTATTTACTTATTTGTTTATTTGTGCCACAGATGTTTTACCTTACAATTCACATAGGAGAAAATTCCCAATGAGGGAAAAAAAATAGTTTGAGAGTCAGGAACAAATTGGAACCGACACTGATCTCAATAGCAGGCACTGGCAGGGGGTGAAATTATTTTTCAAACACTTTTGCCTCTCCTGGTAAAGTAGTTAGTGTTGTATTTTCATGCTAGAAGGAAAAAGTGATGAAAAGTTTTTAAACCCAAAGAAACAAAACCCTTGATTTGTGTCCAGACTTTTTTTTTTTTTTTTTCAAAACAAGATCCCATATGGCCAGTGCTGGTCTTAGTAGGTCTGAAACAAATTGGGTGATACACCTTTTAAAGGTGGCTTTTCTTTACTTTCCCCCCTCATTTCTGTCAAGATTTTGCTGCTTGGTGTGTTTATAGGTCTTGCTCTGGGCATTTAGCTGAGTGGGAGGAGCAATGTTGTCTCTGGTTTCAAACTCACAGATTTCCAGTCTGGCTATATAGGTAGGGGTGTGTGTATGTGTGTGTGGTGTGTGTGTGTACATGCACATGTTAGCAATGGTAGGAAGTGATGTTCATTTGATGGGTAAGGGTAGAGGAGGAACAAAGTAAAAACACATCCACAGGATGCACTGACCACTACCCTACCCCATGTCGTACCATGCCAAACCGTACCCAAGCTCCTCACACCAGGCTACATTTTAAATGGCTTTTGTTGTGCTACAGAACAAACTGAGGACTCTTATCAGTTTTCTGCCTGCTTGGACCTTAAAGGTCAGCAATTCCAATCCTAAGCTTAGTAGCAGTCTTTCTTGATGGGGAGAATTCTAGAGCAGCATAAACGGAGAATATTTTCAGCAAATTTGTTTGCTTGTGCCCTCCCAAGTTCAAAGAGAAACCTCTGTCTCATTAAAATGACTCCTGGCTTTGCCTGGGGAAATTTCAGTCTTCAACAGTTAACTTTTCTGGAGTTATAACTTTTATGCATTTCTCTTTTTATTGGGTAGACATTATGATTGGTTTTACAAGCAAAATAAACAGCTTAGGAACAAATGAAAGACTTTTTCTTCTTCCTCTTTTAACTGTAAATTTAAAAGCTTGAAATGAATTTGGCAAATAACTCATCATGCTGAGGAGAGCTGTGGCCGAAAGGCAAGATTTCCAAAAATTCTTGAAAATCCAAGTAATACCAGGAATAAATTCCAATTTCAACTTGTTGAGCCGTGTGTCTCTCAGAACACTTTTTTTTCTCTCTTAAAACAAAAAAAAAAAAAAACAAAAAAAAAAGAAAGAAAGAAAGAAAGAAAGAAAGAAAGAAAGAAAGAAAGAAAGAAAGAAAGAAAGAAAGGAAGGAAGGAAAAGGAAAAGAAAGAATAAAAAAAATCACAGAACCTCTGCTGGGCTGCCCTTTGACAGAATGCAAAGCTGGGCTCTGATGGACCTGGGTTCAGCAGGTCTGACACAGCCCCAGGGAGCAGGCAAACATGTGGTTCCCAGTGAGTTGAGGAAATACACTCCCACGAGTAGGAGTCAAGGCCTCTGGAAGTGTACTTCAAGGTCAGGACATAGAAAATTGTTCTTTTATATGTCTCATATTTATTTATTTTTTTCTTTTTCTTAAGGTTAACCTTGAATGTTGGACCTGACTGATGAACTTATTTTGACCTTCTAAATAATCTTGAATTATGTAAAATTCATCACAAAAAAATTAATATGTACCAGGCAGGTGGCACTAGAATGTTCTTTCATTAAAGGACCAATTAAAATTTCATTCTTTGGGGTTAGGGGGTGCAACTCAGGGGTAGAGCAAGTACTTAGTATGTGTGAGGCCCTGGTTTTAATACCCATCACTAAAATTTGATCAGTAAATAATGCACTTTCTGCATTAAAAAGTTTTCCTTAACTTCTTTCCATCCAAATTATCTATTGCATCCTTCTGTTAATTGTCACTGCTCATTGAATAACACTGTGTGTCAGGCATCACAACAGTGCCTGCCTTTTACATACTTGACTTTTAATTCTCCAAAACCAAGCACATGTTACCTGATGATAAAGAAACTGAGGCCTCTAGGTTCAGCCACTTCCTGAGTGGTCAATGATGCAGCAGATTTTTGAACCTAGATTTGCCTACCTTTGTTACCTGTGCTTTTCCCACCTGGTTCCAATGTATAATCATATAGCATTACTAGTTTCTAGGTAGCATTACCACTCATTAGAATACCACTCTTTCAGAATAGGAAACTGGTTTTATTATTCTCTAAGCAGTACTTAGCAAGAATGCCTGGCAGTTCTTTCAATGAATTTTTTTTTAAATAAGTTTATATCCTTGGTGTTATAAACTAGTACAACAATTCTATTTTTGCTAAAATGATATAGTAGGGTCTGAGAGATGGACTTCTAACAAAAGGCACATGATTGGACAGCTGGCACATCACAATTCATGTGATAAACGCCATCTTTTTTAGTAACAATAGTAATAATCACCACCACCTTTAATTGGGTAAGTCTCTGTTGCAAATATTTTTTTCACTAAGTTCTTTACATTAATTCTCAAAAATTTACATTCATTTTCACAATTTAACCTTGGAATAATTATGAGGGGTTCCAGGGAATTTTTATTCCCCATATTGCTGTTGAGGAAAGAAGACTCAGAAAAATAAAATAACTTGCCTAAAATCATTCAGTCTAAAACAACAAACAAACAAACAAAACTCACCATGCTCTGAACATTCACATGAATCCCACTTTATTTAGTGCATCTGATCCTCACTAAAATATTATGGCAGTTTAATTATAGCATGGGACAGAAGCAAGATTGAGAATCAATCTTACATAAAATCTTATATAAAATTATAAACAAAGCTTGAAAAATATAAAAAGCAGAAATAACCACCTGGTCAGGATAGAGGACATGGCCAGACTAATCCAGGAGAAAAAATGGGGTAAGTAGACCATGCTACATTTCTTCATGCATTGCTGTATTTTTCTTCTTTGGTGTACTTCGCAGTCTGCTTTTGTGACTATTGGGCCTGAAATATTGACATACTGAGGGAAATATATCATATAGGAACAGCAGGACTTCCACAGCATCCTTATATCACTCTCTTACTCATTTATGTGTCGGAAACATTCACACGAATAAGTGTGACAGGATGGACATTGCCCACGAGAAATGAATGACACAGAATTGTCTTTTTAAAAAATAAAATTTAGGTATGACTTACAACCACCAGAAATATTAAAAAAGGTAATGCACAGAGAAAGTGTGTTAGATTTCTGTCCCAGTGACAAAAATGCCTGAGAAAATCAGTCTATAAGGAGGAAAGGTTTATTTTGGCTCATGGTTTCAGAGATTTCAGTCCCTGGTCGCATGCCACCTTGCTCTGAGCTTTCAGCACTGTACATGGTAGGAATGGATGGTGGAAGATCTCCTTTCATCTCCTGGTGGTTAGGAAGCAAAAAGAAAGAAGAAGGAGGACCCCAAATCCCAATATCCCCTTCATGGTAACCCCACCAATGACCTAACTTCCCTCCGCCAGGCCCCACCTCCTAAAAGTCCCATAACTCTTCAATAGCACCACAGGCTGGGGACCAAATCTTTAACACATGGGTCTTTGGGGGACATTTAAGATCTAAACCATCACAGAAGTGCATCAATAAGTCCTGTACTTTCACAGTAAATGTTTCATTTTTCAAATAGTAGTGTTGATATTGTTTTGATCCAAAGAGATATTTAAGAGTATTACTAGAATACTAAAAACTAAGTCCTTGTGGTTTCTATTCTCATACCTTGGGACTTTAAGGTGTAGAAATAAGTGACCAACATGGGCTTTTAGGAGGAGATTTGGCTAAACTGGCACATTGGAATCCATCATTGAAGAACTTAGTGAGCGTCCCCCATGTCTGGAGAGGCTGAAGCAGGAGGTTCAGGAGTTCAAGCCAGCCTCAGCAACTTAGGGAGAACCTGTCTCAAAATAAAATAGAAAAAGGGATGGAGATGTGGTTCAGTGGTTAAGCGCCTGTGGGTTCAGTCCGTTGTGTGTGTGTGTGTGTGTGTGTGTGTGTGTGTGTGTGTGTATGTGTGTGTGTAAAAGGAATAGAAATCATTCTATTTGAATGTTTCTTACTTTCTCACTACACTGACTTCTACTGTTGATTCATTAATGATTGTCAATCTTTTAGCTTAACATGAAAATCAGGACTACTTTGTAAGTCCAACCTGGAATTATACCCACTCCTTCAACGGCAGTGAGGTAGTACATAGCAGTTATTAAGAGCTTGGTGTATATAAACCTTAATAGACTGTCAGATTCAGCTTTGCTGCCTCTTGGCCCCTTGAATTCAGGCTGATCACTTAAAAACTTTGGCTTATTTTTCTTCTCTTTTGTAAAACGCTATGTAAGGTTTCAAACCTTACATAGGTTGTGTGCAACTGGCCAAATGCCAGTAATGACATGATTGTTGTGTAAATTACAAACTATTATACACACACACATACACACACACACACACACACACACAATCTGACGTCTTCTTAAGGGGCTAACAAATAAATCCATGGCTATTATGTTTTGCATCTTTAATTATGAACTTATATGATATCATTAAGGGAAAATGAACATAGGCATAACTGAAACATAGTCCCAGAGTGTAGTATAATTTACATCTGAACATTAATAATAATGAATTGAATTTTATAAACACAACATTTTAAAATAGGCAATTAAATATGAAGAAATAATTTTAAATTTATATCATTTTGAGGTAAAAATGAATATATCAAATTTTATATAGCTTATGAATGCAGCACTTTAAAATTTCATATATATATATATATCTATATCTATCTATCTATATACATATATATATATATTTATATTTATATAAGCAATTTGGAATACTTTAATTTTAATTGACATTAATTGTGTATATTTATGGGGCATTGTGTGATATTTCAATACAGCTATATAATGGTAATGATCAAATCAGGTTAACAGGCATATTCATCCATTTAAACATTTATCATTTTCTTGATTCAAAATTCTTTCTTCTAGATATTTTTAATATCAATTTAATTTTTTAAAAATATTGAAGATTAAATAAAGATACTTTCAGCCGGGTGTGGTGGCACATGCCTATAATCTCCATTGGCTCTGGAGACTGAGGCAGAAGGATCATGGGTTCAAAGCCAGCCTCAGCAAAATTAAGGCACTGAGCAACTCTGTGAGACCCTGCCTCTAAATAAAATAGAAAATAGGGCTGGGGATGTGGCTGAGTGGTCAAGTCCCCCTGAGTTCAATCCCTGGCACCCCCCCTCCAAAAAAAAGATTAAACAAAGATATTTTCAATTAAAAACTACAAGTTCTGTGATATTTTAATTACCATCATACTCTATTGGCATTGCTCTATAATCAATTTTTTGTATCATGGCACATGCATGAGACTTCATTTACTAAAATTATATCCACTTTTGATATTCTGACCAGTATTTTTCAAGTTAAAAAATTCCTTTCAGATTTCCTGTTTCAACACAAATTACTAGATGACGACATGCCATACCTTTGAATTCAAATCTTGGCTTTTGACTTGTTTCTCAAGGATAACTTGGCCTTCATTATTTGATATCTTATAAAACACAGTATGCGTGTGTTTTGTGGTTAACTTAATATCTACAAATAAAAAAAAATGCATTTGGCTCTGTAAAATATTCTGGTAAAAAGAATCTCGTGAACTAAACTCTTGCTCTCTCAAAATACAACTTTAATGTTTCCCTAAATGAGAAACGTATTACGGGGGGGTGGGGGGTATTATATGGAATTGCAGTTATATAATTTCTGCTGCCATCACTGCAACAGAATAAATACCTTTTGTAATTGAAAGGCATTCTGTAATGCTGGGGCTAAATGGAATAAGAAATTAAATGATCACTTCTTGAAGATATAATTGTTTGCTCTGGGGGAGGGAAAAACCTTTTGACTGAGAGTGGAGAAAGAGGAAAGTCTTCATAGATAATTTGTTTTCATCATTCATTCCAATGCCAGCTGCAAATCTTGAATAATAAGTCAAGTGCAATTTCATGAAGGTTCGTCAAATGACATTTTATTCTTTTTTAGATCTAGAGAAATGATTTTAAGGATGAGGAATGGCTGATTCAAGCAAACAGATTAAAAATAGAACATTACCTAAACGTTGAGTAATTCAAATTTAAAAAGCACACAGACATTCACATGTAAAACTAAAGTTTTTGGCTATTGAGAAGAAAGGTTGTGACCTGGCTTTAAGTCTGTCTCCATTCTTGACCTCCTTTCTTTTAGTTCAAAGAGATTAAATCCATTTTCCTGGGCCAGTCATGGATGAGAACATCATGGACATTTTGGCTTTGAGATAGAGAAGGAAGAGATGGAGAAAAGGGACTATGAGCTAATGGGTCTTTTCCATTCCTGTAGCCTGGGCTTCTGCCATTGCATCCCACACAACCCAAACTCCAGCCACATGGGCTCTCTTGCCATTCCCCAAACACACCACACACTTTACTAAGTAGGGCTTTGCACATACTGTTCTTTCTGCTCTAATACCACCACCCGCATTTCTGTTTTGCAAACTCCTACTCATCTATCAGGAGGTCTCACCCACTCTGTGAAACCTACCCCAACTCACAAACAGAGCTAGTCGGTCTTTCCTGTCAGCTCTCATACCACTCTGTTTATTCCCACACTTAGTCTATTTAATTGAAATGTGTCTTTTTGAACTTCTCTTCTCCCTACTCTCAGCTCTGGACTTGTAAGGCAAAGGAGCTGAGCCTTCTGATCTTTTTGTCCTGTTCTTTACAGATGGCTAATAAAGGCCCTTGAAGAAAGATCCGTACACTCGCACTCTGGCTACACAGATGGTGATATAGAAACAGAGACAGAAACAGAAGTGAGATAAAGATGGAGACAGAAATTACCCTTCCTATGCCTAAGGGGAAAGGCTCAGAACAGGGTGGCACAGGATCTTTCTATGCATGCTTACTCTGAAATCTATAGTTGGGATAAGTAGAAAAAAGGAATGGTAACTCAATTTGCAATTATACTGTGTGGCACATTGGGGTTGGGGGAAGAGAATAGCAATGTCCCCCAAGTACTTATGGCTAATTTATTTGAATTTAATTTGTTGTCTTCACAACTGAGTTCTAAATACCAAATAGGATATATCAAGCATATGTTTGAATAAAGTATAAATAAAATTGTCTCAAACAAAGGAAAAGCTCTTCATTGTCAAATGAAGTGGCAGAGATCTCTATTATATTAAAGTGGATGGAAATGGAATCTTCATACAATCATGTCAAATATACATTCCAGAAAGAGGGTGGACTTTAGAAATAAGAAATATAGGAAAACAGGGCTGGGGATATAGCTAAGTAGTTAGAGTGCTTGCTTTGTATGCACAAAGCCCTGGGTTCAATCCCCAGCACCACCAAAAAGAAAAAAAATTCAGGAAAATAATCTAAAATACTCCTCCTCCTTTGCATGAATCCACCTGCTAGATATAGCCACAAGTGAAGAAATGAAAGTTAGACAGTCCTTTATTGTGCACAGTTCAAACACATGGTGTAAAAGATCAGACTTATTAGGTACTGTTATGTTTGGGAATGCCTTTAAGAATGAAAAATTTAGATATAATCAACACTCAACACCAATGCACCAAAGAACATAATCCAGATGAGCTAATCTGCAAGACTGGAATAAAAATGAGCTAATGCTGTTTAGGGGATTGTATGTAAAATATGGCAAGACATCAATAACAATTGAAAGGAGGAAGAGGAAAATGCTGCTCAGCTGCTAACACTAAAGAAGCAGCAAATTTGCAAAATGCATTAACTGTTTCAGTAACTGGTAGCACAGTGTAGTTAACCTCTAAGACTTCACGCAGCCATCAGGAATACTGACCAGATATATCATACATCTTTGTTTCTGGGCCATGTTTAATAGGATTTCTCCTCCCTTATTTTTTACTTTCCTTGGCTATAGGAGCATGGAGGAAGAGGAGCAGGAGATGGACAATGTTCTTGCCTTTCTCTTATTCTCCCTGCAGCTGGCTCAGGAATGCCATCTCCAACTTGAAAAAGAGGCATGTGCAATGCTATTCAAGCTGGTAGTTGAACTGACAACACATTTTCTATATCACTCAAAACATTAAAGAAGAAAACCGCTGTCATGAATGTAAAAAAAATAAAATCAATTTTAAAAAAATAATTTAAAACAAATATGTACAATAACCTAGCATTCATTTGTAAAAGCATTAAGTTGGCTTTACCAGCTGAGAAATTGAATTTGTGAGCTGTGAAATGTCAGAGCTGACCCCTGGAGGTTTTTGAGGTGGGATGATGTGGTGAAGGGCAGGTTTTAGGTCATGTTTTATACAAGAAGTTTAATTGTCCTGGCTAGGAAGTAAAAGTGACTCATTGAACTGAAGTGGTCTCTATCTCCCAATACAGATTTCAAATGGGGGAGGATAGCAGCAGAGCAATAATATCTTTAAAAGAATTGGGCTAGTTCACTTCAGTCATTTAAGTACTTCTTCCATCCAGATTCATTTGTTTTGGACACAAAAATTGACATCAAGCCAATGATAGCAAAAAAAGCAGTGTCTTTGCTGCCCCTTTTGAACCCACACAAACCTTTTTGCTGTGTTTAAGCCAGGTTTTTTTTTTTTTTCTTTTTCTTCTTTGTTTTTTTTTTTTTTTTTTTGGCCAAGGAAAATTACATGTTCTTCAGCCTTTTCCAAGATTTTATTGAAGTACGTTAAATAGTTTATGACTGTAAAGAATTGTAAAGTCATCATGACACCAAGTTCGTGGGATGGTATTTTCCAGTTGTGTTTTGATTATTCTCTCAGAAATTTTCGTCCCACTCAGAGATGAGTATTTTCAGTTTGACTTCAGGAAATTATTCATGGTGATTTCTTATCTATAAGGCTTAGATGCTGGGTTTAACTCACTTTGAAGGCCTTTGAATTTGCTTGGGTTCTCTAACCACAGCATTTGCTACTCACCTGCCAATCTCCTTAGCCACTCTCCTTTGGCCACTGATAATGCTAAACTTCAAGCCCATGTTTAAGTTATCTCCTTATTGTTCAATCAACCTTGGTTCTCGGAAGAAAATTTTACTCCAATGAACATGTTGACGTTTGTTTAGGGTAACCACTGTTTCTTCAATCTCCATCCTCAACGGAGTAATCAGAGTGTTCAAATGCAAACTGAAGCAGGTATTCTCAAGGAAGAAGATATCAGAAATAACGGCCCTGGACAATTGAAGTACCTACCAAAGGGAAAACAGAAGCTAACTAGGGGGGTTGGAGAAGTGTTGCACCCAGAGTGGGGATATGTCAATTCTGTGCTGGGAGATTGATAATGTATAAGTTAAAAGAATCCTCATAAAAGATAACACCAAAAAGCTATACCAAAGGGAGGTCATAAAGGATCTCAAATTGCTAGGCCAAGAAGATTGGATTTGATTCTACCATAATGATAAAATTAATCAAAATATGACAGATTTTTTTTAGAATAGTCTAAAAATTTAGGACACCATTTTGATTGTCCAGCTCCAAGGCAGAGCGATAGGAGTTGAAAGAGGTCAAATTTGCTAAAACAAAAAATCCTGGGGATAGAAATAACAGAATTTGGTAATGAATTAAAATAAGGAATAATGAAGTAGCTGAAAGAATCAAATATCTGTCAACCTTTTGTAGCTGTAAAGTGAAAAATAATGGGTTCTGTTTGGGTTGAGATGAACTCAGGTCATCTGTAGATAACTCATGTGGACCCTGCTGAAGGCAGATGAAACATGAACCCAGAGACTCTGGAAAGGACAAGGGGAGGGGGCAGAGTCCAAAATCAGCATTGTGAATCTGATGGTGGAAGTCTGAGAAAATGTGAGCTCCAGACCAGGAATAGGTGATGTAGATAGACACTTCTAGTCAAGCAACACCAATGGAAAAGATGCAGCTACTTCTGATTTCCCCTGAAACACCACCACAATGATAATAAATGGATTAAAAAGAAACCCTCCAAGGCAAACTAAAACAGTTGACAAGAGCGAATGTGATATATCAACGACATACAAAAAGCTAGAAATCAGAGGAACACAAGAGGTACCTGATGTGACATTGTAGGGAAAAAACAAACAAACAAACAAAGGTAACAGTATGTTTTAAAAAGCCAAAACTAGAGCCAAATTTCATAATGTTATGAAAAATTCAAGAATTGGAGGTGGCTGAGACCATTGAAGGTGGAAGATGTCAATGAGTCCAAATATAGAGGGACTGTTTTAGATTCTGAAAAATAAAAAACCTATTAAACCTTTATGTCTTTTCCTCACATCCATATAGGCCAGAGACTTACCTCCTGCCCAAGGAGGTGGTAGGCTACGTGTTGACTCTCCAGAATGGTCAAACCTAGGAAACTCCAGACTCCAGGGATCCAGGAAATGCTAGAACAGGAGTCATTCCCAAAACAAGAGGCCATGTGAAAACCCACTAATAAATGGGCAGAAGCCAAGCTGCTGTCCTTACTCAGGTTTCAGAATACTGCTGGCAATGCCTACCGTACATACCCAGCTAGATGTTAGATGATCCCTCTGGGATACAGTATTGCCCAAGAGATGAGACCCACGATTGGCAACACTCTGCTCTCTGAATTAATTATGTCACCATCAACAACAGCACTTTGCTGTTTACTTGTATAGTGAAGCCACCCCTGGACAAAAGCCCTTTGCTAGTCTCCTTTTTTGAAGCATTGAAATATAACACATAAAAATACAAATCATTAGCATTCAGTTCAATAAACAATGGCAAAAGAAATCTTGATACCATCACCACATCCTCACCATTAATTCATATGCCAATAGTCTTTTTAGTGCCTCACCTTTAGATACAAATGGCTAAAGATCATTATAAGTGTAAAGAAAGAATTCAACACAAAAAACTACAATTATGTATATGTGTATATGTTACTTTATATGTGTGTGTGTGTGTGTATAAACATAATTTTCTATTAACCATGAAACCAGAACAGAATGGAACACATAAGAACATTAAGAAAATCAAAAAGATTGACCTTGGTAATGTAATAGAAGAAATAAAAGTTATCATAGAAGAATTAGAAATCAGATTAGTAGACCTGTAAGAAAGTAGAGCAAACAGCAGCTCAAAAGTGAGAAATACAAATTGGAAAATGAGAAGATAAATCATCTCCAAAACCAGTATATCACCAATAAAAAATTAAGAAATGAAGATTCAAAAGAAACAATGACAAGGAAAAAAATCAAGAAAATTTCCTAAAATCCAAGAACATGAAGTTCTGAATATAAAGAGATTATCACAAGTTCAAGAGACAAAGGAAAACAGATTCAGACTAAGGCACACTATTGCAGAATTTACAAACACTATGCACAAAGACATATTTGAAAGCATCCAGAGAAGAAAAACAAAAGAGTTCTCATAAAGGATTTGAGAACTGAAATAGAATCTGTCTCCTCAAAAGCAACAACAGAAACTAGAAAAAAAAATGGAGAAACCAATTCCAAACTCAAGGGGCAATATTTTCCAACTGGCAGTTCTTGATTATGCTAAACTCTCAGGTCACAGAGTATGTTAGAAATAAGTTTTCAACATGATGGTTAAGGGATTTCTCTCTCCCATACCCTTTTCCCTGCAATTGTTGGAGGAGATGATTCAACAATAGAAATAATAGTAGCCACTTCTCACACAATTCTTTTTGCCATGTACTTTTCTAAATGCTTTACATAGTTCATTTATTCACTACAGCCTATTTTGATACAAATATTACTATCCCATATTATAGATTAGAGAATTTGAGACACAAGAAACTAAGCAATATGGCCATAGTACAAAACCTATTAAGGAAGTCTGCCCAGGAACTCTGTCTCCAGAGTTTATGCTCCGCAACAAAATGAAGGAGAAGATTCCAGGAGATACTCACAGGAGAATCAGGGAAATGGAATTCAGCACAACTGAGAGACAAGGAGCATTTCTGTTGATGGAGATGAGAGAATAACAGTTGTGTAGCAGTACATGATCCACAAAGACCCAGATGGCTAATCAGAGTCAAAGGAAGCATTATAGTGATTGTCAAAGAGCACAAAAAGGGAGCCACATTCATATGTGGGGGCCCCAAAGCCATGAGCCACAGCTGTCCCGGTCCCCTTCCCCTTCTGGCTTTGCTATGACTACATCTAGGTTCAGAAGCTAACATGGGGAAGCTGTTACCTTTTGAGTCTCTGAATCTACACAACTTGTTTGTCACATAGTCATAATTTGACTATATGACTAATTCCCATTGCTCAATGCAGCTGTAGCCCATCAATCTACAAGTTGTAGGTTTATTTATAATGAAAATTCTAGTACCTCCTTTTGAAAGCATTCCTAGGTGGTGAATCAATGCATAGGGATTGCTGCAGAACCCCTATATATCTTTTAGCTATATTTATATTTCAGACATGATTCAAGGTGTATATTTCAAAGGTCAAGCTTGCCTCAGGTGTCCCCAAGGAGGGGAGGTGAAAGTAATAGATTTGCTGTTAACACTTTCCTTCCCAGTGAACCTCAAGGTCAACCCAGTGCAAACTGGAAGAGGACTAAGGAAAATAATGCAACCAAATAGTTACTTAATTTGTTGGAACATATTGTAAGAAGATTTAAGTTTCTGGTGGGGAATTTGGTATTCAATTAGAACATACCATTCTATGTTGTAGTAGTAAAATATGTGATAAAATTTGTGAGGTAACCATGTTTGGAAGATGAAAGGTGAAGAAATATGTGTATAAAAGGAGTAGAGAAATCTAATGTATCATTTTTCATAGTAGAGACCCAATAGGTTACAATAGGAAAAAAAGAAAAAAAAATAACAACAAAATCCCGGATTAATGGTCATGCACAGAAACGGGCTTGTTATTTAAAAATATAGAGATAAGAGTGCCCTTTTCCCCGCATCCTCTCCAGCACTTATTGTTGTTTGACTTCCTAATGGCTGCCAGTCTTACTGGAGTGAGATGGTATCTTAGGGTAGTTTTGATTTGCATTTCTCTGACTGCTAGAGATGGTGAGCATTTTTTCATGTACTTGTTGATTGATTGTATGTCCTCCTCTGAGAAGTGTCTGTTCAGGTCCTTGGCCCATTTATTGATTGGGTTATTTGTTATCTTATTGTCTAATTTTTTGAGTTCTTTGTATATTCTGGTTATTAGGGCTCTATCTGAAGTGTGTGGAGTAAAGATTTGTTCCCAGGATGTAGGCTCCCTATTTATCTCTCTTATTGTTTCTTTTGCTGAGAAAAAACTTTTTAGTTTGAGTAAGTCCCATTTGTTGATTCTATTTGTTAACTCTAGCGCTATGGGTGTCCTATTGAGGAATTTGGAGCCCGATCCCACAGCGTGTAGATCATAACCAACTTTTTCTTCTATCAGATGCCGTGTCTCTGATTTAATATCAAGCTCCTTGATCCATTTTGAGTTAACTTTTGTGCACGGCGAGAGATAGGGATTCAGATTCATTTTGGTGCAAATGGATTTCCAGTTTTCCTGCTCTAATGGCATTAGAGCAGATTATGCTAAGTGAAGCTAGTCAATCTTTAAAAAACAAATACCAAATGACTCCTTTGATATAAGGGGTGTAAACAAGGACAGGGTAGGGACGAAGAGCTTGAGAAGAATATTTACAGTAAACAGGGATGAGAGGTGGGAGGGAAAGGGAGTGAGAAGGGAAATTGCATGGAAATGGAAGGCGATCCTTAGGGTTATACAAAATGTCATATAAGAGGTAAGGAGGGGTAAGTCAAGAGAATACAAATGGAAGACATGATTTACAGTAGAAGGGGTAGAGAGAGAAAAGGGGAGGGGAGGGGAGGGGAGGGGAGGGGGGATAGTAGACAATAGGACAGACAGCAGAATACATCAGACACTAGAAAGGCAATATGTCAATCAATGGAAGGGTAACTGATGTGATACAGCAATTTGTATACGGGGTAAAAGCGGGAGTTCATAATCCACTTGAATCAAACCGTGTAATATGATGTATTAAGAACTATGTAATGTTATGAACGACCAATAAAAAAAAAAAAATAAAAATAAAAATAAAAATAAAAAATAAATAAATATTATGTAAATATGAAAAAAAAAAATAAAAATATAGAGATAAATACCATAGGAACCATCTAAAAGAGTTGAAAGTGATTTCCTCCAATAAGCAGTATCCAGGATATTTGAGAGACACAAAAACCTGCTCTTTTCCATTATGAGACTTACAAGACCATTTTTCTTAACATATGTCTAAACATGACTTTGATAATTTGGGGTGGGGTACTGGGGATTGAATCCAGAGTCTTGTATTGTTGGCTACAGCCCCGACCCCTAATTTTTTTTTGGTTTTTATTTGTGAATAACTATTGTCATAAACATTTTATAAAATACATACAACAGAACTAAGAAATGAGAGAATTGAAGTAAGAATACTGCCAGTATGAAGGAGAATTTAGGACTAAAGAATAATGCAACCCAAATTATACGAGGCTGAAAAATCAATAGGAGATGAGGAAAAAATGGAAATGAAAAGCCAGTCATATCGATAATTGTTAATTTTTTATGAGAAAGAGATTTTAAAAGAGGAAAGAGCTTCTAATTTGCAAACTATGAAAAAGATAATCTTTAATGATATGGAAGACTATCATATGTTATTCCTGGAATAAAAAAAAAGAGCAAAAATGTTAAAAATTCACAAAAATGGTATTATTTTTTATCAAGATAACAAAGTAGTGGGTTCACAGCATCCAGATACAGTCACAATTCATTCACTCAGGCTTATGGTGCTGTTGCTAGGTTCAAAGCTGAAGGGCAGGATGGGTGTAAAATACAGATGAGAATAAGGTGCCCTCTCTGACCTCTGAGTGCTCATGATGTGAATAAGCACTTACAATCCTTTGGAGGCAGAGGAAGTCTAAAGTGTATCTTTGCACTCAGGAAGCAGCTAATGATTTTCTCTTTGATACAGGAGGCCATGGGATCACAAGGAACTGGGAACGCTGCATTAGATCAGGCCACTGCCTGCCTGGTATTTGTTTTAATGCTGGAAATGAGTTATTGGAGAATGTAAAAGTTACTCTCCATGCAGTCATCATCAAAGGTTAGGAATGTGCCCAGAATAGTCTATGCTTCCCTTCTCAGGCCACTCTTTTCACTTCTGCCCAGTGTTTCTTTTCTCCACCCTAAACTATTCCTGGCATCAAGAAAAATCAGTGCGGGTGGATTTGCAGCCAGAATCATCATTTTACTTGCAGAAAATGAAAATTGGTGTAGCCAGCCTTTTCAGAGAATTACTGTAGTGTAGAAAGGATACCTATTCTAGAATGTGAAGCAAATACTCAGTTTTGGAGTATAAATTCTTGGTTTTTATAATACTTATGTCATGACTTCAGTTGTCATCTCTCTGCTGGTGTCCCTTAGTTCCCAATGTGCCCTGGAACCTTGCAAACTCCACCTAGATCTATAACAATGCATTCACTATCTCTGAGGTAGTGGTCCTCACAGCTTGTTTCTGTTTTTCGTTGTTCACTTTATTGATGAATCAATCCCCTCTTAGTAAACACATGAGCCCATCTTGCAGGATGACTACTTGATACAAAAAAAATGATTCAGGGAGCCCCTGAGTTCTGCCATGTGAAAGAATTATAGACCCAGATTTGAACATTATAGATGTAGGTAAGGGAAGAAGAAAGAGCAGGAGGAGGAGGAGAAAGAAGAGGAGGCATCTAGGCAAAGAGAGCATTATTTAAGAATGTAGGCCTGTGCAGTGGCACACACGTGTAATCCCAGTGGCTCAGGAGGCTGAGGCAGGAGGATTGGGAGTTCAAAGCCAGCAAAAGCAAGGTGATAAGCAATTCAGAGAGACCCTGTCTCTAAATACAAAATGTGGCTCAGTGATTGATTGCCCCTGAGTTCAATCCTATGTACCCCCCAAAAAAAGAAAAGAAAAAAGAATGTAGAAGTTACCAGAGAGTTATCATAATAAATGGTCTAAGTTGGGGTTCAGCAAGCTTTTTCTGTAAAGGATCAGAAAGCAACTATTCTCATCTTTGCACACCATAAATCAGTACAGCATCTCAACTTTGCCCTGTAGCAGGAAATCAACCATATATAAACAAATAGGTGTGGCTGTATTCCAATGAAACTTTACTTATTTTATATATTTTATTTGCATATAATTTTGTCATAAAATATTATTTTTCTTTTGATTTTTATCAAATCAACATGTTATGTAAAACTCATTCTTAGCTCATAGGCTGCAAAAAAGTACTCAGTAATCTGGGTTCAGACTCTGGGCCACAGTTTTCCAACTTCTAGTTAAACAGAGGCAAGCCTAGAGAAGTAACAAAAGGAAATCAAGAAGAAATAAGCAAAGAGACACAGGAGAGAGAAGGCAAGGGCTAGTCAGATGGAACTGACCCCATGAGTGATGAGCACATGTATTTCCTTCATGGGGACCTTGACTGAGGAGTGCTAAATAATAGAAAACATGGCTTCAAATGAGTAGTTTAATGGGCACATTATATTATACTTTCAGTAAATTTTAAAAAATATAAAAATTGCCAAAGTGTTATATCTATTTTATGGCAAATATTTAGTGATTATAATGAAAGGCTATATTTTACTTGAACAACTACTAATGGCTTGTGAAAAGTCTGTTTTCTGTTTATGCTTTGGACCTAGGATGGAGTTTTAAATATTCTACAAAATGTTATTTTTCTTCTGTGTCTCAGAAAAACCATAATTTATTTATTTTTAAAAGAGGAGAACTTAAAATTTCTAGTTTCAAAATTTGAAAGACATTTTTACTGTCAGTCCAAAGATCCATTGCTGCGCTGCCAGGTAAAAGTAGATAATACAACTATCTAAAATTAAGTTTTCAAAAATATGTAAATTAATAAAACTTTTGAAAAATAGTTAAAACGACTGCATAGCTTATTTTAAAAATGCAAGAATTTCTTCTATAAAGTCATAAAAAGTTTAAAAATATGCAATGGTGGAAACATATGATTAATAAAGTTCTCTAAACATTTTAATGCTTTCTATTTAACATTTTTTCCTATATTCAAATATCTAGAGAGATCTGTGGCAGGAAGGAAAAGATGCTTTAAGGAGAAAGAGCTCTAGAAAAAAAAGGGTACTACTTTCTGCCCCAGAAAAATAGTGTCACTTTTTCTTGTTGCAGAGAACTAACACGTTTGAGCCAGGTAACTGGTTTTACCATCTATTATCTTAGCTCCCTTAGTGATGTAGTC
The DNA here is from genome assembly GCF_045843805.1 of Urocitellus parryii. Classification (NCBI taxonomy): domain Eukaryota; kingdom Metazoa; phylum Chordata; class Mammalia; order Rodentia; family Sciuridae; genus Urocitellus; species Urocitellus parryii. Next base: position 100,807,753 of record NC_135539.1, read on the forward strand.
TCTTTAAATCTAAAGCCTTTGTTGAATGATAGGATTTAGATTAAATCATCAATTGTTCACCCTCTCTCATTTAATATGCCAATACTTTGTGGGGGATGGTGAAATTAAAACTATGATCTGAATATTTGTGTCTCCCCAAAGTTCATATTGCTATTTCCCCTCTTGCTAATATCCAAGTTGCAGTTAGAACATAATAGTGTGAAGAGGTAGGGTTTTAGCAATTATTAAGTCACAAGGGCATTACACTTATGAATGGGATTAGTGGTCTAATGAAAGAAATTGACGTGTACTACCTTGTCTTACACCATGCAAAGACGAGGACACAACAAGAGGTATCATTTTGGAAGAGAAGAGTGTTGCCTAATCAGACACTGAATCTGCTGGTGCCTTGCTGTTAGACCTCTTGGCCTCCAAAACTATAAGAAATAGATTTCTGTAATTAATAAATTACTCAGGATAGGATGATTTTTGTTATAGCAGCCAAATGGGACTGATACAACCATGTACAAATACTTCTTTAAACACAAGTGAGATGTGGAGACAAGAAAACAAGCAACTGTGGCTTTGGCTTTCAATTCACATTGCTCAGCCAAATTCCACAAGATAATTTCTTCTCACTTTGCTTCTCCAGGGCCCTATTCTTGTATTTAGCAAATAAGCTTCACGGACCCTTCATAGCAGAACAAAATAATATGCTTTCAAACACAGGGCCATGAGTGGTAAGAGAGAGAGAGCAGCCAGAGTGTGGGGACCGAGCCCCACAAAACAGCTTGCATATACTTGCAAAGAGGTGGGTGAAACAGATTTAGAGAGAGAATTTCATTCTACCAAAAGTCAGTTTACAATTTGCTGATAACTCCTATAATCTTGTTTTTAAAAGTCAAACTGAATCAATTCCTGGGTTGAGAGTGGAATACTTCCAATATTGTACTGAAACATAGAGGCCAGTTTTCATCATTTGCATAAATCTTGGACTACAGAAAAAGCACTTAAAAATATCAGAATTAATTATTTGCCACGCAAAGCTACTTCTAGTATAGAAGTATATTTTACTTTCCTTTCCCTTGGATTAAAAACAGTTGCTAGAGCAATTACATAAGTTGATATCAATTTTTGTGATATTCACCTTCCCATTGCTGAGAACCAGGTATGTAAACTGAGACGAAAACTACAGAGGCTCTTAGGCTCTCAATGAGGTTATATCATCATAAACCCACTTAAAGTTGAAAATATCATTAAGTAAAAGATGCATTAATATACTTGTCTTACCAAACATCATAGAAGATCAGCACAATGCACTGTACAATATAGGTTGTTCGCTCTCAGGATCACATATTTGACTGGGAGCTGTGGCACACTGTCACAGCCCATCATCGTGAGAATATTGTAGTGCTTACAACTAGCTTGGGAAAAGGTTACAATTCTAAATTTTAAATGGCTTCTACTAAATGCGTTTCACTTTTGTACCATTGTAACGTTGAAAAAAAATCATGTGTGGAACCATCAGAAGTTGGGAGCATCTGTAATCAGTTGACTCCTTAGCCATCAGGTATTCACTTTCAAAGGAATCTGTAAGAACAAGACAGGGTTTGCACGAACTACCTCTGAATCAGGAGAAGAAGTTGCACAGAGTTCATGTAGCTTTTTCTTGCCTCAGAGGAAAGAAAAGAGTTTCATTGTGTACATTAACCCCCAAATCTATTGATGTCTGCAACAATACAATTGACTATAATTTAGCTATTCAAGGAGAGAGGATTCCTTGTTTTGGTAGCACAATCAAGGACTTTGAGGAAGAGCTATCACACCTGCTTAGATCACCAAGACTTCCTGCTAATATATAGGCTATGGTAAGAAGAATCACGGTCCCCAGAGTCATCCACATCCTCCAAATCTGTGACCATGTCAAATTACATGAAAAAAGGAAATTAAGGCTGCTGATGGAATTAAGGTTGCTCATCCCTGGACCTTAAGATAGGGTGACTGTCCAAATGATCTAGATGGGCCCAAGTCAACACAATGTTCTAAAAGTAGAAGAGGGAATCAGAGTCAGAATCAGAGCAGGAGATGTGTTGACAACGGCAAAGTCACAGTGATGTAACTGCTGGCCTCCAAGGTAGAGGAAGGAGACCATGAGCAGCCCCCAGAAGCTGGAAAAGGCAAAGAAACAGATTCTATCCTGGAGCCTCCAGAGAGAATCATCTCTGTCAACATCGTGATTTTTGCCCAGTGAGACTCATTCTAAACTTCTGAACCAGAGGAGTGTAAGATAATGAACGTATGTTTGTTAATTTTAATTGCATTCTGAGGCCCCAATTTGTGATAATTTCTTGGGGCATCAATAAGAAACTAGTATCTCAGAAGAGAAAGGGTGTCAAAGGGGAAAGGAAGATTAAAAGATAATGACAGGAAAATGGCATGAGGTAGGAGGTTTGGGTTCTGACAGAAAGTGACACAGCCCAGAGGGTGTTTTATTAGATTTTAAAAATAAAGTCTATACTTTTTGCTTATAAGGCACACTTAGGGAGTTTTCACAAATTAAAAAAGAGAAAGGATATTTTAAGAAGTTTACAGTCCCATTAGGGAGATAGTGGATGAACTTACTTGTTTCTTTGTTCATTTGTCTGGAATACTCCAAGAATTATTCATGGGAAGCATAAGAAGAAGACACAGGATTTGGGTTTCTTCAAGAAAATAGAACAGTATTATGAGACTGAGGTCTGAGAAAAGCAAGATTGAAATGGACAAAACAAAAACAAGGCAAGGTCAAGGAAATAATGATAAACAAGCAAGCCACTTTGTATGACTCATGGGATGAAGTAGTGGGTATGATAGGAAAGGCTGGTTGAGATTTGATTATGAATGAGCATTGGCATTTAAACCATGCTATTAGGATAATGACTTTTTTCCTTGAAGATAAAATGATGAACAGATATGTAATATACCTTTGTCTTTTGGTTTTGAGTAAACTGGTGGAAAGATGAGGCAGACAAATTGATCAGGAACTTTGTACGTTACTATTCGCAAATAAAGAGAAAAATGAATGTTTCATGGTAGCTATAAAAATGGAAAGTCAGAAACAATCTTGGGAAGAAATTATTGTTTTCTTGAGAGCTCTGAGATACATTTTGAGAAACTAATGAAAAGATTTAACAAAGATGTTTGTTTATGTTTTTGAAAGACTTTCAGACTTCTTTTAGTATGATATACTTTATTTCATGCTCTCCCAGTGGATCCCCCATTTGACATTTCTCTGACAAAAATATTATAAAAGTCAAGCACTAGATAATAATGTTATATAAATAAGTCCACAGTTAAAGATAGGAATGAGATGTATTTATTATCTTCATTATGCTTTTCTCAGAGGTACAACATGTTCCATTGCTTTCTGCCTGCCTTCAGAAACTGAGTGTGTGTGTGTGTGTGTGTGTGTGTGTGTGGTGTGTGTGTGTTAGTCCATGAATGTGTGTGTGAGAGACAGAGAGACCAAGATAGAAATAATAAGGTAAAGACAAAGTGGAGAGGACTGAGCACAAACACGATGTGTATTGTAGGGGAGAAGGAAAGGCTGCATACAACAATATACCACAAAAGAAAAAATACTTTGAAAATCTTGCATGTCGATATACTGACTGCAATATGTATATATATTATATATATATATATATATAGTGACTTAAATATATAAAGGCATTAACTTCATAATTTTTCTATAAATCTAAAACAGTTTTAAAATTAAATTTATATATATACAATATAATGACTTAAATATATGTGCTAATTATAAAATATATAAATCAAATTGTTAATTTAAAAGTTAAATTCTCTAACAAAGTGCATTATAAAATGCATGTTCCCTTGTTCATTTTTCTTCTTTCATCCCACTGTAAACATTCCCTTGGAATTTCACTGATTATAGTGGGCTTTTTTAATAGACTTTAGCTCCTATGCATTTCCCCTTATTTATTCTCTGTACACTTTAAAAAAAATTTATTGCATATATATAAGACATATGATGCTTAATAATTATAACACTCAATGATTTAACACAGCCATCAACATCCATAGTTACCCCCCACACACACCGTTTTGGTTTTTTGTGTGTGGGTGATGCTAGAGATTGAACTCAGTCCCTTGGGTATGGAAGGCAAGCACTCTACCAACTGAGCTATATCCCAGCCCTAGTTACCTCTTTTCTGTGTAAGAAAAGAGCATCAAAAAATTGAATCTCTTAGCAAATTTTCAGTATAAAATACAATATTATTAACTATAGTGTCCATTCTGTCTATTATATCTGTACACTAATTCATCCTACTTAACTGCAAATCTCTACCATTTAAATTTAATTTTAAAACAGTTGTAGATTTATAGAAAAATTATGATGTTAATACCTAGAGTTCCCATATACCCTATAACCTGTTAGGAACATTTAATGTGAGTATGGAATATTTATTATAAGTAATGAATTGGTATTGGTACATTCTTATTAAAGTTTACACTTGAGTCAGATTCCCTTAGTTTTTACCTACTGTCCTTGCTCTGTCCCAGGATTCATCCAAGACCCCATGCTTCATTTAGTTTTCCTGGTTTGGGAGGGTCATCTAAGCTATGGCTTTCCTTATTTTCCATGACCCAGATAGTTTTGAGAAATACTGGTCAAGTATTTCAATTTCAATTGAAACTTGATCAAGTTGAGATTTTTCAATTGAGATTTTTTTTTCATTTTTAGACTGGGGACAAGACACAGAAGAAATATTCCATTTTCATCCCCTTTCAGGGGCATAAACTATCAATGTAACTTGACAGCATCAATACCACCTTGCTCACCTGGCTGAGGTACTGCCTGTCAGATTCCTGTAAGTTATTCCTTTTCCCTTTCTCCCATTGCATTCATTGGAAGAAGTTCACTATGTGCATCCGATGCTTATGGAGCAGAGAGTTATAATCCACCTCCTTGAAATCATAATATCTACATAAATTATTTAACATCCTTCTGCATGGATAAATTGTATTCTCCTTTGTTATTTTATTTATTCAGTCACTTATTTATAGCACTGTGGACTCATGGATAGTTATACTTTAGGTTGTAACTATCCAGTTTAACCAAGTTGGTATTAATCCTCCTTATCTTAAGTTCTACTCCATTCAGTTTGGAGACAACATTTTCTTTCCAGAAAATCCTGGTTTATATATGACTCCAGGAGAAAAACTCAAGCAATCATAAAACAGACATTATCCTAACATAAAACCCACTGAAGAAGGATTGACGAAGTGGAGGGCCTTGTTGAGGTGCTTACCTTTCATCAGATTATTTCTTCCCTTGGATTCATCACTTCAAATGTAAATCAAACCTAATTACTTCATTTTCTAGGTTTACCATATCTTTTAACAGAGCAATTAATTTTTTGAAAGATTGCTATATTCTTTAATGATATTTGTTCCTCTATTTTCCTCAAGGCAACATGCTATGCAAACTTTTTTTTAAGTGCATTTATTAGGAAAATTAGATATACCAGCATTATTAAGTTGTGGGTTATTAACATGTACTCACAACTACTCTGGCTTAATGCAGATATAAGAAATAAGTTATTCAGGGGCACTGGTTCTGGGACTTGAACCCAGGGGTCCTTTACCACTGAGCTTCATCTCCAATTATTTTTATATTTTAAAATTTTGAGACAAGGTTTTGCCAAGTTGCTAAGGATCTTGCTAAATTTGCTGCTTCCCAAGTTGCTGGGATTACAGACATGTGCCGCTCACCACATTTTCAGGTTTATGATGGCATGAATTTAAGGTCTTTTTTTTTTTTTCCATTCAAATAAACGAAATTCTGGAAGACACAAAAATCTCTTAGAGTAAGAGATACTCTGAGGCATAACACAATTCCAGAATTTCCAGGAATAAAGTATCAAGAGTTAAGTTAGAGTCACCTCTTGTGACTGATAAATACGGATTTTATTTGCTCAATACGTGGAGAATGTGTGAACTAGGTAGGTCCTGTTAACCTTAATTCCACTAGCAACACTGAGGGTTACACAGGAAGTGTACTAGGAGCAGGAAAGTGCCTCTCACTCCCTTTTGTCCTCTTGCTTTTGACATTCCTGAATGTCCTTGTCTACCACCTGCCTGTTTGCCCCCTTCCCTGGACATCCTCCACTCTACAGTTGAGATCTTGGCTGCCATCTTGGCAGCTACTCTACTTCTCTACCATGACAGCATCTTCAGGGACTGCTTTAAAGAACACCACATCCCAGGTAGTCCTGGCCACCAGGATCTGCCAAGGAGCCCCTCCCTTCATGCCCCCCACCTTTCCATCCTACCCATTCAACCCTGAGGATGTGATTGACTCTCAAGTTTGCTCTTAATTTAAACCAGTTATTGCCTCTCAGCTGTCAGTCCTCATGTCTTCTGCTCATCTTCATGGAGCCCAAGCAACAAGGATTTCCAGGAAAAACCTGTCCAACAAGATGCCCTTGGCACTGATGACATCTCTTCATTAGTTAATATGACAAGTGAAGCTTCTCCCTCCTTTATCTTTGGTGTCACTCACAGACCTGTCTCTCAGCACTGTCCTCTCACACACACACACACCCTCCCATCCAGGGCTCCCTTAGAAGTGATCTTCAGTAACAACCTGGGTAGCCACAAAAAAAAAGTAAACTGGAAGAGAATTCCACTTGTCCTCCTTGTTCTTCGTGCCCCTCAGCCCAGGAACTGCTTTCTCGGGTAATGTTTCTGGCCTTAGGTCCATTTCTCTCAGCCTAAGTACGTCAGAAATCAAATGCAATTTGCCTTTATTCTTGGAATGGTGCAAGACTCCCTCTAAGACAAATGTCAGTTTTTGTCTTTCCCAATGAGACTATAGAATGTGAAGGCAGAGAAGTGAATGAAACAGAGAAGAAAGTCTCCCAGCAAGATGCCCCAGACACCTATCACTACCACCCTCCCCCCAAGAAAACAGTGGAATCCTTCTAAGAGTTCAATACAATGAACTTTTATAAAACACCTATATGTGACATAGGATTTACAAAGATGAATAAGGCATGAAACCCACTTTCTAGAGCACATGGTCTACTGGGAAAATGGGACCATAAAACAAAAAATACAATGAATCATGATAAGTGTGGCAGCTGGAAGAATATATGTGATTCTATAGAAATTCAAGAGTCTGAAGCAGAAAGGAGTTCTTTGTCTTGCTGCCAGGGCTGTGTGTGTGTGTGTGTGTGTGTGTGTGTGTGTGTGTGTGCCTGTGTATGCATGTTCTTAAGAACAAGAGACCACAAAGCATAATGGAAAAAAAAAATGGGGTTTTGGTTTGAATCTTAGTTTTGCCATAATCCGAGTAACTGTGGGAAAGTTATTTCGACTCCTCAGGCTTCATTTTCTTATATGTGAAATAAGGATAATGATATACCATTTCTATCTTACATGGTTATTATGAAGATTAAATTAGAAAATGAGAATAAAGCATGTAAAATAGTTTCTGAGGCTGTGCTGGAGCTTCATAAATACTGTGCAATTCAAAGGCACAATTTAAGTTAGTGCTTAAAATGAATTTTTCATAGAAATTCTAATAAATTTTGTAGTTGGTTAAAAAGGATTATAACAGAAAATACTTGTCCATTAGCTGTGCCTTAAATAGATGTATTGATTGGATCATGAACATTAAGAGTATTTTAAACATTTTATATAGTTACCGTGTGACCAATTTCTAAGCAAACGATTTAGAAAAAAAGTTTTTGAAAACCAAGATGCCTAAGACTTGCATATATCTAAAAGACTGCTTTAAGATGTGATAGTCTTTCTTTGTAGCAGAATTATTTCATACAAAATAAATTGGCTCTACATTTTTGAAAATATGCATAGTCCATAGAGAAATAGGAAAAAAATCTGTTGAAAATTATAGAGTATTAAGCAAATTCTTCTCATAGCAAACAAATATGTTAGTCTTCAGAGTAAAAACTTTTAATTTTTGGAATTAATTTTTTTTTCTACAGTCCTGATGCCAGAACATGGAGCTTCAATTTAAATGCAAAATTGGTACTGTGGTTATCCTCATTTTAGAGATAAGAATATTGAGGTGCATAGAAGTTAACATGTTGCTTCTATTTAGTAAAAGATTTGGGATGTTAAATCTGAGGATGCTATCAGGGTCTGTGTTCTTCAATACTACAATGAGTAGCCCAGCAGAAAGAAAGCTTGAGTTATAGTTGTTGCTCCTGAATTATTTTCTTGAACACTGTTCATACAACTAAGGAACAAAACAGGATAAAATATATTGTTTCTTCAATTTTTAAATTTTGAAAACTTATTTTTTACTAAGAATTGTCTTGAAAATTGACAACGAATAGTAAGAAAATATGTAGCTTATATTTAGTTTAATAGCCTGCAAGCAAGTTCTCTGCACACATTGCTTGATTATGATATATGTATTAAGCATCCACTCTGTATACTTTGTGTGTAGAAAACTTAAATGGATTCTATATAAAAGAGGAAAAAACTTCCTGTCTTACACTGTTCAAAGTTTACATAGGAAGGCTGAGGATGTAGCTCTGTGGCAGAACTTTTGCCTAACATGCACAAGGATCTGGGTTTAGTCCACAGCAATGAAAAAGAAAAAAAAAGTTTAGATAAGAAAAACATAATATCTACACATCCTCCTTCAAAGCACTAACACAAAACTCATTCATAGAATAAATTAAAGATTCAAAAATGAGATTATGTTATCATTCCACACACTGAAAAGGAAAAGGAAAAACTTATATGATTTGCTGGATATGTGATAAGATCAGCAAAAATATTACATGATCTAGTAAATTAGAAGTTAAAGGCTAAATATAGTAAGTTTTCTGGACACAAGGTGAATCCACAAAAATCAATTGTGTGTGTGTGTATGTGTGCGTATACATATACAGAGTAAATGGAAATTGAAACTAAAACTATATAATTTGCAATAGGATAAAAATTTGAAAACTTAGAGATAAATCTGACAAAAGATGAATAAAACCTGTATATCAAAAATGATAAAACATGGCTGGGGGTATGTAGTAAAGCTCTTGCCTAAAGTTAATGTATTATTGAAAGAAATGAAATCCCTAAATATATGGAAGATGTGATAAATGTGATAGCTAATTTTATGTGTTAATTTTGTTGGACCACAACCTACCCAGATATTTGGTCACACATTATTCTGGATATTTCTGCAGGGGTATTTTTGATGAGCGTAAACTTTACATTGGAAGACTGAGTAAAGCAGATGGTATTCCATTATGTAGGTGAGCCTTATCTAATCAGTTGAAAGTATGAATATAGCACAAAAAAAAAAAAAAAACCTAGCCACCCATGAGCAGGAGAGAATCCCCAGCCTCAATACTTGATTTGTAACATCAGCCCTTCCTAGTTCTACAACAGATAGCCTTGAAACTGAAATCATAGCATTGGCTCTCCTGAGACTCCAACCTGCCAGCTCACCCTGTAGGTTTTGGACTTGCAAACCTCTGTAATTGCAGAGGCCAATTCCACACACACACACACACACACACACACACACACACACACACCAGTTCAATTTCTCTGGAAAATCCTAATACAGAGAGATATAAAGGGCTTAATTCTCTTCAAAATGATCTATAGACTCAATGAAATTCCAATCAAAATGCCAGAAGGAGTTTTTTGGGGTTTTTTTGTGGATGAATAGAAATTATTGGTTCATTATAAAATTCACATTAAATTCCAAAGACTCAGAATAGCCAAAACTAAGTTAAAAATATAAAACTGGAGACCTAACTCTGACTTCAATATTCATTATAAGCAAGACTACAGTAATCAAGTGGTGCAACATGGGCATAAGGAAAGATACAGAAATAGGGAATTGGAACAATGGCACATAATAAAATCTAAAAAGAGACCCATGTATATATGGACAACACATTTTTGGCAAAGGTGTAAAGGTGATTCTCTGAAGAACACATGGTCTTTTCAAAAACTAAGGGTGAATTGATCAGATATACATAGGCAAAAATGAACTCCAATCCACCTGAAACAACAAATCCAAAAATTAAAATGGCTAATGAATCTAAATGTGAAGTATAAAAACATATTCATGTAGATGGAAAAACTCCCTCCGTGACATTTGGTTAGGCAGATTTCTTATATATAACAGCAAAAGTACAATCCATAGATGTGAACCACAATGGAAGATCAAAATTTAAAATGTCTACTTCTTTGACACTATTAAGAGAATGAAGAGACCAATTACAGAGAAAATATTTGTAAGCATACAACTATGAAAGAACTTGTATACAGAATGTAAAAGAACTTTTGAAACTCTGTTTAGTAATAAGAAAATTGAAAGTTCAATTTTAAACATGGGAAATTGAACAAATATTTTTATATATGTCAAGTAAGCACATGAAAAATGGTCAACATCATTAGTCATTAGGGAAAAGCAAAGTCAAACTATAATGCATAATCATTACATTCCTATACAGGAAGTATAAATTTTGTAAAAGACTACCCATACCACATGATGGTGAAAATGTGAGGGAAATTGGATTTCTCATGCATTGTTGGCGGGAAATGTAAAACTTTTGGTATAAGCACTTTGGAAAATAGTTTGGTGTTTTCTTTAAGCATACACCTACTACGTAATCCTACATTTCAATTCTAAGATTTATTCGAGAACAACTAAGGCAAATCTTTATTTGTAATAGTCAAAATGGAAAACAACTGCCCATCATAAAGTAGGGTTTATAAATAAATCATGGTATACACATACAGTGGATGCCCTTCAGCAATAAAAAGGAGCTGGCTGCTCTCGGGACATACAGCTACATGTGTGATTCTCAAAATAACTATTCTGAGTGAATAAAAAAAATCAAGGAAAGAGTATGTACCATAAGATTTCATTTGTATAAATTTATAGAAAACACAAACTAATCTTTAGTAATATGAATCCCATTTGAGGATGGGAAGAAAGGGCGGTACAAGAAGTAAGAGGAAAATTATAAAGGAGAAAGAAAAATGATTAAGGAACATGAGAAAACTTTTCTCCATGGGGAAGATGCCTGTGTGTCACCATTTATAAAATGTACACTTTACAAATGTGTATGCTTCAAATACAACATGTATCCATAAACGCAAGGTGAGGGAACATATGTATGGTGTGCTACTCTAAAAAGGGGAACAAGAAAGATGGAGAGGAACACACACACACACACACACACACAGGCTTATATAAAATATTTTTCCATATGCTATAGTTTGGATCTACGTGTTAAAAGGAGGCCTTATTGTGTTAAAAGCTAGGTCATCAGCCTGTAGTGTTACTGGGAGGTGGTGACACCTTTAAGAGGTGGAGCCTACTAGGGAAAGTTAGGTCACTGGGATATCTGTCTGGACAGGGTTGTGGGAATCCAGCCCCTTTCTCTCACTCTGTCTACTCTCAGCCACCATGAGGTGAACAGTTTTGCTCTACCACGTTTCTTGTCACGATATGCTACCTTACCACAGGCACAGAAGCAAAAGAGACAAACGACCATGGACAGAAATCTCTGAAACTGTGAGGCAAAATAAGTCTTCGAAATTGAATTTTCTCAGGTATTTGTCACGGTAATGAAAAGCTGACTAATTCAAATTCTACACACACACACACACACACACACACACACACGGATATGTGTTACGTGTGTGTGTGTGTGTGTGTGTGTGTGTGTGTTCCAAAGGAAGTTATGGAAAAATAAACCATCAAAAATCTTGATGGTTGCCTATAGAGGGAGTATGATTTGGGAAAAATGAATATTGTTCAACACCAACACAAAGTCTAGAGTAGTTACCAAATCTTAAGAGTTAGTATAGAAGCATATAAGTAACAAGGTAGAAAATGGTGCAGAGAAAACTGGAAATCCATATGTAGCAGAATGAAATTAAACCTCTCTCTCTCACCCTGTACAACTCAAAGCAGATCAAGGAACTAAGCATTAGATCAGATTAGATCAGATACCCTGTGCCTATTAGAAGAAAAAGTAGGCCCAAATCTACATCATGTCTGCTTAGGAACCAATTTCCTCAACAAAACTCATAAAGAGCAAGAAGTAAAATCAAGAATCAACAAATAGGATGGTATCAAACTAAAAAGCTTCTTTATAGCAAAAAAAAAAAAAAAAACAATCAAGAATGTGAAGAGAGAGCTTAGAGAATGGAAGAAAATCTTTGTTACCTGTACCTCAGATAAAGCATTAATCTCCAGGATATATAAAAAACTCAAAAAAAACCTAATACCAAATAACCCAATCAATAAATGTGCAAAGGAATTGAATAGGCACTGCTCAGAAGAAGAAATATCATCAGTCAATAAATATCTGAAAAAGTGCTCAACATCCTTAGTAGTTAGAGAAATGCAAATTAAAACTACACTGAGATTTCATTTCACTCCAGGCAGAATGGCAATTATCAAGAATATAAGTAACAATTAGTGTTGGCGAGGATGTTGGGGAAAAGGTACACTCATACATTGCTGGTGGGCCTGCAAATTGGTGCATCACTATGGAAAGCAGTATGGCAATTCCTCAGAAAACTTAGAATGAAAACACCATTTAATCCAGTTATCCAAGTCCTCAGTATTTACCAAAAGGACTTAAAATCAGCATACTGTAGTGACTTGGCCACATTGATGTTGATAGCAGCTCAATTCACAATAGCTAAACTATCTAACCAGCCTAGGTGCCTCTCAACGGAGGAATGGATAAAGAAAATGTGGTTTATATAGACACAATGAAATATTACTCAGCTACAAAGAGAAATGAAATTATGCCATTTGCCAGTAAATGGATGGATGTATCATGCTAAATGAAATAAGCCAATCAAAAAACAAAGGCCAAATGTTCTCTCTGATATGCAGAAGCTAACTCACAATGGGGGAGGGAGGAAGAATGGAAGTACTTTGGATCAGACAAAGGGAATAAAGAAAAGGGTAGGAGAATGAGAATAAGAAAGACAGTAGAATGAATCAGACTAACTTTCCTTTGTTTGAATATGAATACATGACCAATGTAATTCCACATCATGTACAACCAGAAGAACAGGAAAATACTTTCTACTATCAAAATACATTCTACTGTCGTGTATAACTAAAAAGAACAAATAAAAAATCAGAATCATTATTAATAAAAAATTTTAAGAAATAGTGCCTGTGCATGTTTACATTATATATTATATGTACTTATTTTGGAAGTCATCAGGAAATCTTATTAATATATGATTCTTCTTATCAAAATATATTTTAGTGTAGAATTATTTTAGTGAAAAAAAAATAACAAGGTAGACAAAATTAGTTAAAGAAAAGGGAGAAAAAAATTTCACCAGATTTTGGGATGTCAAAAGATACTGGAATGATATTTACACTTTTATAAGGGAAAGAAAATATGACCCAGAAATTTTACATGGAGTCAAATGTTCTTTAAAAGACAGATCCTCAGTCATGCAAGAACTTAATGAGTATGAATAAGAATATTCATCTTATTCTCAAAGATGAATAAAGATAATGAATTCAGGATTGGAGAAACCCTGGTTAAAATGTTAATGAGCCATGAATTTTTTATACACACACATATACAAATAATGCAAGTGATTATTGGAAATATAGTTTTATTAATATTAAATGTTGGTTTTGTTTTGACCATGAAAACAATTATAGAATTCAATGAACATGCTAGGGCCATTAGAAATCTGAGAGCACGGAATTTTCTTTTTTATTTGCAGCAATTAATAAATAGTATAAGTTTAAAATGTGTATGTAGTTGAGCATAGTGAACATAGTCACTTCAGAATTTGACAAATTATTTTCAAAATCTGAATTATCTTTTAGAAACTCAAGTTCTGCTGTGAAAAAAACCAGCATTCAAAGTTTATCTATTTCTATGTTTTCATGTTTGGTTTTACATTAAGTAATTGTAAATTTAACACTTCTAATAAAAATGGCATATATATGCTTTTTTGTAGAATTATCTGTTTGTACATCTACCTATGAATCTACCATTCCTTCAATCTATTTGTATGTGTGTATTTGTATTCCAATGTTTACAGTGATTATTTGGCATGGAAGAATTTAGGTAAATTATATTTTCCTTCTGTCCATTAAATTTGCATGAGCGTTATAGATTTGTATGATGAATATGAATCATTTATGCAATAATTAAGATTTTGAAAGATTAAGTTAAATTGATCAAACCAGATTGCACCAACCCTAACCCTAACACTAAGGAATCAGAAAGTATTATGGACTGAATTATGTTTTCCCAAAACAGGATGAAGCCTAATCTACAATATAAATATATTTGGAGATAGAGTCTTTAAGGAGGTAATTAAGGATAAATGAGGGGCAGTGATTCCGGGTGTACCCATGCATATAGGAAAGGCCAAATGAGGATATTTTAAGAAGACATCTATCTGTAAGCCAAGAGAGAAGTGTCATCAGGAACCAACCCAAGTGGCACCTTGATCTTGCACTTTGAGTTTCCAGAAAAGTGACAAAAAACAATTTGTTGTTTAAAACCAGTCTACGATATTTTATTGTGGCAGCCCTAACAGACTAATACAGTGAGCCAATTCATCTTTGTTCCATTAAGCAGAATAATAATATAAATACCTGGAAAATGTCTTTGATATATTAACAGATGGTAAAGCAAATTTCATGATAATATTTGCACAGTGTGAGTCAATTTCTGTTTTGAAGAGAACAATAGTAAAACATAGTAAAATATATGTGTACATGTTTTTATGTTTTTATAAAAAGATACACACAACAATATTGACCTTGATGATATTGTTGAAGAGCCATCCATTTTTTAAACACATTTTTGTATTGTTTTGAGCATGCCTGTTTTCACAATTAAGAAAAAAATTTAGATCAATGAAGCCTTACATTTACAAAAAAAAAAAAAAAAAAACAAGATATGCTTACTTAGTGCTTCTGTGGAATATGCATATTGATTTCCATCTACATGTTATGTATTGACCAGTACTTCATCAAGGATCTTAAAATCTTTCTATGGAGCATTTTCCCCATGAATGCAAATAACATAATAATGCACCCTTTTGTGTTTCTGTAATAATTCTCAATTTACCTAATTATTTCTTTGTTCTCATTTTTTTCTCTATATTAGTTCTCACAAGATTTGTGCATTCTATATATGCATATTCATTTCTGTATGTTTTTTTAATTGATTTTATTTTTTAAATACATGACAGCAGAATGCATTTCTGTATGTTTAAGTAGGCAAAAAATGTTGGTCTGCAAGATTTATTTTTTATTGCATTTCAGTTCACAGTTAACAATGGAACAACAACAAAAAAAAATCAAAAGAATCTTTTTAGGGTGTTTCCAGGGCCTCTATTATTTGTTACATTCTACACACTGCTAATTGTGAGTAGTAATTATATTAGACAGCTATAAAAGTAATTTAAAATAAGAAACTTAAGTGATAAAATATTACCGACATATACTTTTTTTCTCAATACAAAATTTTCAATCTAGAGAACTGGAGACTTACCTAAAACCAGATTGATGAAATATGTTAGGAAAGGCTCAGGATTGAATGGCTGCCTGTGGAAGGCGAGATGGAATTTATCAAGTAAAACAGGAGTAGGGGTCACAGGGCCAAGAATTAAAAACAAATGCAAATCTATGAGCTGTTATTTTAAAACCAGAGAAAAGTAGGTTACACAAGCCACTTCCATTTTTAAATGCTACCCCTCTGGTGGTGCAGCGGAAACCTTTGCCCACTTGTCCCTTTTGCTAAAGATGCTGTTTTTCCACGGAGGCAAAGAGTAATATTTGAGAAAGAGGTTTTACAGATGCAATTACAGCAAGACACTGGGGCTCAGGTCTGCACGTGGGTAAACACGTGCTTTCTCACCCAGAGAGAAGTTTGGCTTGGCAGGCTTAAGCTGCAAAGCATGACTCTGATCCCAGAGAAAGCCAAAACTACAGAAACCTAAGTCATCTCCAAAAATAACACTAGAATTAAGGCCTTGAAACTCCTCACACTTGTCATGCTGCGAATGATGACACTCCAATGCTCAGGACTCGCAAAGCTACTGAATCCTCTGCATTCTCTTTGTGAATTCACTTTTTTGAGCATAGTAGCCTTTAGAAGAAGTGAGGTTCAGGACTTGACTTTCAGGACTTGACTCAGGTGCCAACTGTTAAATTTCGAATACTTGTAGAAGCTTCTAGGGGAAAAAATGGCAGAGATCTTTGAAATGTTAGTCCAATTTTTTTTTTATGCTAGAAATAATCGATAAAGTGAAATCCATCAAATTCTATGAAATTTAGTGCTTATCTGCCCCAAACAAAAATATCATTAAGAAGATAAAAAATGTTAGCATCAGAATGAGAAAAATACTTGCAATATGTATAATTGAACTATAGCATAGAATATAAGGAACTTCAATAAATTTAATTACTAAAAAAATTAAAATATTAAGCAAAAGTTTGAGCAGATTTCATAAAGGAAGATATTCATATGTGCAAAAAAAAAATCCCAGGAAAATGTTCAGCATTATTAATCGTCAGGGAAACACAAAGTATATCAATAATAAGATCCTACTTTACATTTGCTATGTTGGCAAATATGCGTGAACTCCAAGTATTAAAAAGCATGTGAAGAATACAAACTCTAGTAATTGCTGATGAGATGTAGACCACTCTAGGAAACTCTTTGGCATTTTCTTTTATAGTTGAACAATATACTTATTCTTTGAATCAGGAATTTCACTCATAGGAATTTGCCCAGAAGAAATTATAATAGTCACATAAAGACTTGTACATAAATATTTATAATGGTTTTGTTTATAATTGCCAACAAAACAAAACAAATCAAAACTGGGAACAACCCAAACAGTGGTCAACAGGAAAATGGATAAACTAATTACAGTATACCCCTAGAATGAAGTACTACTTAGCAATAAAAAGATATAAACACATAAAAAATCCTCAAAAACATTATACAGAGTGAAAGTGGACAGATACAAGAGAGTATGAAGTATATGGCTTTATTTTCATGGAGTTCAATGTCAAGCAAAATTATTTATGAGGATTGGAATCAAAACAGTGATTATCTATGAAGGGATTGGAATTGGCTGGAATGAAGCACAGGGAACATTCTGGAATGATAAAATGGCTTACACCTTGATGTGGGTATTAGATTTTACAGATACATACAATTATCATAATCCTCAGACTTTACACTTAAAACAATGTACTTGAGCTGGGTGCAGTGGCACAGGCTTATATCCCAGCAACTAGAAGGCTAAGGCAGGAGAATCACAAATTCGAGGCCAGCCTCAAAAAGTTAATGAGGAAAAAAAAAGTTAGTGAGGTTCTCGGCAAATTAGTGAGGCCCTGTCCCCACCCCACATAAAAAAGGCAGGGGCTGGGGATGTGGCTCAGTGCTTTAGCATCTCTGGATTATATCCCCAGTACCCCCTGGAAAAAATGTGCACTTTTCCACGTTTCAACTTTACCTTCAATTGAAACAATTGAATACATTCCTCTATATCTAATTTATCAACTTTAAAGAACTTAACATATATCAAGGTTCTGGGGGGCTTAGGAAGAATAGATGGAAGTATAGGTACTATTTTCTTTGCAGGACATTATTCTATTTTTCATGAAAATTAGGAATTTTTTCCAATATTAAAAAAGCAAGTAAAAATATTCTATATGTGAATGGCAACCTTACATAAGAAAACAACACAGGAAATTCATTAACCTGTTGGATAATTATTACTTAGTCCAATAATTATTTAATATTAACTATTGTTCGGCAGTCTACATGAAGGATTTTAGTGTCATCAGAGGGCACAAGGCTTTAGCAACTCAGCCCATCCACCTGTCCAGGAATTCTTAGGACATTGTCATATAGGGAAGAGTAGAGAAGAAGATAAAGGAAAAGGTATTAGGGTCAGAAGCCTTTGGGTAGTCTTCTGGGCCCAGCCACTGAAGTTGCTCCTGCAGGTGACCCAGTAGGCAATGCAAGAAGAAAGCAGGGCTCTTCTGGAGTCCTTCCTGAGACAGCTTTGCAGGGACTGTCTTTATGTTAACTCTTATATGTACCCTGAGATTGGCATCACAAGACCACCATCAGGCTAAGTCTCTCTCTTTTCCCCTGATGCACTTTATCACAAGTAATGTAAACCACTGACTAAAGTTAACAAGGAATTTAATTAATTATGGCAGAATTCATTTATTATTCCTATGACCAAGGAGTGTGACTTCACAGAGCCTGGTTCTCCCATTTGTAACCAAGAGCTGAGTCGCTTACAGGGGTAAGGAGAAGGGCAGAGGACCTGCTTTGACAAGCATGCAGGTGACACCTGCTCAGTTTTGTAGTAGAGCTGGGACCTAGGGTGGGATTGGGATCATTTTCTAACTAGAGAAACCAATGTACTTGCCTGGCCTCTTTGAACCTGGTCAAAACACCCTTTTGCCTTCCCCTCCATATCATTCCCTCATCATGCAATTGATTTTTGCAAATGAAATACTGCTTACAGAAAGAGAAATTAAAGAATAGATGTCTGTGGACTTTTAAAGAAACTTTTTAAAGCTAACTCCACAGTTTTCAGAAGCTTCCCTGCTTCCCTAAATAGAAATCCATGCAGCCTTTGGAGCATTAGAATTCAAATCTGCAAACATATCCATCTTGGAGTTGAAAACAAAATTGGGAATGCTACGGTTTGTGTGCAGCAAGCAGACTCATGATACCACCACAATTTTTCACAGCTCTGGAAAATACCTCCTGGTGAAACTCTAGCACTAAGGGCTAAATGAGCTGGATAGAGCAGCATCAAGAGAGTCGACAGGCAGATGAAAGGAAATTCCACATTTATGCACTGTGATGAGCAAAAGTCTTCATCCTGTTCAAACAGAGAGGGTCTCTGCAAAACCAGCACTTCGGTAAAGTCTGTTTCATATGTGAATTAACTGAGCAATTATCTATGTTAGTCAACCTTGTGTCGCCATGACCAAAATATCTAACAAGAACAACTTGGAGGAGGAAAAGTTTGTTTTGGCTCACAGTCTAGAGCTTTGGTCCATGGATGGTCAACTGCATTGCTACCCTAGGGTTACCATGATTTCCATAATTGAACCTCTGCAAAATGATCAGAAATAAGACATGATAACAGAAAACCCTGGTCTGGGGAAGATACCAACAAAGGGAATTTCTCCTTTTGGTGCAAATGAGTAGAAAACTAGAACTTCCAGAGTTGTCAATCAATGTGATTTTGATGTTATCATGATATGTTTTTCCTTGTTTCATTTAAAGCTTTCTCTACTTGTTATTTTGAAAGGGGCACATTTCTCTTCTGGAAAACAGAAAAGCCTACTGTTGGCTGAAGTGTTTTAATCTAGTTGGTGCCTATGACAAATATAAAATAATAATGTTCAGTTTTATCATACCAATTTGGCATGGGTAGAGTTTCCAGCCAGGAAAAGTGCTAACAATTCACTAAACTCAGAAAAATTAAGATTTTTTTCTCCTTTTGTTTATGTAAATATCTGGACTTCCTAACTCATGGGAATTACATAAGTAACTAAAAGGCACAAATCCCTGAATATGCCAATGCAAAAACTGCAAAGAAAAGCACAGTTTTCCAGTTTATAGTGTGGATATGGAATGTCCCACAGAGGTTCATGTGTTGACAACTTGGTCCCCACATTGCCATTACTGGGAGGTAGAAATACTAAGAAGTGGTGCTAGCTGTAGGTCTTAGGTCACTGGGGAGTATGACCTTCAAGGGGTTGTGGAATACCATTATCTTCCTCTCTCTTTTGCTTCTCAGATGCCATGAGCAGTTTTCTCCACTAAGTGCTCCCACCATGATTTGCTACCTTACCACAAGCCCAAAAGCAACAGGGTCAATAGACCAGGGACTGAAACCAAAATAAACATGATTATCTCATGCATTTTGTTACAGTAAACAAAGCTACCATCCAATACATATAATTATTTATGTCAGCTCAATACTTTTAAATTTTCTAGTGTTCTCACAACAACTAGAAGTAGGTAAAAAAAATATCATTCTAATTTTTCAGGGGAAATATTGAGCTGTTAGTACTTCAGTAACAACTTTTTTTTATTTTTCTTTTTTTTATTTATTATTGGTCTTTCAAAATATTACATAGTTCTTAATACATCATATTACACGGTTTGATTCAAGTGGGTTATGAACTCCCACTTTTACCCCGTATACAGATTGCTGAATCACCTCAGTTACCCTTCCATTGATTGACATATTGCCTTTCTAGTGTCTGATGTATTCTGCTGTCTGTCCTATTCTCTACTATCCCCCCTCCCCTCCCCTCCCCTCCCCTCCCCTCCCCTTTTCTCTCTCTACCCCTTCTACTGTAAATCATTTCTTCCATTTGTATTATCTTGTCTTACCCCTCCTTTCCTCTTATATGTCATTTTGTATAACCCTGAGGATCGCCTTCCATTTCCATGCGATTCCCCTTCTCACTCCCTTTCCCTCCCACCTCTCATCCCTGTTTAATGTAAATCTTCTTCTCAAGCTCTTCGTCCCTACCCTGTCCTTGTTTACTCCCCTTATATCAAAGGAGTCATTTGGTATTTGTTTTTTAAAGATTGACTAGCTTCACTTAGCATAATCTGCTCTAATGCCATCCATTTCCCTCCAAATTCTATGATTTTGTCATTTTTTAATGCAAAGTAATACTCCATAGTGTATAAATGCCACATTTTTTTATCCATTCATCTATTGAAGGGCATCTAGGCTGATTCCACAGTCTTGCTATCGTGAATTGAGCTGCTATGAACATCGATGTAGCAGTGTCCCTGTAGCATGCTCTTATTAGGTCTTTAGGGAATAGACAGAGAAGGGGAATAGCTGGGTCAAATGGTGGTTCCATTCCCAGCTTTCCAAGAAATCTCCATACTGCTTTCCAAATTGGCTGCACCAGTTTGCAGTCCCACCAGCAATGAACAAGAGTGCCCTTTTCCCCGAATCCTCTCCAGCACTTATTGTTGTTTGACTTCCTAATGGCTGCCAATCTTACTGGAGTGAGATGGTATCTTAGGGTGGTTTTGATTTGCATTTCTCTGACTGCTAGCGATGGTGAGCATTTTTTCAGGTACTTATTGATTGATTGTATGTCCTCCTCTGAGAAGTGTCTGTTCAGGTCCTTGGCCCATTTGTTGATTGGATTATTTGTTATCTTATTGTCTAATTTTTTGAGTTCTTTGTATATTCTGGTTATTAGGGCTCTATCTGAAGTGTGTGGAGTAAAGATTTGTTCCCAGGATGTAGGCTCCCTGTTTATCTCTCTTATTGTTTCTTTTGCTGAGGAAAAAACTTTTTAGTTTGAGTAAGTCCCATTTGTTGATTCTAGTTGTTAACTCTTGCGCTATGGGTGTCCTATTGAGGAATTTGGAGCCCGATCCCACAGCATGTAGATCATAACCAACTTTTTCTTCTATCAGATGCCGTGTCTCTGATTTAATATCAAGCTCCTTGATCCATTTTGAGTTAACTTTTGTGCATGGTGAGAGATAGGGATTCAGATTCATTTTGATGCAAATGGATTTCCAGTTTTCCCAGCACCATTTGTTGAAGATGCTATCCTTCCTCCATTGCATGCTTTTAGCCCCTTTATCAAATATAAGATAGTTGTAGTTTTGTGGATTGGTTACTGTGTCCTCTATTCTGTACCATTGGTCCACCCGCCTGTTTTGGTACCAGTACCATGCTGTTTTTGTTACTATTGCTCTGTAGTATAGTTTGAAGTCTGGTATACCGCCTGAATCACACTTCCTGCTTAGCATTGTTTTTGCTATTCTGGGTCTTTTATTATTCCATATGAATTTCATGATTCTTTTATCAATTTCTACAAGATATGCTGTTGGGATTTTGATTGGCATTGCATTGAACTTATAGAGAACTTTTGGTAATATCGCCATTTTGATGATGTTAGTTCTGCCTATCCATGAGCAGGGTATATTTTTCCATCTTCTAAGGTCTTCTTCTATATCTTTCTTTAGGGTTCTGTAATTTTCATTGTATAAATCTTTCACCTCTTTTGTTAGGTTGATTCCCAAGTATTTTATTTTTTGGGGGGATATTGTGAATGGAGTAGTTGTCCTCATTTCCGTTTCAGAGGATTTGTCGCTGATATACAGGAATGCCTTTGATTTATGCGTGTTGATCTTATATCCTGCCACTTTGCTGAATTCATTTATTAGCTCTAATAGCTTCTTCAATTAACAACCTAGACTTAATTGACATATATAGACTATACCACCCAACATCAAGTAGTTACACTTTTTTCTCAGCAGCACATGGAACCTTCTCAAAAATAGACCATATATTATGTCACAGGGCAAATCTTAGACAATATAAAGGGGTAGAGATAATACCATGCATCTTATCTGACCACAATGGAATGAAACTGAAAATCAATGATAAAAGAAGGAAGGAAAAATCAAGCATCACTTGGAGAATGAACAATAGGTTGCTGAATGATCAATGGGTTTTAGAAGACATCAAGGAGGAAATTAAAAACTTCCTAGAGTTAAATGAAAACACAGACACAACATAATGGAATCTATGGGACACACTGAAAGCAGTTCTAAGAGGAAAATTCATTGCTTGGGGTTCATTCCTCAAAAAAAGAAAAAACCAACAAATAAATGATCTCATACTTCATCTCAAAATCCTAGAAAAAGAAGAGCAAAACAACAGCAAAAGAAGTAGAAGGCAAGAAATAATTAAAATCAGAGCTGAAATTAATGAAATTGAAACAAAAGAAACAATTGAAAAAATTGACAAAACTAAAAGTTGGTTCTTTGAAAAAATAAATAAAATTGACAGACCCTTAGCCATGCTAACGAAGAGAAGAAGAGAGAGAACCCAAATTACTAGCATACGGGATGAAAAAGGCAATATCACAACAGACACTTCAGAAATACAGAAGATAATCAGAAATTATTTTGAATCCTTATACTCCAATAAAATAGAAGATAGTGAAGGCATCGATAAATTTCTTAAGTCATATAATCTGCCAGATTGAGGCAGGAGGATATAGACAATCTAAACAGACCAATAACAATAGAGGAAATAGAAGAAACCATCAAAAGATTACCAACTAAGAAAAGCCCAGGACCGGATGGGTATACAGCAGAGTTTTACAAAACCTTTAAAGAGGAACTAACACCAATACTTTTCAAGCTATTTCAGGAAATAGAAAAAGATGGAGAACTTCCAAATTCATTCTACGCCGCCAACATCACCCTGATTCCGAAACCAGACAAAGACACTTCAAAGAAAGAAAACTACAGACCAATATCTCTAATGAACATTGACGCAAAAATCCTCAATAAAATTCTGGCGAATCGGATTCAAATACATATCAAAAAAATTATACACCATGATCAAGTAGGATTCATCCCTGGGATGCAAGGCTGGTTCAATATACGGAAATCAATAAATGTTATTCACCACATCAATAGACTTAAAAATAAGAACCATATGATCATCTCGATAGATGCAGAAAAAGCATTCGACAAAGTACAGCATCCCTTTATGTTCAAAACTCTAGAAAAATTAGGGATAACTGGATCATACCTCAACATTGTAAAAGCAATCTATGATAAGCCACAGGCCAGCATCATTCTGAATGGAGAAAAATTGAAGGCATTCCCTCTAAGATCTGGTACAAGACAGGGATGCCCTCTCTCACCACTTCTGTTCAACATAGTCCTCGAAACACTGGCCAGAGCAATTAGGCAGATGAAAGAAATTAAAGGCATAAAAATAGGAAAAGAAGAATTTAAATTATCACTATTTGCAGATGATATGATCCTATACCTAGCAGACCCAAAAGGGTCTACAAAGAAGCTTCAGTAACAACTTAAAACCAAAATGGTGTTAAGACTCATATATTTTCACTAACAGTACCATCCACTTTCCTCTAAACCTTGAGGCTTCTTGCAAAACATCAATCAAAGTATATCCTAGGAAATGCTGTATTAATTCTTATTACCAGGCACCATTGGAAACCAGAATAACTTTATGGGGTTTTAATAATCTTTTTTGAACTTTTAAATTAGAACATGAAGCCCATTCTACTAATTGCAAAATAAAGGATTAAATGGGGCTAGCCACTTCTCTAGATGAGCCATGAAATCAGTCTTAAGGCTCTTCTTTATGCTCTGTGTGTCAATCTGCTTCTCAGAAGTGTGGCAAAACCTGGGATAACCAGCTTAAAGGAAAGGCTTATTTTGGCTCACAGCTTTGGAGGTTTCAATCCATGGTCAGTAGACCCTATTGCTATTGGCCCTGTTGTGAGGCAGCACATTGTGGAAGGAGCATGCAGTAACTCATTCACCTCATGGCAGGTATGTGAAACAGAGAGAGGGAGCAACTGGCATCCCACAGTCTCTTTCAAGGGCCTGCCCCTAATAACTAAATATTTCTAGTAGGGCCCAAAAGGTTTCCATTATCTTCTAATAGCACCATCCTAAGAATCAAAGCTTTAACAAATAAGCCTTTGGGGAACATTTAATATCTAAACTATACGAACAAGAATGTAGGGACCAACTATGAGCAATGTGGTGTGGTCAGAAGAAAGAAGCACCTTGCAAACTCTTAGCATCTCAGGTTCATAAGGCAGGTGCAAATCCTGGATCCTCCACCTCAGTTCTGGGTATCCCTAGGCAAGTTTTATATCATGTTATGTATGCTCTTAAATCTCACATTTTCTTATCTGCCAAGTGGGGATAGTACTTTCATCTTGGTATGGCAAATGCCAGAAGAGGCAGTAATGGCTGTGTATGTGTGTCGCATTCAGGAAGCACAACTGTCAAAAAGCGTCAATGACCGATGCCACGGACAAAGTCAAGTCATAAGAACTGGTGGTGTACGGCATGGCTAAATTCAGGGCTCCAACAATGGCACCAAGATTTGGTTTTTGTCTTTTCATAGTATAGACTTCATAAATCCAGTAGAGCATGAGAGCACAGAACAGTAGCTGCATGAAAGCACTTGAGAGGTTGTCCTGAAGATTAAATAGTCAAGCAGCATAAAGTATTGAGAACTTTGCTTTAGTGTCTATCCACTGTTCTGCAAAAGTTAGGTATTACTATTACTTAGCCCCAGGCTCCACTTGAAGGCAAGATGATAGATATAGTTCCAGAACTTACATTCTTTCAGATCCATGTCTCAGGGGAAAGAATACCCATCTCAACCTCAGAAGTCTCAGTGAATTTTTACAGCATTTAATGGCTCTAAGAGGACTTGCCCACATCCCAGAATATTACATTTTGACTGTCCAGACATGAGTCATAGTACATAAGTGAGCTCGACTCACCCATCTCTAGTCCCACTGACAACAAAGGTATTATTCACTGGCATTTGTGGAAAAGGAATGCAGTCTAAAAGAAATGACACAAGATGTAGGAACCTAAGACGTTAGCAATAACTCCCCCCTTCCGCCCCGTACACAGAGTCTTATATACACGTATACTCAAATGTCACTGTAAAAAGCTACATATACATAAAAAAAATGTTCTGCGTCAGATTGAATTATTATTCATAGAAATATCTTTGACAGGTATAGAATTTCTCTGATCCTCTACAGGCAGGCATTAATTTGGTTATTTTTTTTTTCCCTTGATTTTCAGATTTCAGTCTCAAATCACTACTACTGCCACTTCTCTGCATAAAACCCCTGATAAATAAAGCCAGAGTTGTTTGGAAAATGCGTGGCATGAATCGTGTCAAGCCACTGTCTTTTATGCATTTAGCTTTTTAATTGACTTTGCATGCATCGACTCTGCCTTCCAGGAAACAGACACAGTTCCCAGGGATTGTCAAAAGACGCCTGTCTCGAGAGCAGATCTAATCCAGTTGGTGCCGTTGAAAAAACCTTAAATGGCAGCTTTCATCTTATTTGCAAAAACTCTCTGGGTTCAAGTTACATTTTAATCCCAGTTGCTATATCAGCTTTATGGCAGCAGAGTCCGGGAGTAGGCCTGGGGGGGGGCTGTTTTTGGCTAAGTTTTAGCTTTCGTTTATGCATATTATTACCTCAAGCAGAATCCTCTTAATGGAAAGCAGTATCCAGGTCTGGAGAGGAGGCTGGCTTTGGACTCAAACTCCTAACTAGCTATTCTGGAAAAATAGCTGCAATATCCATATATGTTTAAAATTTACCCTTCTCTCCTTGCAGAACAGAGAAGGCTGCATTCTGTGATAGAGAATTTTATTTGTGGCTCTTTTTGCAATATCATTAGGGAAAATTCAATTCCTCAGACACATCTACAGATCTCCATGCCCCAAAGCAAACTGTAACCATTGTGGTGACACTTTAGCTCTAGTGACGCTCCAAAATAAACAATGGAGGATCATCACAAACCCACAGGTCACATTGGGACTTTCAGCTTCCCATCCTGTTATAAATTCTGTGTATTTATCTCTAGCTATAAGAAAATGGAACTGATCACCTCAAGTTTGGGTCCTATTCATTTCTCACATAGGATTTTGTCAGTGCATTTAGCACTTAAATGTGAAAAAAAAAATTAGCAAGAAGAAGCCACATGACCCATACAGAACATATACCAATCTCTATAAATATTACTTCCTTTAATCCTCACCATGGCTCAGGTTATTTCATTTGGTGATTACTATTATTTTCAGATAAGTAGACCTAAAACTCAGATTCCTTACAGTTTAAATCAAGATCACACAAATAAGAATGACCTGGCTGGGATTTGCTCTCAAACAACCTCTCCCTTAGACTACATTGTTTTATCCATATGGAAAAAGAGAAGATTATGCCCCCCCCACCTGACTGTTCCCTCTGTGTCTGCACCTGACCATAGGAATTGTGTGCTGTCCTAGCAACTGGCTGCAATTTTATCTATCCATCAAAGCTTTACTTCAGTTAATAAGCTTGAGAAAGGGGGCATGCTAAGAATTACTGAGATGGTGAATTGCACTGGGAGAAAAGGGAAATTGGGTTCAACTCACTACCATCAGTCCTTGGACAAGTGGTATAACCTTTCAGAACTCAATTTTCTCATCTATGAATGTGATAACAGCACCTCCTATTGTTGGGAGTAGAATTAGATTAAAAGGAAGTGACAGAGCCCTAGCCCTTGAAGATATTCCATAAAAGACTTCTCTGATAATTATTACTCCCCTGTCCCATGCTCTCTGAGGAAAGGATGTTGAGCTGTGTCCAGGGTAAGCATATCTGATGGGTCACTCTGTCAGTCACCATCCATGATGGCCAAGGATACACAAGAGTCCTGAGGAAATCTCATGCTCTTAGCTCTAAAGAGTTTCCAACACAACAGATAAGAAAACACAAACACATGAAAAAATAAGAAGCACCGAGATCAATAATCAAGTAGAACAACTGGTTAAAGCTTTGTGGTGCTAAATACAAAAGTGTCAAGAGCAAGGTGGGAATGAGACAGTGAGATGACCTAGGCAGGATGGGTCAAAATGGAACGAGTTTGTAAGAGAACAGGGAGATGTCAATCCAGGCCCATAAAAACATTTGGTGCTGTCACTTGTCCTGTGTAGTGCTGAAAGGCCTGAGTACTGAATGGTCTGTCTCTATAATGATTCTTACATCTTGAACAGAGGGGGAAAAAATAGTCCTTAAAATAACCCAAAGAGCTGCACATTATTCCCATTTTACATTGGAAGCCACTGAGACTCAGAGGAGTTACATAATTTGACTGAGGTCACACAGACACAGTTAGCAATTAACTAAAATGCCTGCCAAAGTCTGCATGATTCCAAAGCACATACTCTTTCCACTCAAGAGAATAGCTCCCTGCAGCCATCCTGACATCTAAGCCAGGCATGTGACTTTAGGTGCCCAGATGTGAATTATTGGCCCAATATTGGGCCATATGGCTGAATTTCATAGTGGAATTTTCCTCAAAACCTTTTTTTTTAATCCACCTACTGGGCCTTACCTATTGCTAACAAAATATAAGGACTCAAGAGTGCCACATCTACCTTAGAGTGATGACAAGTGGCAAAGACTTAAAGCACTTCATCGACATGCTCTGCTCCTCTGGAAGCAAAATTCAAGTCTGTTTTTTGCACAAGATGTACACACACATTGTTTATCATGACAGGGGCCCCCTGGGCTCTCTGCATGGCCCCTATCCAGGCTTTTGCCTCTGTTTGCATGAGGTAGGTTTGTAGTCTGCTTTCACTACCCCTGCCCACACTCAAGGAAAACCATGAAAGGCTTTTTTCTCTTCTCCGGGGACAATACTCAAAACAGCTAACACCAGTGTGGGGTCATGGCTGAGTCAAGGAAGGTCCAGTGTGCCCTTGGAAGATCCTTAGAGGGTCCATCATAGAGACTATTCCTGGCTGTTACAGGGGCAGGCCAACATTTTAACAAGCCTGTAGGTACCAGTGTGGGGCAGCGAAATGTTCTCTCAGTCCCTCTCTTCACTTTGTCCATTCTTTCAGGCATGCCATGTGGTGAGTGGGCACTGTGGAAATTGGGGGTACCACACACTGCTAGAGTTGATTTGACCACAGTCAGGCCTGACCTTTGACTGTGTGTGGGGAATTTCATGATTCTCTTCAAACTGCCAATAATGGGAGATGCTTTGATAAGAAGCAAAAAAAAAAAAAAAAAAAAAAAAAAAAAGCACGGGGGTGGGGGGTGGGGGGTGGACAGCTTGAGTGTCTCACCTTCTTCAAAATTTCTCTTACATTTTCAGACATCATTAGGGGCATCTCATTCTAATAAAAAACCGCCACAACAAAAGCAAAGAATCATCTGTAAAAATGCAAAATCCACGTGGCTTTCTGAGAAAGCTTTTGGAATTGAGGCCTCCAAAAAGTGTTTCCTGTTCAGCATCTTCCTCTGCAAAAAAACCGAACTGGAGTTCGTCATTAGCACTTCTTATCACGGCACCCTCCCTTGTAAACAGAAAGACAAATGTAAGATGGCGCCCTAACGAAGCAGCCGAAGACTGTGCAGTAAACCAGGATGCACTGCACCCACACAGTTCTTGAGAAATGGGGTATTTTCTAATAGGCTGACAGGAATAAGCCCTGGTTGTGTAACCACCAAAGAAAGCAAACAAATGGAAACCACCCTGCGTAAGAGTAAAGGCAGAACATGTGATAGGGTGGCCTAAGTTCCATGAGTTCCATGAGTCTGGAGCCCCTCCCTCCCTTAGTACAGCCCTTCCTAATCTCGGGTTAAGAGGAGTTACTGGAGTGAGTTATTTGTATAACCCACAAGAAGACTTCCCACCCCCACATCCTTTAACTGCATTAGGTCTGGAAAAGTTAAAATGATTTTTAAGTGTTCCATCAAAATCAGAATGCTTATCACTCTGGTTTGGCTACCAGCCTGCTTTTAGCTCCCAGTTAATCTCAGTGCTGCTGAGCCTCTCTCCTGGGGAGGGGGTGCTTCCTGGAGGAGGATTGTACATGTCCACTGCTGTGAGGAAAGATGTGCAGGCAAGAGGAGAAGGACTTGGTTAACCCCCAGTGTTCCAAAGGTGTCCAGAAAACCCACTTAGCTAGAATCCATAGCTTAAAGTCCATGGGGAGAAAAGAGATCAAAACCTTAGAAATGGCTTGGAGGCCGAAGCTTAAGGAGTTAGTGAAGTAGGTAAAGATCTGCTGTAATCTTTCACCTTATCAGTGATGTAGGAGATAAGAATGACTTTCAAGACTTCTTCACCTAAAGCTTGCAGTTTGCTCTACTATTTCTGGTATGAATGCTAGGCCGTCTCACAGCCATTTACATTTCAGGGTTCAAATCATACCAACTCCATTTAATGTTTATGTGACTTGGGACAAGACATTGATCCTCTCTGTATTTCAACTTCATCATGAGGAAATTAAAAATACCTTTTCCATTGCCTCATAGTATGTTTTAAAAAAAACTAAATGAACTCCCATGATTTATGTTAACAATGCATGGCATATAGAAGTTTCTGTGTAATTTTTGGTTTCATTTCCTAATGGTACTTGCAGGGGGCCATCCATGCCCATGATAATACCAAAATGAGTAGTAAACGGAAAGATCTTTAGTTCCTGCAATCCATACAGCAGGTAAAGGGAAGTTATGTAAGTGTTAACAATGAGAATGCAAAGATCTAGACACTGAATGTCAGGCCCTACTGAGTAGGATAAGCCCAGAATGAGGGAAAGAGAAAAGCTTAGAAGATTCTAGTTTAGTATTCCTCCTCATAATTGGTAAATCCTGACCTTCAGGGCTACTGACCATTGTTTCGACACTAGGCATATTCCTATGAGAAATATCAGGAAGGTGTTCACCTTTCACCTAAGCCACACTCATACATTTTGATACTTAATGGAAGTTGAGAGTAGAATTGGTCATGTAATGAACTTCTTTTCTACCATCTTCAAATCCAGTGCAAACTTTATCACTAAAACACCAGGTGAAAAAAAAATAGTGAACTTTGTTGAATTATAAATACCCCTAACCAAAGACTATAGGTTACTAAATGCCTCCCACAATGGCATTGATTGAAATCTCTCTTCAACCCTGGACATATAAATCTAGTAGATATTAACACAGTGTTTTATGTTAGGCATTTGTTTTAGTCAGCTTTTTCACTGCTGTGACTAAAAGACCCAACAAGAAAAATTTTAGAGGAGATAAAGTTTATTCATGGGCTCACGGCTTCAGAGGTCTCAATTCATAGATGCGGGTTCCATTCCTTGAGCCTCAAGGTAAGGCAGAACATCATGGTAGAAAAGTCTGTGTGGTAGAGGCAAGTGGCTTACATGATAATTAGGAAGGGGGGAGAGGGAGAGGGAGAGGGAGAGGGAGAGGGAGAGGGAGAGGGAGAGGGAGAGGGAGAGGGAGAGGGAGAGGGAGAGGGAGAGGGAGAGGGAGAGGGAGAGGGAGGAGAGGGAGAGGGAGGAGAGGGAGAGGGAGAGGGAGAGGGAGAGGGAGCCTTCACTTGCTAGTTACAAAATATATACCCCAAAGGCACACACTTAATGACCCACCTCCTTCATCCACACCCTGCCCGCCTTCAGTTACTACTCAGTTAATCCTGTTAGGGGTTTAATTCACTGATTAGGTCGGCTCTTATACACCAATCATTTCTCTTCTAAATGCTCTTGCATTGTCTCACATATGAGCAGCGTTATTAATAGAAAACACTCTGTCCTGCTGGAGTCAAAGGGATCCAGCAGCAGAAGAGGAAGGGTGGTGACAGAGATTCAAATAAGAGGAGGCTTCCACTCCCTACTGCTGATTTGAAGATGGATGAAAGGGACCATAACCCAATCCATGTGGTGGTTCTCCAAGGTGACTACTTGACCAATCAACAGGAATTTAGAGAACTTAGTCTTACAGCCACGTGAAATTGAATTTTACAAACAACCAGAACAATCTTAGAAATGGATTCTTCTCAGAAGGTCCTAATAAAAGCTCAGCTGGCCAATATGTTGATTCTGCCTTGTGAGGTCATGAACAGAGAGCCCATTCAAGGCCACTCAGACTTCCAACCTACAAAGTTCTGATAAAAGGTGTTTGTATTGTTTAAAGATGCTAGCTTTGTGATAATTTCCTATAGCAGCAATGGACTAATCTCTGCACTAAGTACACTCTTTTTTATTTCATAAAATGGTATAAGTAACATTTATGGCATCCACACCTGAGGAAATCAGTTCTGTGTTCTTCATTTGGGGAAGGGAAATACAGAGGGGAAGGACAAAACATATGCCGACCTCTCTTTGGAAGCTCTCTCAAACAAAAACTTTTCATTAAGTAGATTAAAGATCAATATATCAGGAAAAAAAAAGTGGACTCCTAAAATTCTGCTCTGGAAATTGTTAAATAATCCCCAAACAGATAACTAATCATTGTTGTTTTGTTTACAAATCATGAAAGATGGCTACTATAAAAGATTTAACTAGTAACTAGAGACCTAAAACATGGAAATGTACTTAAATTGAACATGGAAATTTATTTCAATTATGCCTGTGTCTTATCTGACAGTAAGGGAAGATTCTCCTAAGTTACATTTCCAATATTTTCTCTGCAAAAAGCATTCAATAGTTTAGGGAGATACGAATTTCTTCTGAAAAAAAAAATAAAACAGAAAAGTTTTCATGATATAATAAAGTAATTAAGAGGGAATGTTTGTTTTTTTCTGGAAAGGTAAAATATTGCTATGGTATAAAGGCAGATGACTCTGCTAATGCAGAGTAAATGAAGAATTAGCCCTACCTGTGTGTAAAGTAGATGACTATATAAGAATTGCCTCCCATGGGATATTTACTAACACAAAAACTCATATTGCAATAACATAATTTTGATTATGACTTTTTGATGATGTGACTAGTAGAAAATATGGATCATCATTTAAAAGGTATAGAAATGGGTGACTGAGAAATTACTTGCTAGAGAAAGAAAGGTATGAGCTACAGTACACATGTTGCTATATATTTTCCACAAACTAGAAAAGAACTATTTGCAACACATTAATAATCTTGGTTGGAGGTTGTTAGCAAAGAAACAGTGACAGTGTCAACTACAGCCTCTTCTTTATGCCCTTGAAAAAAAAACAAAAACAGAAAAGATGACACAATAAGAATTCAATAGAGTAGAAATGAAGACACTAATGCTGCATGGAGCAAACAGGGTCTTTCCTTCTAAGTACTCTACATGAGGACACATAGACCAACCCCTCCAAGGTAGATGTGTCTGAGGTTATTGTGGACATATTTCTTGGTGCAACTTAAACATATGCTATGCATTTTTAGACCTTGTATATCCATAAGAAACAGATGGTTTTTAGAATGACAGGCATGTCAATTTATTTTGCTCAAGTCAACCAGGTAAAACAAAAGAATAGAGCATTTTGGGTGAAGTCTTTAAAATTTTCCATCACACCATCTGCATTCTTACTCAGTTCCCAGGTTACTGGGGAAAGCAGTTTGACTTCACTTTCAGGCCAAAGTTACTCAAAATCAATTACTTAAACACTGCCCCCATGGGATTATCTGAATTGGCAAGACCATATGTATCTTTTATCCTTATAATTTATTTTCTTCTTCTTTTTTTTTTACACAGAGAACATCTAAAATATTCACAATTTTAGTTAAGTACAGAGAATAATTTATCAAATGACATTATAATTACAATACAACTTCATAAAAATTTATTTTTTGCAAACTCATCATCAGCTCAAGTTATAAGAAAGTATTTGATTGGTCCCAGACAGCGAATGGGCACTAATTTTTATTTCCCTTTTTAAAAACCTATAGAATTTATAGCTTCAGGTTTAGCAAAACCTTTGTCCTGTCTGTGATACTCCTTTCTGCAGAAATCACTATGTGTTCATTCAACTTTCTAAAGAGAAAAGAAAGACCTTTGCTGGAACGTTTTCTTAAAAAATATTGTTTCTTTGAGTCAGAAACTTGGTATTATATCTTTGTATCCCGTACCCTCCTTATATCCAGGGCTGTCTTATTTCAAATGAATCACTCATTTTCTCCCACACTCTCCCTGCACCACAATAAGATAGTTACTACTAGGACTACTAAAGAGTTTCCGTATACCCCCACCCATCTTGAGGCCTAACAGAGAATACATCCCTAACCTCTCTGGCTCTCCTTTCTGTCTGTGCTTAGCAAATACTCAATCAGCCTCTCTTCCCTCCTACTACACCCACAGATTCTCTTTGTCAGTAAACCCACTAATTCCTGAAGAGAATCTCCCTTCCACTCCCTGTTTTCATTTTTCTTCTTATCACCACCATTTCGAAGCACACGTTGTTGAATTCTTTATTGCCAAAGAATACACAAGATGGATCTTAGAGGGGAAAAAAAATTAAAAAAAAAAAACCAAAGAAATTTAAGGTCTTTCTTGAATTAAGCTCAAGTATTCTTATAAAAAATATACACTCCTCCTGTTTGGGAATGGGTGCTGAGATTGGGAATGTCTGATGAGATTGGGAATGTCTGATGAGATTAGCCTATCAGAACTCAGCAAAGCCAGCAAACTTTGTGATTGAATACATATTGTATGTGGGCACTTATGAAGAAAAGAATTAGATTCTCAGCAAATAAAGAAAAATAGTTCAAAATGGAGTAGCTTGTCCGGATTCATATAAGTGTGGATGGAAATTAAATTCCACTCTAGTTGTCTCCAAGAGTACTTTCTCCCAAGTAACATGGCCTCCCAAGTAACTGGAAGTTCTGTGGTCTTTGTCTCATGAAAGGGTTAAATACATAGGTCCTCTCATAAGTTTTTCTCTCCTCCACTACCATAGACATTACCTCAAATCCAGACCTGTCTTCTTCCAGTACAGTCTGACGCTAGCAGGTTAGACAATAGGGCTGATAGAAATAATCACTAACTACTTGAAAAATGTTAGAGGCATAACCTGTGCTGTTTTCCATTAATTTATTTTGATAGCGCAACTTCTCAAAGGATTCTAAGTGGCCCATTCCAATTCATATTTGGCCAATTCCAAAGGCATGAAAAATTATTACATAGATAAAAAGAAATTTTAAGATGAATGACTGTTAAGATAGCTTGACTCAGAACACATCTTAGGATCCCATTGAGGATAACACTCAAAAACTGTTCAAAAAACTCATTTTAATCAAATGAATGCTTAGGAATAATTTAATCATTCCAGAGGTCTTGTCTCCAGTGATAGGCTAGATCGAAAAATGTCCTCCTTGATGCTTCATTTGTGTCTAGTAAGAGGGGACCCTAGCCTCTCTTAACACTTCAGTTTGGGTCTTCTACTTCCAGTCACAATTGGAATAGGAAAATGCACAATGTAAAATCAGCGTTTCTTTCTCAAGAAACTTTCTATTACCTCCTACTGTGAACTTGGTGAAAAGTTCAGTTTGGAGTCTTTTTTGTTCAGGTGAAGGGTTGGGTCATGTCTCATTTCCCCCCAAATAGTTCATCCATCTCAGCCTCTGAAGCCCAAAGGAATTGAATCCTGAAGCATGTTTTATTACTGTTTCTTTAGGATGGAGAAGGAGTCTTGGAATTATACGTCCCCCTGAAGCTGCAGAAGTTAAAGGCCCACTGTGTCCTCCAAAATCAAAATCATCTGCTGAGGGAGCACTGAGACTTCCTGTGGAAAGTACAAACTTTAAAGGTTTCCATTTCCACTGCTCATCTGAAATAATGTAGGATTTATGATTTCATAGTATATGCATGGAGGAAAGCCTCCTGTTAGATGGTAGGTTATGCTCAGAGCTTCTGAGAGTGTCAATCTAAGGGTGGAGGGGCAGGCAGCACAGGCCTCGATGTATGTGGACACAGATGTGTTTGCCTCTCGTGGAACCAGAGATTTGGAACCCTGGCTGTAGAGTTTGTTTTTGCAGCCCAATTCCCTTGAATTATTTTAAATGCTATTACTAAATGGCTGTTACTCTTTTAAGAGTCTTTTCCTATTTCAACTCGTGAATGTTGCTCTTCTGCTCTTTTGCATTATGTCTCACAAATGAGTACAAATAAGTTAACCATTTTTCTTAAGGAATCTTATGAAATCTATTTCCATACTGTTGCTTGTCGCTATTTTTCATTTGAAATGTTTTATTTTACCATTTATGTGTGGGGGATGGGGTGGGAAACTAAAACCATAATCATCTCCAACCCAAAGAATGTCAACTATATTGCACGGCACTTGTCACAGTATACATCAAGGCTTGTGCAGCTTCTCTGCTTCTCCTTCAACAGCAAACACAGCATCTATAAGTCAGCACAAAGTAGCTGACAAAAGCGCTATTTTGTTCATTTTAGACAAAAATCTACACTGGATTCACTTTAATCTAGTTCCTTGGGTAACATCCCATACTCTTGAATCTTTCAGACTATAAACAAAGCAGTTTTCAGGGATCAAATCTTTATCTTCTCATTTTTTTCATGTTTCAAATGGAATAGATATCCAGAAGACTGGATAATAAACCAACTGATAGGGATGATAAAGATATAAAATGAAATGAAATAATGGTATTCTCTAGAACTCTCAAAGAAGCCTGAAGTAACCTCCAAATGAATATGCTGTCATTTATATTGATTCAATTTTGCAGATGATTATTTTTTAAAATCACATAAAATTACACTAAAATTAACTTGGACCAAACTAATCACAAAATCTGTCATTCTAAAATATCAACCATTTTATTTTTTCTCTTTTGTAGTGTACCATAGTATATGTCTACAATATTAAAATGTCATATATAGGTATATAGCTATCTATCTATCTATCTATATTACTATGGATGAATTTCTCATTAGACTCATAAGAATTTTTTTATTTCTTAAGTCTTTATAATAATCTTTTAAAATAGTTCCTTTGAACTGATATAACATAATTCACTCAACTATTGATGAACGATGACCAGTTGTCTACCTTGGGCATGTTACATAAACTTTATGGGTTCCAATTTAACTCCGCTGTAAAATAGTAGTAAAAATATTTACATCATTAGGTTGTTGTTGACTGTTAAATAAGCTAATATGTATAAAACTTTAAAAACAGGGTCTGACACTAAAGAAGAACTCAATATATACTATCTTTTAAAAATGGTTTTTACCTGAATTTTAAAACTTTTTATTAAATATATTTAACTTATTATGTATCTTCATAATAAGTTCCCAAGAGTAAAATCTGAAAAAAAAATTCATCATTTATTCTAATTAGAAGAATTTGTTTTCCCATGGAACTGAAAGCTTTATGCAGATTGGATTGGATACATTATCACAATTGTCTAAAGTGCCTATGGAATATTTACCTCAGCATGGTGTTGTGTGGAATACTCCACTGAATACATTAAAACCATTTGGTCCTTGACTATTACATTCTCAAACAGCACAATAGGAGAAATATGTGAGAGTCTTACCAGTTCAACTTAGCTTGGAATAAGCTAAGAAATACAATATAAAGCCATACATGTGTGATCTCTTGAACCCTGCTACCTTCAGGTGTTTAAAATTGTGAATACATGATCATGTTAACAAAAGACATATTATATGTATGTGCAACCAACTCTGAATATTGAGCATCAGAATAAACTTCAGTGGTTAATAGAGATCAAGGAGAATTCAGCTCTTGTCTGCATCAAGACAATGCCTCAGCCTCAGTGTGCAGGAATAAGAGGAACACCAAATGTGTAAAAGCAGCAGCACAAATTGGCCAGGAACTTTCATTTAGCCATGCAAGTACTTGCTCATATTTCTTAAGAAACAAGACAAAGGAACAAGAAAGTGGAACAAAAATCAAAGCCTTGTTCATTGCTGTTTGCTATCAAACGAGCACACCTCCCTCACGCACCTAGTACCTCTCTACCTCTCTGAGATTCCCTTTTATCCTGTGCACGTTGTTCCTGATGAAATCCATCCTCTCTCTAACAGCCTGCCTCTTTTGAGAAGCTCCATCCCAGGATAACAAAATCAAATTACAAGTATATTTGTACAGAGGCAAATGCAGAAGAGAAGTGAGAAATGAGATGTAATCCACAAGAGACCCAAGAATAGAGGGCAAAAGGAGCATCTTGGGAAATTCTAACATGTGGGAGATGGGCCAAGACCAGAATGACACAGTGCCTGGCAATTTCATGTAGCTGGGCATTTCCAGTGAAGGTATTTATTAAAAAAAAAAAAATTCTACTCTGTCTAGGTCCCTTGCTCATTGTCCTTTTCTCTGTTGAAGGTATCTTTAGGCCCCATGGGTATCTAATTTTCTTAAGAAGTCAGAGGATACCAAGAATACAGTGAAACCTAGCCACTGGTAACACTACAAGCACAAACATCTCCTCCTTGTTACTTAGCTACCACTGTCCTCCCCACCCCTGCTGCCTTAAGAACCCACCTCGAAAAGCAATAGTCTCATTCTTTTAGAGTTCACAAAATTTCAAACTGTTTCCAGAGTATTATAAAGAGTCAGTGACAAGGATACTTTTTGTGCCCTGAAAAAGTTCCATGGGGGCATTCTGTAAGAAAATGGGCTTTTGTGCCTTTCGTAGATTACTGTTCCTTTACACAATGGACTTGTCTAAGTTTCTTCCTGTTTTCCAATCAGTTAAATTTAGAACGATTGTTTCCATCTCTTATGAGATATGATGTCTAGGAAAAGTGAATGCCTAGATGTAATACCAGGGCCCAGCAAGTCTGCGCAATTCAGTGGTAGCCAGGGACATCACCCAACTCCCGGGCCTTTCTGTAGGGTTTCCCATGGGCACAAAGGGTATTTTCCCTCGTGTTAGTGGCTAGTTTGCTACTTCATAATATAAACTCTAAGTTTTCTGATGCCTTAACACAAAAGAACACTGTTTTTAATACAAGACCATTTATTTTTAGAGATGACCTTCTTATTTTTACTTTATATAACTTTTTTTTTTTAAATCAAACAATATGTGATTATTTTACTAAGAACGTGAAAATGCACTTACCCAAAAAGGATTAAAAGAATATATCCATTCTCCCACAGATAAACCACTTTTAACCTTTTGGAATATGTCTTTCCAGATTCCAAAATAATATTTAGCAATTAATTTTAGATTTATATTTTCATATATTTACATGTCACAAAATTTTATTTATATATTTATAAAAACTAATGCATAATATGATTCTGGAATTTGCTTTTATCTTTCGATGCCAATACTAACACTTCCACTTTATGACTATAAGGTTTTCAATTGCCAACCTACTTATGTAACCCATCCTTTATACTGGTGGGGATCTTGAATAGAATAAATCTTACACTTTGAAATATGAGAATAAGTATTTGTCCAGATTGTGGAGCCTATCTTTGCCACTTACCCAATGTGTAGACTTAGGCAAAAACTTAAGTTTTTTGACCTCATCTGTAGGGTGGGGATAACATTTGGCTTATTGGGTTTACGCTGAAGATTTAGCTCCACTGGTCAGTGCTTACAAAGGTATCTTGACCCGAACAAAAGCTCATACAAAGATAGCATTATCCTTCTTCAGTCTGGTGCTAAATATTGAGTAAAGGCTCTTATAATAACATATAATGTCTTACATTTAAGTTCTGGGCATCTTCTTCCCCACCCCGTCCCCTACTATGACCAATTTCTTTTCCCCAAAGAAATCTCTAACTTTAGTTAGAAAGTTAACAACTCTTTTGTGGAAATTTAAACAAGTCCTTTTGCAAACCCTTTGAAATTTCAGCCTGTGCAATTTGGTAGTTCTATGCCTGTGGAAACAAAGCAAAAAGTAGAGCTTCCCCAGAGGCTTTGGATTTCTCAAGACATTGCCCCAGGTGCCTTAGCCTGGCTAGGATACTAGGTCTTTTCTGGCTTCTGTGTCTAAAACGATATGGCACAGGGATGTGGGCCAGGCTGATCCCCTGTGGATACAAAAGGCTGCCAGTTGTGATGGTCAGTTGCCCAATGTCTAGAGAAATGTCACATGAATTAATACAAAACAATGATTTCAGAGGTGAAGAAGTGACATTAGCTCTTGAAGCTCAACAGATTTCTGCAGAGCATCTTCACAAAGATTGTTGTTGTCGATTTGAAATTAACTCTCGTGAACATTGGCTGGAAAATTCCAGTGAAAGATAATCAAATTTTTGAAGAAAACTCCAGACTGAAACCCATGTTTATTTGATTTGGGGTCCCTTTGCTCCGGCCTCAACAATTTACCTCTAAATATTAAGAACTTTTGGGAGTTGATAATCCTATAGATAATCCTAAGAAAAGGTGAAGAGCTAGGGCAAGTTGAATGGCTTTGTTCCCCTCATACGTCCTTGGTTTTTATGAGAAATCATCCCACTGTGCCAAGAAAAAACAAACCCAGAAATTTGTTTTTGTTATATAGCAAATAACTTGTCTTAACAATACTTTAGCAGCATTAGATATTCTAACAAAAAGTTTTGAACTTCTGTCACACATGAAGCATTTAGCTTAGAAAAGGGCCACATTGTCCAGCACTGTATTTGATTTACCAGTGCTAAAGCCTTGTTCATGGCAGCGCAGAGGATATAAGCTACAGAAGATATAGAGAGTACCACAGGCCTGCCCTGCAGGGTTTCCATTTGGCTGTCCACCAACAACAAACAGCAAAATCCCCAAACATTTTAGAGGCAAAGCCTATGTATGGTACAAGGCTCAAGTTCTTGAGATGCATCAAA
Organism: Urocitellus parryii; assembly: GCF_045843805.1. Classification (NCBI taxonomy): domain Eukaryota; kingdom Metazoa; phylum Chordata; class Mammalia; order Rodentia; family Sciuridae; genus Urocitellus; species Urocitellus parryii. The sequence goes on from NC_135539.1 coordinate 100,847,934, forward strand.
GACAAGCTGAATTGCAGCAGGGAGTGTGTTGTTTGCCAGTGAGACAAAGGTAACTCTCCCAGGTCCCAAACCCCAAAGGGAAAAGAGCCCCCTTAAATGGCTAACTACAAAGACTATTTTGGTCTCAGTAGCTGTCACATATGCTTGATGGGACTGTGATGCTTAGGACCCTGTTCCTTGTAGATCCAGGATTGGTGTCAACACTTCCTGACTTTGTTCTTATTGAAGACCTATATTATTAAATGATGGTGGCCTACTGCCCTCATCAGCTAATTTACTCATTTATAAGTCACTCTCCTAAGTAGCATTGGAATGGTATTGATGAAATAGGTATCCCAGCCTTGTTAGGGAGATAGATGAGTAGTGGATAAATTAAAAGATAGCACAAGTCAGCAACAAGAGTATGCACAAGTTGACATGGACATCACACACACACAAAGAGTGACAAATTCTTCTCATGATTATTCAAGAAGATTTAACAGGTGAGGTGACAGCTTGGCCTGGTACCACATGAAAAGAGGGGTTTTCTGAACAAAGACATTTGTGATTCTATGCACAACCTTGAAAGACCTATTGTATCCTGATGTGGTAAGAACCCTGAGAAAGATAAATCTGGAGAAGTAAACTCAGTCAGGTGATAATGAAGCCTTTAAATCAATTGCAAAAGATTAGACTTTAATTCTAGAGTCAATATAATTTTGTGCAAAGGAATGCTAAAAGAAGTTTCTTTAATTTGGTCAACAAATAAAAGAAGTTTGAGATTCTGACACATCAAATGTTGTTGAGGCTGGAAACCTCAGGCCTTACCTTCAACAATAGGGAAAGGTGATTTTGATTCTGTATCTTTTTTTTTTTTTTTAACCTTTCTCTTTGTGGCTCTGATACTCTCACATTATCACTGTGGCCAAAGCTCAGCCACAGGCACTTCCAGGCCTAATGAATGTATATGACCAAAATGTGCTGGCAAGTCCCTTTTTTCAGAACTCTGCTTTTCTCTAGCTGACTGAGCAAGTTATTTCATACAGGAAGATAATTTACTGTGTTAGCCCTTTTAGTCAACACATTTTGCATTTCATGGTGGAGCCTCAATCACAGAACCAGACAACTGAATGAACATTGCAGGATATCAACCTTCAGGACATTGCAGGCCTGGTAACATTTTTGCCATAGGAGGCAATGCTTCTTGGAAGGGAGGATTGAGAATTTCCTCCAGTCACAAGTAGATGAGTGTCTTTCTCCCTCTACCAAGAAAGCTGATTCTAGGAAGAAAATGAAGAAAGGAGGCACATACACAGGGAACACAGGAAAAAGGATAGTCTTGCCCAGAGGGTGACTTATTTCACTGCCGTCTCTCACTCAAAGAACATGTGTTCTGATTGCTTACTCATAGTGCCATGATATGTTCATATATTAAATGGTAATAATAATTTAGTAGATCTCTCTTACCCAATGATCAGATCAACCAATTTCATAAAGATTCTCTCTATAATCTACTCTCACTGGTTAATAGATGGTCTCCTGCCAGAAGGTCAATCTCACACACTTCCACGACCATATATTTAGTTACCAAAAGTCAGTTACCAAAAGTGAGAGATGTGTAATAACAATCCCCAGGGAGAAAGCATGGGTCCTGGGTGGAGAAGGCAAGCAGTGGGCTCTGGGTTCTGGACTTTCAACCCAGGATCAATGCGTTTTTTTAGCTTTTACAGCTGTTTCCCTGATTTAGACTGATTTAGTAAAGACATCTCGCTGATCTGTTGAGGTCTGCTCCTGTTTCAGTTATTTTTGCTTACAAGTTGTGCTTCTTTCCAAACTCATGTATGCCAATTGCTTTTTATAAGGTACTCTATTAATGCTTTTAAATTAAATATTATGTAAATTGATCAAATATAAGTACCTCCTAAGATTGTGCATCTTTAAAATTTAAATTGATATTTTATAATGACTTAAGAAAAAGGAGTAAGAAAAAAAGTAAAGGAAAAATAAAAGGTTTTTTTTTTTTCCAAACATTTATACTCACTTCCTCCAAATAGGGGACTTCTGGCGAAGAGCAAGGGACAAGACATAAGGCCACTTCCCAGAGTCCCACACTGACTTCCAATTCTTATATATATATATAAATTATATATATATAAATTATTTTTTAATCTTACCTCTGTTCTTTTCTATATTTTCCTATAGAAAAAATGCCCAACTTTTCAAAATCTGATCACTTTATATCCCATTTTTCTTGAGGAAACATTTTAGAAATTCCTTAAATTCACACTTTTAGAATTCTCAAACTACACATTTTTTCCATGGGTTGGACATCTTTATTTTGAGGTTCAAAATCTGCACATTGGATTTCTTCCTAAAACTGTTTAATGTCATATTTTCCCTGAGGAGATGAAGGCAAAATGTTTGATTGCCTGACTTGAGGCAGAGCTTGAGAGTAAAAGGACTGCAGGTGGGTAGGGTGAGATAGAAGGACACAGGTATCAGAAAACTCTGGAAAGAAACCCTATTTGCTAAGAAAAGAAGAAGAAGAAAATTGAATTAAAAGCAAAAAAGTGTCATCCCACTGCATTATGAAAAGATGATATTATTATTATAATATATTAATATAATATTATTATATTATGCAACATGAAAAGAAATCATTACCTTCTACTCAACCTTCTGCCATGAAATTTTTATTTACTTATTAAAACAGCAGTAATTAAAACTCGTGGCATTGCACAAATATGATGAATTCAGCATATTGCATTCGACCATAAGTGATGACACAGAGATTCCTTTGGATCTAACCTCTGTGAACTGAAACTCACTAATTTCTGAGATGCTTCTTATTTTCCTCTGACCAAAAAAGAAAAAAATCATGTTTTTTTTTGGTAGGAAAACCATGAAATACAAACAGAAGTTAAAATGAGTCCAGCAGATGTCAAGCCTCTTTATATATAGCTTTGAAGCCTCTTGCAATAATACTAGAGAAACTAATGAAATGGGAAATGGAAAGGCTTGCAAAATGCACCTAGAGCAAGCACATGGAGTCTCCCTCTGTCTCTTACATTGTAAGAGTGAACATGCTTCATTCTCTTGCCAAGGGCCACTTCCCTCACTTATCCTGTTACATTATTATTTGTGCTGGCATTAATTTTCTGCCTGTTCTCCAAGGTTGGGTTGCCACAGTGAAACTTCGAGGTGGTCTTTTCTCCATCAGATACCCCATGTCCACTTTCAGCTTCTCCTGGCCTGCCCCCTCCTTGTCTTACTTCCATGGAAGCTAATTTTGATCCCATTCTTTGGCTCACCACAGGGTGATATTTTCAAATGCTCATTTCTTGGGAGGGAAAGGGTGAAACAAATGAGACTAGGAGGGAGAGACACTTATGGCACTTTCTCTACATTATATGAGCTTATTTTTTTAAAAAACCATAAATTTGAAAATCTTCATTCTGGTCACCTTTGGGTAACATAGCAGAGTACCCACAGAACTTGTCCCACCTCCTGCCATCCTCCCTTCACTGTTGTCCCCAAGTTCTCCTCTTCCCACATGGTTTCTCATTCCAGTGACTGGCAAAGAGAGTGGAACAAGTAACCACCACCTATGGTGTTTTGAACAAAATCAATGCCTGGCACCTTACAAAGGAAGGCAGAATGTTCAATAGGTTTTATTAGCTCTCAAGGGTTTTGGTACAGTTCTTCAGCGGGAGGAGGCCATGGGGAATGGGAGGCACAAAAGGGCAAGGAAAGCCCTGATTATCTTTCAAGGCATCTCAGAACTTTCAATGATGTTGTCTTGGCATGGGAAATTACTCACCGGGTTATGGACAGCATTGTAACAAATGCCTTTTATGTCCAGTGGTAAAACAAATAGAAAGGAGGGGGAAATAAATCTGCAATTACTTCATTCTTCTGTAACTTCAGTAATGCTTTTATGAGTCAAAATGATTTACTAGTAAAAATAAGAAAGAATAAAAGGGGAAAGAATGAAAGACCCCAAGTTCCTTCGCTTTATTACATCAGAGTGAACCTTCTCCTGTCCTGTTCCCAGTGCCCACCCGTGGAGGGAACTTTATCACCACTTGGTACAGTCACAGTTTCCTCTTGAGGGCAAATTTCTCTACGATGTCCAAATAGTCTTATTTTCTCTGTTGCTAAGTGTAAGTTTAGACTGTATTCCTCCTTCTCCCTAGTTAGAAAATAAACTGATTGGCTAGATCCAAACAGACTGTGAAGCAAGTAGATTGTAGTTAATAATCATTTCTGCTTAGCTTTTTTAAATCTGCAGTACAGCAGATTATTCACACAGCAAAACCATCATTTTAACCGGGCTTCTGATTATGAAAGAACTCAGAAGTTCGGAACACTTCACATATTGGACATTATTATACTACTTAACCATTTACTAAAATATCAGCAGTTAAAGGGAAAGAATGAGGAATTTCTTCTCCTTTTCGTTCAGTAAAATCAAGTTTACTTATACTTAATTGAAGGAAGTATTTTTGTGAATAATAACGTGAGCTTGTAAGTGTAGATGAAATGAAGTAATTACTAAATCATCATGTGCCACCACCAACCTCTAATAATGAATTAGACAAAGATCAAGAAGACCAACTAAAACTTAGATTAAATGATGCAGAATTAAACATTATCATGATGCCAAGTGTCATCTTACACTCGACTGTCCAATTCAATGGGAAAAAATGAATTTATTATAACAATAACTCATATCAAATGATCAATGTTAGCATCATTAACAGTGGAACACATTGTCATTGTGCAGTATAAAATATTCAGCAATGTCTGTAGATGAGTTGGGCCAAAGTGTTCCACCAGAACCTGATTAAACCCTCGGAACGAACAGTCTAAAAGAAACATGGAAGATTATCACAAGGTAAATCTCACCATGAGGAAGTAAGCAGACAATGTTTAAAGGGGACATTCCTCCAGAAAACTGACCTGGGTAAAGACACCCCCCCCAAAAAAAAAAAAAAAACACACACCACCAAAACCAATGTCTAAAGATTGATCGGATTATATTTCAGAAAAAAGCAATGAGTGATATTTTGTGACAATTTGCAAATTTGGAATACAAGTGGAATATTGGATAATACTAAGGAAATATGGTTCATGTTCCTTTGTGGAGATACAAAGTGAACAGGATTAGAAGAGAAATGTCATGCCTGCAACAAAGTTATAGAGTTTAGCAAGTTGGTAGTGGGGCTTGGGCTACCAGAGCACTTTTCTCTCAAATCTGCTGCATGTTGGAAAATCCTTTCAAAGAGAAGAGTTTAAGGATGTGGGTGAAGCAGAGGAAAAAAGAGCGCCTTCAGTGGGAGAATGTTCCTTTTGCCCTGTGACACAGTTTTATTTTCACCTTACCTAAACTCTCTTAGAATAAACAATTAACATCTTGATGATTGAGATAACTACCTTCCCAGTGCCTTTGTACTTTTGCTGTGACTGTCTTTATGAAGAAAACATCCTTATAAAGACCATTTACAGATGTATTTTTCAAACTGAGTTCCTCATAAGCATTGCAAGAAATCACGACCAGTCCTAAAAATGAGATATTCCCTGTTCTGGCTCATATACAGATCCACACCTTAGAATGAAATGCCAAGTAGAGACTTCCAGAACATCCCTCAGGATAAAAATCTATCCTCAAAGTAGCTTTGCCATTCATACCTTTAGTGTGTTAATTCTGAATATGGTGCTCCTGGCCTGTGCTGTGGTACCAGGACTCTCTGAACGGCAGTATGTTACCCACCTGCTCACTTCACGTGGCTGCTCTTGACTAAATGAGGGATGCATGAGAGTGTGATCTGAGATCAGCCAACCATGCACAAATGTAATAATTATTTAATCAGGTGCCTCTTTAAGAATAAGCAGAGTTTTCCCATTTTACATGGTCACATTTCTAATGCCACATTCATCCTATAAAACATCTTAAAAGTTTCCCAGAATTTAAAATATATCTATATGAAAGATTAATAATTTTTATTACATCTTACTTTTTTCCCTTCTTAACAAGGACAATATTTAACATGTTCATACCCCCTTCATATTCTTGGAGCATTCTCACAATGTCCTCTCGAAGTGGGAATAGTTAATTTAATTTTTGTTCATTACAGATGGGTTTCATAACTTGTCAGTGTCACCTGAACCCTGCAGTGAGGAAGCTGGTCTCAATAGCTCCTGGTTCCTTCTTTTGGTTACAGGCTATGCTGCCTATATTGGATCCATCTGCACAAATCAGCAAGTTAATCTTGCAACTTTTCCAGAATCACTTGTGATTTCGTCAAGGGCAGGGTGGAGATGTACAATGAGATTCTTTTCCGAGCAGCTGGATTGGATCTTGAAGGCCCTGTTGCCAGAGCCTGTCCCTTTCTTGCTGTGTGGTGTTGTGCAAGAACCTCTCTTCAGCCCCACGCCCAGACACCAGCTGGGTAGGGGGAGGAGTGGGAAGAGGGTGGGGTGTGGAATCCAGTCCTTGGTGGTATCAAATAACAAACCAAGTGACCCAGCACTGTACCATAGAAAAGAATCATTTTGAACTTCCTTTGACATGACTGAATAGTATACATCATTTAAAAATAAGTATTTCAGTGAACACATTTTGGGGCTAATCTTGATTTGAGTGTTAGGGTACTGCTTACCTTCCTATAATCCAAATGGGTTTACTTCAAAAGCATATTAGCCATTTTACAAACAAGGCATTTGTGAATTCTGGCTTTTGTTTTCTTATCTGAGCATACATAGATAGATGTTCAGTAAGTGCTCCATTGTAATGATGATGGTGGTGGTGATGGTAAAGAATTGTGTGCTGTGCACAGTGGAACATGCCTACAATCCTAGCAGCTTGGAAGGCTGAAGCATGAGGGTGCAAGTTCAAAGCCAGCCTCAACAACTTAGCAAGAACCTGTCTCTAAATAAAATAGACAAATGGCAGAAGGGCGTGGATGTGGCTCAGTGGTTGAGCACCCTGGTTTAATCCTTGGTATCAAAAAAAAAAAAAAAAAAGGAAACTATTTTTTTTAATTCCATGTGACAGTGATGAACATTTCCAAATTTATTGTCACTTGTGGCATCTAAGTGGACATCTAAGAACCATGTTGCTTCAATGAATGCAAGAAACTTGTAGTTGAATTATTAGACTGTGTTTGAACTATTAAAACTCATTATTGATCAAATATTTATAATGAATCAGACTTCACAAAGGACTATCTTATCTTTGTAAATATTCCATTTCTTTATTTCTGATTGATTTCAATATGTATTATGTCCTCTTTCTTTCATCTAAAATTCTATATTCACCAAATAAGCCTTAAAAATGTAACTTCAAAGAATGCCCTATTTATGACAAGTTTAACTTCATATAATATAAATTTTCAATTCCATTCAGTCTGTCTTATAGAGATGTATACTACGGACTTTTGATAAAGTTAAATGTACAATTGCCCTTCAGTATCCTAGGGGGATTGGTTCTAGCATTCCACAGGTACGAAAATCAGAGGATGCCCAAGCTTCTTACATGACATGGTGCTGAATGTAAATAGCTGTTATACTGTATTTTTTAGGGAATGATGACAATAATAAAAGTGTTCAGTATAGATGCAACATTTTTTGAATTATTTGGATCCATAGTTGTTTGACTTTGCAGAGGCAGAAGAACCTATAAATACTGAGGCCTCGCCCTACCTTTGTATCATTAAATGCCTACATCTGGCTGTAGGTTTTATTGGATGACTTCACAATTCTAAAGAATGAACCAGAATGTCCGTAAAAACACCAAATAATGGGCAGGATAATCTTTAAATGCCTTAGAAATCCAAGTCAAATAATAAAAATGACCTAACATTTAGCTGGAGTGTTGGAATTTATTAAACAGGTGTTTTAAGTTTCAGGGACAATATTGGATTCATGTCATTTATTTTCCTAACTAAATGAGACAATAATTATAATTTTGCAAACTTTGAATATTTGAACATAAGTGAATTTTGACATTTCAAAACTACAGTCCTTGTCAAATAGGATCCCCATTTTTTTTTGAACTAGCAAAGGTGACCACCATATTAGGAATCAGTTTGCAAAACAATTCCAATTCTACTTTAATTTCTAAGATAAAGATTCCCTCTTGATCCTCAGACCCTTGGATCCTCCACACTCACGGACATAGCAGTGAACGATATAAATTCCTTTTGCTTTAGATGGATGTGCTTAACATTGTTCCCCTAGAATATTTGAATGGATACTTGAGAACACAAGGACTTTCCTGAGATGCACTATCTACATTGCCAAAAACAGTTAGTGTAAGTCTAGCCCTACTAGCCTGAATCCTCAAATTGGAGTGGCCCCATTTCCTTGCCTGTGGGTGATGACACTCCTGATCAGACATGGCTCTTTCCAAATGAGCCCACAGAGACCCTTAGAGAGTTCTTATTGTCTCAGTGTTTTAGTTGATTCCTACTGAATGAGCATCACACACAAGAGAAAGCTTATTTTTCTCTTTATTAAGAGTAGGGACTTGTGAAAATGTTTGGCCTTTTCATATCTGGCTATGAAAAGCTAAGATAGCACCCACAGAGATTTAGTAATTTTACTCAATAATCTTCTGAATGTCAGAAGAGAGTAATGAAGGCTATTACAGGTGAATATTCATTCTTCAATCTAAATAGTAGGCATCAGTTGATCCTGCTAGCATGGCTTTTACCATAGCACCTGGGGTCTATCTTTAATTCAAAATAAAGTAAGTTCTACTTGACTGGTTCCCAGTCAAGTAGAACTTGGATTATTTGGATCCTATCCCACTGAACCAACTGAAAGTTCCCATCCTTTGCTTTGAGAAGAAATGGCAAAGCCTTTAGAAGACGAACTGCTGGCAGGTATTTGGGAACAAAACAAATGGCAATCACAAATTCTATTCTGAGCTTATAATATTTTTCTTCCAAATATAACCTGCATCAACAATTCCCAGCCATCTCTACCTTACGTTTCTCTAAGCTTTCTTCTACTATGTCCCTCACTAGCCTGACTTTTTTTTTTCTTTTGTATAGAACTGCTGAGTCACAACCCACATTGCCAGTCCTTTTTATTTTTCATTTTGAGACAAGTTCTCACTAAGTTGCTAAGAACTTCACTAAGCTTCTGAGGCTGGCCTCAAATTTTCGAACCTCCTAGCTCCCAACCAGCTGGGATTATAGACATACACCACCAACACATCCTGCCTAGCCTGGCCTTTCTAAGCATCATTTCACCATATTACTTCTGTACTCTGAAATTCGAAGAATCTAGTGGATAAAACCCCAAGCCCCTTAGCCACACATCCAAGGATCTCCACCATCCAAACAACATATGTTTGCTCCTCTAACTCTACCCTTTCTGCCACAGTGTCCTATACACTGTCCTCCAGTGTGCCTTCTATGTAAACATTTTTATTCATCCCTTTTATCTTACCTAGAAGACCCTCCCATTTCTTTGTCTTCCAATGTTGATCATCCTTCAAAGCTCCAATCAAGTCCCTATTTGTTTACAAAATCTTCCTAGGATACCCTAGGCTGCAGGGATTCTCCAACTCTATGCTATATATTGGATCTTCAATGTCCTCTGAAGCCCCATGTGTTGAAGACTTGGTTCCCAGACTTGGTGACCCTGGGAGGTGATGGAAACTTGGAGAGGTGAGGCCTCATGCAAGGTCACTATGAATATGCCCTTGAAGGAGATTTATGGGACTCCAGCCTCTTCTTCCCATCTTTTGCTCCCCAGCTATAAAGTGAGCAATTTTTTATGCACTATCACCATAATGTACTGACTTAATATAGAGCCCAAAGCAATGAGGCCCATTGATCGTAGACAGAAACCTCTTAAACTGTGAGCCAAAATAAAGCTTTCCTTTTTATAAGTTTGTAAAACCTCAGGTATTTGTTACAGTGATACAGAGTTGACTAGCTCAACCTTTATCATTCAAAAGGGGAAATGTCTCTACAAACTGCTACCAGATGTGAAGAATAGGCTACTAGCTTGAGCCTATTTTCTCTTGTATTTGGGGGAAATCACGCTTCATCGCGATAGAGGAATTTTTGGTGGTGACCAAATCAATCTTTGTGAAGAGTTACACGTAGTTCATTCCTAAAAGTTGATTTTTTTTTTATTTTAAAGAAACTTCTACACACTTCTAGAACTCTATAATTGGTATTATGTGTTCTTCACTCAAATCTTACCTGAGGTGCTTAAAGTTGTATATACTTATATATAATTATTGTTGACCTCAAAGTTTTTATAGTAATTTCCACAGATTTGGAAAACTCCACAATTGTGTCAGGCACTGACTCTGGAGGCAGGCAAAAACTAACTAGATAGAGATTGAAGCATAAAAATCCATATCCACTGCAGCTGGAGCTTGTATCTTAATAAAAAATTTGAACATCTTGTTCTTTCTGAAGTAACCCTGTTTTCAACCCTTGAAAGAGGCCAGAGTTAGCACTGGAATTACACTTAGTACTAGTCTATATAGCACCTCTTTCCTAACTCAAACCACAGGCAATACATGTGTAGATATAGGGAATATTAAGAGCTGCAATCATGCCACTTGGAAAGCTTTGTAATGGTACAGAACTATGTGAGTACACAGAGTTTGAGCCACAGTGGATTTCTATAAGTATGTGTCAGCTCCATCTGTTGTCTGAGAACTTACACATCCACATTATCAGTCATTGTATATCTTTGCAAAAACACCACATATCAAGAATAAGCTTAGAGCTGTACAGGAATTAACTAATTTAAAAGCAAAAGAGATTTTGTTAGAAGAGAGGGGAGTAGGGCATATACCTACTAGAGTGAGAATCAGAAAAAACAAACTCAAAAAAAGACAGAAATTGGGACAACTCAGTGATTCATTCTCTGAGCTACCAAGAAAGCTCCAATTATTTTTTCATCTCTTGTTTTACTCCATTCTCTGAGACCTAAGAGAAGGGGTCTTGTAGGATCAGTGTGGGTCATATGCTCAGTCCTGATAATCCTAATTGAGAGTCTCACCTAGAGTGCATACAGTGGCCAGAGGGGTCATTCTGCACAATCCAGTATAGGACTCATGTTAGAACAGCAGAGAAAGGATTCTGGGAAGAAATGCTAAACAGCGATCATTATGGCTTGGAAGAATTTCCTAGCAGAAGGAATAGATGAGCTACCAGCATGCATTGACAAATTCAAAATTTGAATAGGAAAGCTTTTTTTTTTTAAACTTGCTGAGACAATAACTTTTCATGGGACTGAGAGAATGACTAGTGGGCTCATCTTTTCTAACTCTGTCTCCAAGTTCTTTTAAGCATCTTTAGTTCTCTCTGTGTGCACGTAATGCTGCTAAACTTCCAGTTGCCTTTTCTTTCTCTGGGTCAAGCTGGATTTATCATTCCCCTTCCATTAACCTTTTAGTTCATCTGCTCCTTGTGTCTGTCATCAGCTGCAGGAGATGCTGATTATGTTGGGAGCCTCTGGAAAAGGGGATGAGACAGAGAAGCACCAGAAGATAAGGAGACCAAGGAGAGAAAGATTAAAAACCTCTCAGCACTAAGTGCAGTTAGGGCAGAGTGCTCTTGCAAACCTCTGCAATTGTTGGCTGTAGATGGGGGAGGATGAATCAGTTTAGATAACTCAGGAATGGGCTTGAACCTTTGCCCAGACCTCAGAATGAACCACCAAGAAAACCTCTGAGTTTTCCCAAATTAAGACATTGAGAAAAATATTGAAAGTGAGTTTCCCTTTCTCTCCCATCTCTGTATCCCTAGGGAATGGCTGGGACCACAAGGCAATTTTTTAATAATAATGGATTAGATTTTCAGTGCAAATTCCCTTCTGGCCATTTTGATGTGTCAGAAATGCTTTACAAATGTTAAGTGCTGCAATTAATCTCCTAAAAAGGGGAGGGAGAAGAGGTTTGCCAGCTGTAGATTTTAGTGATTTCATTTAGTTAAGATTTTGCCATTATTTTCTGCTATAGGATGTGTTTCCCTGGAAAGTGAGTTATTAAGTATTTATGAATTGTCTATTATTTGCAAGTATTGCCAGTGGTGCTAGGGATACGGAGTGAGGCAGACAAACTGTAGTTTATACTATAGTACTTTACTATCATAAATAGTATAGTACTGCTCTGAAGAAGCTGGCAAACAAGTTAATTTATGGGCATATATCAAGTTTACCTTGATTCATTTATTTAACTCATTAAGTCCCAAGTTGTCAATTCTGTAAACATAATAAATACTCAAAGGTTATTTCAAAGTTAATGTAAGTGGTGTATTCGTTGCTCAATTTTTTAAGTTTTTAAAGGCATTCCGTATCCAGAATGATGGAAAAAAAAATATGGGTTAAACATTTGACTTAATACAATAGAGATTTTTTTCTTCCCTTTCATATTTGTGCCTCAACAGGCAGGGAAATGCAATAGGGGGTTATTACATCTGAATAGTTTTTGCATGTAACTCATTTGTGACCCAATTCTTCTTGATCCCCACCCAGTACCAGTAAGTACTGTTACCATTATTAAATTCATGATCAAAATTTGGTGAATTAATGGTATGATTCCTTCAACTTTTTGCCCTTCTGTCAGTGGAGAACCATCTAGACCTGCCTCACAGAGCTGAAATCATCTTGAATGTGATATCTAAAGGAGTGGCAAACAGTTCCAGACCCAGATAGTGGCTTTTGGCACCAGTGCTTACACCTCTTATTTTCTAGTCCAAACGTTGGATGCAAACAACTCTCTGTTGTTCAAATGAAGTCCAGCGACTCACATTCTTCTGGGCTCTCCTCAGACACTATTCCTATCACCACCTCTCTCATCTCATTCTAAAGGGGAAATGTCTCTATAAACGGCTACCAAGTCTGAGGAAGCTTACTTTCCTAGCTTGGGAGCCCATTTTCTGTTGTGTTATTTATATACTTGGGAACTCATGCCTTTTGGCAAAAGAGGGATTTTAGTGTGACTGATTTTTAGTGTGACTCTGAAGAATTGCATGTAGGTCATTCCAGAAATTTGTGTTTTTCCTTTAAGAAATATATTCATTTCTCATTTAGATCTTGTTTGTAGAATTGTCAAAAATGCCAAAAAATAAAGTGATCATTTTATTTGATTCATATTACCAAGTTTTATTTCGGGGTTATTTATCAAATTTAAGCTCAACTCAATTTCATGATTTATTGAGCACTTGCTACATTTCACTCACTGTACTAGGGCTCCAGGATGGAGAAATGATTTAGTTTAAGTCTGGTGTAAAATAAAGAAATAAAAAGAAATACATTATAATGTAATAAAGTACAATAATACCTTAGATAGTGGTGATATAGATAGTGGTGAGATATAAGAGTAATTCCTTGTATTTAATTCACCAGTTTCCAATTTCTCTCCCTTCTCCACATATCTCCCACCCTTCATAACCTTGTCATCACCTCATTCTGCTCTCTACTCTTCTGGCAGAGCAATTTTTCTTATTCATAGATGGCTCAAGTGACACTCCTGCTTAAAATGCTTTGGTGATTCATCTGATCCCCAAATTGAAGAGCAAATTCCCAAATATGGCACTCATGAATTTATGATCTGGCCTTTCTAGCTACAAGTTCAGCTTTGTCCCTATAATAGTTGTTTTTGTGTATCAACTTGGCTGGGCCACAGCACTCACATTGACTCAAACATTATTCTAGATATTTCTATGAGGGATATTTTGGGGCAATTTTACATTAAAATTGGTAGACTTTGAATAAAACATATTGCCATCCATAAGTGGGTGGGCTTTAGCCAATCAGTCGGAGGTCTGAATAGAACAAAAGACTGATCTCCCCTAAAAGAGAGGGAATTCTACCAGCTGATGACCTTCCATTTTTAGCTTCCATGTTTAAACTCCCTGACTTTCCAGCCTGCCAACCCACCCTACAGAGCTTGGACTTGAAAGCCTCCAAAATCATATGACCAATTCCTTAAAATAAATCGTTTTGTACATATATCCTTTTGGTTCCATTTTTCTGAAGATCTATGGCAAACATAACCCTACTCATTCAGTCATTGGAACACTGAAGGACTGTGCGTTCTCTGGCCTCACGACCTCTGAGTAAACTTCTTCCTCTATCTTCTCCATTTTTCTTCACCTATTTATCTGGTACCCTTCCCTCAAGACTCACTCAGCTCAGATGTGATAATCTAAGGAAACTTCCACTAACCACTCCACACAATAACCCTGCTATTATCATACATGTGCTACAAACCATAAACTACTTGTAAACGACTTATGGGCAATTGCCAAGTCTTCATTTCACTGATCACCTGAGATTTTTAATAAATATTTAATGTTTAGTAGATTTATTAAAATAAATGAGTGGCTAGATGGATTCATTGAAAGCCTTTCAAAGGGCTCCAATTGATTCAGAAGGATGAGTCTACCCATGTTACAAGGAAGCATTAAAAGTTAGACAATACACAAGGAAAAGGAGGAGAACAATTGAAGAAGGGAGGTATGTTTCTCTCTGGAAATGTTCAGCCAGTGCAGGTTTTGAACAGGGAAGCTGTGGATGATCACAATGGCAATCAGCGATTTCTCTGAACACAGAGTAGATGCTCCATGGGGATGGGAGATACATTAAAATAAAAAAGATTACTAGGATGGCTCAGAAGAGAAATAATGATGACATAAATTGAAAAGAAAAGAGGCATGCGTGGGACAGTCTTAGGAAGCAAAAGAGAAAGATCTTTGTGTCACGCTGTCTAATATGGAGAAGGAAAGAAGTCAAGAATGGCTTCTTGATTCTTGATTTGAAAACTGAATTAAGTATTATTGACTGACATAGAACACCAAAGGAAAAGCATATAAAATTTTTGCAAACCTAATCCCCTATATTAAATGATTTCTGCTGAATAACTTGAGGTTTAATTTTTCTTCCCCTTTGGAACTCAGGCTGATGCAAATATATCCTTTTAGAGATTAATCAGAGTAAATATGTCAGACTTGCTTGAATGATATTCAAAAGACACTTTGACTTAAGAAGCATCAATTCTTTTAGTATCCATTTGCAGATAGCTCAGTTATATTGAGGCCAATGAGGAAAAAAATAAAGTAAAGAGAAACTTGAAGTTATTCCGCATTCATAAATTTCACACCAGCAGAGTATTGAGAAGGGAGTATATTTAGGCTGCTCTGTTAATAGCATCATTGTACTGATAACTTAACCCCAACATGACTGCATGAAAAGCCCAACTCTGACTATTTGTAACATGAGAAGGTACATAATCTCTTCAAGTGACAGATGGTTATAATTAAATTTTTATATGTTAGAACATCAGCCCAAAAGCTGTAGATCACTATTTCAGATACTCATAGCTACTGGTTTTAGAATCATAATATATTTTTTCTTCACCCAAAAATTAACAAGTGGTAGATGATATTCAAAATTGCTACTGATTCTGACATTCTATAATGTTAGAGAATATTCAACTTAAAGATCAATCAAATGCTACACAATTGTCAGGTTATGTTGTTTTGTTTAGAGAAAGAAGTAACATTCATGTCAATGGACTTTGTCTGTTCACAGGTCTTTTCCACCTTCACTGCCATATGTTAGTCAATGTGCTTCGTTTCTTTCTTTTTTTGTTTTTGTCTTTTTTTAATTTTAAATTTATTTATTTATTCTAATTTATTATACATGACAGCAGAATGTATTTCAACTCATAGTACACATATACAGCACAATTTTTCATCTGTGGTTGTACACAAAGTAGAGTCACACCATTCATGTCTTTATACATATACTTAGGGTGATGATATCCATCTCATTCCACCATCTTTTCAACCCCCATTTGTGTGTGTGTGTGTGTATACACAGATCTCTCTCTCTCTCTCTCTCTCTCTCTCTCTCTCTCTATATATATATATATATATATATATATATATAATAAATATAACAAAACTTGAATTTCATATATATATAATTTTATATATATATAATTTTATATATATATAATTTTATATATATATAATTTTATATATATATAATTTTATATATATATAATTTTATATATATATAATTTTATATATATAAATATATATATATATATATATCAGTTTGTTTATCCATTCATCTATTGAAGAGCATCTAGGTTGCTTCCACAGTTCAGCTATTGTGAATTGTGCTGCTATAAACACTGATGTGTCTGCATCACTGTAGTACACTGTTTTAAGTCCTTTGGGTATAAATCAAGGAATGGGATAGCTGGGTCAAATGGTGGTTCCATTCCAAGTTTTCCAAGGAATTTCCATTCTGCTTTCCATAGTGGTTGCACCAATTTGCAGTCCCACTAACAATGTATGAGTGTGCCTTTTTCCCCACATCTTCACCATTTCTGAGTTTAGTTTTGGTGTAGTGGGAAGTGCTAGGGATCTAGACTGGTAGAATGATTAAGTAGAAACTTTAACGCTTTGGAATCTGTGCAACTCTCTCTTCAGTCATTTTAGAATTAAAAAAAAATGAGATGAACTGTTCTATTCATATAGCTTCTGCTTTCTGTCCCGCAAAAATCCTAGACACAAGTAAATAATTAGGACCTACCTATGAGCTTGGAAAGTAAGAAAACAATAAAAATCAGAACAGGATAATAGCTCATAAAACATCCTATCACAGAGCAGGTGACAGAGCAGACACCAAAATGCCTGTCTCCTGGTCTTTATACAACATGATTTTTTTGTGTGTGTGAAGTATTTTTTCTTAGGAAATGTGAAAGCAAACTTCTGTCACTCTCCTTTCTGAATTTCTAATCAATGGATTCCAAAACAGAGATGTTTTACTCTTTGGGAAAATTATCCTGGAAAGAGCCAGATTCTGTCTAAAGCACCATCAAGAATGTCAGATGTCTTGAAGTAGGATTTGGATAATGGATTTCCCTGAACTTCACCTCACTGAACATGTTCGTGTTAACTCACTGCTTCTGCTTGTTGACAGCTAAAGCTCCTATTGCCAAGATCTCTGCAAATGGCCTGGATCATTGGCTCAAGGATCAGTTCAAACTAGAGAGCCCTAGGCTGTTTTCAAAGACAAATGTGATTGGAGATCTTTGATTCACATTGGGTTGTGTGGGTTCAGCTGAAGGGTGAGGAGGCTGTTCAGCTCCCACACTGAGTGATCCAGTGGCTGCTCCTTAGCTGTCAATACTCCCTTGTCTGAGTCATACATGTGTAGTAAGCTGCCTTCTGTCTCACTAGGTAATACACAGAGCTGGGCCTGGGAAGATGGGAATCTGCATGAGAAGGTAAAGTGGAAGCCTGCCATAATCCTCTCTGGGAAAGGGAACAGAGCTCCAGATGCTGCTGAAGTTCAGAATCTGCTGATGTTCTGAACTGAGGCTAAATACATGCAGACTGTACTTTATTTTGTGAAGCTGAGCAAAACCGTGTTGCCTTTCACCTATTACAAACTGAGAAGTAAATACAAGTTCAATAAGGAAATAAATGGCCACATGATCAACTTCCCTTCTTAGGTAGTATGCTCAAAATCAGGCAGAGGCTGCCTGTGTAGGCGCTACAGAAAAGCCTCATGGAAGTCATCACCATCAATACGAACTCAGGTATGCTATGCACAATAGAGCACTCTTCTTGTTCTCTGCTCAATGTTTGGAAGGCATATCATAAATCTAACTTAGACAATAATTCCTTGATGAATTGAATAACCTAAAGTTGGCCATGCTTTCATTATGTGGTTGTCAAATAACATTAGCTTTACTACAGTCTAAGTACCTGCTGGATACCCAAATGCACTTCAGGATGATCAAATACAAACTCACCATCTTCACCCTGTAGATTATACTTTCTATTTGATCAGTGAGTGCTGTACACATGTATTTAAATATCACTCCAGGCCCCATTAATATGTGCAACTGACATGTTTACCAAGATAAAAATAACATAAAAGAAGGCACCTCCCTTTCAAAAACAGGAAAATGACCCTTGCTTGTCATGAACTCCCCACAGTCAGCTCAGCTCTTTCGACCCACCAGCCAGACAGATCAATGCTTTTTCCTTAGCCTAACTGAACACCTTTTGTCCATTGCTCTAACTACTACTCCAGCTTAGGGGCTCACCAATGCTCACTCTGTCTTTGCAAGCAGCTGTTCCTGTATCTGTTTCCATGCCTGTCCCCTTCTAAATCATTTTCTAATTGCGATCCGTGGGAGATTTTTGCAACAAATCAGTCGTTTCCTTCCTTGAAATCCTTCAGTGACTTTCATTATCCTCTCAATATTCCACCCAATAGTTAAGTCTCCATTTCCCAACTTGGCCTTGAGACATCTTGACTCCTCTGTGGCTTCATTTCTCACCTTTTCTGCCTCACATTCAATACAGACAGCCTAGGACGGCTTGTGTTGTGCTCTCTCCCTTTTCTTCTCTCTCTTCTCTTTTATCCCTTTTTTCTTTGAGTTAGTCAGCATATAATCTCTTGAGGGAATCTTCTATGATCCATCCAGGAAACCTGTTTAAATGTCCCAAAAGCACTCTAATTACCACTATGATAGCATTTCTTGAATACTATTGACAATCCATATTTTTGCCAATTTCTCCCATAAGACTAAACTCCAAAGCAAAGAAGTGAGCCTGGTATGGATGTATACTCAACTCATAACATTTCCATATACAGATACACCTTGGGCCAGCAACCTATGCCAGACCCAGACAATAGACAAGTATGCAAAGAAATAAAAATTTAAATTTAAATCAGAAGAGAGAGACAAATAATTCATGAAGCTTTTGGAAATTTTTTGACACTTGAGAAACAGAAAATTGAACTAATTTGTCCATACTCAAACCATCATGTGTGGTTTCCTGAGAGTTCCTGAGACCCTTTCAGGGGTGCTGCAAGCTCAAATCTTTTTTTATAATAATACAAAAACAAAGGTTCTCCAAAGTTCTTAGTTCATGACAACTTTAGCAGTGCAATATTTTCCAAACAGTGCTTCTAGGCCAAAGGAAATGCATAGCCCTGCTAAATTCTTATTTAAAGCCTATTTTTATTTCAAATTGCCATGTGTTCCTATAACATTTTGAGAATATTGATTACACTTAGTATAAATCAGCTTTTGGTCTAATACATTCATTCTAATTTTTTTAAGAGAGAGAGAGGAGAGAGAGAAAATTTTTTTAATATTTATTTTTCAGTTTTCAGTGGACACAACATCTTTATTTTATTTTATGTGGTGCTGAGGATCGAACCTAGCACCCCTCGCATGCCAGGTGAGCACGTTACCGCTTGAGCCACATCCCCAGCCCTCATTCTAATCTTCTAATATGTGTGCAAAGCATTAACCTTAGAGCAAGTAACTTATAAAATATCTTGCTATTTACCATGCTATTTACTGTGAACTCTATTGGTCTATCTACCTTGATTAATAGGTGACCAATGAGAGAAGGTGAACACTTGGCTCTGACTTTTGACATTCCCAAAATATTTAAGGTGCCTTTAAGATGCGAAATTTAGGTTGAACCATTGCTTTTTTGCTATCATCCCAATCGATTACTCCTGCTTCTCATAAAACTCCCTGCTCAACACCCTTAGCACTGCTCCTATCTGAGAGATCTTTCCTCAATTGTAATAGCTGAATTATTGTAATAAGGAGGAAGGGGAGGAGGTGTCACATTTCACTTACTTGTAGACATTTGCTTCCCACCTCATACACCTCTAGATGCACTGGGTCTGCACATATGAAACTATTCCATTTTTGTTTTGCCAGATGATGAAATGGACAATGTCCCTGCTAGAGTGATGTTGTGGCCAAAAGGAAAGTGAATAAAGGCTTTTTTTCCCACAACCATTCCCTTAATGTGCCTAACCTGATCTTCTCTGAGTTATTGTTCGCCCCTACATCAGAATTCATTTACCTTCACTTCCTAGGGATTTCTCAGAACTGTGCCATTACTTTCTTACAATGACCAGTCTTACTCCTTTCTTACACTTGAAGAATATTCAGGTTTAGATTTGAGAGAGAAATAAAAGGGCCCATGTTATTGTGACATCTTTTCAGAAATGGGAAGTCTCCATAATAGTTTTGGATCCTGGAAATATCAGAGACCAGAGCTAATAATCATCATGATGAGAATTGAGAGTACCAAGACTTTACTTAAGGAAAATGAGCCCCTGAATGTGCTGCATGATTGAAATTTCTTAGAAATTAAATGACATATATTTGTTGAATGAATGACCAAATGCATACTCTGGGTGCTTGTTCTTTTGCATTAGGAGTGGATATTTTTGTGAATGCTCACATTCCTGTGCTTCTTTGTGCTTAGAGAGAAGTGACTGCTCAAATCCACATGTGGACACAAGCAGTGTTGAGAAAAAGTATTCAAACTCCACTGAGTCATTTAATATTTGACATCATTTTTCTGTGAACACCAAAGAACAAGAAGAGTGAGGGATACTAGATAAATTTCATTCCATTCATTTACTAAATGATTTTTAAGTGACATACTAACACTATGCTAGACACCAGGGTCACAAACAGGAGTGCAAGATAGTGACGTTATGACCTAACAGCAACCTTTAGTTAAATATGATAGTCATCATAATAAAGATAGACACAGATGCCAATGGGAACAAATCACAAAGAGTCCAAAGGACCACTAATGAAGCCATAGAGTGAATAAAGAGATCTCTGGGAGGAGTCACAGAGCCATGTAAAAGCTCAGTGTGTGGGTGAATAGCAAGTCCCAGGATGCAGCCACAGTGCAGCTGCACAAAGACCAGGAGAATAGGGGACACAGCACCTCAGGAGGCAGGAACCATAGACTTAGTTTGGAGGATAAAGATATTAGCATAGGGCTTCACAGGAAAACTCTTAAGTTATAGAAAATTCTGAAAATTTTTTTAAGGTAACCTTTTGTGATTCCCTAAAAAGGCTAGATTAATTTCACACAGTCATGAGGGCAACCTCTTTGGAAGTCTGTGAAGAGCTTTGAAACTGTTGACTCATTCAAGCAATCAGCTTCATGAAGAGGTTAGCATAATGAGGTGGTATAAACTTACACCAGGAAGACCTGGGTTTCAAATCCAGACTCATTCATCTGTTCAACAAGCTTTGTGACCTTGGGCATGTGGTCTAAACCATGAGTTTCAATTACTTATTCAGTGGTACTTAGTCCCCTGTGACTGTTAGGTGGTTTAAATGAGGTAACCTAGGAGAGTTTTGATACAAAAAAAAAAAAAAATTAAAGAGACTGTTTTGTGTATTACTTATGCTGTGAAATGATAATTCAAAATACAAAGGTTGATTTTTCTTGTCAGTACAATTATTTCCTAGTTCCCTTATGGAGGTGATTTATGCCACATGGTTTTAGAAAATAGTTTGATACATTGTAGATTCTCAGAAAATCCTTGTTGAATAAATTACACACACACACACACACACACACACACACTCACACATATCTCCATACACACAAACACACACACACGTATTTTATATAAGATAAAAAGTTACTTTGGACTATGAAGTTGCTGAGTTAAATTGTGTAACTTACATAATTTTTTAAAAAAAATGTTTTCATGACAGGTACAGTTTATTCTAATCACTACAATCTTCCCCCACTCCCGCCACCTACCCAGAGGACAGAATGTCTTAGTTCTTTTTATATAACTGAGGTTCAAAGACACAGTTAGAATTAAGTCAAGGTCTCTCTGCATCTAAGAGTATACCCTTGCCAGAGTCTCTCATAGTTCTTCTTCTTTTTGAATATCTTAAGCCAAAGGGACTTTTCGTGGAAACTTATTAGAATTCTCTTTGTGGTTAAGTGATCTAGCAATAAAGGCTGTGTTGTACTGGTTCCCTAAATCTCTGGGAGAACAGTTATTCTGTGGGCAAAATGCATGCAGCTGTCAGAGCAGCAGGCTTTGGATTTGGCCAACAATTTTACAGTTAAAGACCAGATGTGATTGAAAATGTTGACAAAATGTGGGGTCACAGGATCAAGTGCTGACTTTTCAGATCAATTTTTATACCGTCTGTGCTGATTGGTGCCATAGTACTGTCCACACATTTCTTGGGGAAGGTATTGATCAGAGAACAGAAGCTATCATAATTCATCCCAGCTTAGAAAAATTGTCCATGAGGTATTCTGCTTGATTCATCTCTTCTTTCCCCCTGCATATTTGAAAACATTTTGGAGGGGAACTGTGGGAATCATCTTCCCCCAGAACTCTGGCAGATCTTTCTTAATTCCATTAATGGAAGCTTGGTACCAGTTCAAAATGCTTTGTTAAATTTTATCCTAACTGGTGCCTTTATTTCCAGCATTCTTTTGGCACAGAGTTTAGATTCCCAGTTCTCTGCAAACATGTTTAAAGGTAAGGAGTCATTTTTTCCTTCTTCTGGCTGTTATCTGGGATGTTCTTAACTCAGAGTAGTTGCTGAATGGTGCTGTCCTACATGAAAGAATACTGGGAGGAAAGTTCCAGTTTTCTTTTTTTTTTTAACAGAGTCCCAGTAAAGAGCTGTGGTTCTGGATAATTTCCCATGCTCATTCTTTTCAAAATGAGGAATCCTGAAATTCAGCCTATAGTATGAAATTACTCAAATTCCAGTTTTCTTTCCAGAAAATTGACAAAGCAGGATATATTTTGCATTGCTAAATAGGCAAGAGCAATTGTTTTTTCCTACATCTTGAACACACACTGTTGTCTGTGTGCCACTCAACTATTATACAGTTTTCATCTCCACCATGTGCACCTAGAGAGAATGATACAAAAAAAATGGATTCATTTGCTCTTACAAGGCTGGATAATTCTTGGTCTGACTCTCAGGAGGAGGAATTAAGGACATTAAGCATGAATTCCATCAATTTCTTATATGAAAGAAAGTTTCATGGGGGGGAAAAAGAATTTGTAACAGCCACACCGAGTTTCTTACATGAATGCTAGTGCTCTTTTGCTCAGTTATTTATTTCATTTACGACTGCTACCAGCTTTATTCATTTGGACAACAGAAAAAAAATGTGTTAAATTTGAAATTTAAGGAAAAAAAAGACCTATTCTTCAATGTCTTTCTAACCAATTTGCTAAGAATACTTCCTCATGATCTAGCCTTTATGAGCGAGAATGAATACATAATAAACATGAATAGCAGTTCTAATCTTACATTTGAATCCCTGTGTCAATGCCACTGGAATGAAAAGCCTGAGTTATTGAATGTTCAAGGCGAGTATGCAAAGAACAGGGAACTCATGCTTCACTTGACATCAAGTCTCCACCATTACCTTGGAAAATAGTCCCTAGTAAACTGGTACACCTCCCTTTCAAGTAGTGTAGACAATGTTTATTGTTTAGAAAGGGGCTTCAACTTAGAGAACAGAGTACTGACAGATACAGAATCTGCAGTGTACAAAATGAAACTGAGAATTCCACAATATATCTATATCTGACATGTTCATTCAAGCAACTATATACTCAGCTAGGTATGGGATAATATGATAAATATTATAGTATTGGAATAAACGAGGACCTATGGTGAGTACAGGGCCAGAACTTCAGCATGAGGATATAAGAAGTCAATATGAGAGGTGCCTTTCAGTTAGCTCCTGGATGATGAAGAGTGGCTTGCCCAGAAGATAAGGAAAGAACAATGGGGAAGACAGAATTTGACTGGTTTACTTTGCTCCTATTGAGTGTGGGTGAAATCTGTGGCTAAAATGAGATATTTTTCCCACAATTATATTATATTTTGGACAAAGAATTTTTTTTCAGATGTTAAGGTTCCCCATTGATTGAACAAATCAAAAGAGGACTAGAGATTAGAGCCTCATCTAATCTCTTGGATCTTTCTCAGGAACTGGGCCCTCTCACTAGTCAGAAACTGGAAACTGTGGAGGACCTTTGCAGAAGCCATGTGATAAGCATAGCATCTAAGAGCTGAGTGAAAAACCATGGTGCCCTGAGTCCCAAAGCTACAAGGAAATTCATTCTGCTGACAGCCTGAAACAGCCTGGGAGCAGATCTTTCCCTTCTTGAATCTCCTGCTGAGTATGACACCTTGACTTCAGCCTCGTGGGGTTCTAAGTAGAGAACCAGGCTTTGCTGTGCCTAGACTTCTGACCTACATAGAATAATAAATGGGTGTTGTTTTTAGCCACTGAGTATTCCTTTAAGCTTCTATAGCAACAGAAAATGAATACAGAGAAAAATCCTGCAGAGTAGTAATAGCATGGGCTACTTTGTAGGTACCAAGGTACAAGGAACATGGTAAGACAGCCAGTGTTCCCTGTGGCAGGTCATGCATCTCACCACAGAGAATGGCAGGAGGTAAAGTCAAGTTGGCGCTACTTTGTTAAAGCCAATAGTAAGGAGCATGAACTTGGTTAGTCAAAGAAAGATAAAGATTAGACCTGTATGTGGAAAAATAAGTGATATAAAAATGTAATGAATTGGGGGAATGTGGCTCTACATAAAAGAAAACTAATAAGCTATGGTAACAGTGGAGGCAAAAAGTTCCAAAG
Source organism: Urocitellus parryii (assembly GCF_045843805.1). Classification (NCBI taxonomy): domain Eukaryota; kingdom Metazoa; phylum Chordata; class Mammalia; order Rodentia; family Sciuridae; genus Urocitellus; species Urocitellus parryii. The sequence goes on from NC_135539.1 coordinate 100,872,422, forward strand.
TAACAATGAAAAAAAGGGAGGTTCTAAGGACATTTCAGTGACTAACTTGACTTCTGGGATCATACATTTTCAGAATGATTTTAAATTCCTCTGAAAACATGATGGGGTTATAAATCTTCCAGCTGGATAAGACCTGAAGGAGTCATCAAATCAAAAAAGAACTGAAGAAATATCAAACTGCTCAAATGAAAATCAGTAGTATACCCAGCCAAGTCACAAGAGCAGTACCATTTGTTTAATCCTTTTATATATATAAATTCTATGCTTATAGCAGAGCAACCAGATTGATCTGTGACATTATTTTTAAGATAAATGAAGGTATATGTCAAATTTAGATACATCATTCATCTTGCCTAGCCTCTTGCCTTTGGACAAGCAAAAATATTATTACTCCCATAAAATAATTGAAGTTAAAGAAGCCAACTAACCTGTCACCAGGTAATAAGTAGAAGGAAGAGAATGACTAGAGTTTCATTCTATAGACTTCTGTTTTTTCAATTTAGCTACCAATAGCAGACCAGGCAGATAACAGCATTGGAATAGCTGGGAGACAAGTTAGCTATAAGAAGAAATGATCTGGTTGGAAATTTCCCAGATGAGTCTGGGAATAATGTGGGCAATAATAATATTTTCATTATTGAGTTTTTGTTATATTTAAGTTGAGTATATAGAGTCTATTATATAATTTTATCAAATAGGAAAACATCTCACCTTTTAACGTAAACTAGTTAGCCAGCTTTGGTTCATTTCCAGCCGTTTTACAAAGCAGACTCTGATTTAAACTTGAAGAATTATGTTCAAGTTTTCCTTAATTTTTTTTTATTAACTCAACATTGCAATTTAATTATGTGCAGGGCCTTAGCAGCACTATGGTGCTCATTGGCATAATCCCTAGAAGCCCAGATGTTGCATATTAATATCATGATAACCATTACTGTTATGACTTCCTACAGCATTTTTCTTTCTTGTAGCTAATCTTTTTAAAAAACCAAGCTTCATTATTTTAGGTTCTTACCTAGATGAAACATTTGCTTTTGCACTTAAGCGCTGTCAGAAATGCTGTGGTTGGAACGGTGCAGCCTAGCCTGAGCTTATGGGGCTCCTTCCAGGTTTCCTTTGAAGTCACTAGGAACACGATGCAGAGCAGGGACCCCCTCCCTGTGGAAGGGAGTGATAAGGATCAACATCCTCAAACTAGGGTGAAAATATGTTCACTTCTGAAAATAATATGTCTTTGGTTTCCATTCATATTCAAACCTTTTAAGGATCCTGGAGAAATAGCACAGGAGCTGTGTGCTTCTGTTCCCTGATGAATTGAGCATTTGTTGCCCTGGAAAAAGAATCCATCCTGTGGGGGTGTCCACAGCAGCTGAATGAATCCCAGAAAGGATGAAGGATTACAAATCGGGCCCTGGCCCCAGTTGGATGTGATTTCAACCGAGTGTGGTATTATTTTTCCTTTATGTTTAACTGCCTCATGCTTTTCTTCCCTTAGAATGTGAGGTGGAGCACGCGCGACCCAGGCCTGCGCTGTAGGAGAGCCTGGGCAAGGCACCGCAGGCTCTCTGCTCTAGATGTGTGGCATTTTCCTGAGGCTCCCCAAGAGCCAGTCAGTGTTGCTTGTGGTTTTTCCAGGTGGTGCTTAAAAAAAAGTCTCATTGAAACTCTCGAGAAACTTTAGAAAGGCTTCTCTTTGGTGGATCATGCTATTTCTGGGGATGACTACAGGATTTATATGAGGAATCAACATTTTGGACCAGGTTCCCCTATGAAGAAACACAATCAGTTGTGATCTGGATGTTACATCGTGATTAACTGGGGAATTCAGTGTTTCCATGTTTAGGCTTAATCATATTTTAACGCCACCAAATTGGCCACACACAGGAAAAGCTCCCACTTTCTGACAAACATAATTCGTATCTCCCGAGTTGCTTTTGGGCCCACATATCTTTCTATGTGGCAATGACTACGTTTCTTCCCAATTCTGGTAGGATAGGTTCTGCCAGCATCCCACAAGCTATAGTCCCAAATGCTTGATGCTGAGATCCTAAAAAGTCCTACTGCTCTCATAGCTGCAGAAAGGACCATACCCAGGTTGAAGTAGTCCAGAGTACTCACTCTCTGCCAGTTGTTCCAACTTGTCAGAAAAAGGAGACATAAAACCAAGAATTCTCCAAGAGAATATCAGAAATGGACATTGCTCTGTGTAACTTTTTTAAATTTTTATTTTATTTTATTGTACTGGGAATTTAACTCAGGGGTCATTTACCTCTGAGCTATATCCTAGCCTCTTTTACTTTTTTTGTTTTTCTTTTGAGGTAGGGTCTCGCTAAGTTGCTTAGGGCTTTCCCTGTTGCTGAGATTGTCCTTGAACTTGTGATCCTCCTGTTTCACCTCCTGAGTCACTGGAATTATAGGCATGTGCTACCACATTCTGCTCTGTGCCTCTTTTAATGTCCTACATTGTGTCACCTGTTAGAAGTCTTATTTGCTCCTCCCACACCGTACCCTGTATTTCTTGCTCTGTGGTTTTCTGATGCCCTGTGTCATTGAACTGAGCACACTGTATTATACTTACACATTTTTTCTTTTTTGCTAGACTGAGTTTCTGAATGCCCGTGATGATGCTAATTTATTCAATCAGGTAATATTTGTTCTCATGCTGTATATGAGCCATTTTTCCAAGCACAGGAGGCACAGAAATTAGTAAGACAGAAAAGGTCTCCACTCTTGTAGAATCCAACTCTGGTGAGAGAGATGAACTTGTAAACATTTTTTTTCTAAATTATTGTATATTCCAAGATTCTAATATGGTGCCATGGTGCCTACAATATAGTCAGGGTAGTGTGTGTGTGTGTGTGTGTGTGTGTGTGTGTGTGTTTTAATGTGAGAATGTGCCTATAGCTTCAACTCGTTTAAAGAATGAGATGCCTTTAAGAGTGAGTTGCGAGCTTCCATTTTTCCTGGAATACTATATGAAGTATGATCACACCTAACTGCTGACTGTTAAATGACCCACTGAGCCATTCCCTAGGAGTGCTATCGGACTTAGAATAACCCATTGAGATGTTTGTGGCTCTACCCCATCAGCCCATGTAGTACACACATGAGGGAGGGCAGCACATTCCCATGACCAAGCTACAATGGCACATGAGTGCCGATGTAGATAGCACTGGAAGGACAAAGGCCACAGTAAAGCCCTAGCACCATCATCCCACATTGCTGAGTTTCTAACATCTTTGGACCTGGGTGCCCAATAAGTTGTTCCCAATGTGCTGTACCTCTGCCCCCACCCAGTGGAACTTAAGGCTTTCATCTTAGGCATTTCTTTTCATTAGGAGAGATTCTTCATAGACTCCTTCAGAACCCACCTCCTGCTATCACCCGCTGTCATATGGACATCTCTGTTTTACAGCATCATATTTTGAAATGACTGGGGTGGGGGGGACTCTCAATAACCATAGGCTTTCTTGTTGCAGGTTCAGTGAGGGAGAGGTGACACAGTCACTTCAGGGCTAGTCATCCTTTTCATGGAATGAAAGAGCAAGGGATGGTGGTTTTTTCCTCTGGAGTCATGATATCTAGGGGCAGGTAAATAGGACATTGAAAAAGCAGCATTTATAACATAATCAAATAAAATTAATTTTGTTTTCTACTATCCCTTTGAAATTTTATCTGACCTCGTTGAAAATTCCTGCAGCCTGATCTTCTTCCAATCCTACTTAGGTTCCTAATGACACTTTAAAGTCACAAATATCGTCATAGTTTAGAAATGACAGTGCTGAGTACAAGATGGTAATGAAAACTTTAAACTTGATTTCAGGTAAAATATTCTCCCACTCCCTGGCTTTGGGCTGCCTCAACTGGAAAACACTTAAAGGGAAGCAGTGGTGGTTAGAGGAAATGGCATAATTGATTTCTATATATTTCTCTACAATATATTACTAGCAACCCACCCCTAAGCTTGTTAGCTAGTTTCTGATCCCTTTGGGATCACAGTAATGGGTGGAGAAGGAAGAAAATTCAGAAGTGAGAAAAATCCATATTTAAAATTATCCTCAAGTAAGCTGGCCTCATGCTGCATAAACCATCTCTACCTTTGGTGGGTTCTTTTATGGTTTCTTTGGATATTCTCATTATTGCAGAGCTATTTCCCGTAGTTCTCTTGACCCATAGTGGTAGATATATTTTGAGTCCTTCTGAATCCTCCACCAGGAAGTTGAGTCGTTTCTTTTGGCTGAGGTTTCCTCCACCCTTCCAGGTGGCCTTCAGGGGAAGGACCCAGACTGAGCCCACACTGGCCCTTGTCCCTCTTGACCTTTGTCTTATCTACCAGAAACACTCCCATATCTCTTGTCTCAACAAACCCCAGGAGGTCAACCAATCTTTCTGCAGCACCTCTGTTCTATTGTCACTGTTGGCTGTATCTTGCTCAGCTGTGTCTGCCAGTGACTCCTAATTCCAAGTGATCCCAGGCTTGAGGTGAGAGAGGTAGCTGACACAAGGGAATCGTGACATACAGAGGACCCTAGAAAGGAGCTATCACCAAGAAAATAGATTCATAAAAATCTTGCCCTTTCCAGCATTAGAATTGCATCCCAACTTCCACTCCATTGAAAGTATTCATTCCATTAGGAAAATTGAAGAATAGTTAGAACTATCTCTCTGTGTCCTTTACTTTGTAAATTATACAAAAACCAATCTGATTCTGGAATTCCATCCTTATTACCTTGGTGACTTGCTGGCGCCTTATATATTTGACAAATAACATATGGTCCAGAGATGTCAGGACCCCTAAGGAGAGAGCCTATTTGGGAAGATAGAGGCCCAACATTTCAGAGATAGAAGGAAAGTCTTTATGAATCTTTTTGGAGGCACAGAGCCAGTCAAACATGGAACTAGAGGTAACTCTGTGATCTCTTATATGCCCCTATTTACCCTCTGATAGTTTGTATTCAGTTTCTGCTGCTTGCAAATCGAAAGAGGTTTTCTTTGGGCCCCTCTTTCTTTTCATGTCACCTGTGAGCCAGATAGTCTAGATCTACCTTTTACTGCTGAAATTATCCCCAAGTTTTCTGTATTCTTTGTTTCATTGTTTCCTTATTGAGCGACTATTCCATGCCTCCCTTCACCCACTCTTACACTCAAAACTTCATATGAAAGAGAGGAAAAATGGCTATTTTCGAGCTTGCCCATGAGTGGGCTGTCACCTGAATACACAGAGCAAAATAACCTGGAGCCTACCTCATAGGAATAGGAAGCACTTATCTCAGAGAAAACTTACTCATTGATGTAGAAAAGGAGATTAACATTCTGTCTCGGTGTTAAAAGTTGAGATCACTGTGTATGGTTTGGGAGAAAAGAAATCATTGAAACATGAGGAACTAAATTGTTTTGCATTTAAAATGTCATTATGTTATGTATATGTACTAATATGGCATAATGTATGATTATACTATTATATATAATTATAATACACCAATAAAAAATAAAAATACGTGATAGGAATGTAGGAATTGGTTGCTGAGAAGTGAAAACCAAAGTTCAGTATAAAAGAAGACGTTTCTGAAAGACAAGGGAAGAAAGTGGCCAGGATTTTCAATTCTCCAGAAAAATTTCTTCTTACCTTCTTTTGTGGTAAAGAAGATGAGGCAGGGCACATAGCCGTCTGGATAGAAACTGTATTTCCCAATCCCTCCTGAGGTTGATTGGTCTTATGACTGAATTCTTATCCATGGAAAGTGAGCAGAAGCAGGGTGTGTCACTCCTGGGCCAGAGCCACAGACAGTAGCAATTCTCTTCTACTGTCTTCACCTTTTGGCTGGTGGTGGCCACTGGGATGTGCCTGCTTTGGTCATGTGATCAATAAAGGTCTGGAGGACAATAAGGCAAAAACTTACTAACGGCCATTTCCCTGAGTGATCATGTGGAGCAGAGCCAAAACCTAGTCTGTAAATCTTATTTTAGACTATAGAAGGCTTATTTTCAATTCTTTGAGTCATAATATCAAGGGATTTCTTTGTTACATCATCCTTTCCTTACATTGGCTATGGCCTTAGATTAATGGCAAATGGCACCCCAAATAGGATGGCCAGTGAGATACTTCCAGTGGTCGAGAAGGCCAAGGAAATTGGACAAGAGATATCTGATGTGAAATTCAGGGCTTGTCATTTCTGCACCATGCTGCAATTCTCCTTGGTTATCTTAACATCTGAACATCAAACAGACCTTTTATCAGTGGTGCTTTGAGAAACTGAGGAAAAGGAGTAATGTGTGGCTAGGAAAAATAAATAAATTCTTCTGTAGTTTGAGAAAATGACCTATGGAGGTGAGATTAAGAATTCAGTGGAAGTAAGAAATTGTAGAAAATGGTGACTGGGAGAAACACAGACTTCCTAAATCCTCTGAGATAGACTGAAGAGGGTATTAGATATTGCATAGTATGAAAGATGGGGATTCAAGAATTTTCTTAACGAATTAAAAAAAATAACTCCGGAATGTTGACAGATGAGATCAGGCAGGCAGCAGACACTTGGGTTATATCCTTCTCTATTGTTTAAATCCTCCCTGACTTTCAGGCCCCAATTCAAATGTCATTTCCTTCATGAAGTGCGACAACACATGCCATCTCCACCCTTGGATCAACATGAAAGGGGATATTCTGGGGTTTTCTGTAAAGTTCCATGAATAAGAGTCCTGGTCCTTTGTGGGTAACACTATACATTGAATATTGCATTCAGTATTACACCATTATAAACGAAAAATATAATTTATGAAGAGTCTTTTCCTAAAAACAGGTTGGTTTTGAAAGTTCCATTGCAACCTATTATCAGAGGAGAGCATAGATTCATTTTACAATTTTCTATAAATAGAAATACAAACTCTTCCTGTGCCAAGAGGGCATTACCCAAGTACCTCCCAGCCGAGGGTGCACTATCCTATATTAATATCCAAATGAAGACTCCAAATTCCTAGAGCCCCTCCCAAAGATGTCAAATTATAAATGTACAGTTGCTCTCTCTCATTTTTTTATTTTTTCCTTTCAGGAAAGAACTCCCATTCTACCTTCCTCAGCAGTGGAATAAGTGGCTCAAAACAGCAACTGCTGATGAAAACTCAATTTCCAAATACATTCCATGGCTTATTTGTGGAGGGAAATGTTCTTTACCTTTTGAACTTTCAGATAGCTGGCAAAAGCAAGTGGGCAGGCCCCCTTTTTCTTTTAATTAAACAGGAAAAAATATTACACCCTGGCTTGGCTAGTAACCAAAGCCAGGGGTTTCATGGCTATTCCTGAAGGATCACTTCACAGATGGGAGTCTGGATGACAGAAACAAGGACCAGGCATGGTTACTGTCATGGTGACACTCTTGGTGACTTCTTGGAAACCAGCAGAAGCCAGGGGTTCAGAAAGAGGGTGGTGAGGAAAAGTGCGAACAATTCATTTACTCTGTGTGCCATAACCTTGCACCTTATTGACTATAAATCAGAATCGTTTGAAAAATCACCACATCCCTTTTCTGTCTGGGCCTGTGAAACTGCTCCATTTAATCCAGCAGAGAGATGCCTGTGGTTTTAGAGCCCTGGGATGTTCCATTCCATGTGCCACATGCATGTGGTCAGTTAATGACCTGGGTGTCTACTGAGGTTTGTGACCACGAATTGTTGCAAAGCTCTACCTGACTCCATTCTTCTCCTGGAGAAGATGAGAACATTCTTACCCTATTAGTCACCCAGGCCTCTTTTCTCTCTCTCTCTCTCTCTCTCTCTCTCTCTCTCTCTCTCTCTCTCTCTCTCTTTTTTTTTTTAAGTATACAGGAAATGTTCCTCTCCAAGAGCACATAATTTGGCCAATTGCCGCTTCCTAGGTTCAGAACAACTTCACCAACTATCATGAGTTCTCCAAGATAAAGTTTGCAGTAGCACAGCTTTGGTGGTAGAAATGTCACCAAGTTGCATAAACTCAAAGCATGCTTTGGCACTAAGTCACTCTGCAAATATTTATCGAGCAGAGTTCATCGGGGTCAATAGGATGAACTGCATGATAGTTATTCCTCATGCCTAGAATTTACCCACAACCCACACAGAACCACACAGGCACTATTTTGTTCTTAAAGGGATACTTAATTATCGAACTATGAATAGCAGTACTTTTCTTACATTAAATAGTTGAAGATGAGAATGGCAATAAAGTTGGATATGAGATCCAAGAAGCTGCTATTTGGAACGGCTGGAATTTACCCCCTTGGCTTTGGGACATCCAGCAGGTTCCCAGTGACAGTGACATCAAAAACAAAACTGTGTCCTGCCTTCCCCATCAATGTTTTCTCCTTTAGCACTTGAGTTCAGACTGTCAGGACAGGAAACCCAAGTCTGAAACTATCTACATTATTCAAAAGTACCAGTTAAAAAGCAGGGAACGGAAGAAAGAGTTGTCAGTCTACACAGAGTCAATCAATTTGTTATTAGGTAACTATTGCTTTAGTCATCTGTGATGATCATTATATGGGTCAACTTGGCTAAACTCTAGTACCCACTTATTCAATCAATCACTCTCTAGGTGTTGCTGAGAAGGTATTTTGTAGATATGATTAATGTTTACAGATAACCTTTTTAAAGTATAAAATAAAGTTAATTTGGGGATTGAGTATGTAGCTCAGTGGTAGAGCACTTGCCTTGTAGGTGTGAGGCTTTGGGTTCAATCCTCCAGGCTGTAAAAATAATAAATAATAATAACAATAATAATAATAACACTAAATTTTAAAATATCTTTATTTTATAAATTTACAGATAAAATTATATGTATTCTGTGCAACATGATGTTTTTGAAGCATATGTATAATGTGAAATAGTTAAATCTAGCTAATTAACAAATGTATTACATAGTACCATTTTTGTTGTAAAAACACTTAACATCTAAAGCTGGGCTTGGTGGTGTATGCCTGTAATCCCAGGCATTATCCAGGGATAAATCCTTCGGAGGCTGAGGCAGGAAGTTAAAAGTTAGAAGTCAGCCTTAGCAATTTAGCAAGGCCCTTAGGAACTTAGTAAAACCCTGTCTCAAAATAAAACATAAAAAGGTCTGTGAATGTAACTCAATGGTAATGTGCCCCTAGGTTTATTCCCCAGTACCAAAAAAGGGACACTTAACATATACTCTGCATTTTTCAAGAATGCAGTGTATCACCAATAACCATAGTTACCATGTTGATAAACAGCTCTCTTATGTTTATTCCTTCTACAAGGGATGATACATCCTTTAACTAACAGTTCTCCTTCTTCTTCCCACCAACAACCCCAGTCTCTAGTAACCATCATTTTACTTTCTACTTTTAAAAAAATATGATAAAAATATATATATAAATGGTATGCAATTTCATTAAAAGACAAATCATATGTCTATTCTCTACTCCTATGAGATTAACTTTTTTCTTTAGGTCTTGTTATGGTTTAGATATTAAGTGTTCCTCAGAGCCCATGTGTGAGACAAGAAGGTTTAAGAGATAAAATGACTGGGGTATGAGAGGTTTAACCTAATCAGCAGATTAATATCCTCATAGTGATTAACTGAGTGGTGGCAGGGTGTGGCCGGAGAAGCTGGGTCACAGGGGGCATACCTTAGGAATGTCTATTTTGTTTCTGGAGAGTGGAGACTTTCTGCTTCCGGGTGCCATGTCCCCACCTGCTTTATTCCACCACATGCTTTCACCATGTTCTGCCTGAAGTCAGGTCCCAAGGAATGGAGTCAACCATCTATGAACTGAGACCTCTAAACTGTGAGTCCCAGAATAAACTTTTCCCTTAATATGTAAGCCAATATTCAAAATATGTTGCACACTTGAATTTGTAGACTGAGATTCATACCATCGGTAATATTATTATTATTTTTACCCTAAGGCAGCTTATTCTTTGCTGGGTAAATATTTCATACAACAGGGCATTGGACACCATACGCCCCTCCCCCAAATGTTTCCTGCTAATGATGGTAGCCTCTGGAATCTCTCGCTGGGCAGCATCACTGCCCTTCTCTTTGGAGAGAAAAGAGATTTTACTGTCTTTATGACAGACTCTATATCCCCTGATATTTAATTTCCTCATTTTGTTATAATAGCAGAATTCAAAAATTTTAGCTTTCTTTGAATAATTTTTTTTTCTTGTCAGGTCTTTTTGGTCACAGAGATGAAAAAGTTGACTAACACAGATCTTGGCTTATCTTTCTGTGCCTGGTTTATTTCACTTAAGGTACTATAGGTCCATCCACGTTATTGCAAATGACAGCATTTCCTTCTTTTTAATAGCTAAATAGTATCTCAATGTGCATGTGGGGTGTGTGTGTGTGTGTGTGTGTGTGTGTGTGTGTGTGTATGTGTATACAATTATTTGATATGATATAAAGAAGATCTATCACCCTGGATAATCTGGATGGATCAGATCCAATAAGCTAAAAGGCCGTAAGATCAAAAGAAAAGTTTTTATGAGGGAGAACTTTTACCTGAGGATGGGAATGAGTTCCTGCTTAAGAGTTTTCAGCCTGACCTGCAGAATATGGACTTCTCTAGCCAACCCCCATAACCTCAGAGGTTTCCAATATATCTGTCTCCATAGATAGATGGAGAGATACATGATTGATAGATACACACACACACACATACACACATACACTTAGAGATGTTTCCTATTGGCTCTGTTTCCTAACAGAACCCCAAATGATACCGATACATCATCTCCTCATTATTTGTAGATAGTAAACAGCCAACATAGTGACTTTTTTTTTCACTGAATCAAATTCATTGCCCAAAGGTAGCATGTAAGATTAGTAATGACCTTCAGGATAGGTCTACACCTCAACTACACAGAATTTCTATCTATTCTTAATAGCAGAGCCAGAGACCTCCTACTAAAACATAAATTACATCCTATTACTCCACTGTTTAAAAATCGTCATGGTTTTCTCTCATACTCTCAGTAAATGTCAGGATCCTAACATTATCCTGCTGGGGTTTACAATATCTGCTCTTGCTTCCTTGAAACATTGCACCTGCCCTCTTACTTTTGCTCTGTTGCTCCAATAAGCTTTTCTCTTCTTCAGGAATGCAAGGCATACTTATTATTTATTTCCTTTTGCTTCTTCTTTTTCTTGATAGCAACTACAACCATTTGGCATATTGGCTACTTACTGCTATGTTGAAGACCTCTCTCCTCTAGAATGCTAAGCTCCAGGAGCACAGGGATATTTTTCTGTTTTGTTTACTGCTATCTCCTTGTAAAGGCACAAATTGGGGCAACTCATTATCATCTATCAAATGAATGAATGAATGAATGGGCTTAATTCAGTGGTGAAGTCACCCAATTAGGTGAGTTGGTATTATTTAAATAAAATAATTGATATAATGAATTTTGGTCTTCTACTAGATATCCTCCACCTCTGCTGCCCCTCCCCACATACTGTGCCATGGAGCACTTGGCCTTGTGGCTTACTCTTTCTCAGTCTTCCTCCTCCTCACCCTTTCTGCAGCAGTGGGTACTTCCGTCATCTCTTCTTTATTGAGAGAATAGAGATAACTCGTTAGAAGTAACTTTACCAATTCTGCCCCATCCATCTAATAAGATCATCTCTAGAGTTATCTTTTCTATGTTCCTCTTGGCTGGCCTTCTTAGACGTTATCTTGGTATCTCCCAAAGTCCTAAAGCATGTGTCACCTTTGCTGTTCTTGTGCCACATAGCATTAGTTTCCTCCTTCAGAAAGTACACATCTCAATGCCAATGAATTCTGGGCAAGTGAACTGCGCCTTACACATCCCTGAATCTTGAAGCAACCTGCACAGTGGCCTGTAATGGAAGATTTCCAATTCCTACCTGCTGAAGAAGTGAGGGGTAGATGCTACAGTTTGGATATGATCTGAGTGTATGCCCCAAAGGTTCATGTGTTAGCGACTGGGTCCTCAGATTGTGATTTTGGAAGGTAATGGAATATTTTTTTTTTCTTTTCAACTACATACTTTATTTTTTTATTGGTTGTTCACAACATTACAAAGCTCTTGACATATCATATTTCATACATTAGATTGAAGTGGGTTATGAACTCCCAATTTTACCCCAAATGCAGATTTCAGAATCACGTCGGTTACACATCCACAATTTTACATAATGCTCTATTAGTAACTGTTGTATTCTGCTACCTTTCCTATCCCCTACTATCCCCCTCCCCTTCCCTCCCATCTTCTCTCTCTGCCCCATCTACTGTAATTCATTTCTCTCCTTGTTTATTTTCCCATTCCCCTCACATCCTCTTGTATGTAATTTTGTATAGCAATGAGGGTCTCCCTTCATTTCCATGCAATTTCCCTTTTCTCTCCCTTTCCCTCCCATCTCATGTCTCTGTTTAATGTTAATCTTTTCTTCCTGCTCTTCCTCCCTGCTCTGTTCATAGTTGCTCTCATTATATCAAAGAAGACATTTGGTATTTGTTTTTTAGGGATTGGCTAGCTTCACTTAGCATAATCTGCTCTAGTGCCATCCATTTCCCTGCAAATTCCATGATTTTGTCATTTTTTAGTGCTGCGTACTATTCCATGGTGTATAAATGCCACATTTTTTTTATCCATTCATCTATTGAAGGGTATCTGGGTTGGTTCCACAGTCTAGCTATTGTTAATTGTGCTGCTATGAACATCGATGTGGCAGTATCCCTGTAGCATGCTCTTTTAAGGTCTTCAGGGAATAGTCCAAGAAGGGCAATAGCAGGGTCAAATGGTGGTTCCATTCCCAGCTTTCCCAGGAATCTGCATACTGCTTTCCAAATTGGCCGCACCAATTTGCAGTCCCACCAGCAATGTACAAGAGTACCCTTTTCTCCACATCCTCGCCAGCACTTGTTGTTGTTTGACTTCATAGTGGCTGCCAATCTTACTGGAGTGAGATGGTATCTTAGGGTGGTTTTGATTTGCATTTCTCTGACTGCTAGAGATGGTGAGCATTTTTTCATGTACTTGTTGATTGATTGTATATCCTCCTCTGAGAAGTGTCTGTTCAGGTCCTTGACCCATTTGTTGATTGGATTATTTGTTATCTTATTGTCTAATTTTTTGAGTTCTTTGTATACTCTGGATATTAGGGCTCTATCTGAAGTGTGAGGAGTAAAAATTTGTTCCCAGGATGTAGGCTCCCTATTTACCTCTCTTATTGTTTCTCTTGCTGAGAAAAAACTTTTTAGTTTGAGTAAGTCCCATTTGTTGATTCTAGTTATTAACTCTTGTGCTATGGGTGTCCTATTAAGGAATTTGGAGCCCAACCCCACAATATGTAGATCGGAGCCAACTTTTTCTTCTATCAGATGCAGAGTCTCTGATTTGATATCAAGCTCCTTGATCCATTTTGAGTTAACTTTTGTGCATGGTGAGAGAAAGGGATTCAGTTTCATTTTGTTGCATATGGATTTCCAGTTTTCCCAACACCATTTGTTGAAGATGCTATCCTTCCTCCATTGCATGCTTTTAGCCCCTTTATCAAATATAAGATAGTTGTAGTTTTGTGGATTAGTCTCTGTGTCCTCTATTCTATACCATTGGTCCACCCGCCTGTTTTGGTACCAGTACCATGCTGGACAGGGATGCCCTCTCTCACCACTGCTATTTAATTTAGTCCTTGAAATACTAGCCAGAGCAATTAGACAGACAACAGAAATTAAAGGCATAAAAATAGGAAAAGAAGAACTTAAATTATCACTATTTGCGGAAGACATGATTCTATACCTAGAAGACCCAAAAGGGTCTACAAAGAAACTACTAGAACTAATAAATCAATTCAGCAAAGTGGCAGGATATAAAATCAACACGCATAAATCAAAGGCATTTCTGTATATCAGCGACAAAACTTCTGAAATGGAAATGAGGAAAAACATTCCATTCACAATATCCTCAAAAAGAATAAAATACTTGGGAATCAACCTAACAAAAGAGGTGAAAGATTTATACAATGAAAACTACAGAACCCTAAAGAGAGAAGTAGAAGAAGATCTTAGAAGATGGAAAAATATACCCTGTTCATGGATAGGCAGAACTAACATCATCAAAATGGCGATATTACCCAAAGTTCTCTATAGGTTTAATGCAATGCCAATCAAAATCCCAACGGCATTTCTTGTAGAAATAGATAAAGCAATCATGAAATTCATATGGAAAAATAAAAGACCCAGAATAGCAAAAGCAATTCTAAGCAGGAAGTGTGAATCAGGCGGTATAGCAATACCAGATTTCAAACTATATTACAGGTAATGGAATCTTTAAGAGGTAGAATCTAATGTGAGGTGATTGTGTTATTGGGAATGGTGCCTTCTAAAGAGATTAAGGTAGTTCTCCTGGGACTCCCCTATTGTTCTCAAGAAAGTAAATTGTTGAAAAAGCCTGCCCCAACCCTGCTGTCTCTCTGGCATTCTGTATCATCCTGGGATCTCTTCTTCTTATGTGTGTACCTGCCATGTCATCGACCAAGTGATACAGAAAAGAGGACTCTCATTAGTGCTGAACACATGTTAGCACCATCCTCCTGAACCTCCAAAATCATGAGCTAAATAAAGCTATTTTTTATAGATTGATTCTAGCCTCAAGCATTTTGTTATAGCAACAGAAAATGGAATAATACCATAGGTTTCCTTTATACCCATAGATCACTGATCTGCCTGGTCAATGAAATGACTGAAGATGGGGATAACAAACTGAGATGAGGAGAAAAAAAAATAAGAAACAGAGGACAGCAAAGAGACAAAATACTTCAAGCCATCTTCATAGCACCCAAGAATGAAGTCCAATGCCTTGATTGATAAATGGAGATTCCATTTGAAAAAGGTCTCCAGCTGTCGTCTCTGGAATATTATAAATGGGACATGGGGGAACAAAATTGCCTTTTTTGTGTCTTTCTCAGGTTTAACTTTTCATCAGAGCGTTTTTCACCAACAATGGCACACTTATCTAGGTACTGGCTGGAATGTAAGGCCTACGAAAGTGGAGACTGGGTCTGTTTTATTCAACGATGATCTCCCACTGCAGAGAACAATGTCTGGCCCCAGTAAGTGCTCATTCCATATTGGGAATGAATGAATGAATGTGATTAGCAGTATCAGTTTCTATCCTTCTATGTTTTTTGTTTTGTTCTGTTTTGTTTTTAGGACAGAGATCGCTATTCTTCCGTTAGTCTGGTTGGACAGTTCTTTGATTCAGTCACGACCCATTTATGTGGTGACACAATCAAATCCCTTCTATACTTCAATTTCAGGGCCAGGAGGCAGAATCACTCTGGCTTCAACATCTGTAGACAGCGATATAATGTTTGGTATATTTTCAAGCCTTGACCCGATTAATTTTCCTAGAGAAATTTTGAAAGGTTTTCAAAAGCATTTTTAGAAAGCAACTAACAAAAGAACTTTTAGACAAATGCACTGAAACCCGAATGTGCTTACTGCCAATGAACCAACAATGAAAAGTGGCTAAAATGGTGAGTTTTGTGCAAATTTTATTTTATCACAATTAAAAATAATTTAAAGTTTCTAATTTTTTTAAAAAAAAATTTAAAAAATTAAGCCTTTTGATATTGCCATATATTTTTCGTCTGTGTACAGGAATGAATAAGAATGAATAAGTCAATAATAAATCAATAAAATTCTTGTCAAAGTGGACAAGAAGCAAGTTTCCCTTTTGTTTGCCTCTCTATCTGGGCTGCAGCAAGTCTCTCTTTACTTCCCTCTTCCTATTGCTGGAGCTCACGTTTCTTTCCCCATCTGACCCCAGCCTGAGATATAGACATGCTATTAGAGAATGCCTTGAATTTTCAAAAAAAAAAACGAGCTTGATAAGTTTCTACAATTACAGTTCCCATATTGCATTCATTTATTTTCCAAATACTCTTGAACAAAGAGTACTGCCTCATATCATTTTCATGTTCAATAAAAGGACTATATAGTAGACTTTGGAGCAGTCCATCATTTTGCACTGAATGCTGCCATCGGAGGGAATCACAGCATTCTTGCACTGTTATTTATTAGTTCCTACATTTATTGCTTTTTCGAAACTCAGAAATACTGGTGAAACTTAAAACAGCTTAATTAAACTTCAGATGTGGGGTTCTGATGAGGCTGGCATAGAGCCATGGCATTCCAAGATTCTCAAATAGCATAATCTAATTGATTTTTTTTTCTAGAACATAGAGGTCATAAACACACAGTAATCTGAAACACTGAGTGTCTTGCCAGCTGGCATCTCCTCATTTCCAGTTTCCCTGCACTGTAATTTTTGCTCCCCATTTGTGAGAAACTGTGGATTTCTCCACTTTGGTAGATTGTATTAAGTTACATGCTATTCAGTTGAGGTATTTTTTTAATGAACTAATTACATGTTAGTTAATAATAGAACATTGCTTCAACAGTCAACTGTGGAATATCGCTTTTAAAGAAATTACCTCAATCTTGTAGTAGGAATGTCTGGGAACAAAAATGACCTATGAAAATAACGTGATTACCTAGCAGTGAGTTACTGAGTTATAAATAAATGTATGAGCAGTAGATATCAGTATTATTAGTAATGACAACATTAACAACAAAGACAATGTCTATGAAACGCAAACTTGACAGATTTTAGGGTTTTTTTTTTTCCTGTCAAATTATTTTCCATTAAAATTGTCCAGGCTTAATTTTTATCAGTGCATAATAATTAAAAGTGATGAGTCATGCTAGGTAGGCCCATTACTAGACTCTAATCAAAAGTTCTGACTATTGACTTGATGGAGGTGTTTGCCCTCTATCATCTCTCATGCTTAAAGCCAACTCTTAATTATACCACATCTAATTCTAGAACTAATGAATAATCATCTCAGGGTGCTCGGACCAGTGATTATTTAGCATATATGATGATTATTTTTTTTGAGATTTGTCTTTCTGGGTGTGCTGGTTCTAGAACTATCCCCAGATTCATTTTTTTCACCCTTATTGGCTCTGCTTTGTTGTGCAGGGCTGGGTTTCCCTGCCTCCCATGTCGAGCATGTCCATCTGGACTCAACCCATGAGAAAGAAACACTGGGAGGAAGTCAGAGAGTGTAGAAGAGGTAGGGGGAAGCCAGGACATCTCTTTCTCTGCCTCTGGTGGTGTTTCTATCAGCAGCTGCCTCTCTTCCACCCACCTAGGCTACCTGTAACTCCTGTGTCCAGCTCAGAGAGAGAGCATCTTCCTGCCTTTGCTAATTTCTGACTTGCTTCACTGTCCATTCAGCTTCTTGACCTTCTATCACCATATAACCAATTCCCTATGTTCAAATTCTACTCTTCTAACTAGCCAATGGTTTGTATTTTCTAGAAGTCTATGACAGAGATACCAGACTAAAAAATCACCATCTCCTGGAGCTATATCCATTTTTCATTCTTTTCAGATGCTTATTGCTTCACTTTTTTAAAAAAAAATCACGTCTTTTTGATATAGAAGTGTATAAACTATTTTTGTTCCTCTTTTAAAGAACACTTCAGATTTGGGAGGTGAGAGAAAAGAAGGGGGTGGGCAGCTATTTATAAGGTACTTTAATTTCGGACTAACTTTCTGTATCCCAGAGTTCCACTTTTCCTACACAGCAGGGCACACATTTTTGGTGAAGTCACACACGCCCAGGGACATGATGTCATCTTGCACATTGTTTTACAAACAGGTTTAATAATGCTTTGTTGCATCTTAAACCCTGAGATGGAATGCTCTGCTCTAGCAGCCAAACCCAGGATCCATCTGGTAGACCAGTTACTCAGCGACCCCAAGAGCTCAGCACATTTCTCCCTGTTGAGATAGAGCAGAAATGACTCTCACAGATTTAAAGCCCAGTTTTAAAACACAGCAATGATGTCATCAATATGAAATTGTTTTTTTCCTTTGTGCCTCTTCTTTCTCTACCTCTGTTTATTTCTCCTCTTTCCTTCTCCTCATTCCTGCCTTTGAAGCCCTACCTGAGACAAAGTCGATTAAAAGTAGCTGGAAATTTGATGGCTTTTTTCACCAATCAAGCAATCAGGAACTTTGCCTAGCCCACCCAACTACAGACTTGCAGTAACAGAGAAGGACACATCTAAAAGAGGGAACCTAGACTCTTGTGACCCACGTTCAACTTCTACTGTGGCAAAATTGTGCCCACTCATCATTTCCTGAATTCTCCATAAAAGTTCTTACATCTCTTGTGACAACTTGTGTTGTGCTTTATTACTGCTTTCACTAAAAGGTCTGACATTGTTTAAAATCTTTCACAAACGTCACTCTGAAATCAACTCAGATCTTCTAGGGAAAAAAAAAGCAGATTAAGACTGCTAGAAATGATTAAAAATGCTTAAAATTGACCCTAAATCAATAGTATATATAAGTATGTGTATGTGTGTGTTTGTGTGTATACACACTTATATGTACATATATATGTATATATGTATATATAAATATATTTTCAATATATGTATATATATATATATGTTGGTTTTAATCTTGTCTCTTAGGTAACTTGTTTTTCCTTTTCTCTACTCATTTTTCTAATTCCTTTGTATATCCTGGGTTTTTTTATTTATTGAAAAATTTTTAATTTATTTTTAATACACAACACGTATCTTCAAGGGTAAGAAGAACAAATGAAAGGAAACAAATTTGGAAGTGAGAAAGCAGATGGATGGATGGTAAATGTCTTAGACACACAAGGAATAGACTACTAAGCCAGTAGGAGAAAAATCTGGAAACCAATCCAGGTATATACCACATAATTCCCCAAAGCTCAAACCTTGTCCTCATCAAGTACATTGAGTAGTGCTACTGAAGGGAGTAGATAAAAGAAGGAAAATTGAAAGTATTTTTAAAGAAATAGGCAGATGGCCAGTTCCTTGGCTCCCTGTGCCCAACTTTATTGTCTAGAAAGCACAAAACACAGGGTCTTATGTGGTGCAAGCACAGTTGTTGGTATAGATGTTTTGCTGGAGAAAAGGAATCTTATGATACTGAAAGCAAACACCCCAGCTCTTTGCATCCACTGGTTCCCAGAGCACTAGCTGCCAAGCAGGACGTTGGAAAAAAAATCTTCCATGGGAAACATTTCCTTGCCAAAAGGAAAGATATAAAAGATTGACAGTGGAGATTCTCTATTAAAGCTGCCCAGCCAAATCAGTCCACAGTCAAACTTACAATTAGCAATTCTCTCTTGTGAACTCAAAATATCAAATCACTTTGTGAATTCTCTCCTCTTAAATATAAAAATTACCAGAACATTAAAGATAACTTCTAAAATGGAACTTATAGATCCCAAAAGAAACTCCCTTCCCTCACTCACTTATATCACACAATACAAATTAGTTGAGACAAAGACCTGCAGAGAAAAGACTTTGATAACTAGAATGGTTTTAAATTAATAGCATTAGGGAGCTAAAAAGATTAATGAACCCATGTAATAAGAAGATGACTTAAAAGAGAGAGAAAGGAAGGAAAGAAGAAGTTGTCAATAGGACAGAGAAAGAAAGAGAGAGGGAGGGAGGGAGGATGCCATAGGATCAATAAAGTGGTCCAAAATCAAAAAAATAAAAACTAAGAGTTTCAGAAATATTAGAGAAATTAATAGAGGAAAGGAAAAACCAATAACCAAAATGGAAGGACAGGTTGAAACCATATGTCCAACAAGTTAAGCAAAAATATAACCATATTAACTTATAACACTGTAAAATTTCAAAAACAAGAAGATCCTAGGTCACATACAGTAATAATAATAATAATAATAATAATAATAATAATAATAATCAGGAATCAGAAAGACTTTGGAATTCCTGCAACCTGGAAGATAGAAGGCAATTAAGCAGTGCCTTCCAAATTCTGAAAGAAAATGATTTCCAGTCTAGACGTCTAGACTCTGATAAACTGTTAACCAAATATGAGGATAGAATGAAGATATTGTTAAATCTGAAATGTCTTAAAACCTTATCTCTGCATTTCTTTCTTGCAGAAAAGTACTAGAGCATATACTTGCCCAGAAAAGACTGTGAAGTAAGAGAAGATGTGGGATCCTTGCAATTGGAAATCTCGGGCAGGAACAAGGCAAAGAGAATCTTTTGGTTGTACAAGCAGATCTCAAAATAAAATTGCGCTCCAGGCATAGCAGCCATAGTCTAGATTAAGCAGAAAGTTTGGAGAGAAATTTCAGATGAAATCGAATGGCAATCTAATGACTCTGAATGTTTTAAGTAAAGATTAAGATAACTGACAAAGTGTTGAGGGTTGAATTTGCCAAGATAAGTAGATATAAAATGAAATAAATTTTAAAATGAAAAGCATATTAATTTAGTTCTAGGCAAAATAAAAAGTATGCAAAAGAGAAAAAAGGAACCAAATTTACATGACTTTACTGAGAATATAGTTTTCGTAACCAAAATAATAGAATATTTGCTTTATCTAAAATATAATATAATTATATTGGGAGGAAGGAGGACAGAAATGCACACATATGGTGACAGCAAATAGAGATATATTCTTATCTTCCATAAGGGGAAGTCAATAGACAAAACCTAAAACCGAAAAAGTAAGAAACAGTATTTAACCATACCATTAGGAAATATGAAGATTAAATTAAAAAAAAAAACAAGAACAAAACACAGTAATCAGCTAATAGAGGTGGAAGATGGTTGCCTCTGGGAAAAGATTAACTATGAGACAAGAACTACAAAATTCTGTGTTTAAATGTATATAAGTTTTGGCACAGGCCTGTAATCCCAGCAGCTTGAAAGGCTGAGACAGGAGGATCACAAGTTCAAAGCCAGCCTTAGCAAAAGCAAGATGCTAAGCAACTCTGAGAGACCCTGTCTCTAAATAAAATACACAATAGGGCTGGGGATGTGGCTCAGTGGTTGAGTGTCCATGAGTTCAGTCCCCAGTATCTACCCCAAAAAACAAACCAAACACCCCCAATCTTATAGAATTATTTGAATAATTGAATAATAAATGATATAGAATATTTGTTTTTAAAAAGAAAAATCACTGTCAGGCAAATTGAGAGTCTCATTTCTCTCTGGCCACAGTTCATTTTATGACTACAGGGTACCATTTATCATGTGGGTTATGGCTACCTAGATGTCCATCTCTAATAGATGTGAGTTCCTGGAGATCAGGAACTTGCATTATTCATGTTTCTTTTCTTGTTTAGCATGATGTTTAACACTGACATTCCATACATACTTATAAAAAGATTGTTGTAGTTATTGCCCTTAATTTTACAATATGATATTATAGGAATAAAATGTAATTCTTCTTCCAAGTTAGAAATATCCAAATATTTACACACAATGGTCGTATCTGCTGTTGGATCTTCTCTTCCCTGGACTAAAAATCCCCTATGAATCTCTTTTTGTGGTTCACATTTAAAGTTCACTCACTGTTTCGATCATAGACTTCCAGTTAGCTCTGATTAGTCTTCATCCATCACAAGCACTGGATAAAATATTACAATGTGTGATCTGACCTGTGTGGATCAGGTAGAACTCCCACTTCCCTAAATCTAGATACCATATGTCATTGAAAGAATGTGCAATCACATTACATTTTCTATAAACCATCTTTCTCTTTTGTCACATACTTAAGCTTAGAGTCTACTATAAATCTTCAAGTCTTTTTCCAATTTATTCCTGGCAAGGTTCCTCTCTGCCATTTTCTATGGGTACAGGTGATTTTAAGGTTCTACATTAGACTGCATGGTTTTACTTTCTTATGTTTTTTTTTAAACCTCATTGAGACTATTGTGTTAAGATCCTGTAAGTTGATGCAATAACCTTTCTTTTCCAACTTCCCATGATCTGCACATTTTATTTGCACACCATTATAAATTAATCAAAGACATTAGTTAAAGATGAAGACTGGTTTGGTTGTGAGGTGTCTCCCCAAAAGCTTGTGAGAGACATGCAGGAAGGCTTAGAGCTGAAATGATTTGTTTATGAGAGCTTTAACCCAATCAGTGAATTAATCCCCTGATAGGGATTAACTGAGTGGTGACTGTAGGTAGGTAGGGGTGGCTGGAGGAGGTGGATCTTGGGATGTGCCTTTGGGTCTACAGTTTGTATTTGGTGAGTGTAGTCAGTCAGTCTCTCTCTCTCTCTCTCTCTCCTTCCTGGTGATGTCCTGAGCTGCTTTCTCTACCATACTCTTCCACCATGTTGTTCTGCCTCATTTCCAGCCCTGAGGAATGGAGAAGGCCATCTATGAACTTGAACTGAGATTTCTGAAATCGTGAGCCCCCAAATAAACTTTTTCTCTTCTAATTGTTCTTGTCAGGTCCTTGGTCACAGCAGCAAAAGCAGCTGACTAAAACAGGCACATGCATACTGAATTGTGTGTTTTTGTTACAGTTGTTACTTGGACCAGGCATTTGTCAAGGATCTCCGAATCTTTGTAGACAGAGTGAATATCTATGTGAATGACATAAAGAATTCAGGGACTTGGAAATTGGTTGAATAGCCAGCCTTGGGGTGTGCTCTCTAAGAGATGCTGTCACCCCAAAGGGGAACAATTTTTTATTTTGAGATAGGGTCTTGGGATATTGCTTAGAGCCTCACTAAGTTGGTAAGGTTGACCTTGAATTTGTAATCTTCCTGCCTCAACCTCCCAAGTTACTGCAATTACTGGTGTCCACCACCATGACCTGACTGCCCTATAACTCTTATTGGGGATAATATGGAATTTATGCACTTCCTAAAACATCTGTGCATACACCTGATCCTACCTGGAGATTGTTCTGAGGAGCAGTCTGTCTGAGCAGGATGTTAGCCTTCTCAGCTTCTAAATCCAGAAGTAGACTTTGAGATTTAAATGTTGGAGTAGGAGAGTTGCTAGTCAGGTTGTGTTCAGCTGATTAAATGTTTTTTTAAATTTTTCATCTAATTAGCAGTGGTGGGGAATATCAGTTTCCCTATACAGCCCTTGAGCATGCAAAATTGAGCAAAGAGGTGGAGTGGAGTTGCCTAGTCTTTAAATTGGATGGGGAGACACCTCTGTGGACAGGCTGAGCGTTCTGGTTCCATGATTGCTTATAAACATTATTACAATCACTTCAGGGAGATTATTTTGGCTACAGAATCACAATCTCAGAGACTGAAGTGTAATCACATCCGTGAGCTATTTTAATAATAAATTATTTGCTCTCATTTCAACTCAGAGTGGTTGGATTTGGCCTCACTTTCAACTTAGCAAACATCTCAAACTGGTTTTCAAATGCTTTTGATCTTCTATAACCAAAGTGTGTTTAGCTAAACATTACCCCCTTGGTTTTTAAAATCCACACGTACTTTATAGAAAATGTTACTAACAGTGTTTGGACTCATTTACATGTTAAATCATCAAAATATTGTTTGGGAAGGGTGTTCTGATGTCCAAGAAGACTTTTCAAGCATTTTTATAAACAGTTTCTCTTCAAAACAGGAAGCTTCATTTTTGCCAAGAATAAACAATCTGAAAGCTCAAAAGGTAAAAATGTTGCTTGAGAACTCCAAACCCGCAGCGGGAAAAGGGTTCTAAACTTGGCAACACACCTTTCCTCATCCTTTTGTTTAATGTGGTTGCTTGTCTTCCTCTCAAAACCAAATCCCTAAAGCCAGGCTAGGATGCAGGATAAAAGGGCGAACAGGAAGAAAAAATAAATAAGCAGTAGAGGTGAAACTTAAGCCAGACTTCATTTCTAGGCTTCTTTCAGAGAAACCAGTGACATTATGTGCCAGGGGCACCACAGGTTAGTTTTGCTCTAAGTCCTCATGCAAATTTAGGTCCAAGTCCAAGCAAATCAAGAAGGTACCCTTCTTATCTGTTGTCTCCTGCCCTTACCCTCAGTCCTCAGTCCTCCCCATGTCAGAGAGGATGTGCAATGCATGCCCCTATTCAAAATATGAGCCTGTACTAAATCTAAGAACCATTGTAAATCAGCGAGCCTTGCCACTTCCAAAAACCAGAAAGGACCACATCATGGAGTTTTGATTGCCAAAAGGACTTTGCCCAGTTTTGATTCTGTTTGGGTCCCAAGAACATTTGCAATGGTGTGTGTGGTAGATGGCAGTGTGGGTGGGCAGCACTGAACAGCCCTGTACCATCCCACAGGCAAACGTTTTTGGCTCTACTCATAGCTCTTCCCAAGTACTGGCAGATTGCTTTGCCTGGTGCTTTGGTTCCCAGAGGTAGGCATCTCTGAAATTTAGGTCCACTTCCAAATCTTCTGAACAAAATGCAAAGCTCTCCCTGGCCTGCATATTTGAGGCAGCGGATGCCAGAGACTTATCTGCATTTTTCCCCAATTGTATCCTGATTCTGAATTTAGTTTTCCTTTTAAATTTGGCCCTCGAATCCAAGAAAAGGGGGAGGTTAGAACCTAACAACAACAACAACAACAAGCTACTTAATCTAAGTTTATCCACATTTAAGCAATGAAATAATCATTTTGGTGATTATTAAGCTGTTAGATTCACATTGCATGCCATTTCTAAGCAACATGACCATGAAGCTGAAAAACATTTAATATTTTTCTCATCCCCTCCTCCACTCCAAATCCAATCCTAAATTCTCTCTTTCTTTTAAAATCATAAGACACATAATTTATCTCTCCTCTCAAGTTGTCTCTGAGCCAGTCAAAAATTCCACCACATTGAAAATGATCAAATATGCATACGGAATTTTCATTAGACATTTAAGGGACATGGTTACACTCAAATCCAATTGCTAGAGCATGTTTTCCACCTGCTGCCTCTTATAACAATCTCAATCCACCCCCTAGTGCTTAAATTATTGGGTTAGTATTTGTACCCTAACTTCTTAGAGAAGATAAAGAAGCAAAAACAGGATGTAAGTATGTTTTGACTTTTGTGGTTTTTTCACAAACAGGGAATATATTTTTTCCTTTCTTGAAAAGCATTTAAGAATTACAGACGAAACTAAGCAGTCCATGTGTCAAGGAAAGCCTGAAGACTTTTAAAAGACTGTTAAAATGCCTCTGAAGGGGATAAAGTTTTATTCCCTTTATCTTAATTTTCCTCCTTCCCCTTTAAAGAGGCATAACCCTCTAAGTTAAGGCCATTTTTATATTGGAAAAGTAACAACTGAACAGTTCACCAAGCATGTGCAGAGAGACAACTGCAGTTCAGGGAGTTTGGTCTAATTAACAACAACAACAACAACAAAACTATAGCTTGGCAGAATAGGAAGACAGAGGCCTTACACAGCAAGTGGAAATCAAGCTGAAGGGTAAGCCACAATTTGTTGAACAGAGATCTGCACTGGAAGGAGTATTCTATAATTGTAACCCATCTTGACCAAAGATGGATGGTGGGCAAGAGAAATTGTTTACATTTCAGTAAAATTTCCAAGACCATACTAATTATTTTCTATGATTGTGTGATTGATAGATTATTTGGGTGAAAAAAATGTTTTAAAAATAAAATGTTTCTTATAAAACTACAAATTTAAATAATAACACAAATTCTAATCTTAACTTGTAAGCAATTTAATACAGCACATACACATTGGTTTCCTTGATAATTGATAAACCCATCCTTTTCTCTCTGATTTAAAACATTTTGTGTCTGGATAGAAGCAACCCCTTTTCTCCTCCTCCTAATTATTGTCTTCTAACAGACAGCTCTCAACTCACAGAGTTCATTATGTCCCCATTCAAGGCAATTTTTTCTCCAAACTTCCCTTTTCCTGTCCACAGCATCATGGTTCTCTCAATTACTCAAACTGAGTACTGTGAAATCACCTCTGACACCCGCTTCCTCTTTCTCTCCCACCACCTACACTCACCCTACAGGAGCTGTCAGTTCATCTCTTCCGTGTCTCCAACAGCGACTCCTTCCATCCTGATTGCAGCTGCTGGCTCCTCCTCCCTCAGCCCTAATCATCCCAAACCTTACCTCTCGCCTGTGATCCTGACTGGGATTCTTTCTATTCTTTTCTCCATCCAATCAAACTGAGATATTCTAGCCAAATTAAACTTGTTCTGGGGTCTCTTTTCATGATTAATGCAGAATGTTAAACTTGAAAATCATGTGTGCTGGGAAGGATTATCAATCTTTGACTATCCTACTGCCCTCTTTGACTATCCTACTGCCCAAAGAAAGTGCAAAGCCTTCATCTGGCATCAAATGCCATGAATTATCTGGCCCCTTTAATTATGTCTAAACTCATGTCCCATGCTTTCTTGAAAATGTCAGTGCTAATCAAATTAATGTCTCCACTGCTCCCCTCAAAAATCAACTAAAATCCCAGCCTGGAGCTGTGGCTCAGTGGTAGAGTGCTTGCCTGGCACTTGTAAGGCTCTGAGTTCTATTCTCAGCACCACATAGAAATAAATAGAATAAAGGTATTGTAAAAAATAATTCTAAAAAAAACCCAATAACAACCAAAATCCCCTCTGAATATCTTGGTTCACTCAATGCCCTCAGCCTATAAACATCCTTTGTCTTTTTTTCTTCACTACCTCACCCTACACTTTTTAACTTTCTCAGTTTGATTAACACCTTCTTCAACAGACTATTGCATCCAACAGTCACTAGCATATGCTCTTCTGTATAGCTATCTTGATTCTCAGACTATACTAAAATAATGAGGATGCTGAGAATTCATTTTTCATAATCACCTCTTTACTAATTAAAATTAAATCTATGCATATTCCTTCATATAAGAAATATAATCTTGACTTCAAATAAATAAAAAATTCAAGTACATTTAAGGAACCAGGTTCAGATCCAACCTCACATATCATCTTCACAGCAACCCTGAAGGAACAGTTCTTCCATTTAGCAAACCAGGGGGCTGGGGCTTAGTAAACTTGGGATAATTTCTTAAAAAAAAATCACAATTGAGTAGATGCCTCTACTAGAATTTATTCAAGGAGTTCCAAAGACAATTAATTGAATTAGTGCACAGGTTCAAAGTGGAATATATAATTAATACATGCTAGGTAATATTAATGTGTCTGGGGCTATTTTGAGGTATGTATTTCATTTCCTCCAGGAAAGCAAAAGTACCTAAATTCTTTCTGGATTTTTTCCCCTTAAAGTTTAAGCTCCTACAAGTTCTCTGATGATTTGTAAGAAGATAAATGAGAATTTTGTGAGGAGGGGCAGAACACAGTTGAGGAAGGGGAGAATAAATTTTGTCTTGCTCACCCAATAGAAGGTGATATCTGAGTTGGGAGATAGGGATGGGAAGATCTAAAGGATGATAAGATGGACCTTGATCAATTTTGAGACTGTGAAGACCCAAGATCTGCCTACTGGGAGAACTGCAAGAGTCTATTAGACAACCAAATAGTAGTAATTTACCAGCTTATAATAATAACCAACTTATTCTCTCCATAGTCTTTCTTATAGGAAAATACTCCTTTTATTGAAGTCATTTTGGTTTCCCTCAGTAGCTCACATCCCATATCCAATCAATCAAATTATATCTTTAGTTCTACCCTCAGAATCTGACTAGATTTCACCAGCTTCAAATGGCTCAACAACGCATTTTGCTGTTGATTTTCTGTTCCCTAACTTTGCATTCTGAACTTCGTTCTTTTTTTTATTAGTTTGCACATGACGATACAATGATCTTGACATATCATACATTTGAATCATATGGGGTATAATTTCTCATTTTTCTGAGTGTACAGGTTGCAGAATCACATTGGTTATACAGAGACGTATATACATACAGCAATATTAGTGTCTATTTTATTCTGCATCGCTTCCTATCCCCCTTCACCTCCCCTCCCCTCCCATCACTTCTCTCTACCCAACCTAATGTGGCATTCTGAACATTGTACAAATAAAGATTTGGGGTTTTTTTCATGACTTTACCACTATAGCCTCCATAATAGCCACTTATTAATATTTATTTGATGAATGAATGAAATTGTAGTAAGATACTAGATGTGAAAGATTGTCAGATATGAAAATAGCTTAAAGAATGATTCTAAAACAGTGACACAAAAAGAGCAAAAGCTAAGAGTCTAAGGAGGCCATATTATACAGGACAATAAATACCTGTGGCTACAGATTATGTGACACTTCTCCCATGGATAGTGGGAGGCTAGGATCCTCCCCTTGAATCTGAGCAAGGTGAGCGGACTTTAAGATGGCTTCCAATTTTCCTTACTTCTTAGTATCCACACCCTTATGTAATCTCTTCCCCTTGCCTTCAGGTGGAATTTACACCTTGCTTCTAATCATTGGAACACAGAACATATGTTTATGGTACATAGGATTATATTGTTGGTCTTGCCAGCAGACTCTCTCTTGCTGCCTCTGATTAAGTAAGTAGCTGTACTGGGGAGGCTTATGTGGCAGAGAACTGAGGATTTCTTCTTAGCAACAACCCAACAAGAAATCTAATCTCAGACTGAGAATTCAGAAGGACCTGAGTTCTGTCAATAACTACATAAGCTTGGAGGCAATCCCTTCCCTAGTCAAACTTTCAGATGAGAATTCAGCCCTGGTCCACACCTGGATGGCAGCCTAGCAGACGACCCAGCCAAGCTGGACCTCAGTACCTGCCCCACACAAATGGTGAAATAATAAATGCACTTTGTTTTAAGCCACCAAATTTGTGGCAATATTGTTATGCAACAATAGAAAAGCAATATCCTAAGTGAGCTCTGTAGCTATTCTGATAAGTAGAATATGGAGGTATTTTTGAGACAGTTTCTCAGCTCTGGCCTTAGGAAACAGGCAACTTCTACCCTCTGTCTCTGGGAACACTCTGTGATCCCTGGGCCACCATGTAGAAGTCTGGTACCCTGAGGCTGCTATGATGGCATATGTAGGTTAATAGTTCCAGTTGAACCCAGCCTTCAACAACTGAGATTCATACCATCTTTATTATTATTATTATTATTATTATTATTACTTTTACCCTTAATACAAAACTTTTGGGAGGCAGTTTATTCTTTTTTAGATAAATATTTTCTAGAACAGGGCATTGGACACCATATGTCCCACAAAATGTTCCCTGCTAATGATGGTAGCCTCTGGAATCTCTCACAGTGCACCATAACTGCCATTCTCTTCGGAAAGAAAAGAGGATTCACTGTCTTTATGACAGAATATGTATTCCCTGATTAACCTCCTCATTTTTCTATAATAGCAGAATTCAAAAACTTTAGCTTTCTTTGAATAGTTATTTTATTGTGCATTTAGTATACCCCAAGTACTACTGTAGATCTGGTGGTAATAGTATGGACAAGTCAGGATTACTTGGCAATCTTGCATTTCAGAGTCTCATTTGCATCTAATTATGGCCACAGGACCTGCTTTAAACTAACAGTATATAAATGGAAAAGTTAAGTGGAAGTTTCCATATACTAATCTCCTTCACTCTGCTATTGGGTTGCAGGTGTGATTGTTGGACAATGACCACAATAATGTATCATCAGAATGAAGTTCACATCTCTGTGTTTTTTCTTAAAAAGAAGCTCCTATTTTTTTTGATATTTGAAAAGGTATTTGTGCCCAGAATACAAAACATACCTGAATCTCTTACATTTCTCTTCTCTTCCTCAAATACTCTCCCTGTTCTCCTCCCCCAAAAGTAGCTATTGACAGTTCCAATGCCATATTTACCTGAAAGAAGCTTAGGCTATTTATATTTCATAGACTCTCAGTAGATATGATAAATTCTGCAAGATTAAAAGGTAATAGATATAGTCAATTTATAAGACTTATGCATGATAGCTATTAAATATTTTCTCTTTGTGTTTCATTGTTTTGTCTAAACCTGTCATTTATGTATATTTTCTATGATACTAATATTATAAATCAAAAATATTACTCAAATTCTTTTATAGATTCTTAGTTTCCTGTCATAGTCCCAACTATCTCTATATCCTTGATCAAGTATGTCATCTCTTATATTTTCTACTAACATCCTTTGTTCTATTTGTTTATATTTGAATCTTATTTCCATTTTGACTTATTTGGATATAATTTGGTACTTTGTTTTGTTTCATAAAGAGCCAATTATGCCTTATTTATTACATAATGCCTTATTTTTCTACTGTGTTGAAAATGCCAACCTTATATTAAAATCTCATATATGGTCTGGGGTCTACCACTGCACATTCAATTTGTTCCTCTGATTTATTTTTCTATTCTATACTAACAAAATGTTAATATTACATTAATTTGATTAGAGGAGGAAAATTAAATGTAACTTAAAATGTTGAGTTATTTAGTAAAGTTTAAAATTCCCTTTTCTCTGACACTCTTATTGTTTACATATTTAAATCTCTGAATCTAAACTCAAGTTGTTTTCTCTCAATATTTCCATCTCATGATTTTTTTTTCAGACTACTAATTTAGGTCTCCAAAGTGATCATCCTCATCATCAATGACTATATTATATGAGTTCAAACATTATATATATTTTAGTTCTTGAAAATCTGCTTTGTACTTTTCTTGAATATTCCTTCTAATTGTTCATTTTCCATTTTTTCCCCAACAGTTCTGTGCAAGCTGTGTACTTCATGTTGATTCCCCCCGCCCTGTACTTTCTTCAGACCAGTGGACTTAGACTCGAGTGATACACACGTGTTAGGGTTCCTATAGGTAGGAGCCACAGCATCAAGCAGGTGACCAACCCCTGGGGAGGCTGTGAGGGAAATCTTCTTTGCTGCCCAGCTGCCTCAGCTAAAAAGGCTTGTGCCTCCCAAGTAGCAAGGACTCCACCTTCTAGATGATCCTCAGTTCCTTAGGAGCAGAGAGAACACGCCACCCCTATAAATCACTGTTACCTTTCCTCCCAAAGGCTCAGTGACCACATCTTCCCATGATTCACACTCATCACCTTCTCATTCTCACTGCAGGACTCTAATAGTCCCCCAGCTCCTGTCAAAAACAAAGGAGAAGGGGCTGGGGATGTGGCTCAAGCGGTAGCGTGCTCGCCTGGCATGCGTGCGGCCCGGGTTCGATCCTCAGCACCACATACCAACAAAGATGTTGCGTCCGCCGAGAACTAGAAAATAAATATTAAAAATTCTCTCTCTCTCTCTCTCTCTCTCTCTCTCTCCTCTTTCACTCTCTTAAAAAAAAAAAAAAGAACCAGACAGAGGATTTGAGTGGCCAGGTCATCCTGCAGCTAACTTTGTTTGGCATGCCCTGCAGACAACTTATTCAGCCTGTCCTGCACCTAACAAATTAGAGGTTTAATTAAAAAAAAAAAAAAAAAGAAACAAAGGAGAAAAAGTACCACATCTTTTCTTCAAAGCTTCTATAAACCTGGCCAACACAGACACTATTTTCTCCCCCAAAGTCTGCCAATCAGCTACAAATTGTGACTAATTAGATATGGGTGTATGAATTAGTTAGTGATGAAAGTAGAGGAAATTGAGGGGCATGTGAACCTAATTTTCCCTGAATTCTAACCAGGAGTTTAAGTTCTGATAGTTGAATTAAAATACCAGACATCCAAGTGTAGATTCTGAGTAGGCAACTGGATATAGCAGGTGCTATGAACTAAATGCTTCTATACCCCCCAAATTCATAGATTGAAACTCTGTTCCTCAATGAGATATTGTATGGAGATGGAGCCTTTGGGAGGAGTATTTGTGCCCTTATATGAAGAAATTAAGAGATGTATTCTCTCTCCTCTCTCTGCCTCCCTTCTCCCTTTTCCCATCTTCTCCCTCCCCCCGTCCCTCCTTCATGCCAGGATGCAGGAGAAAGGTATACGGTTGCAAGCCAAGAAGTAGATTCTCACCAAATGCAAAAACAGGAACTGCCAGTGCCTTATCTTAGACTTTCCAGCTTCTAGAACTGTGAGAAATAAATATCTGTGGTTTAAGAAGCCCAGTCTGCAATCTTTGTTGTAGCAGCCCATATTAACTAAGACACTAGGGCTTAATTGAAAGATCTAAGTTTGAGAGCATTCACAATAACTGAAGATATGGATTCAGATAGAGGGTACAGTATAGAGTGAGAAGAAAAGGGACCTAGGATTTAACCTTGAGAAACATTTATGTTTAAAGACCTGATGAGGGTCTCTCAGTTAAAATAGGATGCTGAGAAACAACAGAGCCAGGACAGGATCAGAAATAGAGTGGTAAGTCACAGAAGCCAGTGAAGAAGATTCCAAGAGGGAGGGCATCCTCAACTGTGACAAGCACACTGTCCAAGGCTGTTGAGAGATCCAGTCCTGAAAAGAATAGACTGAATCACACAGTATATATATATATATATATATTATATCCTTACCAAGAACCATCTCGAGAAAAGTGAAACTCAATAATAAATTTAAACAATTCCAAGCATTTCATTTTTATAGAGTTCATGTCCGAGACAAGCCATAATTGGGGAGTACACGGGAATCACAAGTCAAGGAAGATGTAGATGGGTTATTAAACTTCAGCCATAAGTTTGGCCTCTCATTCATGTAATTGCTTTTTCCCAGCTGTGCACATATTCCACTATCTTACACATGACCCTCTGATGTCCAAGTTTTTTCTAAGTTTGGAACTTTGGATAGAGTGACTTGGGTAAAACTAGGAGTTGATTATTTGGCTATTTCTAGTTGGATGAAGTGATCCGTTTTAAGAAGTTTATTTTTTCTAATTTTTTTCCTCCTTAAGCTCTTTTCTTTCTTTACTATCTGAATAAATATACTTATGCTAATAGTTAAGGGGATGATAGGGGAGGACTCATTCCTCCAGAATAAGTCAGGTGCTGAAAGATATCACATTGTTATACCCTGCATGGCACTAAAACAACCAATACATTTCAGGCAGTTTATGGAAATAATTGGTCGCTGAAGAAAAGTCATCAAAGCAGTAGTATTTAGAATCATGCAGGCTTTTTAAATAAAAGAACAATCAGAATGCTTCCAAAAGATGTGACTGCTTCTTCTACAGGATAACTCTAGTATTCAAATAAAATAAAATACTTGAGTTTTTATAATACATAGCCCCAACATTGAGAGGTTAATGAGTCTGAGGTTCTAATACCTCCTATTTCCAATGAGATTAAAATGTTTGGCTCTGTGTGGGTGTCCAACCTAATTTTTACTAAAGTTTCTGACAGAAGTTATATTTACTTTAAAATGATAATAATCACAGATTCAAGTCTTTGTGTTCCTCAGTGTAAGCCCATCAACAATGTAGGAACATGAGAAAACAACGACGAGAATTTTCACAGGCAGGAAAACCATCCAGTGCTAGTAAGAACATGTTTATGAATAATGACAGACCAGTGCCATCATTTTGTCAAAAAGGTGTCAGCATAACGGTAGTGATACTGTCAGTGATACTGGTGAGAAGACTGGCAATGGTGTTGCTGCAGAAGCTTGCCTAGAGATGAGGCAGAAAGGGCAGAAACCAGCTGTTCAAGTGGATGCCTTTGATTCACCATCAGTCAGGGGAAAACAAATGCAAGTTACATAGCTCTGAACTCTGCCGGAAGCAGAGAATCCCCACCACATCATTGAGCAAACTGGCCATTTATTTTGTATTTATCAGCTATCAACAATTTTTTTTAAAAAAGGAAAAAATGTACTATATATACACAATGGAATTTTACTCAGGAATAAAAGATAATAAAATCATGGCATTTGCAGGTAAATGGATGGAGTGAGAGAAGATAATGCTAAGTGAAGTTAGCCAATCCCAAAAACCATGGGTAATGGCTTTTTGCCAAATGTTTTCTCTGACATAAGGAGGCTGATTCATAGTGGGACAGGGAGAGGGAACATGAGAGGAATAGACGAACTCTAGATATGGCAGAGGGGTTGGAGGGGAAGGGAGGGGGCATGGGATAATTAATGATGGTGGAAAGGGATGATCATTATTATCCAAAGTACAGATATGAAGACACTAGTTGGTGTGAATATACTATTTATACAACCAGAGATATGAAAAATAGTGCTCTATATATGAAATAAGAATTGTAATGCAGTCTGCTGTCATATACAGTGTGGGGAGTGGGGGGTGGGGAAGGTTCCAAAAATGCATTCCCTGAAGTTAGGAGTGTGTGATGTCAAGTTGCAGTAAAATGACATGAGTCACTTGGAGGCAGAATGATCAGACTGAGCCACTAGAGTTACTCTGCTTTTCCATGCCAAATAGTTCACTGAAATAATATTTAGAGGTTATTCTTCAGCTCTCTGCTAGTACATTTGCTGAGAAAGGAAGGGCCTGCAAAAATGTGTGGGTCTCAGTGTTCCTGTTGCAATTCTCCTAGCCACTTCTGACTGGCTTTTTGGGGGACCATTGGGTGGTGAAAATCAATGGGATTCTCACATTGATGCCTTCACTTTAGAGACCACAAACAGGTGTTTCAATTGAAAAAGCATCTGAAAGGTAAAGCCGAAAAAGTCACTCTGACCTTTTGCTACTGATGAACGTGGAGAGAGATACCCTCTTTAAAGAAGGGCAATAGACTAGACAAACAGGGAGAAAAAAATTGAGAATATATGACCACGAAGAGAAAGAGATGCAAAAAAAAAAAAATCCTAAAGGAATTTTTAAAATTGCAGGTCCATTTTATTTTCTTGAAATGCCATTTAATTATGCTCCTCTTTATTTAGGCCTTGATTAGAAAACTGGTTTGTGACATGATTCAAGGCACTCAACAGAAAGGAAACAAAAGGACAGTTAATGTTTGTTTAATGTTTATTACATCCCTGGCAATATCCTAGGTATTTATGTCAATTTTCTCATTTAACTCTCCCAAAAGAATCATAAGGTCAATACCATTATTATTCTCCATTTATAGATAAGAGAGCTGGGGCATTGGTCCAATTAGTAAGTGAAGGAGCCAGAATTCAATGCAAGCAGCCTGACTCCAGAGTCTACCCTCTTAATCACTAGCTCTGTGCTTGTGTAAACTCATCAAATCTCACTTTCATCTATCAAATGAGGATAATGGTACTGACCTTACTCATTATGGGATTAAATGTGTTGACATATGTAGAGACACCTTGTAAACATTTTAACTCTACATGGTAAGGTTTTGTTTTGCTTTGGTTTGATCCTGTTTAATCAGGCATTCATTTTTGTCATTAATCCATTAAACAATTCATCCAAAATTTTACAAATATTTATTGAGCTCGTATATGCTGTATATTGTGATGTGATACATGAATGTGTGAGGCATTTATTATAAGCATATCTATGAGAGGATAGTTGTGTATTTTTTTTATACTGTGGGTTGAACCCGAGGTACTTTACCACTGAGCATTACATCCCCAACCCTTTGTATTTTTTTTATTTGGAGACATGGTCTCACTAAGTTGCTTCCAGTCTCCCTAAATTGCTGCGGCTAACTCAAACTCAATCCTCTTGCCTCAGTCTCCCATGTTACTGGGATTACAGGTGTGTGCCACTGCACAGGGCTGGGTATTTCTTATCTACCACAACCGTAAGCTCTCTTCAACCTTGAAGATGATGGTAAACAAGAACAAGAAGGAAGAGGATGAAGAGGAGGACAAGGAGGAGGAGGAGGAGGAGAACATTTAAGAAGAGGAAAAAGACAAGGAAAAATTTATTAACACATCAGAATTGTAATCATATAGGTCATTTTTATCATATCACCATTAAAACTGTTGAAATTTAGCTGGGCACTGAGGTACACTCCTGTAATCTCAGTGGCTCAGGAGGCTGAGGCAGAAGGACCACAAGCTCAAAGCCAGCAACCTATTGAGGCCCTAAGCAACTAAGTGAGACCCTGCCTCAAAATAAAATAAATAAAAATTTTAAAAAGGGCTGGGCTGGAGATGTGACTCAGTGATTAAGTGCCCCTGGGTTCAATTCCTGATACCAAAACAATACTGTTGAAATTTGAACTTCATAGGGATATGAGAAATGTCTAAGTATACTAGCTTTTGAGCTGATGCCAAAAATCTTACCATTCCTTTTAGTACACTGGAACTAATTACTACGTGTAAAATTACAAAATTGAAAAGATTATAATTGTGTTGTCTTTGATTTTCCTAAATTTTAGCATTAATTTTTTACATTGGAAGATATTTCTTTCCATTGAGCTTACACTTTTTTTTCCTTAAAGTTGTTAGAAAAGTGTAGAAGCTGAAAAATGGGAGATGGATTGACTTTATGATTATTTAGAAATCCTGATAGATTATTCTAAGAATGAGAGTGCTCATGGTTTCTTTATAAACCACCATGTCTAAGTCCCTTATATCCCTTCTGATAATACATCCTTTATATATTTACAATTTTGATGACTTAGTTTTTTTTTCTTATTTCTTTAGTTGTCAATGGACCTTTATTTTATTTATTTTTATGTGATGCTGAGAATCAAACCCAGTCCCTCACACATGCTAGGCAAACACTCTACCACTGAGCCACAACCCCAGCCCAGACTTAGTTTTAGTACAGTTAGTGAAGAGCATATTTTGATAGTGCCTCCTTACAAAATATATCAGGAATCTATAGCTTAGTCTCCCTGATTGAACTTGGTGGTTTGCAGGTGTCCTCAAGCACCCATTTTCAATATCGTCAGTTGCTAAAATTCTACTCCATAAATACACTATTTGTAAATTTATAAACCAGGCAAAATTGTCTTCAGCTTTGACCTGGCAACAAATATATCAGTTAAAGTGTTTGAGGTCATAAGAGAAATAAAACTTTACTCAAACTAGTTTAAACAATAGAAAATCTTATCATCTCATGTAAGTCATAACCTAGAATTTGAGCACAATTTGTTCAAGGCATCAATCATGTTTTGAGTTATAGCTTCACTTAGCTGCTTCTCCAAACTGGCTTCACCTGAGACCAGCTTCCTTCGTGGTTAAGAAAATGGCAGCTGAAATTTCATGACTCACATCTGCAAAACACACAGAGAGATTCTCTACTAAACAAAAGTGTTGAACATGTGTTGTCATGTGGAACCGGGTTGGAGTTGCATTACTAAACATGCTGAGTCAATCACTGTGTCCCAGCAGGGTGTGAGACGATGTTGACCAGGTTGCTCTAATTGAAGCACACT
Source organism: Urocitellus parryii (assembly GCF_045843805.1). Classification (NCBI taxonomy): domain Eukaryota; kingdom Metazoa; phylum Chordata; class Mammalia; order Rodentia; family Sciuridae; genus Urocitellus; species Urocitellus parryii. Next base: position 100,909,405 of record NC_135539.1, read on the forward strand.
CTTGGAAAAGAAGATGGGAGTCAAATGCATGGAGATTCCCTGCACACTATAGAAAGGTGGGTCAGGTGTAATGGTTGCACTTCTTCATTACACAGCATCCATTCACTCACACCCTACTTCTGTACAGATGTTTTCAAAAATTCCATGACATAAACTATACATAGCTTTTCCAGAGAGGGAGACAAACCAATTCTTAGCAAGCTAGTCAATTTCACTGTGAATCTAGAATGATTTTATGATAGATACCTAGCAATGCCCTTACCATTCTGAACTATTCCTAAAAAATAGAGTTTTTCCCACCTTCTTAGAGACTGCCTCAGATCGTCTCAACCTCACTTGCCTTTGCTTCTTTTGGCTGTTACCACCATGCTGCATGTTTTAGTCAGCTTTTTCACTGAGGTGACTAAAAGACCTGACAAGAACAATTTTAGAAAATAAAAAGTTTACTTAGGGGAACTCAAGGTTTCTGAGGTTTCAGTCCATAGATGGCTGACTCCATTCTCTGTCTCCCAGTCCCTTGTTTAATGGATACAGTCTTATTCTTGTCCTGTGCCTTGAGGCAATTGGAAAACAACATAGTCATGGAAAGATGCCCTAGTGGGGCTGGGGATGTGGCTCAAGCGGTAGCGCACTCGCCTGGCATGCTTGCGGCCCAGGTTCGATCCTCAGCACCACATACAAATAAAGATGTTGTGTCCGCTGAAAACTAAAAATAAATATTAAAAAAATCTCTCTCTCTCTCTCTCTCTCTCTCTCTCTCTCTCTCTCTCTCTCAAAAAAAAAAAAATCAAGACAAAATTTAGAAAAAAAAAGATGCCCTAGTATTTATTCTTTATATTTAGATCACTCTCTATCTGTGTCTTCACAGCGTAACTATTTCCTTTGTCTTGCTAAGAATGCTTAGTAGGAGGAGTTTGGAAGAAACCTGATCTAACAATTATCTCCTGCTTATTTATTCTCCCTGCCTCAGATGTCACCAACTTTGACTGGAGGAGAAAGTATAGCATCTTTATCCAGTAAGATTTCTATCCAGTAAGATTAGGTTAGTGGTCTCTCTAGCAATATGCCTCTTTACCTCTTCTTTTTCTTGTATTTCGTATCTAATCCATAAAGCAACCTGCCAGCTCTACCTTAAAAAGATGTTCCAAACTGGAAAACTTATCACCCCATTGACAAGCAGCCTCTAGATGGTCCAATTAATCCACCACCATCTCCTCTGTAGATCCCATAGCCATTTCTTAATTTGGCACTGCATTCCCTTTCTTGCCTCCTCTCAAGTTAGCATGCTTCAACTTTAATAAGACGACTCCTTCTAAGATCTAGATGAAACCATGAAACTCTTCTGCTTACAACTCTCTAGTAGGTTCCTAACACAACTTAAATAAATTCTAATGTCTGTACCTTTTCCTAAAATCCCCCACAAGTTCTGGTCCACCTCCTCAGCTCATACCCCTACCTCTTGCTTGTGATGTTTCTGCCACACTGACAATCTAGCTTGTTATTCCTTCCTTGAAATACCAGCTTGCTCCTTGCTGGAGCAATTGAAATCACTGAAATCTAGCCCAGGAACCCTCCTCAGAAGAGTAGGTTATCCTCCCTGTAAAAACAACATGTGTTCTACTCCTCCATCCTGCTTCACTTTCTTTAATGACTTATTTCAACCTAACTTTGGGGATTATTTTTTTCTAATAGCCTATGTGTACGAATTAGAATGTAAGGTCTATGTGAGCCAGGACTTGTCCATCATATGTCCCCTGATGAGGACAGTATTTGGCAGAGTAGACAATAAGTATTCTTTCAGACATGTGGCTTTCAGCCTAAGCTAGTCTCTTATACAGGATCTTTCTGCATGTGGAGGAAATAGCCTATCAAGTCCCCAAATGCTATGACTACATCAAGTCTTAGTAATGACACACAAAAGCCACAACCTATATACATGTCTTGCCTGTACATTAGAAAGATTTCCAGATTCTTACTCTGGAATAAGGCAGGGGTCCTTGCTGTTCTCCCTCCTCTCTCCTCCACTCAGAAAAACCTTTGGAAGATGTAAGTGAATACCCACTGCTACCAAATTCTGGTACAAAGATATATACCCATTAGGATGCTTTGGGACGCAAGCAACAGAAAGTCTAATTCGAATTGGTTGAACAACAAAGGGGATTTTTTTTTTTAATGGAAGTTTTACTTCATCAAGAAAAGTCTTCCAGAGACAGGTGGCTGTAGAAATCAGCTGAGTTTCTACCGCACTTCTCTCATTTTGTTTCATATTCCCTACTCCTCCAGGATTCATTCTTGCTCCCAAGTGGCTGCTCTTACACTGGCATCCTGGCTGCAGTTGTTCCGAGCTCCAAATGTGCACAATATCCAATCTGTTACTTTTAATATTACAGACGTTTTTAAAGAAAATGTAATAAATTGCTTACTCCTCTGCACACACTACTCCACGATTTGGCTACTGCTACTGATCTAAGAAATCCCTTTGTCCTCTGTCAGGTCAACTTGTTAACTGGGAGTAAAATCTCAGATTTTTACTGAGTTGACTTTAATCGAGTTAATTAAAATCCTTTTCCTCAGATTTGTTCCACTCTCCATTTTCCTCATTGCACTTAATTGTTCTAATTGTTCAGGACAAAAATCCTTGGTGTCCAACCTGATTCATTCTCTTTCTCTCTCTCTCTCTCTCTCTCTCTCTCTCTCTCTCTCTCTCTCTCTCTGTCCTACACTCCCTCCCACATTCTCTCCATCACCTGTTTGACCTTCAAAATAGAATCTGAGGACTTTTAAACACTTTTACTTTTACTGCTGCCATCTTACCCCAAACACCATTACTTCCCTAGAATTATTACAATAGCTTCCAGCTTCTGCTCTTGTTCCCCTGTTATAAATTTCAAACCCAGGAGCAGGTTAAAACACTAATCAGACTGGGTCACTCCTTTACTAGAAAACCTCCAAGGGCTCCCACTTCAGCTCTTCCCACCTGGTGTTCCCTCTGCCTGGAAAACTCTTCCCCCAGAGAGCCACATGGCTTGTTCCCCTACCTCTTTTAATATGAGACTTTACCTGAATACGTTGTTTTCAATTCAAGGTCTTCCCAACTTCCCTATCTCCTTCCCTGCTTTACTTCTGTCCTTAATATGTCTCACCTTCTAATCACATCAAATTATTTATTTTATTGTCTATCATCTCCAAAAAAAAAAAGTTTCATAAAGGCAGGAATTCATGATTCATGTCATTCACTGCTATATCTTTAGCACTTCAACCCATATCTGACACACAAAACGTTGCATGCACACGTTCTCTCTCTCTCACTCTCTCTCTCTCTCTCTCTCTCTCTCTCTCTCTCTCTCTCACACACACACACACACACACACACACACACACACACTATATGTGGATCAAGGAATCACGAAACTCAAGAAGGGGGACTGTAAAGTACAAGGAAAGATCAACAATGTAACAATGTCAAATATTTCAGAAAATCACTTCAGGTAGAATGACTGATAAATGTCCAAAGAGGAAGGTGTTCCTCATAAGAAAGAACCTCACTAAAATGAATGAGGATATAAAAGTAGCAAGGTGTCCCTAAGGAAGACAAGAATGCGACCTAGAGTGTAAAATGGGATATCCAACCTTGACAGCGGAAGGATACTCTTCCAGCATGACAACGTAGAGAAATGATAGGTGTGGTCACAGGAAGCCCCCCCAGATCAGAAGTTGATGGCGAACTCATTGCCATGCATCTACCTTCTCTGTAAAGTAGGAAATTAATTGAGGAGTTAACTCATGAAAAAGAGAGATAATGGGTTATTATATTTGAGGAGCATGGAAATGGTAAATGGCCACTATGGAGCATGAGAGAAGAAGCTGAAGGGAATCATAAGGGGGGCCTAACTATTCTGTATAGCACAGCTTTTTGTTTAGTCTTGTTTTCCTTTTGAAGAGAGGTTATCCGGGCAGATGAGTTAATAATTTAGTATCCATGGCTAAATGTTCACTGTGTACATTCAAGCCACACATGTATGTGTGGACAGGTGCATAGGTGTGTGTGCAGCTGTTTGTGAGTATGTAAGAGTAGTCTTTTATGCATTGATACTGTACATCCCACGCATTCCTATAGACACCTTTAATCAGTCTTATACCAAATACAGACGCTCATTTTCCCATCAAGCAATGAAGATTTGGAGCTATTACATAGAATTATCTGTCTTCTCTATCAACCAGAAAAATGTTGCATCTCAACTGCCTGTGCAGTAGTGCCTGCAATTATTTAATATGTTACCAAATATTGATCTTATTATTACATTAAAATGAGTTGAAATGGAGAAGGTGGTGGTGATAACTAACAAAATAACAAAGACAAGTGAAATGACAAAGTGTTCTGCAGCTGCAGGTCTCTAGACTGGAGCACATTCATTAGCAAGTGTGGTGTGTGTTCAAGTACAAAAACAAATGAACAAACAAAATGAAATCCAATTAAATTATACAACTTCAATTCTGAAAATATGTCCCACTGGTAAATAAGGAAAAACTATTTATGCTCATTTTAAGGATTTTAAATTCCTGCTTAAAGTTCGAATAAGGAAATGAGGAAGGGGAGCAGCTTCTCCTTTCTTTCTTAGAGCACTTTGATTCTGCCCCTTCACATTTCTGAGATTCTTCACAACTTATCTGAGCTGCCTGCCAAAGCTTGCCAAATCCTTTGAGCTGCCTGACAAAGGCTCTGGGTTCCAAGTTACATGACTGACAGTTGCCCTTGAATCAGGAAAACCTGCGTTTTGAACTTCAGGACTTTGCCAGGAGGATTCATACACACGCTCCATTTAGCTGCCAAGCTCACGTTTGTGGTGGCCATCCTTTCTTCAACCTTGACCTCAGACCACATATGAAGCCAAGCACAGTCAGCTGTTTCTTGTATACTAGAAGACCCAACTTGTAATTTGGACAGGAACAAGCTATCTAGAAAGATCATTCTGTGGTCGTGTCAGTGTCTATCCTCTGAATTTAAAAGCACCTATTATTTTGGAAGATCAAGCAAGAATTTATCTTTGGGGAAGAATCTGTACTTCTGCTATCAGTTCAAGTTGTTTGAAGAAACAAACTCAAGACAAGGATGAATCAATCACCCTCGTAGTTTCTTAGATACTGCTCAAATTGGCATTAGTTTTACTTATCTAATCTAATTAATGAAATAATCAATATAGTTTATTCTAAATCACCTAACTTTAAAAAAAGGGGATAGAAGAAGTAATATTTGATCAGGTAAAAAATGAAACGACTCCCTGCTAATGCAAAATGTTCTGATTAGGTGGTCAGCAGATGGTAAGTTGTTCATCCATGGTGGATAGAAGACAAAAATAGACATGAGGAATGTATGGAGCACGCATAAACCCATAGATCCATGTGCATCTAAGCTTCCCTCTTTCCCCTTCTCAATATGGTGAGCATTACTTTCCAACCTGGAACACCTTTAAAAATAAAAAAAAAAACAGAGTGCTATAAATAATTAATATCAATTGACCCCTATAACCCCTGTAAATCGAGACTACTCCAGGCAAAATAAGATATATTGCCTCCCTTCCTCTTGGGCCTTAGGTCCACTAATGAAGACTGTGTTGCTGGTTTCCAAACCTGTCCCTTTGAAACAACAGCCTCCTTCCTGGATGTGGTGGACCACCGTTCAACTTCCTCAAGGGAATAAGTTTATTTACTATGGCAAAATGTAGGGTTGGCCATCTTAACACATTTACCAGTCTATGGAGATCTAGTGGTGGCTATTCAACACACACTTTTAACATGAAAAACAAGGAGCTCAGTATGCAAATATAATATCTAAACAAGTTTCCTACATTCTTTATGTCATCTCTCCCAACAGCTATGGTGCAGAGAAGTATAGATAAATGAATTTTTCTTCCATGTGCTCTTTAGAGATCGATAATTTTTAGAAAAGGATTATAAAGAGGCAGGTCCTTATAACTGAATGGTATAAAAATAGTTGACTTTTTTCATTTATTTGATTAGTTGATTCAATGAACATTTAATAAGTACTTACCATGTGTCAGGTATTCTTCCAGAACTTCCAAGGCTGAAATCCACATATTGTTATAAATAGGATCAAGTGAGTCATGTAAATCAGCAATTACAGTTAAGCATGGTCAGTGACATGTGATGGTATAAACACGACATTGGGAGGGCCTGTAAGGTTGACAGAGGATGGAGAGAGTACAATATTGACAGCTGATGGGTCTCTCAGGGACCCTAGAGAGTGTACTTGAACTGACCCTTAAAGGGGCAAGAAGAGTTGATTAGACTGAGGAAGAGAATCATGGCAGGGGAGAATGAGAATGAAAGGCTGGGCAATAGTGTTAAAAACGTAATAAGTCTATGGAAAAGGTGCTCCAGGGACGTGGTAGGAGATGGGGATAGAGATGTAAAATTAAAAAAAAAAAAAAATCAGGGGGTAGAGAGAAACAGCTTCTGAGAAAATAAATTCACAGAGAATATTCTAGCACATCTTGGCTACACTTCTAAATTCTTAAGGAAAACAGGATGATTCCAGGTTATTTAGGTTATTACTATAGTCAGGTTATTATCATACTCATTTACTCATTTTACAGGTTTCTTTAAAAAAAAGAGAGAAATGAAAAGGTAGAGGAGTTTTCTAAATTTATGAAATATAAATTACATTTACAAGAGGCAACTGAGGGATAAAGAATATAAGTTTCGATTGCACAGACAAAATTATCCATTTGTTAAATATCCACTGAACCTAATAAAGAAACATTTTATCTGGAGAACATGTCATCTCTCAACTTTCTGTCTCCTAACAAAACCTGAATCACCTACAAATCTCTGCTTCATTTTGCAACATTTAGCTACAGAACAAATATACATACTACTCCAGTTTAAAAAGTTTTACCCCAAAACGCAAACATTTTTCAGCAACCCCTGCAAAAATATGACCTTGAGATTTTAATTGTTGACTTGAGGTCTTAGGGTATTTCATATCTGCAACAATTGAAAGAATGCTATTCATGTTAACCACAAGAGGCTTAAGAGAGTGAGCTAACTGCTGCATCCGCATTCTTGGAGATGTCTGATAGCAAAAGAGGCTCTTCTGAGACTTGATGGCAGCAGGGGACTGAGGGCCCTCTCACAGAGATTTTCAGGCCAGGAGGTGAATCATGGGGCAGCACCAGAGCTTCTGAACTCATCCACAATTTCAAGAATGAGGAACTCAGTGCCCACGGGGAATGAGATCAGCTGCTTTTAAGGACAACCTGGTTGTCGGGCTCAATGGACACCCACATTAAACATCACTGGACATGCAAGAAAAAGGACATGTGGTTCCTAGGTTGTTTTGAAATACTGGCCCCACAAGGACACGAAGAGACATATTTTCCCAAAGGCTTTCCAAGGAAAAGAAGAGCGCTTGTTTTCCACAAATTCAGTTGGTATTATAGCATCCAAATAAAGTCACCCTCCTCTTGAATTTGAATTTGTTCTAAGGTTTTTTTGTCCCTCAGATATTAAAATTGTCTCCTTTAAAAGAGACACATTTTTCTTGCTCAAATATTTAAAGAAACATACCTTAATAGTTATTTCACTGTCTTTAAAGACTTTCAGGTTTCAGAAACCATGTCTTTGGACATACTAACATACCCTAGGTACCAAATCACTCATGGTCTTGTGAATATCAAGTGATTCATCAAATTGTGAGTTATTCTTGTTCTGGGGTACAAAAGGAAAAAAAGCATAGCTTATAAATTTTCTAAATCTATACTATATCAAAAATTTCATACAGTTCTCAAAATTTATTGAACATGATTTTTAACTGAATGGGTCAAACAAAGCAAATTGTATCGTAGACGCAGTGAAAATTCGGGGGACCGTGGATCATGTCCTTTAACACTGATATAACCTTTGACCAAGGCTTACACCTGTCTTTGGAGGCCAATCTTCAAAAACATGGCACAAACGGCCCATATAATCATAACCTCATTGACTGAATATTCCTTAATGTCGGGATCAATGTTAATAATCTCATGACATGAATCTTGGAGAAAATGTCATGAAGCAGATCCATCATTAATTTCAGCCTGCCATTAATACAAAATGAACAGTTTTTAATCACATGACAGCTTCATACAACTTCTATCTGGATTTTTATGTGGAGAATCCCTTTTCTCTGTTCTTGGTTACCCCCATTTCATCAACTCTGACCTGCACCTAAGATGACTCACACCTACCTTTTGCTCAAGAAGCTTTTTGGCCAACACAAGCTGAATATTAGCCCTTGGAAAGCAGCCTGGCTACCAATTCTGGCGGTTATGAAATCTGACATGTGTCTGCATCTTGTGGCTTTCATGCTCCAGGTCTTTAACTCACTTGTTTTGAGAAACCATCAGATTTTATATTGACAATTACAGTTTGCATATTTCAAGCCTAATACTCTTTTCTCAGAGCATTATAATCATACCTAAAATCTGGGTTCATTTTGACAAAACAATGCATGCAAGGAATTTGATTTTGATCCTCATCACCCTATTTTCCTTTCCCCCATTCTCCTTCCTTTCCTCTATCCATCTTCCTTTAACTCCTTTATTTATTTTTGATTGGTATTTTCTACTTATGCATACAGGTAAAATCTCCTCTGGTGCATTTATATATGTGTACAACATGATTTTGTTAAATTAATTCCCTATTTCTTCCCTTTTCCCTTCTTTTCTCTGGCCATCTCCTTCTCCTTCCTCTACTCTACTGATCTATTTATCCTATGACATCCTATTCCCTCCCATACCACAATATTTCTCTTTGTTTTCTTTCATATATGGAAGCTAGAGAAAAATTTCAGCTCTTGATTTTCTGAGTTCGGCTTATTTCACTTAGCATGATGTTCTCCATTTCCATCCATTTACTGGCAAATGCTATTATTTCACTCTTCTTTATGGTGGAGTAAAACTCCAGTGTAAAACTCCAGAGTAAAACTACCACATTTTCTTGATCCATTCATGGGAATCTGGGTTGATTCTATAATTTGTCAAGCCTAATGTTCTTCACATAGATGGAGTTAGTAATCTCATCTGTACTATACATAACTTTTAAAGGACTTATATTCAGGATCTCTGATTAATTGCATGGCATAATTACACGTTATGATTTTAAAAATTAGTCCGTTTCTAATCAACAAAATGATATCCTATGATGTTATTTTGAGGATTAAATTAAATCACAAAACTTTATATACAGGATGAGGGTTAAGGTTAGATGACCTGCTTAATAAGAAGAAATTTCATGGCATCTGATGTGCACAATACATAAGGTTATGAAAATAGATGTCCCCATATGAACCTGCATATTTAACACAGATACATCCTATTTTTAATTAACCTCTTTTATGTTATATCATGGCAGATATATATTGGAAGAATTTTTTTGTTCTTCCTCTTAACACTTAACCAATATCTGCTCAAGTGAGTAGTCCGTAAATATCCTGTATGCACTATTCTTTATATTCACAATATATTATTATAAAAATTACCTTGAAAAACAAGTATTATGATCAGATAGAGAATTGGGATGACAGGTTAAGGGACTGTGAAGAGCCACATAATTTGTGTGTGGTGAAGCCAGGATCCTGAAGAAAATCTATGTCTCTCAGGAACTGAGACAGACTGGGTGTGTCCCACTGGGATCTCTTACCCCATTAACCTGAATCATTAATTGAAATGACTTGGATATCAAGAAATGCAAAAACACTCCCAATTTTATATACTAACTTTAATACTAACTTTTTAACTAGACTATAGATGGAATTTAATCCATCCCTATGTATATAGCTTATGAATAACACTAACTGAAATCTTAAAAAAACTGAAATCACCAATGCCATCACTATTGACTAATCAGTATAGTACAGAGGATGGCTGTTAAAACATCATAAATTGCTATATTAAAATGTTTAAGAAAACATTCCAAAAATATTTGCTCTACATAGTATTAGTATCTGTTAAAAGTGCTGTCATTATATAAATGTGTTAGTGGAGGTACATTTGAGAGCAATTAAAAATATAATTTTTTAAGTTTAAGAATCTTGCTGTTCACACTAATTCAAAGATCAAATCCATTTTCTAGATGTAAGATTTATTGTTAACAACTGCAATAGCATTTGACCATTCACATGTGTAGGCCAAGAACTGTATTTCTAGACACTAGCATTTTTATTAGCCTGCAAAAAAGGGCAAGCTCCTGTTCCTTCCTTGTTTGTAATTTTGACACTCATTTTGTCTTGAATCTCCATGTGCACAAACAAAATTTTCAGAGGAAAACACCATTAGCCACGGTTAGAGAGTCCTAGCTCCAAGTCAAAAACTCTGCTATGTTTTTTTCTAAACAACAGATGTGTACAATGCCACCTTTCAACAATGGTTTTTTCACCATAAACTTTTAATTATCTGCAGGTTATCAGATGTCCTCTTGGAGCAGGGCTGCCCTGAAAGCACATGAACTAGCTAATTGCTTCTGAATTCCCTGCTCACTGTTTCCTTTACCCATCTGGAGGATCTTGTGGGAGTATACAAACAAAGCCCCTGGATTCCCAGCAAGACCAACAACACCCTCTACTCAGAGGTCATAAACTGTCCACCAGAGTGTGAATCTGGCTCCCAGATGGTTTTTGTTTAGTGGGCACAAGTATTTGAACTTGGTTGATCCTAGTTGTAGACTATTAGTTCAATGAGGCTAGCCATGAAAATCAGTTGGAAGTTTCCAATGAATATTCATCCCTGAGCCCTGCACCTGCATTATTCTAATTTATTTGGTCTGAAATAGGAACTCCACACCCCAATACTGCTTAAGCTCTCCAGCTGGTTTTATGATCTGCCACAGTTGAGAATCACTTCAGTCTCCATTTAGGAATTGACATCATTATTAACCAGAGTTTATGGCATAAACAACAAGGTGAAACTGGGAAATCTGGAGATGAAGAAAAGATCCATTCTGGCCCACACTACTGATGGGTGGTGAATAATCCCAATTGGTGCATAGAGAGAAATCAAAAGACAGAACCATGCTGTTGCTCAGATCCACAAACTCTTAGACAACATTTTGAAGATAACAGGTAACAAAAAGATCTAGAATTTCTGTGAGTAAGCTTTAAAATGCCAAGGCAAATATGGCCAATTGTCTACCAATGGAGGAAGCACTGGGCCAAATGAAACAGGGATTTAGTGAAGACGGCCTTAAGGATAGAAAAGTAGAATTAGGGAAGCAGAAAAGGCAAGAATCCAAATGGTGAAAGAAAGCAATCCACCCAAAAATGAAAATGTTAGGAATCAAGTTTAGTAGAAGAAGTGGTTCAGGACTGAGGTGTAAGTAATGAGAGTTTGGTCACGTTCTCTATTCTCCCAGTGCTGTGTGTGTGTTCTGGGAGAGGTTATTTGCCACTTAAAACTGCATATAAATTATACAAATAATCTGGACTCTGAATCAAAGCAACATATCTGTTGCAATGGTTTTGTATCAATAGCAACAAAGATAAACAGAACATCTGTTTCCATCAGGGCCCTGGGCCTTCTGAAGAGCTGCTAGTGAGACTTGTGTCTTAGGTGACAGGAGTGGCTATTAATGGAGACAACATAGTATCAGTGATAAATGTTTGAATAAGTAGATGACATACCCTCAAGTCATTAAATGCTAAGCCAGAGGGACAAAGTCTAAACCTCAGAAACACCATAAAATCCTTTTGATGAGGAAGAGAGGGGACCTGGAAGATTATTATTGTTATTATTTTTGTTATGTGGTTGCATTAGTTAATTATTGCATCACAATGAATTAGCCCTAAACTTTACAACTTAAAATAATGAAAATTTATTTTATCATAAGCTATCTGAGGATCTGGGACCCAGGAGTGGCTTAGTTGGATATTTCCGGTTTCATATAAGGTTGCACTCAAAGGTATTGGCCAGGGTTATAGTTATCTGAAGCCTCACTTAGGCTAGAGGATCCATTTCCCAGCTTATGGCTGGCATGGGTTTTTGTGCTTTAAAACGTGGGTTTTTCCATAGAACTTCCAAAAACATGGTAGTTGGTTTCTCCTAGGAAGAAAAAGAAAGCAAGGAAGGAGAGGGGTGGGGGAGAGACAGAGAGAGAGAAAAAAAGAAATAGAAAGAAATCAAGACAAGCCCCATATGCTTACCCAGCAGTGGTGATGACCCCCTGAGCATAATTGTCCTCTAGACTGAGTGTTACTAGTGACTGGGGGACAGCCCACCTCTAAACTCACCTCTTACATCTCACCATGGGCAACTCCTCATTCATTCCCTCCCATAGTCCTCTAGGCTGCCTCTTGGCTAACCTAAGTTCTCTCTCTCTCTCACTCCAGACCTAACACCCTCCAAACTTATCTGTTTGTGCAATCAGATCTGGCCTCAATATCCTTTGCACTCTAAATGGCTGCTTAACAGCACTCTAGATCCCAATATTATCAGGGACCTTTTCAACTATTGTGAGTGTTCAGAAAAATGGAAAGAGATATCATACATTCAGGCTGTCTCCTCTCTACATTCTAAGCCCTCTCTCTGTAATCTTGTTCTCCCACACAAGTCCTCTTAGCTCTTACCTCCCCTACACCTGCTTCCAAAGGGATAAAAAAATTCTACCCAGGACTCCTCCTGCTTTGACCCAGCAGATGAGCCCCCACCATACCACAATTCTCTTTCTAATAAAGCCACCGCAGCAACTGTCCCCTTGGCCCCTCCACCCTTCTCTCCTCCTGCTCCTCCTGGTACATGCTCATGGGCTGCAGCTGTCCAACCCACATTTCTGTGTCCTCTATGTGAGGTGGCTGGGTTAGATAGTGTAATCCGAGTTCATGTGCCTTTTTTCTTTGTCACATCTTTCACAGATAGAAAAGCTGTTTGGGTCCTATACTTCAAGCCCCACCACATATATCAGAGTTCCAATCTCTGACCCAATCATATGATTTGACCTTCCACCATGCTCATATGACCTTGTCTACCATCCTCCTACCTAAGGAGCACAGGCAGATTTGGGAGCAAGCTAGAAATGATGCTGATGAGGCACATCAGACCTCCCCTGCCCACCTGGCTGGCACGGAAGCAGTCCCTGGTCGGGACCCCAATTGGGATTATACTTGAAACCCATTCATTATTTGTCTGATGTCAGGACTTAGAAAGGCAGCCCATAAGTCCATAAATTATGAAAAGCTCCAGGAAGTCATCCAAGATAAAAATGAAAACCCTTCAGCATTTTCAGATCACCTAACCAAGATTTTATGACAATATACTAATCTGGACCGTGAGACTCCAGATGGGAGACAACTACTAATGACTTACTTTTTCTCCCAGAGTTTCTGGGATATTAAGGCCAAACAAAGGTGCCTTGAGAGGGGGGGTCCTAACTCCCCAAGCTGAGATTCTGGAAGTGATCTTTAAGATGTATAATAGGAGAGGCAAGAAGGCCCAGAAGCAAAAATATCAGATGCTCACTCAAGCCATCTGTCTGACCTCTGTCCCTGATTCCACAGGCCCATGGAAGGGTCCCCCAGGACCACTCAGACCCTGTTTTAAATGTGGTCAGATAGGTCACTAGGCTTGTACTTGTCCCAAGTCCCACATGCCTCCAGGCCCTTGTCCTAAATGCCATCAGGAGGGACACTGGGCCATTGACTATCCCTGAGCCCATAGTGGCCACCTGCCATCCAGCCCTTTTGGTTCCCCTTTCCAACTCTTAGGACTGGCTGCAGAGGACTGACAAGGCCCAGGTCCCCATCACCCCATCGCTACCATCACTCCATGGGAATCCAGGATAACTCTGTGTATTTCTGGTAGGTGTCTCCTTCCTCCTGGACACCAGGGCTACATTTTCAGTCCTCAAGGAGTTCTGGGGGCCTGCTACCAACCTTTACAGGCACCTAACCTTGTTTGCACTTTTGCCTATCTAATTTTTACCCACTCCTTTTTGGTCATTCCACAGTGCCCCGTTCCCCTTATGGGAAGAGACATCCTCACAAAGTTGGGGACTACACTTTCCTTCTCCCCTCCTTTCCATCCAGACTCACCTGCCGCTCCCCTGATCCTTACCCTTATCTTAGGACCATCTCCTATTCCGTCTTCCAGTGTCTTCCCATTACCTCCTTCTGAGGTAGACCCTACTTTCTGGGATGGTTCAAGTCCTTCTATCACCTCACACCTTGAGCCCATTCACATCCATCTCAAAAACCCCCTCCACTTTCTGGCCCAATCATAATACCTGCTCTCCCTCCTTGCTGCTGCTGCCTCTCTCTTTTTGCACAGCAGCTTTGTACAATAAACCCACTTCTTATCCCAGGTGTATGTGTGATTAGTCCTGTGCCACTTTTATTTCATTGATGCCAGTGACTCAATCACGTTCTCCCATCAGCTTTGCTCTATCGTCCAGGGATCTGAGCTGCTTTGGGATCCTGGCCTGAGGGCCCAAGACAACTACCACACACCTTCTTCCATTCACCTAGTGCTCCTCTTCTTCAACCACACACTCCAGCCTCCTTTGGGTAAGTGATTTCTGACTTCGCCCTTCCTCTCCCCATCTCTTCACAAGTCTCTTCTGTAGAACTTAGATTTTGGTCCAGCACCAAGATTCTCACCCATCCCTTCCCCTTGGCAAGTTCACTCTCAGGTCTTGGTTCTCAGCTCCTCAGCAGAGCTCATGAAAGCCCTGGCCAGGAAACCAAGACTTTCTGGGCAAAGCCCAGGACTAGAGAAGTAGTGGGTGACTCCCTTCTCTCAGTCCCAGACTCCAACTCACCACGGGGAACTCCCAAATCCCATCTGACTCACCTCTCGGCTGTCTCCTCACCCACTTAGCCCCACTCCACTTGGCTCCTGTAAAGACCCATGGACCAATTCAACCTTCCAATCTTCATAACATTTGTGAGTGCTCAGGAAAATGGAATCAAATCCCTTATGTGCAGTCTTTCTGCTTTCTCCACTCTAAACCTTCCCTTTGCTCCTCTTGAAAGGCTAGTGACTCACCTGAGACGGAGATTCAACCAGGAGATTTTATTGAGGGGGCTGCCCAAAGGGGAAGAAAAGGAGAGACAGAAAGAGGAGAGAAGGGCAGAGGGGGAGAGGAAGAGAGCAGAAAGCGTGAGAAAGAGAGCAGACAGCAGAGAAAAAGAAGAGGAAGAGAGCAGAGAGCATGAGCTAGCAAGTTTCTGCTTAAGAAGGGTTGCGTAGGTGACATGGTGGATGCTGATTGGCAGAATGACTCAGGATCGGTGAGCTGACACTGTGTCCCGTGGGGATTGGTTGAGAAAACTTTTGCATTTGGTGCCCCTTGTAGAGGAGGGGTAGGGGGTAGGGGATGGTATTCTTGTGAGACAGACACACCCAACACCTCTTGCTCCCCCTCCCAGCTTCTACTTGCCACTAAAGCTCCCTGGATTCCTCCAGAGACCCTACTTCTAGACAAACAAGGGACCCAGAACTCTCCTACATGGTAAAGCCCTAGGCAGCAATCTCCCTGGCCAAGGCCACACTGAAGCTAACATTGAAGTACAAAGGACAGACTCAGCAGGCTTGATAAGAGGCATAAGGGCGGGCGGGGGGAGAAGAAGAAGAAAAGGAAAGGGGGGGGGGAGTGTTAATTTAACTTTTCCCTTGGCTACAACTCAGAAGGATGACTTCAAAACTCTGTCTCTCTATCTTCCTGATCTCACATGCCCATTTTACCTTTATACTGCTAAAAAGCAGGGATTTGCTCTAGGGGTCCTTGAACACATGCTGGGGCCAACCTTTGCCCTTGTGGCTTATCTATCAAAGGGTCTTGACCCTACTGTTCAGGGATGGGCCCCTTGCCTATGAACACACTTTGGCCACTCCCTTTCTACTCATTAATAGGTCAAAGAAAAAACTCACCTGTGGGGCCCCATTCACCATCCTGGCTCCTCGTCCCCTAAAGGGACTCCTCACCTACAAGGGCTTGCATTCCTTACCCCCCTGTTGTCTTTTATCTCTACACGTCTCCTTTGTGGAAGATCCCTGCTACTCTCCTCCCCACTCCTCAGGACTCTTCCACCTCTTCTCCTCTTACCCACTCATGCATTGAAACTCTGGAGGAGCTTCTTCCACATCCCTCCCACATACAGGAAGGCCCCTGGCTCCAGGCAACAGACACAGGGTTCACAGATGGCTCCTCCTTCCTTCAGGAGGGAGTTTGTCAGGCAGCGTATGCTATAGTCTTTCTAACCTTGTGGTTGATTGTGGAAGTGTCTCCTCCTCCCCAATAATACATCCAATCAGCAGGCTGAACTCATTCCCTTCATCAGAGCCTTCACTGTGGCAAAGGGAGCCTCCCTCCATGTCTACATTGACTCTAAATATGCTTTCCACATACTTCTCTCCTACTCTATTGGAAGGAGTGCAGATTCCTTACCACCAAAGGAACTTCAATTACTAATGTCCCCTTTATCTCTAATCTCCTTTAGGCCTCAAAGCTTCCCACTGCCATTGGAACGGAAGGTTGACAGCTAAGTAATCCCCTTCTTCAGTGAGCACTTCCTTTCCTGACCTCTCTCCTTGTCATAGGCCTTTTGCTAATGCTTGATCCTTGCGTCATTAGATTTATTCAAGACCAGATTCAAAGTATCTCTAACCAAAGTGTGAACCAGCTTCTGTTACAGGACTTCCAACATCTCACCCAAATCAGGCCATCCAGAGTCAGCATTGCCCGGCACCTCCTGATCATCACAATTGCCTCAATGACACCTCGTGCCCCTAACAAGTGTCCAGATGCTGCCCCTTCTCAGCAAGAAGAAGATTGATCTATGCCCCTTATCCCTTAAGGGGCCCAATAACAAACAAAGGGGGGGGGAGAGTTAAGGACCTTGCTTAGCATCTGTGTGACCATTGTAAGTGACAGCTGCCATTTTAAGAAAAATTTCGCTTTCTGGCCCAATGACATTTCTAGAAAAGTCTCACCACTGCTTCATACCAACCCAACCCTTCACCACTGCATTCTTTCCTGCCCAAGAATGTATCACCACTCCTTCATACCAACCCCACCCTTCACCACCCGCATCAGGACCCACCAGGCTCTAATCCCTGAACCTGCCCCATAAAAGTCCCAAAGTCCAAGCCTGTTTTGCCTCTCTCTGCCTATGGAGAGATGTGCCTTCATTTGTCAGCTCTGACAAATCAACTCTCATGTTTATCTCTGCCTGGTCTCAGTCTTTTATTTCTCACACATCCGTTTGCTTGTTCCTCGCTTTCCTTTCAGGTTTTCTTCTCCAACAGCACTAATCCTATCGATGAGGACTTACCTTCCTCACCTAGTCCCTTTCCAAAGGACCCACTTCCAAATACCGTCTCTTTGGGGTCACCTTTAAGCATGCGAATTTCAGGGGGGGGGGGCATAAACATTCAATCTACAGCAATAACACACCCTTTATTAACCAATTGCCAGTTGCCCTTTCTGCTAACAAAAAGAATCAGGGAAGACAAATCTTCAGGTCAAACCTATGAAAAACAAACTCTTGTTCAAAGACCAAGACTTTCTCGAAAGAAAGAAAGAAGAAAGTATAACTTAAAAGTTGTAAAAAATTTTTAGAAATAACAAACATTTTAAAATAAGCAACAAACTTTTTTGTTTTGTTTTGTTTTGTGTATTGGTGATCCATCAGTGCCAAGGCCTTCTGGAAAGTTCATTTTTGGCTGAATTTTTTGTGAATAAGAAAAGCAAAAAACGTAGGAAAAGCAAGTAAAACAAAGAAAAAAATAAAGAAGAAAAAAGGAAAGAAGGAAAGATGAAAGGAGGGAGGAAGAGAGGAAGGGAGGGGAGAGCGTAAGAAAGAAAAAGGGAGAAAGGAAAAGAAACTAAAAAGGAAAGGCAAGAGATCACACCTTCCTCTCTGAAGGTGTGGCGTGAATAAATGAATCAGTCCTATTTGGGGGAGGGAGGTGCCAGGATTTATAGCCAAGGCTCTCCTCACCTAGGCAACAGTTGGTAGGCAGCATTTGTGGCAGTGGCTAAAAGCTGTTCCAGAGCTTGGCTGGGACAATATCTGCTGAATAACTAGGCCAATCCTGGAGCCAAGATCCACAGCTCAGCTGCTGTTACTGCTGCTGAAGAAGGCTCAAAGATCATTTTTGCTGAGTCAAATCTCTCTTCAGGGATTTAGAAAACAAATGAAGCTCTGAAAAGTGGAAATTCTTTCGGGGCAATTCTCTGGGAAATAATGCAGTTGGATGTGTGTACGTGTGTGTGTGTGTGTGTGTGTGTGTGTGTGTTATTTTGTTCTCATATAATAAATTCAGTTAAAGGTGGAAAGCTCATCTTCTTGATAGATGTAGAACTCACTCACTTGGGAAGAAACTTCCCTGGTTTTAGGCAAAAAAAAAAAAAAAAAAAAACAGTGGGATTAGTGGAATGAAAAACTGAGAAAAAGAATAATAAGAAAAAAATGCATTTAGACATATATTTCTAAATGAAAGACAGATGCATACAATTTTCCATGCCAGCTAGTCTGCTGCGTATAAATAGGAGGAGCTCAAGGTAAACTACCAAGAAAATGACTCATCTGGGCAAGAATAAGAAAAGAGATCAAGTGTTCCTGAATTATTAGTAACTTGAAATTACAGCCGTATGCAGAGAATCTTCAAAGCAGCATTCTCCAAGCTCTGACCTCTGGTGAATCCATGACCCAGCAATGACTTTATATAACTAGAGCCAGGATATTCCAGGGAAAGTTAAATATGTCTGGCTCACATAGATTTGTTCATTTTTTTAAGATGTAGAAAATATGTTAATCATTTCAGAAAGTGCTTTAACTAAACTATGGATATTTGAAAAAGAAATTCTATTTGTCATCTCATCAGTACCCGAGCAAATATTTTTTGAGATCCTACCATGTGGAAGCCACCATTCCACACTATTAGTGGGAATACAAACAGAAAATGGCTCTCTCTTCTAGAGTTCTGTTGTCTAAAATGGCATGTAAAAAGGCCCAAATATGAAAAAGGAGAAGTGGAAAAGAAGGAGGAAGAGAAACAATATAGGATATTGAAATTCCAGTACTTTCTCCCCCTGTCCCAGAGATGATATGAACACAACTCAAACTGCGCTGAACTCAAGGTCAGGGTCAAAGTCAAAGCACACCACTAGGCACTAGGTCAGACTTGGCTCATAGGCACATAGTAGCATCTGTTTACAATGCATTCCACTTAAAAATTTCACTATTTTCTTCTCCTAAACTTTAACCCTAGTTAATGTCTGGATGTCATAAAGTCATAACGACTCACAACCTAAAATATATTAATATTTTAATATATATTTCCAACGGTATCTCTTGCCTGAATGTTATTCATAGACAGATATTTATTACTGAACGTTAATTGGTACTTCAGGGTTTCTGCTTACCAGTAAGTAAAACTTGCCTTGGATTCTTATTGTTCCATGGCTTCTATCTTCTTATTGTTTCTGAAGCCTCATTTATTGCCTTTAATCTGCAGTTCTCTTGGTTTCCTCATGGCTCATCTGTCTGCTGACCTTTCCTCATACTAAACCTCTCAAAAAGGACCGACTTAGCCATTTATTTTACAGATATGTGAAAGTACATCAGGGAACATTGGCCCAAACACACACATATTGCTGCCTTTGTCTTGGATGCTTCCTCAGCCCAAATATATGGACACCCATGTACCAGGTAGTGAACTCACCTGGTGAGAAGAGTATTAGTATAAGCAGGGGGAGCCGCCAGTGGTAGCCTTCCAAAGCAGAGCCATGTGCATGACACATATCCACAGATCAGAATCTATCTCAGTATTTTCATTAAGAAACAGTTTACTTTACCACTTAATCAAGTGGTCTCATGTGCTCTAATGTTAATTGTACTCTTTTCTTTTCCTAAGTAATATCATTTTTCTTGGAATAAAACATTATCTTTACCAATTTGTAGAATGGCAACATTAAAAAGAGACCATTAAGTTCAATTCTTCCATTTTTATAAATCAGTTCCTGGACACCTAGAGAGACTGAATAACCTTATCTAGTTCACATCTGGGAGTAAAAGCAGGACCTATGGATTCCCTTACAAATGCCCTTTCTACTATATACTCTTTATCATATGTGGTCTTAAGCCAATTTGTTAAAATACAGTGCAGTATACTTAGTATCATGATGCCATTACTATCATAACGCACATTTTACAAAACAATTTCTTCACCAATGCTCATCTATTCATAAATGAGTAACAAAAATATAGTACTACAATAATTATTATTTGTTAATAAAAAAGGATTGGAGCCCTGATACATGCAAACATATAGATGAACTTTAAACTCATCGTTAGCCATAGGCTACATAGTACATGATTCCAGTTCTGTGAAAGATCCAGAAAATGCAGATATATAGAAACATAAAACAGATTAGTACTTGCCAGGGACTGGTAGTAAGAATAAGAAGTGACTACAAATGGTCACCAGGAATCTCATGGGGATGTTGGAATCATTGCAAATTTCGATTGCAGTGATATTTGCACAGCTTTATGAATTTATTAACTTGACTAATTTAATTGTGTATTTAAAATGAGTGAATTTTCTGATATGTGAATGCTGTCTCAATAAATCTGCTAAAACAAAAATAAAGCGTAGCTTAACATAATATTTTACACTAAGATTTCCTATTTTTTCTAGTACCAATCAGTTAATTATAATACCAGCAACTTCAGTACCACTAAAAATTTAATCTCAATGAAACAACATACCAACACAGGCAAAATAATTCTTCAGTGCCCAAAACAGAATAATATGTACCTGAAAACCTTTCAATTCATCATGAACCATAAACATACACTCCAATTGACAGGAGCCTGGATACATTTATT
The DNA here is from genome assembly GCF_045843805.1 of Urocitellus parryii. Classification (NCBI taxonomy): domain Eukaryota; kingdom Metazoa; phylum Chordata; class Mammalia; order Rodentia; family Sciuridae; genus Urocitellus; species Urocitellus parryii. The sequence goes on from NC_135539.1 coordinate 100,930,283, forward strand.
CCTTTGATTATGGAACTGTTTTAGTTGGCCATATGAATAAAGTGATTTGCCGACCTTGAAGATATCAGAAAAAAATTAACGCAAACAAAATCTGACAAACACATTTAGAGCATGGGATTGAACAAGAAATAGAATAACCCTGAAAATACTTATTACATGTAGCTAGTAAAACATATACAGCATAAATCATTATTGGTTAAGGTATGTTATTACATGTAAGTTTAGGTCTTTGAATTAAAATCACTCTCTTTGCAGTTTTATAGAGGCAGATAACACTTCTCAAAGGGAAAGTGAGCTTTAAAGGATGTGAGTCTAAAGCAAAATAATTTACTGAATTAACAGAGAAAAATCTAATTTTGAATTCAATAAAAATGAGGCTTTTATCTTCATCTAAGTGATTGCCATTTTGTAAGCTAGAATCTGGCATTCTCCATCCCTGGTGTCTGGCATTCCCTGGATTGGAAAACAAAGCAGCTATTCCAAGAACAGGTTGGTTTCTACACATGACCACAAAATAGTAAAGCCTTCTTTAAATTGGTGAAAACATCAACTTGCTATGGAGATAAATTATGTTTGGAAAATTTTCTTTTAGTCTTAGGAATAGGACTAAACCATCTGAACTGCTTCTAATTTATATTTAATCTCTAGGATTTAATGCATACATTTATCATCAGGAAGATTTAGTTCATTCTTTCATCTGTCTTTTACCCATTATCTAGTTTCATGGCCTCTCTCTTTTAAATTGGTGCATTATCATGATACATAATAGTGGAATTCATATGTGCATACAATAGAACTGTTTATTTTGATCAATTTCATCTCTAGAACCGCCTATTCCCTGCTAGTTCCTCTCTAGCTTCCACATAAAAGAAAAAACATGAGACCCTTGACCTTCTGAGTTTGGCTTATTTGAGTTAACACACAATATTCCCAAGTTCCAATAATTTTCCTAGAGTTGACAAAATTTCATTCTTTATGCCTGAAAAAGACATTACACACACACACACACACACACACACACACATATGAATGTGTATATATATATATATATACACACACATATATATAAAAATACATTTTATATAATGTGATACATATTTTTATATAACATGATACATATATTTTCTTTGTCCATTCATCATTGACAGACACCTGCAGCCTCATGGACTCTTTAGAAGCTCACTGGCTTTAAAAACCCAGACCTAATTACAACCACCATCAATGCTGGGTTATGAACGTGGTAGACACTGAAAACTGTCTCAAGAATAAATGAGGTGTGAAGAGAAACTTAGCAGTTTGTTTCTTTAAATGTTCTCTGTGATAGCTTTCCAGACCAAACAATGGATGCTAAACTTTGTAGGCTACACCAGGGTTTCTTAACATCTACATTACAGACATTTGAGACTGAATATTTCTTTATTATGGAGAACTTGTGTATAATAGGATGGTCAGCAATATCTGTGGCCTCTATGCATTAGATGCCAGGCATACCCACCACTGGGAAGGCATCACAGCCAAAGGTGTCTCTGGGCATTGCCAAATATCTGCTGGGGAAGTGAAAATTTCCCCATTTATGAAAACCAAGTAGTCTAAACAGCTTGAGTCATCGTAACAATTGGGAACCCCAAGACTGGGACAAAGTTTCTAATTACATAGAGAGCATTTGTAGTGATGGAACTACACAATCTCCTAAACTATTTTGATTGATTAGAAATGACACCTTGGTTACAGGCCTTCTCTTTAAAATAACCTCAGCACTATGCTAGATTCATCAGTTGCATTATTATATTTACTCTTTGTAGTAACTGTAGATGTTCAATTTGCAGAGGAAAAAGCAAAGTTTGGGAAATATAGTATACTCAAGGTCACAGGACTATATATCAATTAAATCCAATTCTTGATCATTTCATTATCCTTTGAAAAACCAGTCAGATGGACGCAGAGTCATAGACCATCACTAATTCTAGATGTATCTGACTGGTCATCAGGGCCTCTGATTAAAAGTATGGATGACTCAGTGCCAGTGCATTCCCATTGCAGGAAAACTTTCCAAGGCTATGATTTACTAAAGGTGAGTCATTAGAGACACACTCATAAAGAAAGAAGAAAATCTATATTTCACAGCAACATGGAATAATAATTTCCACAATTATTCCATGTCAGATGACACTTCTGATCATTTTAGAAACGATCAGAAGAATAACACTGGAAGAGAACAGTAGGATAACAGTGGGATTTTCTCCAGGAAAAAGGTGAAATAGAATCAGAAGGAAAGAGAGTGCTGTCACTTTCATGTTTGACACTCATAGGCTGTGCTAAGGAAAACATTTCTGGAATATTTTTAGGCTTATTATGGAAAGTGGACCCTGCTGGGTCACATGGACAAGCTTCCAATCCAATAAGAGTCAGAAATGCAAAAGAAAAATACCCTGGGAAAGTTTTCCCCTGCTCATATGTAGCAGAGAATATAGTGCATTCCCCTGTCCAGCCTATAATTAAGATGAAAGGCATGTTCCCCTCCAATTTGCCATCCGGTGGCATGGTTAACATTCCATCCTGGCTACAGTGGCCTGATTCATCTAATATAACACATTTTTTTAAGGAAGGAAAGAAAGAAAAATAAAAAGTAAAACACACATTTTACTCTCTTAAGTGTTTCATAGGATGAGCTATTTCAGTTTCATCTATTTTTAACTCCTTTAACAGAAAATATTTTTGACTCACCCATTTCTTACAGGAACTAAAATATAAGGCTGCCTGTCTTGAAAGTCTAGCTGTCCTGTTTGCTTCAGGTGCAAACCATTGCCTGTGATGGGTCAGCCTAAAAAAAGTTTGGATGGAATGGTATGTGCCCAGAAGTTCAGATGTTTTCCTCAGCCTCTTGGGTTATCAAAGCTTGGCCAAGAAGTCTTTGAGAAAAAGGCTGTTTGTGAAAATCTGGATATGACTAAATTCCACAATTACTGAAAGTGGCATGAGAACAGTCCTTTCTCGTAGAAGTGCCTCCCTTTCTACCTTCCCTTAAGCCCTGAAAGCCCAGGAAGTCAAATAATAATAAAGCATGTCTACATGGAAATCTTGACCTTGATCTACATAGATAAGCACACATATACATTGAAAATATTACATACAAATATCATTTGTAGAAGTCTTTGTGTATATTAATGTCTGGAATGTATACATATGTAAATTTCCAAATTTTCTTTCAGTCTTCTAGAAAGATCATCAGTGAATTGTCATTCATAGGGAAACGATTTTTTAGTGAGGAGGTGGTATTGGGGATTGACCTCAGGACCACCCAACCACTAAGCCATATCCCCAGCCCTATTTTATATTTCATTTAGAGACAGGGTCTCACTGAGTTGCCTAGTGACTCGCTTTTGCTAAGGGTGGATTTGAACTCCCCATCCTCCTGCCTCAGCCTCCCAAACCCCTGAGATTACAGGCTTGCACCACCATGCCTAGTTCATAGGGAAACATTTTTAAACAGAATTTACTTCACTTATAGACTAATATTATTTGAAATACAATCATAGTATGATTGTTCATATTTGGTGATATGGGAGTCAAAGCCCACATTCATAGAACACTCTGTCTCTAAAGAAATCTACATTTTAGAGGGCTTATAAATGGATGAGTCTGGCCAAGTTAAGTAATTTCCACAGTAGCCACATCCCATCAACCCCAAAGAAAATTCATATTCAATGAGTAATTGAATTGCTTCAAATCCTCCCAATCAAAAAAGGAAGACATGAGTTTTAAAGTTTTGACTCTCATAGAAGTGTGGGATGACTAGATGAATCTGCCCAGTGTACGTTACAGCATTCATACTAAGGCAGGTCCCGTAAAAGGTCTCCAACCCTGTACCTAAACTTAATGCCTGGGGCTTTTTAACCAAACAATCCTCTATTCTTTTTTCCATGTCAATATATGTTAGCACCTAATTTTTCAAGCATTCTAGGGTTCTGCTTATAGAGTTCAGCTATATTTTCATGTTAGCCTTTTTTTTAAAAACTTTTCTCCTGCCTGATCTGGATCACACCACTCCAGCTCATTCCTGAATGAGTCATGAAGCTCCTACTCACACCCATCCCATCATCTAAAGTTCTGTAGAGCCTGTTGTTCTGTGGTCTTGCTTGGGGACCACCAGCGACTCTGCCATGAGAAGGAATCAAGAATTCCCAGACCAATCCTTACAAAGATGAGTTCAGAGACTGTTCATAAATCAGTGTGGTTACTCTTGAGTGCTGCCTCTTTATAGTTCTGACCTGTGAGATATAGGACAGCAAGAGAGTAAGAAGGATTTGTTTCATACAAAGCTGTGTTTTATAAATGCTAGATATTATTCCCAAAATATTCTCTTGCAGTCCTCTTATAGGTGAGGTGAGCTTTTAACTACTTAATTATATGAGAAATAAGAGAAAGCTAACCATTCCTTTTAGTAATCAGGAAAAAAAAAAAAAACCTTATTTGCAATCGCAGTTATTAAGTGTGAGGTTTTGCTGGAGGAAGGATAGAAGTTTTATAACTTGCCCAATGGCTAACATTAATCAAAGATTAGTCCTTTGACAACAGAGGGGCTCAGAGGAATACAACAAGCAACAATCAGCAAAGAGACTTGCCCTAAAATCCAGTAAATCCTCCTGCACATGGTATGCACTGTAGTTCCTATTGGCTCTAACACAAACCACTGGAAGAAAATTCCTTTTTGTTTAGGCTCATTGCTTCTAAAGTATGCAAAACTGTTAACTTACAATGGGAGAACAATCTATGTTCTCGCTGGCTCCTGTAGATAAAAATTTGAATTCAAAAAGATCCCTATTAATGTGAATGGTGTCTCTGCTGGCCTAGGTCCAGCAATAACAAACTTTGTATGCAACTGGTCTTGGCTAGCTTGTTTAATAATCTTACCTCCCGTCCCTTGGAGTGTTCAGCCACCCAACCACAGTAAAAGTATAATTGCTCCAGAAATGAGGAGAAAGATGATCAAAGAGAGGACCTCCTAATGCTTCAGAGAACAGACCATGTCCAAAGGGTTTCACCAGAGTCAGACCACCCTCTTCACAGGAATGTGAGAGAAGAGACCAGAACAATTGGTAGTGGTTGCGTGAGATAAGCTTTAAGATTTCTTCCAAACTTGCAACTCTGAAAATGGCCTTATTCCAAGTGATTGCTCAACATTAGGAACAAAGTATGACCTTTGAATTAATTCAAAAGAAAGTTCAAAATGGCACCTGGCTCAGCTGAATTTTAATAAATAAATAAATATAACATTTGCCTTAAGGTGTCATGTGGCCAAATCATCATCATCATCATCATCATTGTCATCATCATCATCATATCCAAGATCAGTCGTCTCTTATTCATGTGGTTCTGTGGAATTCATTTTTCTGTAGAGCAACCTACGTAGTTGTGTTTTATGTAATAGTTTTTACTATCATTGAGGGGAAAAAAAATACTAACTAGAATGAAAAAGTTGACAGTTCTTAGAGACGTTTGAATTTTACAGAAATGGTGTTATTAGAAATAACAGGTGGGTCATCTGAATAGCAAATCATTCCAACAGTTTCAATTAAGAAGAAAATGCCAGTAGAAAATGTCAGTAGCTTTTATTCTGATGAGGGATGCCTACAAAAGGTAAACTTTTCCAAACACTTCCCAATGCCTTTGGAATATTATCTTTTCAAGAAAAAAAAAAGTATTGGAGCGTTCACAGAACCAAAAAAAAAAGGGGGGGTGGGGTGGGGGGGTGGATAAAGAGAGAACCTCTAGAAAGCATGGCCAAAATTGGAGGACAATTTTTTGATGTATATACAATTCATATTCCTTGCTTGTTTTTGCCTCTAGGACACAAGGATAAAATGTTAGTCAGCTCTCCATCATTGGGACAACGTACCTAAGGGGGTGTAGGGAGTTTATGCGGCCTCCCAGTTTCAGTGATTTCAATTCATGGTTTGTTGGCCCATGGCTTTGGGGCCTGTGGCAGGGAGCATGGGCTCAGGTAATGCTGCCCTTCTCATGGCATCCAGGAAGGAGAGAGAGAGAGAGAGAGAGAGAGAGAGAGAGAGAGAAAAAAAAAGAAAGTTCAGGTTCCAATGTTTCCTTAAAGGGCAAGCCCCGAGTGACCTACTGTTGCTTCTACTAGTCTCCACCTCCTAAAGGTTCCCCCACCTTCTGACAATGCCACAGCCTGGTAACAAAACATTGAACCTATGAGCCTTGTAGGGCACTCCAGATCCAAACTACAGCAGGTGGCAACCCAGAAGTACCAGCAAAAATGGCCTGAATTATCCTAGTCATGCCCAGCAGTGTACAGAACTCCTAGCACAGAGCAGATACGACACCAGTGACCTTTCATTTTTCAAGGTGTAGTCATTAGTGTTTGTCCTTGGAAAAAACCTAGACTGGTATTTGAAACAGGCAAGACATTTGATGAAAGTAGAGATAAGAAAAGATAGAATTGAGGTTACCAAAAGATATAGGAAAAAAAAAAAAAAAAAGCAAGGATTTCCAGCAACCAAAGGAGTTTTAAGAACAAAGATGCATTTGGCAGTTGAAGAAGGCAGATCATTCCAACCTGGGACAAGACCCATCAGGGCTGGCAGTGGATGATTTGGGAGAAAAGGGAAATGTTGGAGTGAGAATGGAGGTAAGGTGGAGGGTGAGATTCCCCTAGGCCTTGCCAAGATGGGGCTGTTACCAGATATCTGTCCACAGAAGCTCAATGCCAGGAAGGAGAATGTCTGTCAGAATCTGGGAACTCAGAAGAAGGCGTGGAGCCTGGAAAGTAGGTCACACTGTGAGTCACACCAAGCAGGGCTGAGCAAGAAGTCAGCCGTGGAGTGAGCAAAGGTGGAAGATCAGAGAGTCAGAGTGGAAATGTGGTGTTGATGGACTGGCATAAGGTTAGCACCGGAACTTACCCTTGGCCTACCAGAGGTTCTCAGTACTGCTGTTGCCCTTTCAGCCAGGGCCTGAGAAAGTAGTAGCTGATCAGTTGGATATATTTTATATGCTGTCACCAAACACAACACATGGCTAAAATTATCTGACATTTCTCATGTTCTGGGTTCATTATTCACTGAACAGATAGGTACTAAGTTTCAACTGTGTACCTAGCACTCTTCTGGGTGTTGGGGCCACAGGTAGGTGGAAAAACAACCTTAAATCTACCCAGTCAAGCATGTATATCAGTGTGAAAACAGCAAGCTATGGATAAAATTATCTTATAAATGTTTTTACATTTTTTTATTTTAATTGCTCAAAAATATAGTAAAATATTTGGAGAGGGATTTGATGGTGAACTTAGCAGCCTAGAAATGGTAGAATTAAATGAAATGTAAAACATCACGTGGTCTGTAAAAAAACGAGGGGGAGCAAAACCATACCTCTTATTCTTTGAGGGATGAAAATGGCTATGTCTTTTAAAGATAAAATAAATGCCAGCCTCAACCAGTAGAAGCTGGAAAATGTCATCTTCTCCACTGAGTCATAAATAAATACACATAGGGCCTAAAAACTACTTAGCTTTTACTATTATTCATTGGTAATGACAGACTTTATTTAAGTTAAAAAAATTAAAGCATCATTTAAAACTAAAAGGAGGATAAAGCACCAACATTATTAGTTCATTCATTACCTTGAAGGCAGAATAATGTAATGGTCAAAAACACAGACTAAAGAGACAGGCTGCCTGGATGCATATCCCAGTTTCACCTCCTTGTGTGCTTTGGGGCCTTGGAGAAGTGCCATCAATTCTTTATAATTCCTGCATCTATAAAAGATAAATGATAACAGACTCAACCTCCCAGGGCTGTTTGGAGGATTAAATGAGTTAATGTATGTTAATGAATTAACAGATATCAAGTGCCCAGGACACTCTTTGTCACATTAGTGCTCCAATGTGCTAGCTCTTAGTGTTTATCGAGTACCCTCTGTTCTGGAAGCATAATATGAACAAAGAAGACAGTTCCTGTGAAGAAGCTTACATTCTAGTGAAAAAGAATGACAGTAAACAGATAATTATACATTATGATAATGAGAAGGGTGAGACTAGATGTAGAAGGGCAGGAAAGGACTCCATAATTTTGTAGGGTAGACGGAGTGACGATGACCTTAACACGAAGGAGGAGAAGACAGCAGTGAGCAGGCAAGAGGGGAGTCATTCATCACAGGAAGAAAGTTGGTGGGTTCTGGGAACAGAGGGAAGTAAAAGGGACCAGCACACATGAGAGAGCAGAAGGACAGGACTCCCTGTAGTTAAGATCCTATCAGGGCCAGGAGATGTGTTTGGAAACTATGAAGTCAGATGTGCTATAATGAGATGTGCACTCAATTTCTATTCCAATGATGTGATTTAAAAAAAAAATTATTCTGAGACGGGATCTTGCTAAGTTGCTGAGGTTGAGAGCTACATCCAATCACTCAGCCAGTGTGGGTGCTGCAAACGGAACCAATATCATTTCTTGCCTGACAGTCTTAGAAATGGTGCCTACACTCTTGTTTTATTCCAAGGATATAAGTGTACATACAAAAGCAAGAACTTCTTAAAATGTAAATCCTCAAAACTAAAAACCTCCAGTGGCTTCCCATTACACTCATAATAAAATGCAAACTCTTTCCAAGGTCTTTGAGACCCTACAGTCCTCAAAGACTAGATCTGGTCACTGCTTTCCTATTCTGAAATCTACCTTTACACTCTTCCCTCCTTTACTAAACCTCAGCCACATTCTGTTGCTTGGAAAGTGCAAACTCATATAAAGTCTGTTGTACTTTGCTGCACCCACTGCCTGAAATATGATTTCCCCAGAACTTACATGGCTTCCTCTTTCTTGCTCATGTCTATGCTTAAGAGAAATCATTTTACTATGAAGCTCCAAGTAGCCTCACATCCCTACCTCCAGTCATTCTCCATATTGTATGCTGATGTTTTTTTCTCCAATGAACCTATAACTAACTGGGATTACCTTGTCTAGTTAATTATGTTTTATAAGCAAGCAGCTTTGGAAAATACAGATAGCATCTACCTCCAGGGTAGAGAGCAGATTTGTCCAGAATACTAAACATAATTTCTACCTCTAAGGGAAAAGTTCAGCAAGTTCAATAGCAACCATTTTTAGAGATTGGATTTTGCTAATCTGGACATTCCTCAGCTATAACATTTACCTACTCTGTGCACATCTTCTACCTGAGTACCTCTGCCACCCCATAAGGCTGGGAGACAAGAAGAACTGAGGACATAAAACTTGTGCTGCTTTCTCTGCTGAGTAAAAATGTGTAGCTTCTCTGACTCAGATGAATTTGTATCTTCTTTTAACATGCACACAACTGTGGCAAGTGATTTATTAGCTTAAAACCAGGTAAAATCCAAGGTCCTTAACAGTTCTTCACAGTGGAAAAAAAATCCTTGAAGGTGCTCTTATTTTCTATAAGTTTAGCAAACTATCAAAAGATATTTCTAGTTATTTTATACCAAAAGGTCCATCCAAAGTATGTATTCCAACATCCCAGAAGTAGAGCTATTAACACTTATAAGTGCACTTCCCATGACTAATAATAAAGTTGTATTAAATGAATCAAAACACAAATGAAAATAAAATTGTGTAAAGTCATAGCAAAACCATAATACACCAAATTTAATTAAACAACTAATTATGAACCTTTAATCATTTCAGCATTTGAAGTATAGTGAAGGAATGCCATACTCACATTTAACTTATAAGATTCAACTGCATATGCTTGTCAAAAAGAAAAGTCAATCTAGATGGTAAAAGTGATTTTGCCAACTGTTCTGAGCTAAATAAGTCTGTACCCTATTGAGCTGTACTATTCTATCAGTTACTTTCATTCCCAGAGATCAATCCTCTTCTATGAGTAGGACTTTAATAGTTCAAGAGACATATTTTTTTTATAAAATAATAGACCTTCACCTATCATTTGAGGCTCAAGGCAATGGAGGCCCATAATGCACATCTTTAAACACTTAAATTATAAATTGAGTTAAACACAGTTATATTAAATGAAAATCTATCCTCTAAACCTTGAAAATTATACCTTCATATTGACAAAAGTTAATAAATGTAGGCAAAGCCTTGTCTTTTATAGGACTGAAAGTTGGCCAAACATCAATGACAACATAATTTAATTATTACATATATAGTGGTGTCCTGTTTATAGGTTGGTGATGTCTAATGAGTAATAAAGACAGAGAGCATCATGAATTATTATCTATCTATCCCATAAAAATGTTTCCTTTGTTTCAGTAAACTTACTAATTATATTTTTATAAATAGGATTTGCATGAAATTTTTGTTTTAATATAGTGTTCTAGCACAAAGAAAAATATGAATATATACAAAATATGTTATAAATGCAAAAGAGAAAAGTTGAAGTTATTTTTATACATATTTTGTTATTTTGCTAAAACATTAAAATATACCCATAATTCAAAAGCAAAATATAAATTATAATTCACGCTTATCTGAACTCCAAATCAAAACATTCAATTAAGCTGAAAAAGTTTTCAAACTTACACAGTATTAGGTTTTTTTTTTTTAAAAAAAAAAGAGAATTTCAATATTTATTTTTTAGTTTTCAGCAGACACAATATCTTTGTATGTGGTGCTGAGGATCGAACCTTGGCCATACGCATGCCAAGCGAGCACTCTACCGCTTGAGCCACATCCCCAGCCCACACAGTACTAGGTTTTTAACATATAAAAAGACTACTTACAATTTTAGTGTTCAGTGTTCACCTAGCTGACTATGCAGACTCAATATCACTCAAATGTGATATTTTGAAGCTCATTATAGCTAGACCTACATCTTAGGAATTTGAGAATAAAATTAATGTTTAATAATGTGAATATGTTATGCAGCAACTGTGTTCACTATTGCAAATACTACACTAATATCTCCAGAAGCATGGATGGGACATGAAGAAAAGCAAGAACATGGATGCAGGCACTACTTGGAAACAATTCTTTATTATCCAAGATCTCCTTACATCCATGCTACCTGTGAGGGAGGATCTGACAAGCTGATTAATTTAAGCTATCTTTTTTAAAAATTTTTTATGTTTTAGTTATATATGACAGTAGAATGCATTTTTGCACTTTGATATATCATACATAAATAGTATATAATTTCTCATTTTTCTGAGTGTACACGTTGCAGAATCATATTGGTCATGCAGTCACATATATACATACAGTAATAATGTCTGTTTCATTCTACTATCTTTCCTATCCACACATCCCCTCCCCCATCACTTCCCTCTACCTAATATAAGGTAAAGTTGTTCTTCCCTACAACCTACTCCTGGCCTTATTGTGAATTAGCATCTGCATGTTAGAGAAAACATTTGGACTTTGGTTTTGTGGGATTGGAACTTATTTTGTTTAGTATGCTCTTCTCCAATTCCAACCATTTACCTGCAAATGCCATAATTTTACTCTTCTTTAAAGCTGAGTAATATTCCATTGAGTATACATACCACATTTTCTTTATCCATTCATCTACTGAGGGACACCTAGATTGGTTTCATACTCTAGCTATTATAAATTGAAATGCTATAAACATTGATGTGGCTGCATCACTATAGTATGCTGATTTTAAGTCTCTGGGTATAAACCAAGGAGTGGGATAGCTGAGTCAAACAGTAGTTCCATTCTAGATTTTCTGAGGAATCTCCATACTGCTTTCTGTAGTGGTTGCATCAATTTACAGTCCCACCAACAATGTATGAGTGTAACTTTTTCACCATATCCTCACCAACATCTATTATTGCCTGTATTCTTGATGATTGCCACTGACAGGAGTGAGATGAAATCTTAGAGTAGTTTTGATTTGCATCTCTCTAATTGCTAGATATGTTGAACACTTTTTCATATATTTGTTGATCAATTGTATTTCTTCTTCTGTAAAGTGTCTGTTTAGTTCCTTAGCCCATTTGTTGATTGGGTTTTTTTTTTTTTTTTTGGTGTCAAGTTTTTTTTTTTCCATTTGAATAATTTATTTTATTTTATTTTTTTAGGTGGACCTCACTTTTATTTTCATTATTTTTTTATTTTTTTATTGATTGTTCAAAACATTACAAAGCTCTTGACATATCATATTTCATACATTTGATTCAAGTGGGTTGTGAATTCCCATTTTTACCCCAACTACAGATTGCAGAATCACATCAGTTACACATCCATGTTTTTACATAATGCCATATTAGTGACTGTTCTTTATATGTCCTAGAGATTAACTCTTTATCAGAGGTGCATGTGGTAAAGATTTTCTCCCAGTCTGTAGCCTCTCTCCTCAAGTTATTAATTGTTTCCTTTGCTGAGAAGAAGCTCTTTAATTTGAATTTATCCATTTACTGATTCTTGATTTTACTTCTTGCACTTTAGGAGTCTTGTTAAGGAAGTCAGATCCTGGGCACTAGAACAGAGACCCTGCACCTAATAGAAGAATAAACTCTCTATCTTAAGTGTCTTGGCCATTTGAAATTTTCTGCATACCTGGAGACACACACATGTGCACACACACGCACACACACGCACACACACACACACTCTGAAGCAAAACTTCTCTCCAGAGAGGCAGCAGTCTCTTAAGCCTCAAACCTTCACATTTGCACACAGTGAACTTTTGTTTTAAAGACACAGGTGGAAAATGTAAAGTACCAAGTCCCCGATGGGTGGTGGGTATAAGTAACAAGTGCAGATGTTTAAGGGTATGGTCTTTGTGGACTTGGAACCAATGTAATTACATAGGGCTCTTACTCAGAAGGACCCTTAGCTTGGGCTTTAATGTTCTGTGGATGCTATTTTGTAACTGTTATTTAATTTTTTTTTAATTATCTTTTTGTCTTGTGTTTTCTAAGTAAAATCTAACAGGACAACGGTTCATGTGTTGGTGGGTTATAGCTTCCTCATCTGGAGCCTTGTCCTGCAGTCTCTCTGAATGATTTTCTGCCACTCACTCTCCTAACCACTGGCATCCCAGCTCTCCCCCATCCTTGCCTTGTGATCTATCACACCTTGGCAGAGGGCTGGGAAAGAGGGCGGGATCATGCTTGAGTGCCTTGCAGTAGCCAGCCCTATAATAGACTGAACAGCCAGGTGGAGTGAACATCCCCCCAGAAGCAAGCCTCTCATCAACCCTGACCCAGGTACACAAAACCTCGTCATGCAAAGTTTCAAAGATCCTAGAGGGGAGGTTGCCCATTTCCCTTGCATTAGGGCCCAGTACTGGCAAAAAGGAACAGAATGGGCTGTACTCTCCAGGATCTGCCCTGTCCCTGGTTCTGCCCACGTCTCCAGAAGGCAGAAAGAAGGGGCAAAACCCAGCTGCTCTAAGGCCCCAGGGATTGTGTGCAAGGTCTTCGCTGAGTGACAGGGCCTTCCGGACACGACTACAGGGCTGCCTTCCCAGCCAGTATCTCTGTACCAAACACTTCCTTGGCTGGCTCCATGTCTTTGGAAGGAATCTTCTTTTCCTTCTAAACTTTGTCAGTTTGGCTTGTATCCGTTTCTTCTGGCCAGCTCTAGGGGTTGAGCCACAATATGCAGATTCTGTCATTTCAGTGAGTCTGCATACATGTTAAATGCTCTGATGTTTGCATTTAAAATGAGCATTGAACAATATAGAAATAAATAGTAAGATTCATTCTAATCATTTAAAGTTTTAAATATTCTTACTTTAGGAAGGCATAAAAGAGCAAGTAAAAAAACACCCTTAGATGTGAGAGACTGCAGAAGGAGGAAAATATGTCTTCGTATGCTTCTTCACAGCACTTTCTCTTACTTTTATAATAGGGTCTATTTATTTTGTATTAGGTGCTACAGATTTTATAGCCAGTTCTGCTTATGGATCCTGCTAGGTTAGGACAGAATAGTGGACTGAAAGTGACAGAAACGGTTATATATTTTTAATACATTAATTTACTTTAAAAAAAAAACTTTGTGATATTCAAAAATGCTGTCTAAAACTTAGGGTTTAGGCCAGGGTCTCTTGTCTAGGTCCAAAGACAGCTGAACCTCTGTACCTCAATCGCAAACTGGCTCTAACTGTTGACCCACAAAGAACCAGTAACTTTCTCCTGTGCTGGAGGAAAAACAAAACAAAACAAAAAATCTGTTTTGGTCATATTGTGAGAAAGTAAATGGATAAACAACCAAAGAAGAGATGGAATTTTACTTTCTTTTTTTTTAATTCTGAATTTAATCCTCCTTCAAGATGAGTGTCTCCTTAGGAAACCTTACTTAAATACATTTTACATAGATAGAATTCTTAAATGCAGTATCCATCTAGAAGAATAGCCACTAAAGTTTTATAAGAGTGGTTTACTTTTTATTTTTCTAAAAGTCTTTGATTTGGATATTTGTAAGATTTGTAAGATTGGCACTTCTTAAAGAATGTATTCTATTTATATGCCCCATGGCACATAGCATAGTAACTTTTATTAAACACTCAGTATTTAATATAACTCACTAAATTAAACTTTCTTTATTTGGGTGATTGAAATATTAGTATAACTCAATTATGAAGAAGTTTTAATTTTAGGACATCTTTCCTCTGACTAGATTAACTCAAATGTTTGTAAACAATTGAAATTATTTGTTTCTAATGATTTTTAGTTTTATCTTCATCTCAACCTTATACTACCCCTCCTCTCCACCTCTCCAAAAAAAATCACAAGTAGAAAAACAGCTCATGTAAGAAGGCAATTGAGTCTTCAAATTACAAGGCTCCATGGGCAAAAAAAAAATTATTGAGTCCTGGAAATTAAATTCAACTCTGCTTACTCTAAAAGTGTTTCTGACACTTAAGTGGCATTGCTTCAGTGAAATAATAGCTAAATAATAGGACCTAGTGTTGGTAATGTTTTTTAAAATATGCCATTGTTCTTTTCTTAAATTCTCCATCAATAAAGGTGAAAAAAATCATCTACCACTTCCTTCTCATTATCTGAAATCATATTCTATCACTTCTCTCACATAAGGTTCAGCTTCTCTGGCTCACGGGAATAATTCCAACTTTATAATATTGTGATTTCAGGGAAATATGTGAAAGGAGCAGGCCCTAACCTTCTGGTCATCTGCTCGAAGTCCAGGCAGTGTGGACATAGAGGCTCCTTTCTAGAATAGTTATATCACATGTGTATTTCCAATAGAGACAATGAGTTGTGCCACTGTTCCAAACAACATTTTACATTATTTTGATGGTCTGCCCAGCAGAGGGGTGCTTAACTAGTTCAAAAATCAGGGTCCTAGTCAGACCCGCCTCAATGCTCCCATGCCTCAGCCGTTACTGTCAAAGGAACCTGTCTTCTCTCCATAGTCCCATCAGATAAATAATGGAAGGCGTTTGGCTCCATGGCCATTTGCACTCCAACTTTTTTTCATAGGCTCTTAAGGGAAACAGGAGCAAATGATGGATGACATATTAAAGAGATGGATGATGAGTAAATGAGGATGTCAGCTAGGTTTTCATACTCTATAGGGCATGGTAAATGCAGTGTTTTGTTTGCATTTGTTTTCTTGAAAAGCATACCCATCTGTTGAGGTTCAGAAATTGATGCATGAACCTCCAGACACCATGCTGATGTTTTTGAGGTCAGGTTGATGAAATTGAATAGAGCTTCAGATTTAGTGTTAAGATCCATGAGGGCCAAACTTACACCCTTTAAATCTGTCACGTTTAGCAACTATCAGCAGAAAAATGAACTTTCAGTTGTCTCATGGAGACAATTAACTTATTTTCACTGTCCCAGATTACCTGGCTCCCTCCAACCAGCCAAATCCTATCTCCTCTTCAGTCTCTTTTCCCTAGAACCTCTCCAGAACACTGCAACCAACAGCATCTTCCCCTTTTCCATCTTTGTTTTCTGTAACACTTGATGAGAATTAACCTTCAGTGCTTTGTTTCAGTTAGTTGATTATTATACTTAGTTTGCTTGAAACTTTTAACTATTTTACTTAACCTCCTCAAATCATGAGTTCTTCAAGGAAATTAACGAACTCTAACACAACACTTCAATAATATATCCTGTGTCACATAAACATATTTTGTATCTGTTTATTTATTTACTTATAACCCTCCTTACTATAATGTAATTCTAACAGGCCAGTGACTTTGTCCTTGTTCTTATTGTGTGTGTATGTGTGTGTGTGTGTGTGTGTGTGTGTGTGTGTATGTGTGTGTGTGTGTGTGTGTGTGTGTGTGTGTGTTTATTGCAATACTGGTGATCAAACCCATGGCTTTGGGTGAGTGCTCTTCCACTGAGCTTCACCACAAGCCTTCTGTATCTTTAGAAGCATCAAGAAGGATACCTATCAAATAATAGTTGCTCAATAGATATATTGAGTGGATAAATGAGTGAATAACTTATGTGTTTTCTCCTTAATTTTAAAGAGCAACTTTTTTGTCATTTACATCAACAAATCTGGCATCAATCAGAATCTGAGTAGGGTTTAAAAGTTTAGTCTTTGTAGGTAAGCAGTTATGAATTCAAATCTACTTCCTTGTTGACTCTCATTCTCTGCTACCTGGTATTGGTCAAACCATTAAATTTAGATCTCCAAGTCTCAGATTTATCTCCTTCAAACTTAGGATAATGACATTTCATGATGCTGATGTATTAAATAAGATACAGTCAACAAAATTCCTGACATAATAATTACTTGATGGTTTTGCTATACAAGCCTGTATTGATCACTTACAATGCCAAGAGCATAGAAGTAAAAACAGAGTGCTCAATAATGACACTATTATAATTAGCTGTCGCCTGGCAACAAGTTTCTTCCTGAACATTCCCACTGTGCTTTTCAAATGAGTCATCCAAACATAGGTCCATAATTTCATGCTAGAATCAGCAGAAATAAATTTCATGGCATTAATGAGATGAACTGGGATGTCAGTGGTGATAAATAGAAGTTAAAGTATGCTCATTACCCAAATATAGTGGGTGTTAGAACCAAGTAAAAAAATATGGGTAATAAGCATATTAAAAGAAAGTGTAAGGAAAAGCAGGAGGCCACATATAAGAAAAATAAAAATCAAGGGAAAGAAGAATATAAATATTAGTCACCCCAGAATGCCAATATGGTCCCTTTTACAGGTGGCTCCTACGTAGGGAGAAGCCCTTATCAGATGCAATTAGGATTTCTCAATCCACAAGTCAGCCGAAGTGAGAAATTCTTAAAATTATATATTTAAGTTAAATTTCATTTTAACAAAAACTTATAAGTGTACCAGTCTTTGAACTTAAACTAACGACCTCTTATTTAAGTATAAATCCATTGGTGTCCTATTTATTCTTTCTTGTATAAACCATACACTACATTCATATATGAATTATAATTTCAAGTTTTACTTTCTTCCAAGTGAATCAGAAATGTAAGACAATTGCAAAGCAATGTGAATGACTTTAAAAAAAAATTTTAAAGTCTTTTTCTCAATTTTGTTTCCCCATGCCACTAGTTAGAAATATTTTAGCACTTCTTTCATATTTCCTAGAAATAATAATTCTCAATCTTTTGCACTATATTTAAATTAGCTTACATACAGATTAGTTAAACTGCATAATCACCATAATAAGTGTAGCCCATATAAAATCATGTTGGAAAAGGAACTTGGTAACTATTGGGTAGAAGCTGTTGGGGCAGAGGTGAGGGGGCAGGTTGAATGATGGAGAGCAGTGGACCAGCTGTGTGAATGTCAGCATTAGTTATTACGCTTTACAGAGAGATGAGAGTATTAGCTTTTCTAACAAGTTGGCTAAATGGAGGCCACTTCTGTTCTACCTGGCGACATGTAATTTGGTTCTACTCCTAATCAAGTTTGCTGTCATTTTGAACAACAACAACAAAAAAAAACCGTCTTGGTGATATTTCCCTCATTCCCCCAAATTCTTAAAGAAGATCAACTTTTAGAAGTACCAATACAGAAAAAAATAAAGGGGCTCAGGGCTGGGAATGTAGCTCAGTGATAAAGTGCCCCTGAGTTCAGTCCCTAGTACTAAAAATGAGGTGCCAATTATCAGCGTACTCCAGGTGTGCCCAACTGCCTTGGCTCATCCTTGTATGAAGCTGAAAGACCAGGGTAAAAACTGGATTCAGATAGTCCAGGAAAGGCCACTAATGACCCTGGTAACATCTCTGTCCCAGGCTATGGCTTAACATGCCTATTCTGAACAAGGGACTAGTCTCAGGAAAACCATGTTAACCTGAACATAAATGACACTCCATTGAGGAAAGGATATGTAGATAGAGATAAGAAATATTTATTGAGCTGGACATGGTGGTACATATCTGTAATTCCAGCACTTGGGAGGCTGAGGCAGGAGGATTGTAAGTTCAAAGACAGACTCAGCAGTTTGGTGAGGACCTAAGCAACTTAGCAAGGCACTGTCTCTAAATAAGATATACAAAAAGGGCTGAGGATGTGGCTCAGTGGTAAAGCCCCCTGGCTTCAATCCCCAGGAAAGGAAGAAGAAAGGAAGGAAGAGAGGGGAGAAAAAAAGGAGGGTGGGTGGTTGAGGTTACAATCTGATTTGTGGCTTTTATTGAGTTTTGTGGATTTGTGTGCATATTTCCCTGAAAACTCTCATTGCTTGTTACTTGCTTGGAAATAACGCAAGGGACACAATTCCTTAGGCAAGACAAATACAAATTTAGTGAATATTATAATTATTTAAAAATGTTTTGGTTACCTCTCTACCATGATATAAAATACAATTTAAATTAAAATATATAAAAATATAAAGTTAAGAGAAAAATGAATCTGTTCAAAGGTAATTCCTGAGGCATCCTTGAAAAGAGTTATATTGATGGCCCACCTCCCAAGGCCTGTCAATTTCTCCCACCAAGAATGATTCTGGTACATTTTTTTAAGCATTTGTATTGTTACAGTCACCAATAAATCCCAATTCTTTAACAGGTTAGGTGATAATCATAGATGAGAGAAAAGTTAGAGGAATTCTCAAAATAGGCAAATCAATTCTGAATTTTCCATATTGACTTACAATATCTTGACTGTCCTAAGACCATACGTGGGGAATTATATTCTTCCGTTCTCTTTGGAGCTGCATCTTAGTATTCAGTATCAGGGAAGTATAAGATTTATTTGCTTTAGATGAAGTCACTTTTAGGAAAATTGGTAGGTAGGTGAAACGTGAGAGAGATGATTTTTTTTTAAAGATTTCTTGTTCTGTTGCCTTGGTAACAAATAGCAATTAGAATGAGATTTTGACCTAGTAAATACATCAGTAAGTCACCTCAATAGATCTCCTTTACAAGCCAAGCAAGCAGTGCCAGTAACTTCCTTCCGAAAGTCAATGAAGGTCAAACTCACCCTAGTAAACAAGTGAAAAGTGCATCTGAGGACCAACAAATTAACATCACCACCACCCAAGTAAACATGCCAAACAGAGATTTCAACCTACTTAGATCTCTGAAATGCCACCAAATCCTAAGCTATGCTTCCAACAATCCATATGAGCTGAGCAATCTGCTGAACAGTGTGTCGTCCGTCACCCTGAGACCCAGTGATAACAGAGGCAAAATAACTAATGATTACTTTACCTAAATTGTTTTACACAATGCTAACCATATGTGGTGACTATAATATTATTCCATTAGAAAAGGAGTGCAGTATGCATCAGATTAAAAAATTATTGAACACCTACTAATTTCTAGCCTAAGTGTCTTAGGTTTTTGTTGTTGTTTTCATTCGAGCCTCACAATTTCCTCATAAAATAGTCTCCTCCTTGAGCAATTCACTCTATGGTGCTTAGAAAGATTAAAGCCATGACTCAAATTCATAATTTCTAATTACAGTCATGATCCTTTCCATACTGGTGATGGAGGATGCAGGATTAGGCCAACAGGAGCTGAAAGTTTGTGCTTTGTTATTTCTCTGGGATTTTTCACATACAGCTAGCTAAAAAGTTCAGTTCAAATTTTGATTCATATCCCCAAATAACTAATTTTTTCTTCTATTTTTAACATTGAAAATGATTTTCAAAATACTAGATTCTAATAATCTTATAAGCCTGGGATAGAGTTAAATAGTGAACTTAATAGAGTGTATTAGGAAAAAGGACTTGCTTTTGCAATTTTTTAAAATTATACTGGACTTGTTAACAAGGACTTTAAAAAATTTTAGAGGTTTTGTATTTATTTGAAGGTTCTTAATAAGACATGACATTTTCTTTGGAACCATCCAAAACACTATCTATATATATACTGTTTATATATACTACTGCTATAGTTTGGATCCTAAGTGTTTCCAAAAGTTCCCCAAAAGGCTTGGTCCCCCAGGGTGGTGCTGTTAACCATCTCAAGTATTTCATTATAGTAATGGAAAGCTGATTAACACAATTACCATTGCAGAAAAAGCATGAAAAGTCTTATCTTTTTGCTTATCTATTTTTATTAAAAAGAATACAACTTAAAACTTCTTAATATATCATTTTAATGCTACTTTTCTTCCTTCGTAGATAAATTCAAACAGAAAAATTAAAATGGAAAATTTAAAAAAATTGATTAAAGCCTTCTGAGGAACAATGTTTACATATTTTCAGTTTTTCTTATTATCACCTCTGAACTTTAGATCTGAAGAAACTACTACTACAACAATCAAACCAGTAGGAATTTGAATCCATACTCTAAAGCTCTGCAATGTGCTTTGGCAGCAACTACCTCATCTTTTCACTTCCATATAAATATATTTATGAAAAATATGTAGGAAAGTATAATAATTATTAAACACATTAATCATACACAAATTCCTTAACGGATTTTCAATCAGTTTTAATGACAGCACCACCCTTGCTCCCAGCTTCTTAAATCCATTGCTTTAGTGTTGATCAATTTAATTCTTTCCTTTTTTCAGAAAAAAAGTGCATCTTATAATTGAGTGCAGCACACGATTTTTAAATAAATTTTTATTTTGAAGTATGTATGCATTGAAAATTACAAAGAAAGAATATGTACAGGAGTTCTGATATACCTTTCCACCAGTTTCCCTCAATACCATACATGTTTCTCTAGGCATGTATATATCCCATGAAATTTTATCACATGTATAGATTCCTGAAACCACCAGCATTTATCAAGACAGAAACTGTCCAATTCTGCAAATAGCCTTATATTAATTCTTTATAGTCACCTCCATACTGTCCCCCACTCCTAACCCCCGTCAATAATCTCTTCTCTATCTCCATCTATTTTGTTGTTTCAAGAATGTTGTGTGAAATCATACAATATATCATATGAAGATTTTTTTAAACTCAGCAACATTCTCTTCACATGGATCCAAAGTTTTGCCTACACTGATCCCTTTTATTGCTATATGACCTTCCCAGGGTGGAAGTGCTATAGCTTGTTTAACCATTCACCTGTTGAAGGAAAGCTGGGTGGCTTCCACTTTGGGGCTACCATGAATAAAACTCCCATGAACATTCATATACAGGTTTCATGTGAACATAAGTTTTCATCCTCTGGGATAAATGCCCAAGACCACAACTGTCAAATTCTACGTAAGTGCACATTGAATTTTCCAGAGAGGTGGTAGTTCTTGCATTGCCATCAGCAATGTGTGAGTGAATTTGTGTCTCTGCATCCTTATGCACATTTGTTATTATCTCTATTTTTAATTTATGTATCAAAAGATACATAGGGATCTTTTCTGGTTTTAATTTGTACTTCTCTAATAACTAATGATGTTGAACATCTTTGCTTATTTACCAGCTATATGGTAATACCTAAAGGGATCAGTAGTTAGACATTTGAGCTAGTCTTAATGTTGTCTAACCTGATTTATCTATGTCTGGCTTATTTCACTTAATATAATGTCTCCTAAGTTTATTCATATTGTCACAAATGATGAGATTTATTTAATCCAGTTTACAGCTGAATAGTATTCAATTGTACATATGTACTACACTTTCTTTATCCATTCTTCTGCTGATGAATACTCCAGTTGAATCCATTGCTTAGCTCTTGTAAATAGTGGGCAATAATCATGCAGATGTCACTTTGACATACTGATTTCATTGGCTGTGGGCATATACCCACTAATGGGAAGAATGAATTATGTGGCAGTAGTATTTTTAATTTAATTTCCATGCTGTTTTCCATAATGATTATGCTAATTTGTATTACCAGAAATTGAGATTAGAAGAATACCAGAAGTTAGGAAGTCTAGTGAGGAGAGAGAGGTGGAAAGAGGTTGGTCAAGAGATACAAAACATCAGATAGGAGAAAAAAGTTTTAGCATTCTATTGCATAGTAGGGTTACTATAGTAACGATAGTTTATTCTACATTTCAGAATAGCCAGAGGAGAGGATTTTAAATGTTTCTCCACAAAGAAATGATCAATGTTTGAGGAGATAGATATGTTAAATAACCATTTGATCATTACATAACATAATGATGTATTGAAATATCATATTGTACCCTATAAATCTGTCATTATTGTATGCCAACACAAACAACTTTTCAAGCATACTTCTTAGTAAATTGTGCTTTCCAGATTCCATATTATTGACCTCAACCAAAGCAGTATTCCTTCCAAATCCCTGTTTTAATATGCTAGGTAGGTTCTGGATATCAATACCAAACACTTAATTGTAACCTCGTTGCACACAGGGGATGTCATGCCAAGGAAAAGTTAATGCCACAGACCTTCTCTGAAGTCCCTTTGTGTATTTGAGTGCACACAACAGTTTGTATTATTTGGACAGCCTTTTTGATAAAACACTAACAGTTCCCCATGAAGAACGACCCTGCTTGAGGAGAGGTGAGGTAGCTCAGGGCAAAGGGTGCAAATGCAGGTTTTACTTTAAAAGCCATTTTGTACAGTTGCTGAGCATTAGAAGAGTAATCTCTTTCACCCAAAGTGTCTTGTAAAAGGGGATTAAATGCAAATTAATCACATGTAGTTGTAGCTGAAATTTATTGCATGATATTTTACCTATAAAGAACAGAAAACAGGACAAACAAACCCAATTCGGAGATAATAATTTTTTTCTATTGAAAAGAAAATAATACCAAAGAATGAAGAGAAACTATTTCTCATTTAGGTGAGAGGGTGGCATTCAGTAATATTTTTTCTGGCTCATGTTTGAGATGTTTGAGAATTTCAAGGATCAACCTTTCTTATTTAAAAAAAAAAGGACATCAGAAATATTTTTTGGAACGTGAAGCTTCATGTTCAAATAATAACAATAACAACAACAATAATAAAAGACAAGTCTATTTCAAAAGCCTATTTAACCCTTAGCTATGTTTTGAAATGCATGAGCCCAAGTCTCAGGAATGCAATACAGTTTAGATTGCTCAATCTCATTAGCAAAGACATTTCTCGAGCAATTAAATCAAGCCTAAAGAAAACTACTGCTAAACACTACCAGTTTGGGCTTTGAGTCAAATGAAGGATAAGAATAAGAAAGAAAACAAAATTTCAAAGCCCGTGAAATGTTTAAAAGATTACTCTATTTCTGCATTGAAAAGGGCCAATCCCCAAATATTGTACTATTTTTAAGGACCAGCGGCTATGCATTGGGATGGTAGATGGGGTATATGAGTCACTAATACATGTGTGATTACAACAAGACTCAATTGAATACTTATGTACTTTTTCAGTATAGATTATCCACACATTTTTAGTTGTAGATAGACACAACACCTTTATTTATTTATATTTAGGTGGTGCTGACGATCAAACCCAGTATCACACACATGCAAAGCAAGCACTCTACTACTAAGCTACAACCCCAGCCCTTATCCATACATTTCATATAACAAATACTTGTTCAAGGTTTTTTTCCATCAGTTTCTTACTCCTCAAGGGCAATGCTTCATCAAATGTCCACAATGAATGTGGTAGATTGCATACTCCAAATAGCCATGACAAATGTATCATATTCATAATTCTCTTCTTACAGCTGAACTTTAATATGGAGAGCATGAGTCTATGCCTTTCCTTTGAGAGTGGACATGATGCAACTATATAGTAGTAGTGATATGTGAATTCCAAAGCTAGGTCATAAAAGGGCACTTGAGGAAGCTTTGGGTTTGCTAGATACTCCTGTAGCCTTCAGCAACCCTGTCCATCGTGCGACTGTCCTGTGGCCATCATGGTGGGAGAAAGCCCAAACTAACCCAAGTGGGGAGACCATCAGGAAAAGCTCTGACAAAGAGTTCCTGGTCAACCTACAGCTTCTACAATATCCTTCACCCTTCTCTTTCAGCTGAAGCCAATATCTATCTGCAATCACATGAGAGACCCTGAGCCACAGGGACCCTGCAAAGACTTCCCCACATTCCTGACCCACAAATGCCATCGGAGATCATAAATATACATTCCCTTATTTTAAGCTATGAAATTCTGAAGTGGTTAATTATACATCACTAAATAATCAGAGAACCTAACCAGTTTATTTAATCAAATAACTTGTTAATTTGCTTAATGAGAAACAATGAATTGATATGTTCACACACACACACACACACACACACACACACACACAAATCATGAATAATGTAGACTCTACAATATCAGGTCATTTCTCTAACCTTTAATTGAAATTTGAATTTCTTTACTTTTCTAATATTACTCCACTATGCCACTATAAGAGGAATAGGACTTTTTTTATAAATTTTTTTTCTTATCATTTTCCTTCCTTTCTTCAACTACATGAATTTGTTTCATCCTTCAGGCCTCAACTCAAGTCCCTGATCTTCTAAGCCCTGTGGGGACTCCTCCTTGATTTCTCCATACTTCTGAATACAGAATTTACTTATCATTTAGATGTAGTGTGTGTGTGTGTGTGTGTGTGTTCACAATTTCTCTTTAAACTTGCCAATGTCAAGAACCACATTTTATACTTTTTATACCTTTATATCCCATTAAACTACAGCATAGCATTTCATATAATTCCATGAGTAATTTATTGGATATACCATTTTGATAGCAAATTTCTTATTTCAACTATCATAATGTATGTTTACCAATCAATGCAGTTGATCTAGTCATATTGAGAAGAAAGACTACTATGTATAGAGCAGCATATTCATACAGTCAAAATTATCCACTACAAAATTACAATTTAAGTAATATTGATTGTTATTTTGAAGAAAAGAAAATATTTGGTGTTTCAGTAACTGAAATACTTGAATTTTTCATATATATTTAAAATAATCATCACAAAGATAACACAACATAATTCACAATTATAGTTACAGTCCAATATACAAAATTAAGAAATCAATCTTCAATTGAGGCTATAATCATGGTTTCTCTTATTAAAGGATCTTACTACTAAAATAATTCTTCAAAGAATTTACCTCATTTTGGTTGTGAATGACATAGGGATTAAGATTTTATTCAGATCAGTCACAAAAAAGATAAAGCTCATTATTTTCATTTAAATCAATACATAAAATTCTTTCATTATTTTTGCATGTGACTTTCTTGACCAATTAAGCTACTTAAAGCAATTGTATTGGGTGGGGGGGGGTTGTATAAGACACCGCCTGTGTTCACTCTCTTACTCACTGTGACAAAAATACCTGACAAGAACAACTTAGAGGAGGAAAGATTTATTTTGGCTCAGGATTTCAGAGAATCCAATCCATGATCCACTAGTTCTAAGGCAAAAACATCGTGGTGGAAGGGCATGGTGAGGAAGAGCTTCTTAGCTCATGGCACCTGGGAATCAGAGAGAAATAGAAGAAGGAGCCTCACACAAATAAGACCACACAACCTCCAATGACTTACTTCCTGCTGTCCACCTGCCTGCAATTACCACCCAGTAGTCCACTTAAATTATTAATCCATCAAATGGGTTAATCCACTGATGAAGCTACAGCCTTAACAATCCAATCTCTAAACAGTGCTATACTGCCTAACAACATGAGATTGGAGGGGGTAATTCCAGATCCAAACCATAACATACCTCAAATCAAAGTCAATAAGAACAACCATTCCATCTCAGTATTTGCTGACCTATAGGCAAAAGTGTCAGTTGATAAACTGGGTTTGTTATTTTTCAACTAACTGAATTTGTATAGTTTGGCTCATTCTAAGATAGATTCATAAAGCCAGTTTGAGAAAGTCAGCTGATCTGCTCAGGATATTGACTTGGTGCCCAGGAGAGTAGAAGCAACTTCTGGAAAGACCTACCCTTGTGATCAGAGCCGCCCACCCAAGACCCCTTAGCATGAACTGAGAGTGATCCTGGGGTGGAAAGATGACCCCAGCTCCCAGGTGGAAAAAAAGTCAGTGACTTAGAGAATGGAAGGTCCATGGGCAAAGGCTTAGTCACACTGTGTCAACAAACTAGCAGCCAAAAACAAAGTCATATGAGCAAATAAAAAAGGAAATAAGCAGTAAAAGAAAATTATAACAGCCTCACCAGTTTGGTCTTTTCTTCCATGGAATCCATTTAATTAGGGTAGTTACCATAACTATGTATAGATCATGTTTTAAAAGATTATGTGAGTTTACATATACACATACAAATAAGTACACAGTTATAAGTGCTTAGAATAAATATAAAAGTCAAAAATGAGAAACAGGATTGATACTTTCATCTCCTGTTTACAGTCTTCATTAATTAGAGTCTTAGCAGTGATGTTGAAATCAAGTCTCATGACCACCCAGGACTAGAAATAATGTAAATTATCTTTTACCTTTCCATGAATTTATCAAGCATTAACTCATAATCCCCAATCCTATGCTCTGTTCACAGAAGACCTCAGAGTGGCATCAAAGGTCAAAACAGAGGCAAATCCTTGAGCTTTATCAATGCTCAATAGATGGGCTCAAATATATATAAACTGTCATACAAAATCTGCCATGGTGACTCACACTTTTCAAATCCCTCTAAATGGAAGAATTGTTGGATTGCAAAGTGGTATTTAAGTGGTTGACTGCTTACCATCCAGAAAAGGGCCTTACTGAATTCCTATTGTGATCAGAAAAATTATTCCAGAAAATTTAAACCGAACTAAATTTAATTGAACCTAATCAAATTGAACCCTATGAAAATACCAACAAGAACTGTTGAAAAAAAAAACACAATATAACTGCTCCCCAGAAAATAAGTTCAGGTTTTAATGTCAATATAGAAAGATTATTCAAAGCCAGCAGCAAATCAACATGTTAGAAAGAGGCAACAGAAATACTGTCCACCCAAAAATATGCCCTTTGAAAATTATCTTAAATTCTATGATGAAAATATCAGTTGAGACTCCTTCAATTCCAAGTCCAAGGATTCCTCAAATCAACCAATATCAAGCTCCAATTTTTCAATCCTCCAAAAAATCAGGATGGAGACTAGTAGCTTCCAGGTTACCATAACTGGGAAAGCTAGTCATCTGACTCACATACCCATCCCTGGCACTGAGTGGGAGAAATATGGTCCCACATAAGGAAGAAGTTGTGTGAATAACACACACACACACACACACACACACACAACACACGTCACCGGCTAGTAGTTACATCCAATTGACTTTAAAAGAGTGACATTGGAAGAGCTTCCCTCGGCTCTTCTCTCTGTGTGCTAACTTTTTTTGTACTGCATTGGAGCTTCTTCCGGCAGAGCCAAAATTGATTGCCTGGGGACTTTATTCTCACTATTACCTGCTTTAGTCATCCCAGCAGAAAGAACAATTATCTTACTCCATCATCTGATTGATTCCAAGAAAGGACTTTGGTCTTAGATGACTCAAGACCAGAAACCTTGAACTAATCTCTATTGCTAAGATGAAGCACCCAAAGTTAACCTGCCTGGCTGGCTCACATACCCATCTCTGGAATTCACTGAGTGGGGAAAGTTCAGCTTCCCAAAAAGAGGAGATTAAAACACACACACACACACACACACACACACACACACACTCTCACAATTAGTCATTTTATGCTGTTGAAATAATTACTAATCCTCCTCTTAGATTTTCTCTTTTAAGATAAATAATTCTGAAAAGTATCTAATTTAATAATCGTTTGTATTAATGAATTTGTTAAATACTTTAACAGTGGGTAGGAATTAGGGAAATGTGACAATATTGGGCATTAATAATTGAAACAAATTAAATAGACCAAGAATGGGAGGAGGAGCAAAGCCAAGATAAACTTTATCTTTGGTTTTTTAACAGCTTTGCCCTCAGGCATAATTTTGTCCTTCAATTTGGGGAAGATAATCCAAAGAAGCAGATTTCAACAGTATAAATGATAAATTGCAACTCTTTCAACACCAAAATAAACAAAGAAGTGTCAGGACATGTAGATTAAAAAGAATATAAAGAAAAAAAACTCAAACTGACATGTTCAGAGGTTGAACAAATCCAAGACACCTAAAATTCTATCTTAATATTAAACCTTTCTGATCATCCAAAAATGACATAGCTAATTATTTTTTTAACCTTTTTCCCCTCAAGGTTACCTGCAATTCCTATTTAGAATCAAGGGGAAATTAATTTGCCTAGTAAGTACAGCACAGCATAGTGACTACTTTTAATTGGGTTCTCCAATTTCTTTCCTAACAAGGAACTTGCAAATGAATGAGTGAATGTCAACTTTCCTGACAAATCCTGGAAGTGGGAAAACTACATTTAAGTCAATCTTCCAAACAATTGTTTTTTTTATTTTTTATTTTTTTTATTTGTTGTTTTTAGTTATACCTGACAGTAGTATGTATTTTAATATATCGTACATACATGGAGTATAACTTCCCATTGTTGTGGTTGTACATGATGCAGAGTTATGCTGGTTGTGTATTCATATATGAACATAGGAATGTTATGTCTAATTCCTTCTACTGTCTTTCCCTTTCCCATTCCTCTCTCCCCCTGCCTCCACTCCCCCCTGTCTAATCTGGTGAACCTCCACTCCCTCACCTCCCTGCTTATTGTGAGTCAGCATCCTCATATTATAAAGAACACTTCAGACTTTGGTTTGGGGGGAATTAACTTATTTTACTTAGCATGATAGTCTCCAGTTCTATCCATTTACCCTCAAATGTCATAATTTCATTCTTCTTTATGGCTGAGTAATATTTCATTGTGTGTATATATCAATTAAAATCTCCCAGGGTCAGGTTTATAACTCAGTGGTAGAGTGCTTGCCTAGTATGTGTGAGGTACTGGGTTTGATCCCTGGCACCACATTAAAAAATAAACAAATAAAGGTATTGTGTCCATCTATAACGTGTGTGTGTGTGTGCGCGTGTGTATAAATCTCTCATAAATCATTTTACAGCCTATTCAAAATTCATAAGCTGAAAGATACATTTAAAAGAAATATTAACAAACACCTATACAATCAGGATGTCTGGGAGAACAGTAAACAAGTATGGATAGAACTTTGTAGTGGAAAACTGGGTTTTGGAATAAGACAGGACTGAATTTTAATCTCACTTTCACTGAACATTAGTTGTACAATGTTGAGCATATACTTAATCTATTTTTTGGTCAATTAATGAATAGAGTTAAAATCTGCTCTCAGAAGAATTTCATGAATAATACATTAAATACAATAACATGTAAAACCGTATCACATGTAGTAGGTGCACATAAAATGGAACTGTATTGCTGTGCAGAGTTTGTTAGGATTGTCCAAAACATCTCCCTTGGACTTCAGTGGGTTTGAGGGGAGACCAGAAATAGTGGGGAAATCAACTTGCGTAATCCAACAGGGACCCCAAAATACAATTCCTATCAGTAAATGTGATGCCCAGATGGAGAATTTTTTTTCGTATGAGTTGGAAAATAATTTGGATCAGTAAGAGTTTTTGTTTTCCCTATTTTTCGTCTGGGGACTGAACCCAGGGCCTCAAGATCAAGCAGAGATCTTCTTAGGAATCTCACTCACCACTAACTGCCTTCTCATCTACTTTTTCTTGTGGCCACTCTGTTGTTTTGAGAAAGATGGTTTCTGAATGTGTATAGCAGAGTTCACTAAGACTTGCCTTCTTTGAAAGCAGTGTCTACCTACTACAACGGACAAATCACTTGTAGAATATTTAAAACAAAAATCCTTTAGCCATAACCAGGACATACCATTATATTCGGCATTAAATGAAATGGCTTAATGACAGCCAGGGTTCCGTAACAATTCTAATGACTTTAATGATGCAAAGTAGGGTTCCATTTGCTCTCTTACAATTATATCCACCAGTCTAATAGCAGAGTGACTAGGAAACATTTAAAACTAATTATTGGTACTTATGTTTAAGACTTAGACTCATACTTTTGAAGGCATTCAGAACTGTGGATCATGGCTCAGACAATATTTTACTCCCTGTTAAACAGGCCTACCACTGTATCCTAATATTTTTTTCAGAGCAGTAAAAACACACACACACTTAAGCAGATCCCTGCAATTAAACAACCATCATATTTAATTTTGCCAACTCTGGGGCTCTAATACATTTATCTCTATTTTCTCCCCTTGTCCTCTAAAACCTTTCTTAAAAGTTCTTATTTGATTTAATATGTGAAAGCTGCAGAAGCCTCCAGCACACTCAGTTTTCAATAGTGCAATTATGTAGGGTATAGATTTTAACTACAGTGGTGAAGAAAGGTAGTCAAATTGATGGTTTAATCTCCAGTATTTTAGAATTTGAGAAAAAAAACGATGCTCGGGCCATTAGGTTTCTCCCCACCCCCAAGCCCAAGGTCAGTTTGACACTCTGAATGGTTAAATCATCCTTGGCAAAGAGTCTGAACTTGGCAGAAGCTTCATAATGAGAAATCCAGATGACTGGTATCATTTGTAATGTGAGTGCCCTGCACTTAATCTAGCACTGGTTTGTTTTTGTAAGAAATAGCAATGACTTAAAAGAAGTCATTAGGGATGTTTAAGATTTTAACTGCTTTGACACTAGATGTGGTCTTCACCTTTAATGGCACATTTTAGCATTAAACTATACACATAAATAAGCTGTGTAGGACTTCTCAGTTCAACTTCTGCTGTAGAGTACCAAAAGGATTCCATCGGCTTCTTGCTCTGCTTATGAAAAATGCAGAGCTTTCTCTAAAAAAAAAAAAAAAAAAAAAAAAAAAAAAAAAAAAAGTAAGCTGGATATTTCATTGCAGAAGGCCAAGCATGGAAGCTCACAATACCTGATCTCTTTTGAATTTTCAACTAATTACTTAAATATCAGCTCCAGAAATAGTGCAGCTTTCCACAGACTACAATAAATATCAGGTGGAGATTTCAGGATCTTGGGATCAACTAATTTTTCTGCTGGTAACTTAGCCAATCCAGACTAAAAATTATACTGCAAGAACTCTCATAAACTAGTCTTTATGTAACAATGCACTGGATTTACCCAGATTTGTGTGATCTAAAGCTTGAGTTTTTATATACCATACTTGTTTCCCCAAGTACTTTTCAGCTCATGGGGGAAAATAACAGGCAAACAGGTAATTTTTAGTTGATCAAACTAGGAAAACTCTCCAGTCGATTCAAACAAAATAGACACCTCAGTAATTCCAAGTAGACCCAGTCTTAAATTCCTTCACTCTCCTTGTTTTTACATTCTTTCTCAACAAGAAATATATAACAAACTATACAAAGTGGTAAAAATTGTTATGGTATATTAGCTACCTTTCACAAAAGAATATGACTTTGGTTTTTCATTTTCTTTTAGGAATCTTAGTCTTAACTTTGTACTATAAAGAAAGGAAGAAAAACCCTTTTCCATTAATCTCTGAGTTCAATACATGAGACCCATAAACTGATAAGTGACAAATTATAAGAAAAAGTTTCTTGATAATATTTTATATATATGCCATAGACCTCACCAAAACACAGGTAGACTCAGAGCATATATACCATTTTAACAAAGCACTATGGAATGAGGGAAAGTGACTAGATAAAGGAAGGAGGGTGTTGAACTTCTAGAGATGGTAAATAGTGATGTAAGAAGCATCTGCCATAGACATACTGGCACATGCTAGGACTCACTCAGTTGCTGGCCATAAGGAGAAACAGCCATTGAACTGCTTAGTCATGTCTGCTTGCAGTTGATAAGGAGCTGTAAGGGGCACTAGCCATAGGCATGCTTAGCAAAGATGAGTTACAGTTGATAGGAAGCACAGCTCCATGAACATGCACAAAGAACATGCCCAGCTGCACCTATATCACCTCACTGGACATAACCAATGAACACTGACTTTCATTGGGTGTAACCACTCACCAGCGTATACCTGGTCTGCCACATTGAGGATTTTTGCTCCAAGGACATCGTTGAGACTGGCTGCCTTGCTGTCCGTCCCAGGACTGACTCCACCATTCCTTGACCTCCAGCCATCGGCTGGAGAGAACTGCCAGACAAGGACAATGTCTACTCTTTGGCTAAGAGAAGGTATTTGGGGGCTTGTGATTGTCCTAGGATTGTGTGATTTGCTTATAGTGTGTAATTAGTGTGCATTGAATGCTATTTGGGGTGCTCCAGCACACCTAACACTTTTGCATTATTGTTTATCTGCTTATAGTAGTTAATTAGTGTGCATTAAATGCTAGTTGGGTTGCTCTCACACACATAACATTTTTGCATTAATTTGTATGTTTGATGATTGGTATGATCGAATATACACTTGCATTTAAAGACAATCCACCTCCAAATAATTATTAATAGTGCCACTCGAGACACGTTGAAAGATACATATATGGGGAAATCAATGGAAGATAAGGATTATTTTGGGTGTGTGTATGTGTGTACTTCTCTTGGGGCTGACTCTCTCTCTTCTTCATGGCCATAAAACTCCCATTAGAAAGAGGACAGTTTTCATTTCTCAGACATTTCTTTTAGTCAGATAAGGGATACCCAAGAAGGTTTATTTTTTAATCTGTTAGTTTTAATTGCCTTTCACTAAAAATAAGCCATATGGCAAAGTGAAATATTTGGGGACTAATATGCTCTGATTGATAGTCTGTGAGATGAATAAGAAAAATGCAGTTTGTTTAGGAGATGACTTAGCATTTTTTTTAATTGACAAGATCTAGTGAGGGTAAGTACAATATTGCCTTAAAGCAAATTAAAACCTTAGAGTGTTTCTGAAGAGCCTGTGCATTGATATCATCACCATAATATACTGCTCTCTCCCACTGTACTCTGACTCGCCTGTAATAAGTCAAACTGAATCAAACTCTAACCTGTGCCCAAAGGAATGCATTTTATGATCAATGCCAACCCAATACAAATAGAAAGATCAGAAAGAAAACTGCTGATAGATGGAAAAATGAGAAGCTGAGGTGTGGCACATTTACAAAAGGTCATCAGTGCTTCCCGAAATTCCACTCAGAAATTTGGGTAAGGATGAGGTGTGGGGGTCCACCACATTTGAAGTTTTCCTTTGGGTTACCTTGTCAAACAGGTTTCATCAAGATTGTGCTTACACAGCAAATAAGTTTGGAGGAGGAAAAAAAATTGAATCAGTCAGGCATTGGTTATTCCATTATCCAACTAGTTTGACCTTTCACTAATTAATACAGATAGAGAATCCCTAATCCAAAATCCAAACCATGAAGTGCTCCAAAATTTGAAACTTGTTGAGTGCCAACATGGTGCTATAAATGAAAAATTGCACATCTGGCCTCATGTAGCATGTTGTAGTCACAACACAGGCACACTAAGAATCACTTATAAAATTACCTTCAGGATATATATGAAGCATAATAAATTTCTTACTTAGACTTGGGTCACATTCCCAATGTATCTCATTATGCATATGCAAAAATTTTTAAAAACCCCAAAATCTGTTACTAAGCATTTCATGGAAGGGATATTCAACCTATAATCCCAAATGGACCCATAAGTGCCCATCAAAAAGAACGTGTCTATAGTAATGCTCCAGTTTCTTAAAATTATGAAGGAGAAAATTTCCAGACTGAGTTTCAGGAGAAAATGCAGATTCAAAAAGCACCACAAGCAGGTAGTTGGCAGGTTACTTTGGCTTTCTTAATCAGGAGCAATGAATTTGTAAAATGAGGACCAATGTGATTCTTCAACCAAAATATCCCCTGAATCAAGGATGCTCTTTCATGAAAGAGTAAGGAAACATTTTCAAAGTACTGGCAACCCATCAGAGAGGAAAAATTAGCTGCAATGTCCTGTTATACAGGCATTCCCAGATCTATTTATATTCCACAATGACAGAAAATGCATCTGTCCAGTGTTGGAAAGACACTAGAGGACTTAATTATCTGAATCCCCTCTGCAGTGGTTGGATAAGAAGGGCGTATCCTCACATTTCTCATGCCTGAACTCCAACCAAGACCTGGTCA